>NC_087265.1:26242500-26959500 GCF_015220805.1 Pogoniulus pusillus | reverse complement strand
CAGGATCCAGCTCCGTCAGGTGTTTATTTTGTGTCACTCACAAGGGTTTTTGTGGGAAAGAGAAGGGGCAATTCGCTGAGGGCAGGCTGTTTCTAGTTTCTCCTGTGTCTTGGTGTCTTTGTGCCACCCAAAAGAGGTAAGGCTGGCTGAAGGGAGAGTCTGAGATGTCACACAAGGTAAAAACGCTATCATGTCCTAAGTGGTAGATGAAGGCAACTGAACCAGGAAATAAGCAAACTGCTGTTTACTATGCATCACTCTTGGAGGATCTATTAAAACAAGAGCTCTCCAGCATCCAAATTTGATCAGTCAGGAGATGAGACACATTTCAGTTGAGGTTCATAAGCTTCCGATTCTTAAGCTGCATTGGTAAGGACAGCTGCAGACAGCTATTCCTAATAAACACCTTAATGCAAAATCACAGTGAACATTGTAATGTTTTACAACAACTGCCCAAAACAACAGTTAGATTTTGCTCTACCACAATATTCTAGACTAAGGGATGCCACCATTCTGCATGGCTATTATGTGATAGCAGGGCAAGGAGGACATAGAACAGTATACATAGTACACAGCCAGTGCCTCTGCTGAGGCTGATGTGGGAAAGTCCAAACACTATCAAAATCAATTGCATTGCCATGAATCTCCCACAAAGGATTCAATTTCTGAGACCAGCCACAGCTGAAGCCAGGCAGCATGCAAGGCCACTAAGGTGTGACTTTGGCAAGTGTACAGCCCCAGAAAGCCAAAGGTACTTCTTACAAGTCAAACGAGCACCACAGCATCCCTACCTCAGTTTTACTTCCCGCAGTACCTTCACCCTAAGGCTACCGGGAACCACCAAACCACTAGATCAAGAGAATGGCAGCAAACACAGTGCGTTTAACAGCTATGCACCTGCTCAGCTTTGAGGATAACTCAGGTCTGGCTTATGAAGGTATAAAGACTGAAGAGGTTGGGATGTCTAAGATGAATGAATACATTCCACTGGGATGAACACAGGAGAGAAAGGGGAACAAGTGCTATTTTGTCCGTGGCATATTTAACAACCATCCCAGCATGGCCACCTCTGAACAGCAGTGACAGAAATATAAACCATCTGGCTTGGCTGGATGCCTGCATCGCAGGGCACTTGACCCCAGGACTTCCTAAGCTCCCTGCTGGACTGGATCTCCAGCAACAGCCAGAATGAGTAACAACCAAGCAGCAGCAATGGGCAGCAGCAGGGCTGCAAACAACTTCCTCCTGCTGTAATCACAGCTAGGCGAGCAGCACAGCCAGGGAGAGCCTGCCTGGGCAGCAGGGCAGGGCACGCCAGTGCCTCGCACAGCACCACCTACTCTGTGTGCAGCCACCAGCCACACCAGATCAATCCTGCTCTTCTCCTCTCCTCTCCATTAACCCCAAAAGTCTCTTTAACACAAGCTTGAGCAATGGGGAAAAAAATAAAAATTAGGAAGTGGAGCAAAGCAAATTTATCTCTTTGAGGCTTCTTGGTCATTGTTCATGACTCAACATCCCCTTCCTGCCCCATCACATCTAGCTGCTCATGTCTCACTCTGTTCAGGGCAGCTGCCAAACTAAAAACCACCTGCTTGCACTAGCTGTGCTTTTGGCTGGCCCAGAAAGGACCAGAGAGTGCACCAACAAAGCAGCACATAAAATAGGCAGCAAGAAGAACAGGTTTTCCACACAACCTACCACACAGGCACAAACTAAAATATGAAGAGTAGAATCATACAATGCTAGGGGTTGGAGAAGACCTCAGAGATCACCGAGTCCAACCCCTTGCGAAGCAGGACCACATAGGACAGGTTACACAGGAACACTTTCATGCAAGGCTTGAAAATCTCTAGAAGAGAAGACTTCACAACCTCTCTGGACAGCCTGCTCCAGGACTCCAGCACCCTTGTTACAAAACGAAGAACTACCACAAACCTCACAGTAAAGATTTTTTTTTTCTCGTGTCCAGATAGAATTTCCTGTAATTGAGTTTATGTCCATTGCCTTGTAAGGTACAAGGATCACAGACACCAGCCCTGTGGCCACACAGGCATGAAAATCACCCTGGTACAGAAAGAGCAGCCTTTGAAGGAGCCATCTGAAGCCACTGTCCCCAGGCGGAACCTATCTACAGACATGCAAACAGCCACAGAGAACTAAAACAAATCTGCAGCTACAAGTCAGCTTAAACCTCTCTTTCAAAAAGCTAATGGAAGTTGGTTGAGGATTTTTTTTTCTGTGTGTCGGCTTTTGTGCTGGGTTTTTTATCTCTGTTCCTTCTGGAAATTACCCCACAAGCATGCTTCAGTATCAACAATAATTGGGCAATATCATTGTTACTTTATGAGCACTAATAAACATAGATAAGAGACTTATAAAGATGATATCTTCCAAACTTCTGTAGAGCTACCAGGTAATTCATAGTCATAGTAAACTTCTCCATACTAAAGAGAAAACAGCAAACCCTGTTTGGGTTTTTCGTCTGCTGGAGGTGGTGGTGCTTTTTTTTTGGGAGGGGAGAAAGGAAGAGGAAGTAGCTTTAATTATATAAATTGAGTTAGACCATAGCATGGAACAGATCAACCTCCCAGACCTTCCATTACATAAGTAACCCTGCCAAGTTTAGAAGCAGATCTCGTCCAGTTTTTCCCCATGAAACTTGTGATTTTCTCCCAAGCTATTACAATCTCTTTTTTTAAAATCCAGTGATAAAACAGAAGCTCTGCACTTCTGCACAAATATAGCCTGTTTTTTTCAGACAAGATCTTGAAACATAATTGAAGCTCAAAGGGTGGGTGCAGCCAATTTGTTTTGATAATGTTTCCTGTTTATAACAATTCTAAATTTCACTGCATAAGGGAATGAGATCATCACTGAGGCACGTAAGGAGGGAAGTAGGATGTTTATAGCATCCAATTAATTTTCTACCTGATCTTACAGACTTCTTCATTTTGGAAACTTTAAATCTGCAGGTGAACAAAGGAAATAGAGACTCAGCAAGAGGGACATCAATGGCTGAACTACCTCCACACAGAGAAAAGTCATCACTCATTTTCCAAATCCCGTATCATAGGCATCCTCTGAACATGCTGTGGTACAAGGGAAGAAGAGAACACTGAGGAGTTTCAGGAGGGTAAACATAGTCTGAACATATCTGATATTTGTTATGGGCTAAATGAGTAGTTTTAAGAATTACCTCAGCAGAAAACAACTGGAGTGCTTGCCAGCTAAGATACACCATCACAATTCTACAACACTGCCTGAAACCTAGACTAACCTCCACTCAGCAGTCTGAGGTCAGCATCTATCTGGCAGGATGAATCCACCATCAGTGACCACTCACAACACTTAAGAACAGAAGAGAGAGATGAACACAAGAATAAAGCTCAACACTTGAACCTGGGGCACTCATGAATTTCTCTGAATCAGTGATTTCCAGATAGAAAGTCTCAACTCATGCAGTTTAGTTTGAGCCTCCATCTGACTGATGGAAAAGGAGACAGCAAGAGATAGCAAAAGTGGTTATCAATTCAACTGGAATAACAGTGGGGGTAGGGCTGAAGCAGAATCCCGTCCACTGTTACCAACTGCATGCCAAATCCAGGCCACTGCTCCTTCTGCCAGACATCAGCCTGTAATATATTATTCAGCTCTTTCATTATTAATGAGGCACAGCAAAAGAAATGATGACAGTACTGAGTCTACATCTGACTAACGTGGGTTGTAAAGCACGAGGTACAGAAAGTGCCTGTCAGTGTGAGCTCACTGGAATGGTGGCCAGATTTTAACACAAGCACCCTACCTGCTGCCCCGTGTGTCTTGTTTGTCTTAGCACAGAAAACTTTCACAACTTACCCATGTAAGCTACCTTGTGAGAAAGCACAAAGGTCAGCCAGCCCTGTGCCACGAACACAGCTCCTTTCTGCCTCCTCAGCTCAGCAAGTTTCCTTTGAACTAACAGTGTTCCCAAGAATATGCTTAAGAAACACAGTGGCCAGCAGGAAGGTGATCATCCTCCTGTACTCAGCACTGCTGAGGTCACGCCTCGAGTGTTGTGTTCAGTTCTGTGCCTCTCACTACAGGAAGGACACTGAGGTGCTGAAGCATGTCCAGAGAAGGGCAATGAAGCTGGAGAAGGGCCTGGAGCACATGGCCTATGAGGAGCGTCTGAAGGAGCTCAGATCGTTCAGCCTGGAGAAGAGGAGGCTTAAGGAAGACCTCATTGCTCTCTGCAACTACCTGAAGGGAGGGTGGAGCAAGGTGGGTTCAGCCTCTTCTCCTTGGTGGAAAGTGACAGGAGCAGAGGAAATGGTTTCAAGCTGCACCAGGGGAGGTTCAGGCTAGATGTTAGGAAATGTTTCTTCACTGAAAAGGTTCTCAAACACTGGAATGGTCTGCCCAGGGCAGCGGTGGAGTCACCATCCCCAGCAGCAGTCTGTAGATGTGGCACTTAAGGACATAGTTTCATGTTGACCCTACAGTGCTGGGTTGAGGGTTGGATTGGATGGTCTCTGAAGTCACTTCCTATCACATGTATTCTGTGAATCTGGGACTTAGTGTGTGGCCAGCAACCGTGAGCTTCTTTGGGCTGCTGGTGAGAATGTCCTCCTAACTACGCATCTCATGATGAGGAAACACAAGAGAGGGCAGGGAGAACTGGTGGCAGTGGATATGGAAGCAGGGCCCAAGTCACTCCTGATCATCAATTTAGTGATGAATACTTTCCACCAGATCCCTGTAACAAAGACTCTTCACTGAGTTTTGCAGAGATATAAAGAAGGCAGCAAAACCTTTACATTGCAGTAGTTTAGGGAAGAAACAGAGAGACTCCACCAATAGACACAGAAACAAGAACTAGTGAGACAGATCCGGTAAGAGTTGATTTAAGACGTTCTGTCTTCCAACTCAGAAATGCAATACAGCCTTCAAAAGCAGGCAGGATTAAGCTTCTACGCATACTCTGATATGTGACAACTTGCTCACGCTATTGTTCTCTCCAGAACCTTTCCAGCCTCTATTTCTGTTCTGTTCTTTTGTTAGCCCTGGTGTTACTCCAGCTGTATTGACACATAGTTGAGTGTCATATCAAACAGTGCATTTGGAGAACAGCTTCAAAAGCTTTCCATTCCCAGTGGAAGCACAATACATCACACTTTTCTACTCCACAAACCAGAGGGCACTTCGGGAAAAGCTTCCTCCCAGCATAATGTTGTTTAATGGAAGTGTATATGCCACTTGCGACACTCCTCATTCTGAAGGGTAACAACAGTACTATGTCAGGTGCTCCTGCTTACGTGCTCTCTTCTGCACAACGAGGATTAGTATTATTATCAGGCAGTATAAACACAAACCCACCAATGGAGGCAAGAAGTCTCCAATTCTTTCAAAACTACCTCGCTGGCAGTCTAAACACATACCTCCATCTTCATAGAATGGGGTAAGAATTGTCTCTGCTCCTCCTACAACCTGAGCTTCTCTTTCTTTAATACGGGGCACCAGCATCACACAGAAAATGCCTCCACACATGTGCACACTGGTTTCTCCTAACATTCCTGAGAGAGGAATGTGCACCTAACTGCATTTTAAAGATCCCATTACCAATTTTCTTTTAAACAGCAACCTGCTTTTATTTTTAAAGGCAATCATGTATTTCTTGAGCACGCACAAGAGGTGGGACCTCAATCTTAAAGAAACAAACCAAAGGAGCCACATTTTCCTTAAGGCTCCAAGACAAAAACCTTCACAGCATGGAATTCACCAGGCATTGAGACAGGTTTTGTGCTTCACTGTTTCCTCATGCTATAACCACAGAATGACAGAAGCATTCAGGTTGGAAAAGACACACAGGATTATTAAGTTCAACCATTATTGCTGTTTACAAAGTTCACTCTTAAACCATATCCCCAAGCACCACATCCAAGCGACTTTTAAACACATCCAGGGTTGGTGACTCCACCACCTGCTTGGGCAGCCCACTCCAATGCCTGACCACTCTTCCATGAAAAAAATGTTTCCTAATGTCCAGTCTAAACCTACCCAGTCACAGCTAGAGGCCATTTCCTCTTGTTCTATCACTATTTACCTGTGAGAAGACATCAGCAGCAGCCCCTCCACAATGTCCTACCAGGTAGCTGTAGATAGTGATGAAGTCAGCCCTCAGCCTCCTCTTTTTGACACTAACCAGACCCAGCTCCTTCAGTCACTCTCCATAAAATTTATTCTCCAGGCCCTTCCCCAGCTTTATTACCTTCTTCTGCACTGGCTCCAGCACCTCCACATACTTCTTGTAATGAGATGCCCAAAACTGAACACAATACTCAAGGTGTGGCTTCACCAGAGCCGAGTACAAGGGGACAATCCCCTCCCTATCTCCAGTGGACACAGCATTTCTAATACAAGCCAGGATGCCATTGGCTTTCTTTGCTACCTGAGCACACTGTTTCCTCATATTGAGTTGTTTGTCTGTAACAACCCCCAGGTGCCTCCTTCTCTCCATCTACCCAGGCTGAATCAGTCAGTACCTGTCCACCTAGTAAAACTGATGTCACTTCATCAAACAAGTTTATTTGTATACCCAAGCAACTAGGCCGGAGCATCACACAGCGTGCCAATGTTAACACACAGCTGCAGTCATTTCCAGATGAGCAAAGGCCACCAAAAGCCTCCTGCATACTGCACAGCCAAAGTTTGTCACAGAAGATTAGATAATGCTAATACACCAGGAATAGCCACACAGATATGATTTCACGGACTGCCGATCCTTGGATGTTACAAATGAACACAGGAAAAAACAATGCACATAAAATTGTGCTGGAATGCAGAACATGGGGGATTACATAACACTGCCACTGTTAGCTGCAGCAAAGTGATCACAGAATCACAGAAACATCCAGGTTGGAAAAGACTCTCAGGATCACCAAGTCCAACGGGTAACCCTACTCCACAAGATTCACCTTAAACCGTATCTCTAAGCACCCCATCCAAATGATCCACTCTTGAACATATCCAGGGTTGGTGACTCAATCTCCTACCTGGGCAGCTCATATTTGTGTGCAACCAAAGACAACAGAGATTCATTTAAACTTGCAGTTAGCACCAAGAACAAGAAGACATGCAGAAATGGTGGGTTTAATTAAACATCCAATAAAACACTCTTTAGTGTCTTGAATAATATAGCTAACAAATAACTACCTGGCAGGTACATCATGTTCTCCCCTTTCTTATAATGGGAAAGCATAAGTAATTTCATCCTCGAACACCTGGAGCAGATTCTTGGAGGTATAAGTTCATTGGAGGAAAAGAGATCCCTCAAGCTGGTCAACAACATATTAAACTAAAGCTTACTGTCACATACAAAAAATGAGTATGTCTTAAGTTTAACCTGCTGGACAGGGAAAAGACATGTCTCTGGAGGTATTCAAGACCTGCCTGGATGTGTTCCTGTGTGATCTGGTATAGGTGATCCTGCTCTGGCATGGAGGTTGGACTGGAAGAGCTTTCAAGGTCCCTTCCAGTCACTAATGTTCTATGATTTTACCCATTTTGCATATGCACAACACTTATGCTTTCCTCACAGGAAACAGAACACATCTGGTTGGAAGAGACCTCAGAGATCATCCGGTCCAATCCTTGACCCACCACAGAAGGGTCAACACTAAACCACGTCCCTAAGCACCAGGTCCACACAGCGCTTGAACAATCCCAGGGGTGGTGACTCCACCACTGCCCTGGGCAGACCATTCCAGTGTTTGAGAACCCTTTCAGTGAAGAAATGCTTCCTAATACCCAGCCTGAACCTCCACTGCTGCAGCTTCGAACCATCTCCTCCGGCCCTGTCACCTAAAACCAAGGAGAAGAGGCTGCCCCCACTTCACTGCAACCTCCTTTCAGGGAGTTGTAGAGAGCAGTGAGGTCTCCTCTCTGCCTCCCTTTCTCCAGACTGAACAAGCCCAGCTCCCTCAGACACTCCTCATAGGCCATGTTCCATTACACCACTGTTTTCTAAGCAAGTCACTTCTAAATCTGTTTTTAGTATTACATTGATGGATGCCTATCCCAAAAGGCATCCTGGTCTTTCCAGGGATGAAATCTGAAGCCTACTCTTTGTCAGACTGCCACTGACCCCTCCAACATGCTTCGCATGGCCAGCTGCCAATATCAAGATGCCTCCTCCAGCACACTTTAACATAAGGAAATTAGGAGAGGTAAGTTAAAAACAAAGTCAAGAGCTGTTTGTGTTGTGACTATGCAGGCTCAAGAGCTCACCAGTAAGCTTCAACATTAACGCCAAAATTAATGACAAAAGGTAGGGATTATCTTCCAAATCTGGGAATTCCTATTACCTTAGCTCCAACTACAGCTCTGGATTAATACTTCAGCATGAAAGCTGCAGCAGGTGATCTACAAGCACTGCAACTCTGGCCTAAGAGCTCATGCCAGCAGGCAGAGAAAAAAATGCAAACAACACTTGCCTTTGAGCCAACATCCAGAGAAATGCTAGTCCTGCTCAAGGGAATGGCAACACGCCCATAAACATCAGCAGGGCCAAGTTTTGATGTCTGCACATCTAGAAGGTATCACAGATGCAGAACCATTCTGATCGATAGAGAACCCCAGGATTATCAAGTCCAACTGTAAACCCTGTACTGCCAGATCACACTAAATCACATCCCTCAGCATCATGAGGGTTTTTTTAATGCTTTCAGGGATAGTAACTCCACCACTTCAATGGGCAGCCTGTTCCAATGCTTAACCACTCTTTCAGGGAGGAAACTTCACCTCAGGCCCTATTGGCCAGTTTCATTTTCAAAATTAATTATTTAGCAGGGGATGACATAGAAACTGCACCTTTCTGCCTTTCTGCCCTGACCCTCCACCGGGAGCAGCACCTCATTTGCAGCTCGTTAACTGGGAATCCCGCAGCCATGCATATGCAGCTTGCCCTAGCTCAGCAGCAGCATCTCAGTTCTTCTCTCCTTCCTTCTGCCTGGAATATTTTGTATTTTACCTCAGGATCATTATGGCGAGTTCTGGAAGTGTCTGCGTGCAGAAGACTTACTCAGAGACCAAAGCATCAGGAGTACACATGCTGGAGTTAATGCTAAGACTCCATATGCATAGTTAGAATTTCCCTGTTCTCCCATTCCTATTTTTCCACGTTCTGGTTGTTTAAACTGTTAATTCTGTGTTTATAAATACCCTTGGTGCAACTACTTCCTGTCGACTGAAAATCCAAAGAATCTTAGGGAATTTTCCCAATTTACAAAAAATATTAATAATAAACATTTACATTCATACATAGATTAATATTCATAATCGATTATTAATTTCCAATACAATACACCTTGGTAGAAGAAATCGCCCCCCACCTGGCTCCAGCTTCCTTAGAGGGAGTTGCAGAGTCAGACAGTCTCCCTCGAGCCACCTTTTCTCCAGGCTAAACAACTCCAGTTCCCTCAGCTGCTCCTCACAAGACCTGTGCTCTAGACTCCTCATCAGCTTCACTGTCTTTCTCTGGAAGCACAGTTCAGATAGCTCCTGAATCCACAGATTGCATCAGGTTGGAAGGGACCCTCAAAGGTTATCTTTTCCAAAGCCCCTGCAGTGAGCAGGAACACCTTCAAGTAGATCAGGCTGCTCAAGGCCACATCAAGTTTGATCTTGATTGTCACCACAGATGGGACCTAAACCTGGGCAACCAGTGTCTCACCACCCATGTTATGAAGAACTTCTTCCTGATGTCCAACCTAAATCTGCCCTACTCCAGTTTCACCCTTTTTAAAACTGGGTGTAACGTCTCCTTTCTTCCAGCCTGCAGGGACTTCACCTGACTGCCAGGAGTTTTCAAATACTGAATGGCACCAACAGCCACAAGCACTGCTTAAGACCCCTAACAGAAACCCTGAAAACTGTGCTGGAGAAGGGTGCAAAATGCCAGACAGGTTTCATGAGGCTATTTTAGGAGATTTTAATTTATAAAACATGACATTCAAAGAAACTGCTCAACAATGAGAGAAAAGTGATTTCTGTTTATCTCACAAGCAAACAACTCTACATGATATGAGTCCACAAGGGTGCTGTCTCTGCCAGCAGAAGATAAATGCACCTCCTCTGCTAGCCTGACCCTGCACACATTCTATAAACATATTGCAGAGTAACAGTGCATATGCAGGGAGTCTACAACAGGCCTGTAAGACAGATGGCCCCACAAGCCACCAGCTAGTCCCCTTTGTCCTGCCATACTATCTTCACCTTGAAAAGCTGCAGGAGTTACTGTGCCAAGTCGGGCACTGTCACCCTTTTCCCATGGATCTGTGATGTAAAGAGAAGGATGACATGCATCAGAAATAAATCAGATAAGAGCAAGGTGAAATTACACAGCTGGAAGGCATCTTGCTCAAGCAGCCTAAGTCCAGAGGAGAGAGATCAGTGGGTTACAGGGTGTGACACGACACATGTGGCACCACATCCTTGCTCTAGCAAACCTACAAAAAGTAGCAGCTAAAGACTGGAGTTTAGGTGATTTGGGGTTTTTTTTGGTTGGTTTGGTTGGTTGGTGCATCGATGATAACTTCATGATGCAAACGGTGGAGATGCCAACTAGGAGAGGAGTGCTGCCGGGCCTGATACTCATCAAGGAGGGTCTGGTTGAAGCAGGGAAGGTTGAGGGCAGCCTTGGCTGCAGCAATCATGAGATGGTGGAGTTCAGGACCCTGAGTGGTAGGAAGGAAATATCTAGTAGGATCACAATTCTGGATTTCAGCAGGGCCAACTTTGGCCTCTTCAAGCAATTACTAGGGGAAGTAGCATGGGACAGAGCACTACAGGGCAAAATTCAAGAAATACTTCTTCCAAGCTCAGGATCAGAGCATTCCAGTGAGTAGGAAATCAAGAAGGGGAGTCGGGAGACCTGCATGGTTAAGTAGGGAGCTGCTGAACAAAATCAAGTGGAAGAAGAAAGTTCACAGGTCATGGAAGGAGGGACTGGCCACCTGGGAGGAGTATAAGATGGTTGCCAGAGGATGTAGGGAGGCTACTAGGAAGACTAAGGCCTCCTTGGAATTCAATCTTGCAAGGCAGGCCAAAGACAACAGAAAGGACTTCTTCAAACACACTGCAGCAGAACCAACACTAGAGGCAATACAGGCCCACTGCTGAGTGGGATGGGTGCCTTGGTGATGGAGGATACAGATGAGGCAGAGTTGCTGAATGCCTTCTTTGTCTCTGTCTATACCCAGGAGCCCCACACCCCTGAGGCCACGGAGGAGTACAAGATTAAGGAGAAAGCTTCCTTGGGTGATGAGGACTGGGTTAGGGAACAGTTAAGTGAACTGAACATCCATAAGTGTGTCCTGATGGCATGCACCTGTGAGTGCTGAAGGAGCTGGCAGAGGTCATTGCCAGACCACTCTCCATCATCTTTGGTAAGTCATGGTGGACAGGAGAGGTGCCTGGGGATTGGAGGAGAGCAAACATCACTCCACTCTTCAAAAAGGGTAAGAAGGAGGACCCAGATAACTACAGACTGGTCAGCCTCACCTCTGTCCCCAGAAAGATAATGGAGCGACTTATCCTCAGTGCTATGCTTCACCACACCAAGGACGAGAAGGTCACTGGGAGCAGTTGGCATGGTTTTACAAAGGGGAAGTCATGTTTGACCAACATGATAACTTTCTATGGGGACATAACCAGGTGAACAGATGATGGAAGAGCAGTGGATGTGCTTTACCTTGATTTCAGTTAAGCATTTGACACCATCTCTCACAGCATCCTCACAGCTAAACTGAGGAGGTGTGGTCTGGGTGGATTGGGAATTGGTTAAAGGAAAGAAGTCAGAGAGTTGTGGTCAATGGGACAGAGTCTAGCTGGAGGCCTGTAACTACTGGAGTTCCCCAGGGGTTGGTACTGGGACCAATGTATTCATTAATGACCTGGATGAGGGCATGGAGTGCACTATCAGCAAGTTTGCTGATGACACCAAGCTGGGTGGAGTGGCTGCCACACCAGAGAGTTGTGCTGCCATACAAAGAGACATAGACAGGCTGGAGAGATGGGCAGGGAGAAATTCAATGAAGTTTAACAGGGGCAGGCATAGTCATGCACCTGGGCAAGAACAATCCCACTTATCCGTATAGGCTGGGGACTGACCTGCTGGAGAGCAGTGAAGGGGAGGAGGACTTGGGAGTCCTGGTGGATGAAAGGATGGTCATGAACCAGCAGTGTGCTCTTGTGGCCAGGAGGGCCAGTGCCATTCTGGGGTGTACTAGAAGGGGTGTGGTTAGTAGGTCGAGGGAAGCACATATTCTCCTCTACTCTGCCCTGGTGAGGCCTCATCTGAAGTACTGTGTCCGGTTCTGGGCCCTCTAGATCAAGAAGGTCAGGGAGATGCTTGAGAGAGTCCAGCACAGAGGTACAAAAACGATTAAGGAAGTGGAACATATTCCTTATGAGGAGAGACTGAGGGAGCTGGGGCTTTTTAGCTTGGAGAGGAGATGACTAAGGGGTGACCTGATTCATGTTCATAAATATGTAAGGAGTGCCAGGAGGATGTAGCCAGACTCTTCTTGGTGATGCCCAGTGACAGGACAAGGGGCAATGGGTGGAAGCTGAGGCACAGGAATTTCCATGTGAACCTGAGAAGGAATTTTTTCCACTGTGACGGTAACAGCACCCAGGGAGGTTGCGGAGCCTCCCTCTCTGGAGATATTCAAGAACAGTCTGGATCTGCTCTGGGTGATCCTGATCTGGCAGGGGGGCTGGACCAGATGATCTTTTGAGGTGTCTTCCAGTCCCTGACATTCTATGATTGGTTTGATTTGGGGTTTTGTTTCTTGGTTTGTTTGGGGTTGTTTGTTTGTTTGTTGGGGGGGGAGTGTGTTTGGGTTTTGTTGTTTTTTTTTTTTTTCATTGGTTTCATTTTTTTCACATTCTTGCCAAAAGGTACCACAAACCTAATTTTTACTGCCTCAGCAACTAAGGACCAGGGAGTGTAGTTCCTGGTTGGTTTTGAGCTTCCAGTTTCAGAGAATCCAAGTCTTCTATGCACTGTTCACATAAAATACTGCCATGACAGACTATAACCCACAAGCCGATTGTTAGTTTAGTCTTAGTTTTCTTACTATTCAGGGATTTAATTTCTGATGTACAACTGTATATCAAACCCATTCCTGAGCTTTCAATAGCACTTCTTACCTTTTAGAAACAGGATATGAGTTTATTGCTGGTTTAAGCATGGAGCCACATACCAGGAAAAATATTTTAACTAAAAAGTCAATGTTTTTTAAGAACTTAACAAAAGCTGCCAAAGTAGATGACTCCTAATACCATGACAAGAGTGTTTTACACCATGTATTTTATCAACCACATTTTGATTTATTGAACTACACCAGGTAGTTAAAAACCAACACAAAATATGAGGCACAGCATCTTATGGCCCTATGACAGGGAATGACTTTCAAAGAGGAACCTTTGCCTGAAACCAGGAAAACAGGGAAAACATTCTGGAAGGTTCAATGTTCACAAGGTATCTGATGTAAAATCACTACAGGTGGGTGTGTGCGCAGCCATGCACTCCATTTTCCAGTTTACAAGGAACATCTGTGTTTGCCTCACCAGGCCACTCACCAGGGTACTGCTTTTAAGATTGAGCTGATCCCCACAATCACAGCAGCTTGCCCACTGGCTATGTGCAGAGGTTTCCTTGCTCTACAAAAGCCCTGAAAGGCAGCATGGCTGTCAAGAGCATAAGTAATACAAAACCACAGCTGGCAAAACACAAAGAATGATATTAAATAATTACAGAAGACAAGGATAAAGTGAGAAAAAAAAAACCTCAGAGAATGAACAGATGAAAATAATTATAAGAATTACAAAGATAGACTTTGGGCAACTTAAAACGAAACAAGACAAAGTTCAGGAGGGGAACAGACAGACAGACAAAAGAGCTCAGCTCTTCTGATAACAAGGAGAGAAATATCACAGAGGATCAAGACAGTGAATTTAGCAACCATTTGGAGACACGATGAGGCGAGGAAGAAGGCATTATGTTTGAAAGAGGAAAGCTTTGGCAATAGAAAAGCAACAGCTCTGAGTGGTGTAGAGTGATGCATTCCCATGCTACCTGTGCTAGATTCTGTGGTCCTGCTCTGGCAGGGGAGTTGGACTTGAAGATCTCCAGAGGATCCTTCCAACCCCTAACATTCAGTTGTCCTGTGGCTCTGATAAGCTCTGGAGTACAGTGAAAAAGGAAACACCAGCATCAATCTTTTCTGCAGACAGGGTGCACCTCAGCCATCAAGCAGCAGCACTGCGCACACAGAGGTCATTAATTACAAAGTAAACTGGCAGTGGTGTCAACACCTTACTGAACATGAGGGAAGTGTGGCTGGGCATATGCAGACCTACACCTCGACAAAACCAGATGGAACATTCCTTCTATATTCACGGGGAGGAGGAAGAGGAACATTGAAGCCTCCAAGCCAGGGCAGCATAGTCCCTTAAAAGATAATCCTTATAATTTGCAAAAGGAAACTCTATGAGCTTGATGTCCATTTTGCTCCTTCCCCCAGCAGTGTATCATTCCTGTTCTCCACTCTGGTCTTCCAAAAGCTCCATCTGCTAGGAGCAAGCACCTGCAGTCATTACATTAGGAACTGACTGGAGTTCAAATGCTTATGTGAATGCATTTAAATATAGCTGTGAGACTCAGCCAGCTTGCTACAACAGAAGTAATGTTGAAAACATGGTTTGAGAGTACAAACTCCAAAAAACAGCTGGCATCAGCTACGGAGAGCTCCCATCTTACCACAAGGGCTTCACAAACCACAAAACAGCCTGTCCCAGGTATTTAAGGTATGAGGAAATCACATTCCCTACTGTTACTCTCCTCACCTACCTTGTCTATTTTCAAGATTTAATTCATTCCACCTCGAGGGCCTCTCAAGCAACTACAGAGCATGTTCTGCAGTGGTGGGAAAAAGTGAAATGTACTTTCAGATCTGCTGCATATAGATATCTGCTCTTAACTCTCTTAAATCACTACGCCTTTCAGATGGAATTTATTATAAAGGTAAAAAGCCAAACCCATCAAACCTTTAAAAATCTGTGTAAGCAGCACAAATTCTGGTTTGTCCAGTGGCAGCCAGAAGAAGAAAGAACATAAAATTCTGAATATTTAACAAATACTGTTTGCATTTCTGTAACTGTCAAACCATTAAGCAAAAAAAGCCTATGTCAAACAACTGCTCTGATACTGATACAGACCCATGTCACTCTGCTAACATGAAAATTTGTATTCAGTCACCCTCCAGCCATACCAACCTACCTAAAGTGCTCCAAACAGGCAGCTCTTCTAGACCTAGTAAAAAGTTCTGATCATAAAACATCACTTTATCTCTCTTCCCTCCATTCATTCATCTCTCTTGTAACACACTGTAAATATTTGTACTGGCATGCAAGAAAGCAGCTATGGTGAACCATTTAAGGATTAAAAATGCTTCTGAATAGAAAAGTCAGTATCTGCAAGCCACTGCTACCTTATAATGCTGGGTAGATGCAGACATTGTTAAATTCCTCACATATTTAAAATGCTACTTCAGAGTACATTTATTTCCCCTCAGTTTTACAGCTTTCATTAAACCAGACAATGGCATATTTTTCCCCCCTTTGCAAGCTGAAGATGGAGTTGCTTTCCTTGGCATCAAAAGCCTGCCACTTCTCTTCATGCCAAAAGTGTCTTTCTGCCTGTATCACTGACCACGTTTGCTGCAGTTATGTCATAAAGCTGCATCACTGTCAGAAAGTGGAGAGCAGCCTTCCAAGGGTCTGCAAAGAAACCAGTCATGAATAGGAAGTGGTGAAGAGAGCATGAGTTCTTTTATCAGCTCCCCACTTCAGAAACAGATGGAAACTGCCCAAGAGCCAGCCTGCCTCCTCACACTTGTTGAGGAACAAGAGTACCATTTACTGTTCCTCATTATTCTCCTTGTGTCTGGAGCAGTTAGCAAAAGCACAGGGCCACTGTGAAGTTGTTCCTGCTGCTGGTGTGAATGTAGGTTTCAAAGAGTCACTAAGTTCAGTTTCCCTGAATAGAGCAGAAAAATCAGCAACAGAGACTTCACTTCTCCAAAACCCTGACCTCTGCCACCTCAGAGACCTTTCAACATAATGATACTACCAAAAAAGCCGGGTGCCACCAAACGCAGTGAAGTTCAAACACTGCTGAAATCTGGGGGACCAGGATTCAGATGTCCATCCTTAGAGACTGTAAAACATGAGCCTGTCATAACAAGCAGTGCTGTAGTTTCAAAAGCTGAACTACTACCACTCTTCCCACTTCTTCAAGTCTTTGCAAGAGAAAAGTAAAGATACAGGCCCTTCATTAGGATAAACGTTCTCTTCCACAGCTTTTTGTGGATTTAATCACCTTAGCACCCTCTAGGTGACTATGTGGTATCCAACAATTTGCTTTCTATACTTCAGTCCCTTAACTTGTCCCCTTTCAGGACAGGCATAACACTGCCTGTGTTATATTTTCCCCATCCTCCACAGACTGAAGAACACTCTGTGTGGAAAAAAAAAAGTCACACTGCTATGGCTATTTTACACTTTAACCTGCCTGTTTTGTTCTGATTGCTTCTGCTATTTCCTATTTTTCACAGCATCTCACAAATCTTTGACATCATTTAGCATTGTCTTCAACTTATGTCTATCAAATTTGCAAAATTCTTTTAATGTTGTTAAAGAGAAACAAAAATGGGCTGTTTAAAAGGCCCAAATGAAAGAGGGAAAGCCTCCTCGGATACATACAAAAGGATGTTCTGTAAAATTACTTACAATAGCTGCAACTATTTGGGAGCTAGTGACTCTTGCTTGTATTGCCACCAGCTCTTCTCTGGTGCTTGCTGCATGTATTCCTCCCTTCAGGATCCGTGCAGGGAACCAGAATGACACAGCCTCACCACCATGGTGGATAAAGTCAATTCCATTTATTGAAGCTAAGAGTGATGCTTATATAACGGTTCAATACAACGTGTATAACCCTGACAGGTTACACAGCAGAATATGGGCTGTCCACATGCACAGAGACAGAGCTGACCAACCTGCCCCCTTCAAGTCCTCCTCATGCAGTTAACTACAGATAACAGCTAACTTTCACAGCTTCTCTGCTAGCCTTCCTAAGGCCACTTTTCTGCAGCTGTGCCTCCTTATCAGAACGACCTAATGTTATCCTGCCTGTTCTCCTTATTTTCAGACTGCTCAATTCTGCTCAAACCCCAACAGGTGTTGTCAGGAGGAAATGATCCTAATCCTCCTGAAACTAAGAATGAAGGGGATGACGAAACTTCAGTGGAGATCCATGAGATTTCTACCAGTACACCCAAAGGAAGAACTGTTGCAAAGGGCACTTCTATCTGACTCCACAGCACTGCCAGCGCTGTGGCAGTGTCAAGAAAGGAAAAAGGAGTGAGCTGAAAATATAAAAGGAGGCAAATGGAGAAGTAAGAAGTCCAACATTCAGAAGTCCTCTGTGACACAAGCTGGGGACAGGAGAAAGCACAGACCATCTTTCACTTCCACACCATGGGGCCTGTGACAAGCAACAAATTGTGCTAGAATATGAGCAAGAGAGAAAACACTTCTTAAACTAAGGAAATGATCACTTCCCCAAGTAACCAGCAATAGGATCAGAGGAAGTGGGCTTAGGTTGAGCCAGGGGAGGTTTAGGTTGGAGATTAGGAAATATTTCTTTACTGAGAGAGTGGTCAGGCATTGGAACAGGCTGCCCAGGGAGGTGGTAGAGTCACCATCCCTGGAGGCGGCAAGTCTAGATGTGGCACTTCAGGACGTAGTTTCATGGTCATATTAGTTGGGTTATGGCTGGACTCAATCTTAAAGGTTTTTTCCAACATTAATGATTCAATTAATAGTAAATATGGCTCTAAAAAAGACCACTGAGGCAACTCAGAAGTCAAAAGAATGTATTACGGGTCTACACATGCACTGTGCAGTGCATACATTAAAACATACCACAGCATTAAAACAGAAAGGTTGCCATTAGCTTACAGCATGGCCCACTCACTGGATTTAATCTCCTGCAGCTTGTCAAAAACCAGGCACAGGCCTGAATTTGAGGAAGTGTTAGGCACCAAACCGAATCAGCACTCCTTAGCAGGCTGTCTGGAGAGCAGCTGCAGCACGGAGTCGGTAGAGCTACGCCAGCTGCTTAAAGAGGCAGCTGATGGGAGAGTGGAAAAGTAGGAACCGCACTAGCTGGGCCCCATAACCGCTAGCTACACTCTGGGGTTAGTAAGAGGAGGTGTCAGTTGACTTCTCTTTCCCAGACTGGCAAGAAAAAAAAGGAAAGAACAGTTGCTTTTCCATCATTTGAGATGTACAGAAGCTGTGTGGCTAACAGCAGAAAAATGTCCTTTACAGACGAAAGATTAGCTGAATCTTCACTTTCCTCTGCCTAAGGATCCAAAGGGAAAGCCTCTTCCTCATTTTCTCCCTCTCTCCCTTCATTCCCTACTCCCAGCCCCCCATAATTAATACATCGTTACAAACTGTTAAGAGTATTTCACTGCACCTCGTAAAGGAGGCTGAATGTGGGAAAAGCATTTGCCTCTGTAGAGGGAGAAGTAGAAAACCTCATTCGCTACTCAAAGCAGGAGTTTAAAAACCTAGCCCTAAAAACCTTCCACCATTAAAGCAGGCACTATTGGGCAATACCTTTTCAGCCACAGCAAGAGCCAAGGAAGAGTAAGATTGAGACTCTACATTTTTTTGCTCATTTATTTCTGACACTATTTGGTCACCATACCTTGTGGCAGTGTATGAAGCTACTTTTGTATTACTGGTTTACTAAATGCAACTCTAATCAAGACTGCCCAGGTGGTAGAAAGAGGGAAGAAGAGGAAAGACTGCATTTGCCTGCACTCATTTAAAGAAAAAGAAGAGTGTGTGTACTATACCTCTAATCTAAACTAATCTCAAGAATACAAACAGGAGCTCTGAAGCTCTTCTAGCTCACTGTAAGATCTTCTAGAGGCAGTAAGAAAACACCACACATTTGCTTTCTCTTACTTCTTGCTTACTGAAGCTGTTCAAACTCTCCAATCTGGATGTTAAAAAAAAGTAGAAGTCCTTTACAAAGTCTAAATGAGAGCTGATGAGTGTAACTTTATTATCCCACCAATTTCTGATTTCCTGGGCAGCCCTACACAATTCACTTGACCAAAACCATTGTTGCAAGAGCCCTCTGTATTTTCAGTACTCCAGCACTTGTCCAAGGGCTTGCTTCCACCTTCTCCATGGAGGTGACAGAAAGCTTGAGTGACTGAGTGACACAGCTGAGGTCTGCCAGAGCACCAGTGCCAGTGTGGGGAGCCTCCTCACCTCTCCCTTCAGCATCAGTTTGGAAGGAGAATCCTGTGGGAAGGAGCCAGGTATCAGGCAAGTAATACGTCTTCAGCCTGCAGCACTACAGAGATCCAGAGGGTTCTGCATCACACTTCCCGTGTAAGCAGCACAGTTAATTAACTCTCTGTTGATTAATGGTGCTCTCTTAGATCAAGAATTCATGGAGTCTGTTATTATACACAAGGTCGTAATTGCCAAACAGCCACAGCTAAATACCATTCCTTGAGCCTGCTCCCTAAGCATAATGTAAAATTAATTGGTACATGTTTGTTAATTAGTAGGAAGTATTTTAAACCACATACCATAAAGCTTACCACTGGTTATCCTCTCTTCTAAACAGCCATAAATGAACAGAACTATCCTAACACCTTGGGAAGAATCTCCTCTTCTGAACCAGGGAGGGATGGGTGAGGTATCTTTGTTCCTTGTAGTGGGGCTTTTCTACACTTCCATTAACAGAAAGAGTCATTCTCCAACCAGTAGTCAGCAGTTACTGCAATTCTGTGGAGCATTAGGACAGACAAGCGAAAGACTTGCAAGAATATGAGCGCCCACACCAAAATATCTATCCAGAATAATTATTCTGAAGCAGCTGGTTCAGTAAATTTCCAAGCACAACTCAGATCAGCTCGCAGCAAATCATTTAACTTCGCCTCAGGGTAGCAACAAAGATCAAAAAGACACTTGAACTTCTTTGTCCTTTCTGAGATCTTTAAATCCAGGGTTAGCCTGTTTAGGGAAAGGGCTGGCAGCATAACAAAGCAGATCCACGATGTGAAGAGAAGAAGCCTACAGGTTGGATCCCTAATCCTAAGGATGGGGAATTAAATGCATTGCACAGCTGTGCCCCCTTTCCAGCAGCAAGGGCCAGAGGCAGTGTTCCAAACCTGGCTTTGCCATGCACGTAGGGAGAGCAGCAGGTCTCAGGATCCACCAGGGAACAGACTCTTCCTCCTGCAGCCTCACCTCTGCCCTCGCTACCAATATTCCCGCAGACAGTTTGAACATTCCTCTAAGGGCTTGTCAGTACTGCAAAGCTTTCCTTCAGATATTTGTTTGCAGAAAAAGGGGCACAGGCAGCATAAACTAGGTCTGAATAAGTTTTTAACTCATTTAAGGCACATCTTGGCAGAGAGGCGGCTTTTATGCTGCTTCCACTTGTTATGCTATCAGCACCAGGGATCAGCACAATCCTACAGAGAGTACTTAGGTGGTAATGTACAAGTAACCAAGCTCTTATCTTCCCAAATTGTTTCTCCTTTTGCAGAGAGAATGATCTTACTGCAGAAGTATCTATCACAGCTGAACATTAGTGCATGTGTCCAAGGTTTCAGCAACAGATTAGCTGAGCACTTCCGTAAAAATAGGCAAAAATCTGGGCTGCTTTCTCCCCAAGCCTACTGCCTGAAAGCAAACAAAGTACACCAACAAAGGAACTCTTCCTCAAACGCGACCTTACTCCTAGGTTTGTATCCACAGAGTAGCAGCAAAGTTATTTACACAGCACTTGATTTTGATGCTCCAATATCTCAGCAAGCAACAGTGCAATTCAATTGAGCACACCGCACAGCTCAATAATTTCACAGGGACAGGTAATACAGAAGAGGTTTTGTTACTTCTGTGTTCCCTGTTTGTTGGGTGGTGGACAGGCAGTATGAAGAGGCACTAAGAGAAAGCTTGATCCATGCTAGAGCTTTTTGGAGGCAGAATACACAGGAGCAAAGCTTAAGGCACTGGATTACCCTTGCTTGTCCACCTCTTTTTAATTTTCATCCTTATCCACAGAGTCATCTTAAGAATTCTCCAGTCAACTGTCTAAAAGCATGCTGGTCTTTAAAGACCTCTTTTAAAGGGCTGGAGACCATGTGTCTGCACAGAGCCATCTCTAAAGAGTCCCACAAGGCCTTTCAGACAGTTGTCTGGAGCTGCCTTCAGCCAGCCCCACGGGAACGAGAAGTGTTGAAAGACCAAGTACCTGCTGTGTGGTTTGCCTTCATTTCTGTCTCCTTTTCCAGACAGCTCTCTGATAAACCACACATCTGCCTTGAGGGGCATGAAGCAGTCACCAAAAAAATTCAAGACCTGCAAACTCTATCCAGAAATAGGAACCCGGAGATCCTAAATATCATCTCAAATTCACGTGAAAGCTGTGAGGCTTGCTGGAAGCAGCAACCCCATGTAACTGCACCTGCAAAGCCAAAGCATGCGAGTGCTCCTGGGCTGTGCCATCTCCCCATCGACAGCAGGCACATTCTCAGAGACTCAGGTCCAGACAGTTTGCTGTCTGAGCTACCTGGAGATGCAGGCTGCACAGCTGTGTGAGCTAATCCTACCCTTCTTTGTGGAGGAAGACAAATCTGTTCAGCTCCATTTACTCTCATTTGCAGAGCAGAAGTAACACTCCTCCTGGTAGCCAGGGTGATGCACAAATTCTCTAGTCTTCATGAAAATGCTTCTAGAAGGAGCATCCTCTTCTAATCAGCAACCAGATTATATGGCTATAAATACTGACACGTAATAAACACCAAAAAAGTGAAAGGACTCAGTTTCAGCCTAACATGAGATGGACCTTGTGTGCACATGCCCAAAGGGCACCATTTGATTCACTGAGAGTAAGTTTTCATATTTGAGAAGTTTTTTCCACTTTTCTGAACTCACCCACCTTTGTGTGCATGTTTCTGTGGCCAGGAGCCACACAATCCTGGATTATTAGGACATTTAGTCTAAACAAGTGGCACTGGTACTCAAGAGGCTGATCTCACTTTTACCATCTGCCCTGCCAGAACACAAAGCTAAGCCTATGACACAGGATCAGTGACCTAAGACAGACAACCACTGCCACCAGCCAGAATAAAACTTTACCTGCCAGGTGACCCAGAAATCATCTCACAGAACACTTTCTTTCAAGCAGCATCAATGCTGATTATACCCTTCCTAGAGCAAACATCTAAACCAGCTCTGTGTCCATAGAATTGAACACCATGCTATGAAACTGCATGCTGCCATTCATTCCTCACCTTGCAACATCAGGAGACTGGCATCAGCAAACAGTGCTAAAGCAACGTGCAGAGAGGGAGGGCATTGCTGTCAAGCAGCTACTGAAAGAGGCAAAGCAGGATTCATCTCTTGCCCTGTCACTCCCTTCCTTCTCAGCCCAAACCTGCATCTGTTTCTCGGCATCCCAGTTCTCCCACTGCAAAGCAGGGTACCAACCACCTTCTACTGACAGTGCCATCAGGCAGCAGCATGTTGCCACCTCCTAGCATCCTTCTCTGACTCAGCGCTGCAGGGCAGCTTTACTCCCTCCTCCTCCCTCTCTCCCACCTCTAAAGCCACTCTGGCGGCTACCTAAAAATAACTCAGATTTGTCACCAGCCAAGGGTAGACAAGCTACGGGCTCCATCTGCAGAAAACCCCACCAGAGGCAGGGACAGAGGAGCAGGACAACGCAAACGCATGAAGGGCTTGTTTACATTAGAAGAAAGAAGTTTTCTCGTGCTGAGCTTGTTTCACACTGAAGGATGCAGCAGGATCGCACACCTAAACGCACTCCTTTCAGAGGCAATGGTTGCAGGATCTGGCACATTACATTTCCTTGATAGGGAAGTGTTCCTGGAGTCAATGACTAAATAAGTCCCTCTCTTGATTTTTAAATTGGAGATAAATGCTGCATGTCACATTGGCAAGCACATTAAAGCAGCTGGAAGTACAAAGACAATACAGGGTACTCCAGACTTTTGTTCTCTCGTTTTTCACCCTTGGCATGTTGAACAACTAAAGACCATACAGAGCAAATCAGTGTTTTATCAAATAATACTGCAGGCTCCTAGGTTTAGAATCACAAACTCTGCACTGACACTGTCTCACAGGGCAAGAGGGCTGGCTCAGTTCAAGACACCACTTCAACTTGGTGGCCAAGAAGACAAAAGAAAGATTTTTTTAATTAATTAAAAAAAATAGGAAGGCAAAGATGAAAACACTAATGAACAAAACGTATTGTCCACTTGCATCTATGGAAAGAGATGAACTTCAGACATAAAAACAGAAAGGCAGAGGCTGCTAACAGTGTGGTACTATAAATGCAAAGCAGCTTCCCCATATTCCCCAATTCTATCATTCTATCAGTTAGGATATCAGGCAGTGATAGGATTAAGGAGAATGGAGTAAGACTAGAAGTGGGGAGATTCAGATTAGATGTTAGGAAGAAGTTCTTCACCATGAAGGTGGTAAGACACTGGAACAGGTTGCCCAGGGAGGTGGCGAAAATCCCACTCCCTGAGGTCTTTAAGGCCAGGCTGGATGGGGCTCTGAGTAACCTCATCTAGTGTGAAGTATCCCTGCCCATGGCAGGGGAGTTAGAACCAAATGATCCTCGAGGTCACTTCGAGCCCTGACAATTTTATGATTTGATTCCTGCAAATCTGGTCCAGATTCAACACAGGAAAAAAGCAACACTTCACCCAAAGATGAGATTTCAGAAGGCAATTTGCTTCTACCTAAGGAAGTCAAGGAGCCTACTGAGTAAATATGATGCCAGGATAAAACAGGTTATGTCTTCCATCCAGACAGGGCTGACTGCATTACTAATGGTGAAATGAATGTAAAAGCTAATTAATGGTCACACTGCTTTACTTTCCCAGAAGCAATTTGATCATATTTAAAATGCCAAAGCTTGTACACCTAACAGCACAGGTGACTGCTGTCTTCTCTTCAGTTCACTGCTGAAAGCAATATATGATTTTTTACACTTTTACTATTAAATTCCTTCAAGTTACACATTTGCTACTGCTGGCAGTATTTAATTTACAGAGACATCAGTCAGAGGAATGCAGCTCAATAGGTACCAAATAATTCCTTTCCTAAAGCTTTCACATGGACAAAAGACAGCTGATGAAGCTACAAGTCTGAAAAATAATAAAGGCTGCAAGATGGAGAAGAATAAGGTATCAGGTCATCTAATCAGAGCAGAAAAATATGTCAGATTAGAAATGTTAATGCTGAAACAACAAATTATCCATCATTAGGGACTGTTCGCAGACCCTGTGTCATTAAGGATATCAACATGTGGCCCTTAGAACAATCCTGCACATCCACAAGAGTTTTTCAGAAGTAAAAAATAGCAAAAAACAGAAAAAGAACAAAAAAGCTTTCTTTTTTACCCACAGCTCAATAAATAGATGCTGCAGGCGTGCAGAAGTCAACCACTATGGTTTCACGTCCTTCCTAGTAGCAGGCAGCTGCAAGGAGGAAGTGGGAGCTTTGTGAGGGCATTCTCCTCAAGTACTCCTTTTAAAATAAGAAACCAAGCCACTACAAATCATTCCAGCTTCAAAACACACATCCTTACATAAAACCAGCTGGTAACACAAGGACAATCACCAAGCAGATCAGTTTGCATTAGGTGAGAAGGTTCAGCACTGCATGGCAGAAACCTTACTAAACAGCCTCCATTTTTGGTTGTACACATGCAGCCAGGAAACTCTTTTTCCTCCCCCAAAAGCAAAACCGTCATCCAGAAGCAGGTACTTTTGAGAATGTCACAATCATCTAGCCACAACTAAATGCTGTAATTTGTTGACTAGCTCCTTGCACACTTCACTAACGACCTCAAACCCTTGGATAAAAGCGCAGAGTAATTTCTCCCCTTTAAACGATGCTGCATGGTGCTTCGATTGCCACCCAGCTCTGCTTACAAGTTTTGAGTGCAGCGAATAAAACAAAGCTGAAGTCACAGACAGAAGCTCGGGGAACTTGCCAGCCCAAGCTTTCCAAACATCACATAGGGGCTTCTGGAAGAAAGAAAAAAAAAAACCTATTCATTTAGAAAAAGGAAACAGCTGGAAATGCAGCGGGTTTTGAGCTCACATGCATTCAAATTAAATGGTTAAAAATACAGAGATGTTCTGCCAGCAAGTTGAGCTCACCTCTACGTTCTGCAACATATGCAGGCAGCAATAAGTGAAGCAGGGTGTTCAAGAAGGAATAAAAAACAAAATAAATGGTCAATATTATCAGAACATACCTTGAAACATTTACATACTGGGCTCATATCTACAATATCTCACTCCTGTAGGCATCTGATGGCACTGGAACCTGTGCTAACACCACTGAAAGGAGAAAATGATCTAGACAAGAGAGATTAAACAGAAGCCTAACAACATAATATGCTAAAGCACTTACTATTTTGTTCAAATATTGCTCCAGCCTGAAATGATAGCCCCTAAAGAATAAGCTGCTCATTTCTCAAGCACACACTCAGAGATCTGCTGATGAGGGGTAAAAACAGTAAGAAGAGAAGGTGCTTGGCCCAGCTTTTATGGGTGAGCATACTGCAGAGCACTGGGCCAACACAGGGAAGCCCTTCCCATCAACACCACATCCCTGAGTCTCTGTCTCTCCAACAAAGAACAAGCAGGATCAGGCACATACAGATCTCTAGAAACAACTGACAAAGGCTTTCTGTGCTGGCCTTCAGGGATTTGCCATCAAGACTGACATCTCTGTTGACAGAGCAGCACAGGCTCAAAACTATGCCCAGGAGAGCAACCACATTCAGCATCCTGCTAGCCTCATCTTGGGCACTTTTCTGTGCCCACAGTCACAGCAATCATCTGCACCCAGCCTTGAGCAAGAACCCGGATAAAAAAAAAACCACACAGTCTGAACCAAGTCGTTACACAAGCACCCAAGCTGGGAGGAACATTTATTTCTCTACTAAATGTAGCTATGACAACCACATCTTCATTTAAGAGATGAGCAGGAAGAGGTTGCAAGGCACTTGTCACGCAGGGAAAGAACACCACACCTTGAGCATGCACAGGAGGGTAAGTTCTGCTGGATGTCATCTTCAAGTCAAGAAATCTAACACCCTAAACATGACAGGCACCTACACCCTCTGGACAGCACAGGCACCTAGGTACAACCACTGCAGAACCTCTGCTGCAAAAATTCCTGTGACAGACTAAAGCAGGCTATACCACTTTAGAAATTCTCCTGATTTAAGTGCTTCCTGTTTAACTCAAATCAAGCTATGAAACCAGTAGAAAGTTATACTTACTCCAGAAGTCATGCAGAAAAAGAGCAAGCAGCTTCTTTTTCAAGCCTTGCTCTCTTTGGCAAAAAGCTTCCCCAACCCCACCACATCCTCTGAACAGGCCCAGCCAGCCCTGGAGGCATTAAAAAGGTGTGTAGGGCCGTGGATGTGGTGGACTTAGCAGTGCTGAGTTTACAGCTGAACCCTTTTTACCAACTTCAGTGACCCTGTGTGCTAGTGCTCAGATGCCATCCGTAGCAGATGGCAGCCACCCTCCTCCCCACAGGTCTGAACAAGAGCAGGAATGCTGGAACATCCCACTTTTCCCCAAGTTTTTGTTTTATTTTAAATCCCTGGGGCTGTGTCTCACACTATGTGTGGCATGCCAAAGAACATTACAGCTCTAGAAAGCCAATGGCTGCCACAGGGGAGTTATTTTGGTCCAATCGTATTTATTTACAAGAAATAGAGAAATACTTCTGTGCATAAATTCCTCTTCCTACCTTTCTTTCACAGCTACCAGAGTGTTTTTGTACTAAAATGGGCACTCTCTTCCTTGCTCTAAGTCCCTTCACAAACTCTTGGCAGTCTGCAAATTAATATACGCCTTAGTAGAATCCAGCAAGTATTATGAAGAGGGGAGGAAAGGTGGGACACCAAGCCACACAAAATTAACTCACAGGCTGGCTGTGGCCATGAGGCACAAGGTTCATCACTCCTACTTTAAACAGCAGGGGCATCTTCTCAGCTGCTCTTACTTGTCAGAGAGAAGTCACTTCTTTTCAGTGAAATGATGCTAAAATAAGCTCAAGACACGATATCATTTGGAAATTTAATTGGCTTTATTAGATGTGCTACTGCTGCATTCATTTTGGTTTTAAGTGTGTTCAGACATGAGTCCAGCCTTTACCCAGTTGATACTTAGTTAAAATAATTTAAATATTTAATACTATTCCTCTGTGACTACAATAAAATGATCCTGATGGGCAGTAGAGAACTCTCAGACACAGGAAAACATGCAGGAAAGGGAGGGAGAAAAATGGTCCCTTCCATTCTAGTCACACTGCATTACCCCCAGCAATCAAGGACAACAGACAAAATACAGGATGAGGTTTTGCAGTTAATAGCAGCCTAAGCACACACACCGACCATTATCTGGGCTTCATCATCCTTATGCATACATATGCAAGCTTGTAAGGGCAGTTGGTCTGTTTGTCTGTACATACATCTAGCTTATAGAAAACACCCTTGGTGTCTTTCAAAGACAGAATGACACAGTTCCCCTGCAAAAATGCTTAACTATGAAACAAAGCACTGACAGGAGCAAATCACCTGCGTTTGCTGCCCAGAACCATCAGTAGCAACCTTGAAAAAGCACCCTCAGGAGAACTTCGACTGACAGGCTTCCTCTTGAGAAGTTTGCAAGTGGCAAAAAAACAAAACCAAACAAAAAACAACCAAACAAAAACAACACAAAAAAAAAAAAAAAACCATCTTTCAAGAAACCAAGTTACTTGGTGCAAGTATGAAGAATAAGCCATAGAAAGAACTGCAGAGAGAGTGGTGCAGGAAGTACCTGCTAATTAGCCAGAGGACAGAAGAGATGTGCTTCCAGGCAGCAACTCCTGCTAAAAGGCAGCCACAACAGTAAAAAAAATAATTGACAGCCTCACCCTTAGAGAGCTTTGGCAAAGGGGAAAGGAGACCGATGAGGAGAGATTGGTAACTCCAGATGCACAAAGGAATGAAGAGCTAAAGCAAGGTTTCCTCAGACAGCACCTGAGGGGCAGAGCAAAGATTTTCACACCCTGTCAGACGGGCAGAGCCAGGCCCAAGCTGTCTCAGTGCAACTCACACCCAAAAGCCTGTGGCCACCCACTTGTCTTCTGCTCCCTCTGAACTCTAGCTTAAATGGAAAAGCTTTATCACAAACAGCAGCATCCCTACATAACATAAAACACCAACACCAGAACAGAAAAGTTGCAACCAGTAAACTGAACAGGGAATAACAACATGGCAAAACTCACAAAACCAAAATTGGGGGTTCAGTCTGTAAAGCAATTTGCCTGCTTGCTGTGATCAACATCCACTGCAGAAGTGGTAAAATGCAAAGAAATGGATAAAAGTGTGAAGATTTAAAGTTTTGTGACATTATATGTGACAACTGAAATAGGTAGAACACCAGACACACATTGCTAAAGACAAATTACAATCCCAGGTATTGAATTTCAGTTCTATGAATTATCTTAGATTGATTTCAGCTTAGTATTTAGTCATTCAAAAATGGGCAGAGTGAGGTTACTGAAGGCAGGCAGGCCTGGAAGAAATTAATGCAGGAACAAACTATGGTAGAATACACTTCCTGTGGTTAAATGATTGCAGGGTTTCTCCAGGCCTGACTGATGAACAGCAATTACCATCACTGGAAGGAAATTCAAGTAACCTACACCAATGCTGAACTCTTAAACTGAAGTCTCCTTCCTAAGAAGTGAATGCAAATAGAGTTTCACAGATCTCTTCGAAGGATTAAACACAGCCATACCTTAGCACCTTTCAGCTCTATCAAGAAAGAAGCAATAATGAAAATCTGTCTGTCTTCAAAGCCTGCATGGGAAACCATGTGATTAGTTTCTCACGTCTGAATGCTCCATGTGCTCCTAGGTGCGGCTGGTAAAAGAAGCCAAGAATGGAGGCCAGAAGGAAACACGTTGCTTAGAGAAACATGTGTGTAAACTCTCAGCACAGAGGTTCTTTAGTCTTCTGTACAAATCTAGTCAAGAAATTGTAAAGACAGAGGAAAGCATGTGCTACAGAAATGGCAATAATAGGCAGAGGAGATGACTCTTGGTTTTGGAGTCATCGCAGCTGAGAACTGAACCAGGCTTCCCACTCAATGCACAAAAACCAGCCCATGCTCACAGCAGCACAGGTCTCAACTGCTGCAGGTCTGCAGCATCTTAGGTCCTGAAGTTCTCACTGCAGAAGGCTGCCAGCACACAGACTCCCATGGCCCCTGGCATTGAAGGCAAAGGAAATGGTTTCCTGAATCACTGCAAGTTATCACAGCCACAACTGCCTCTGTCCTCAAGGGCAGGAAGAAACATAGAAGGAGCTCACTCCCACGGCCTCAGCAAGTCTGAGCTCAGGCAGGAGTTGTTACAAGGATGCAGATCCTCCCAGGTCCATCATTCTTCGTCCCAACTTCACCTCTGTTTTGCCTGGGTCTGTCTGTACATGTGAAGCTGCTGCTGTCACATCTCTTCTAGTTAGAAGTAAGCCAGTCTGCGGACCACACTTTTCAAACCTGGTGTAGATGAAGAATACATCCCAAGCTGATGAACATGTTGCTGCTGCTGCCCTTGGTTACAACTGCTCAGGCTGAACACTGGGAAGGCCCCGGATACACAGAAAGAGACACATATAAACTTCACCACTCAATTTAAAAGGAAGTGCCACAGCCAGCTTAGAATACATCCTTCTGCTCCTCCAATCTCTCAAAAGTGAAAGACAAAGATCTGGTGAAGAAACTTAAGAAAATCAGAAGAGATCCAGTAGGATGAGTACAGGCAGACCAACACATCCCTTCACAGGTGACATGAGACAAAGAAACACTACATTCTCATGAAAAAAAAAAAGACACGTCCCAGGTCACAGCCAGACCAAGAACCACCACGGGCATCCACCAATATTTTAAGAGTCCCCACCAAGCAAGTGAGTAATGACAGATCTAAGGAGCCTCATCCTCAGCTTCAAGGTTTCTCAGAAGAGAAGAGAGAAGGTGAAGACAACAGCCTGTCATATTTTTACACCAATACAGGCTTCATCAAGACAGGAATCACTTGACTGAAATCTGCTTTGACTGCTACTGCTGAAGCAAAATTCTCAATGCAAAATTCCAGCAAAGGCTTAGAAACACTGAAGGCAGCAACCCCAAGGGCTTCACTAAACATGTAAAAAAGCACCAAAATGGTGCAGTCTTGGTCCTCTGCAATGTGTGTATTTTTAACAGCAATGCTTGCTCTTTGGATATTTAACACATAGATCCCACATGAACCACCTTATTTATGAGACTTGGGCTACATAACACAGGGTAGCAAAGCCTCAAGTGTGAAACATTTTCCTTGCCTGTCATAAGTACCACATCTACAGATGAGAATGTTTGGGGCACATGTCAGGAGACAAGCCCATAAACACCGCCTTCTGCATGAAAACACACTGCAGACTGAGCCTGCTCACACAGGGCTGCTCTCACTTTAGAAGCAGGTTCACTCTTTCCTTTCAAAATTGTGCAGCAGCTCCGTGCATGTGGAAGGTTTTCTCAGAAAGGCATAAACAGACTGCAAAGAAGACATGCGATCTAGAAATAAGGGATGTTTGGAGAGGCAGCCCTTCTGAACCCGACAGGAAGGTCTGAGGCTTGCAGGACACCCACGCTGCAGATCCCTAGCAGACCATGTCAAATTAAAAATAGCAGATTAAAGCACACAGAGTGTGTAACAATTGGGAGCGTATGTGGATAAATCGGGATGTGGGAGCTATAATATCAATTTACTGAATATTTCTAAATGCTTTTAACTACTGGCGGTAACAACTACTTCAATGCTGATTACAGCTGTCTGCCCGGTGCTAAATTTAACACGATCTAAGGCTTTAACGCTATGGTTTTGTCTAGCGCACCCAGCGAACAGCCGCGACAGCTAAATCCAACAGGCACTTCCTAAGTAAAAAGGCAACAGGAAAAACGATTTATACGTGTGGCACGGCAACGGAACGAGGGAGAAATCCCCCGGAAGGATGAGCAGAGCCCACAGGCCATTCGAAACGAGACAGCAGCTCCTTTCCTACCATCCCACCGACGGGAAACGTCAACATTTCACCGGAGACCGCGGGACGGTTGGAGGGTCGAGCGCCCGCCGACTCTACCAGGCGCTCTGCTCGGCCCCAGGACCGCAGCCTCGGCCAGCCACCACTCGCCGCCGGTGCGGGCAGGCACAATGTCGGCCAGCAGCGGAGGAGAAGCGGCTCGGCAGGGAGCCGGCACGCCACAGGGCGATGGGCACCTCTGCCCCGGGCGCCGCCGAGCTCATGGCTGAGAGAAGGGCCTCCCGCATCGACTCGGCCGCCTCTCACAACGCCGAGCCGACAGGGCCGCGCTGCCGCGGCAAACTGAGGGAGAGGAACAGACTGAGGGAAGCACTGAAGGAGAGGATCAGGCTAAGGGAGACACTGAGGCAACCCCGCCGCCCCGCGGCACCCACCTGGTCGGCGAGCTTGAGCACTGCCATCCTCCGCCGCTCCTCCCGCGCACATGCAGCTCCAGCGACGGGCGACGAGCGCGCCCCGCGACCGGCGCTGCTGCTGCGGCGGCGACGGCAGCAGCACCAGCGCCTCGGCTCCGCGACGGTGGGGTGGAGGCCGCCTCGCCTCGCCTCGCCTCGCCTCGCCTCGCCCAGCCCAGCCCAGCCCAGCCCAGCAAGCAGGGGCGGGTGGGCTACCTCGCGCGAGCCGCGCCACCGCCTGCCGCCGCCTTTGTTCGCGCCGGTGCCGGAGCGGCGCGCAAGGGCCCCTCCGGGGGCTCTCGGCTCCCCCCGCCCCGCGGGGCAGCGGAGGGGCTGACGCGGGGCGGTGCCGCCCGGCCGGGCCTGCCCCGCCGCGCGAACCCGGCCCACGCTCCCGCGGGCGGCCCTGACCCGGGGCTTGGGAGTAGTCAAGGGTCGCCGGTGCGTGCTGGGGGCACCTGCCACACGCCGCGGGTGGGAGCCGGAGGGGCGGGCTGGCTGCTGCCGCTCTGGAGCCGGAGGGAACCGAAACCAGCGTATCCTCAGATCCCTTCCCGCAGGAGGCCGTGGAGCCTCCGCTCCCGCCTCAGGACGGGATGCCTACCCCTGAGCACCATGGGCTACGGGCCCGCTTCGGTTCCTAGCACGCTGAGGAAAAGCAGGCAGGGTGCCGCTCCAAGTCCCCGAATAGCCAGCCGTCGAGCCTTTCACCCTTCCCCTTCTGCCACGCACAGACACTGTCAAGACCTAGCAAAGAGGCACAAATATCCAGAGTCTTCTGGGTTGTTTTTTTAACCTTTTTTTTTTTTTTATTGGCAAGACTCTCCTGACAAGTCGAAGTCTTTTCACAGCCAGGACGTTATTTCGCTTTTCAAGGACCAGCACAGCAGATCAACCGTACTTCTTTTGAATGAGCAAACAAGCGCCGTGCCGCCGAGGGAAGTGAGCATCACCCTCTGTGTTCTGGGGCTGACCTGCGAGAAGCACCAGTTCCACCCTCTGATCGAGCTGTCAGTATCACTTGAGCACCAGGGCAAGGCTGCTCGGCCAAGCACATAATGGGGGAGAAGAAAAAGCAGCGTGAAGGGGTAAATTTTCCTTACCTCTCAGAGCTGGACAAGCTGAATCTCTTTGAAGCATGTCATTTGATTAAAATCATCGGCAAAGGGCTCAGCAACAGGAGTTACAAACAGGCTGACTGTAATGAGTGTAATTACATTCTTTCAGGGACACGTAAGTGAAAAGCAAATGACTGAAGATTCCCTCTTCCTCTCCTCTGTGCTGCACAATGAGGTATTCCAGGTACTTCCCCACAAGTGAGGTTCTGCAGTAAAGAGGTCTGATCTGATGGGACTGTGGTTTATGATTTCCCAGCCCTTGATTACAGAATGGGGTGACTTTAAGTATTTTTTTTTAAAGATAGGCAAGTGTGGTCTTTGGAAGAAAACCAACCCAAGAAGGAAACAGATGTTGGTTTCAGGCTTCTGAGGCATCATTATAAATGGGGATTACAAATAACATTTAAGTTACAACACATTTTGACTCCATCTCTTTTAAAGGGGGTCTTAATGGAAAATTACCATAAAAATTACTCTCTCAGCAAGAAAGAACCCAGTACCTGTTAGGAACATCTGAACTCAAGTAGTTGGCTCTTTTTAGTACCTTTGCCTTTCATGGTCTTTCTCAGTCCAGACCACTCGGAAGCACCACACTGCCATCAGCCAATTCTTTCTGTGACATGCTGTGAGAGTCTGAATCCTCTCGCTCTCGTTCATCAACGAAGATAAAGATTGCATCGTCCCTCCTTAATCAACAAAGATAAAGAAGATTGCATCATCTCTCCTTAATCTTGTTACTTCTGGGACTCAGACTCAGGGGCTTGGCCCAAAGCTCAGGGATGCAAATCAACAGACAATACCTTTGAAACTCCTGGACCTCACCCTGGCTGGACTGCCCAGGAAGCCTACATCTTATCTCAGCTACCCCAAGGGATGTGTATGCAGGGTGTGGACAGGTGTAGCCGAGAGAGGGTGGAGGCCCTCCCCCCGGCGACGCCGGACTCCTGCGAATGCATGAGAATGCACAGGAAGATACCCTGGGAGGCTGCAGCTGGACACTGAGCAGAAAACTGTATAAAAAGGCAGGAGAAATGCCTGCCAGAGTGTGGCATTCCCACCAGACCAAGAGTGGCACCTCCATTGGACCACCAGTGACATCTCCACCGGCCCACCGAGGGCAGACCATCACCAGACCACCAGACCTGCACACCACCTGAAGAACTTCGGACAAACTCCACAGAAGATCATCCCTGGGCCACGCACCCGTCTCTCTCTCTCTCCCCTCCATCTGCGGCTGAGGGTAATATGATCACAGCCTTTTCCCTTCCCGGCTCCCTCTTCTCTTCTCCATCGTTCTCTTTGTCTTTTTCTCTCCCCCTTCTCCCCTCTCCCTCTGTTTGGATCTCTCACTCTCCCCCTTCTCCCCTCTCTCCCTCTGTTTTGCCCAACCTTATCCTTCAATAAATAGTTTCGTGGTGATATATGGTCTCGTTTGCACCTTAATTTCACAGCACGGAATCCATAAGAACTGGTCTCGCTCCTCTGGACGGAGATACAGTTAATCTGTGTTCCACCGGACCTTGACACATGCCTCACCCTAGGAGAGCACCTGGCAGCCCAGAGCTGCTGAGCACCATAGATGGACTGGAGTCTTTCTGTCCCCCACTGACTCCAACCAGGAATTCTGCTCTGACAGTCCACTTCCAGGCTCTGCCAAAACACACACAGAGGTCAGAAGTAAGCAGAAGTTAGCTTCCAGCTGAGAGGAAAAAAAAGTGGAGGTAACTTTCACCACTGTAAGGGAAGATCTAGTCTGTTATTATCCAAGAGCTTGGCATTGACTGTAGCTAAACTTGGTGGATACATAAGGAAAAGTATTTTTCAGTTTTTTTCTTTTCACTTTCTGATTCAAGAATCTGGTACAAAACTTTGTTGCTTCCTTGGGATCCACAACAATCTCCTGTCAGGGAGCCTGCCATCTGAATGGAAATCTGATGATGCAGTAGGAGCCCACTTTCTTGGGAGTCAATACTTGGGATAGATGCGAGCTAACATTAAACTATTTTCATTCCGAACAAGCAGAGTCTTGTGCCAGCTCCTCTTTCCCGGGCCCCACTGGATGCTGTCTGGAAGGACCAACCCCATAGAGCCACTCCTTGGGAAGGTCCCTCTGAGGCAAGTAGAACAGAAAGTGTTTGCATAGCGTGTTAATGGGGCAGCACTCTGCTTAGAGAGGTCCTTACCAGTGTATTTACATGTCCATGCGAAGTGTCACTTGCCTGAACTGCCAAGATTAGTCACAGTGCTACAGTCAGCAGCATCATGGTAAGGGTGTCCAAGATTTCTCCTCTCCTGCTCACAAACAATTGTGTTGTGGGCTTCTGACTTACCGTGCAGAATCAAACCTGTTTTCTGAGCTCTTGTACTCAACAACTTCTTAGTCCTGGCTGGTAGATTACAGCAATTTAATGTGAAAGGATGCAGTATGCCCAACCATCTTGTTTTGAGATGAAGAAGCACATAGACATTCCTATCCAGAGCTAATCTTTCAAGGGATGGTCATACCTGCAGCTCTCAAACCTGCAGCATGATGCTGACTTTCCACACTGAGACATTAACAAGTACCATCAAAACAGGTATGCAGTAGCCTTAATGAGAACACAGATAATTGACACCTTGGATTGATTAGAGTTGAATTTGGAAAGGAAAAAACCCTAGGGTTACACTGGGCCTCTGACACAGAACCATAACGAAATCCTATGAGCATGGCTGCTGCTGCATTTTTTTTACTGATGCTAAGAGGACTCTGTGCATCCACTTAAACTGTTCTATGAACCACAAATGCCCACCAATACATATGTCAAAAAGCAAAATAGGAATGTGAAGCCTTCAGCTTCAGCATTTAAGCAATTTCTGGTTAGCATCAAGGAAGAATATAACTGCCCCAAATATTTTGCAGTTGCCCACATTGAGATTTCTTGATTGTCTAGGCCACAATGCAACAGAGCTCTGTAGGATGCTGGCCCACTATAAAATGCCTCTACATTTTTTTTAAGTGTGTGCCTAGCAAAAGCTAATTCCCTCCAATTCCATCCCACATTGGATGAATACCACTTGCTATGAGCAGCTGTAGGCACACAAGCCACTTCCTCACTCAGAACGTTGTGTCAGAAAATCACTTGTACCCACCTGTGCTCAGCAAAACTCCCCAGCACACTTAGATGTAAGCATGTGACTTCAATAGAATCTAAAGCATCATCACAAATTATCTGCCCCTTGCTGAGATCTCACATGCCACCTTCATGTGGTGTAATACTGCAAGGTTTGGATGGGGCACAGATTTAGGAGTTGAGAGACTATCAATTCTCTCTCATGCCACACTGGTCCCAGGTGAGCAAGCTGCTCTCATGGTGCCTGGCTTTCTGCATGTACAAGGAACTTCTCCCACCTTGCAAGATGAGGTACTGCTGGAAGGATCTCAGGTAAAGGCCACTGGCTGCTGCTTTGAACACTACTCTGCCATCACCAACTCAAGAGTTAGTCATCTCATGCAGCAACATGAAAACAGTATTTGAGAGGTGCACCAGAGGAAGAAGGAAACAATCTCATTGAAATAAATCCATTTGCACTGTACTTGAATGCTGTAGAGACCCATGACCTGAGTGGGAAGAGGGAACAGATTAAGTGCAAGAGCCAGGTCAGGAGTTCTCCCCACACCACTGTTGCTCCTGCAACAACACAATCATGCCTGCAAATCATCTATTGGGTCCCCACCAGCACTCCTGTATCTCAGACAGACAGATCTCTGGGTTAGCCTGACGTTTCTGCAGTCCAACAGGATGTGGTTGCTTTAAGGCAGTCAAAAGTCTGCACCACAACACTCCCTCCCTGTTCCTGTTCCGCCTGCACATCTGAGCGGCAGAGGCAGGGCTCAGCTCTGCTTTCCAAAGTCAGCTCTGCTGCTACATTTAAGCAGGATGATCGCCCACAGATGGAGGGTGTAATTGTTCCTAGGCGTGTGTTTAGCTTCTGCCCTATGAAGAAAGCTAAATACAGCCACGCTATGTCTTGGCAGTGTTTATTTGCCACTGCTGAACATGCATGAGAGACAGGGCTGATGGCAAAATATACATTTGTTATCTCCAACCATTTCTGATGACTTCAGATACCTATCATGCCTCTGGGCTTTACCTGTTGCCGGTAACAGCAGTACAGAATCATCCTGCTGTGCATTCTTCCTCCTTGGGCAACTGATCTGGTTGTTTCTTTCAAAAATTACTCTGTGGGAGTCAGATTAGAGTGAGGTATAAGCATCACTCTAAGACTGCAGTGGCAGAAACAAGCAAAAACATAGAGCTGTGGATCTGAAGTAGGAAGGCCTCAGTTACCAGAGTCAGTAACTAATTATTGCTTTTGCCATCTCCCCGTTCTCCTGCACTGTTACGGAGCACAGGGTGATTGAGGGGTGGGAGGGGAGCAGTCACCTCAAAGTGCTTCAAGCTACCTGTCACTGCCATCTGAAGGTCCTCTCAGTTCTCTTTTAATACAGTTTTATTTTCACAAGGCATAATGTATTACTTTTTATCCCAAAGAAGATTTTTTTTATCTTACTACTTCTCCTAGATTTCCTTGTTTAATTGTTACATGGGGAGAAATCAAACAAAACCAATGAATCAATCCACTGGTAAGGGCAGAGCAGAGAGAAGATAGTTCAAGCAGCAGCTCCTCTTACCCAGACACAGGCCTCTCCATTTCAAATACTTGTCGATTATATCATGCAGATACAGATCTATCTTTACCATTCTTGACAAGAGGCTGCAAACATTTTTAGCAGTTTGTCACACAGTCCAGTGCTCAATCTAGAAACTGAACAAGTCAGAAGAGAAAAAAACAGCTGATTTTCAAGGGGTTTGGACAAGGTTTTACATGATGCAGGGAGGGCAGGAAAAAGGGGAAGAAAGAGCCTGTGCTTAGTCCTGCCTTGTATCACGCGAAAAACACTAAAGGGTTCTTTTGCTGGTTTTGGGGGGAGGAGGGATTTCTTTCATTTCCTGTCCTTCTTTCCTGGAAAAGACCAAGTTACCTAATTCTGCTTTACGTTCTCACAGACAGACAGAAAGCAGACAAACAAAAAAAAGCCTCACCAACAAACACCACCAAAAAAGCCTGCAGTATGTAGCTGCTGGCCTGGCTGTGAAGTCTGGACTCTGAACCAAAACAGATGCTTTAAACCAACTGGTGTAAGGTACTGGAATAAAAAAAAAAAAAAGAAGGAGAATAAATGAGAAAAATGAGATGAAAAGGAAGGAGAAAACTCAAGTGAGTGAGAGACAAGTTCAGTATACAAAGTTTCTGTTCTCAATCCTATTCCACTTATGGGTAGATACAATATCTTAAATTTCCTGTGTGATTCATCTGAATTCTCTTCTAGAGGAAAGATGGAGGGAAAACAGAAGATGTAAGAATAGGGCTTCCTCAGCATAAGTATATATGAGTGTAAAGTGTTCCAATCCTACGAATCTGCACCTCCTCAATTCAGAACTTTGGACTTTAGAAACAGGGCCTTCCAGTCTCCATGGGCTGGAAGTTTGGCTTTGAAGTATTCTTTTATTAATCTAATGCCTCATTTTCCACTGAAGTATGCCTGACCTGTAAAGAATGCAGCAAATCATCTCCAGGGGGTAAGACTCCTGCTACCCCTCTAAGTGCACAATCAGGTAATGGTACGAGTTATACTTATCTAAGGAGTCATGCTCATTAGAAAAACAGAACTGATAGTTACAGATGCTACACCAACCTCTTTACACACTCCCTTCACCTTAATAACCCACAGCAACTAGTTATTTGCAACCTCTAGCTTTGAAGTCTCCCTTTTAATTTCATCCTCCAGAACAAATGCATTGAAGCATCATCACAACAATATAAACCACCACATTTAAATCTCAGTCGCATCAGGACATCATCATTACCTCCATAAAGCAGATTTTATGTCCTAGGTTTATTTATCTCTCAGTACTTGCATGATCTTCCCCTCTAGCTGGTATTGGGTACAGTAAACAGACACCAATGAAGGCATGCTAGCAATCTTGAAATCCATCAACCAAAACATTCCATTTTGGAAAGAAACAACCAGATCCTTTGTCCAAGGCCATAGGACTGGAAGTGAGGAGCACTGCGAGAGCTAAATGAGGTAAGAATCTGTATCAACCCATTCTTGGTGTGCAGAGAGGAATGAAGGACCTCTACCTGAGCCTCTGCCAGGGCTTAATGAGTCTGCCACCAGCATTAAGACCCAGTTAAGGTTTGTGACTGTTCTACTAGCAGATTTTTTCTCTGAACTCAACTACATGTCATTTTTCAAGTTACAAAAAGAGCAAAACCCTACCCCTGAATTAGAAGGGGTGTGGAAGCAGAGCAAGTAACACACAGTTGTGACCAAAGAGGGAGCAGCACTGTGCTGGTTTCCTCTCTGATACTGAGCTCATAGTCCAAAGGGAGAGTTTTTCCTTTCCATCAGAGAAATTACATGGCCAAATGCTCTGTGAGGAGGCCAGTGTGACAGAGGGAGTAAGTAACATTTTGGAAGGAATACTGGAAGTTTGGATTAAGTTCACATCTGCTGGGTGAGAGCTAATGGAAACAGAAACAGATTGGACTTGTTTTCAGGTGAACAGTGCTGGGGGAACTAAGAGTGCATGAGACACTGAAACAGATAGCCTAGGGAGTTTGTCGGTTCCCCCTCCCTGAAGGTGTTCAAGGCCAGGTTGGATGAGGCAGCCTGATCTAATAGAAGGTGTCCCTGCCAATGGCAGGAGGGGTGGAACCAGATGATCTTCAAGGTCCCTTCTAACTCAAACATTCTGTGAATCTCTGTATTGTGGTGCTGGCTCACCTCAAGCTAACAGGATCATCACAGGGTAAAACTCATAGATGTTCAAACTCTTCCTAGAATATAGATAGAAACACCTATTATATAATATACCCTTCTGCTGTAGCAATACTTGGAAACAGCAGAGAAACAACATCCATGGTCACAGGCCACTGCATCTTGTCTGCAAGCTGAAGGGGGTGATGGGGCTCAGTCCCATGTCTCTACACACCTCTGAAAACCAAACGGAAACCCCAAGCTCCCTGGGGCACAGAATCAAAGAGAGGAGCAGACTTGGAAAGAGTTTGTTCTGCCCTCAGAAACAAAACTACTTGCACTCTCATACAAACTTAAAACAAGATCACATGTCATAGCTGATTCACAGAAGTTTCATGTCCTTCTGTCAGAAAATAAGTCAGCCAACCCCAAACGTCATCCTGCGATTCACACAATGAAAGAAAAGAGTGTCTTGCCCCTAACATGACTACTGCCTCATCCATCTGCAGATTGTATCCCAACACTGGGCCAACTACAAGCTGCTACACAGCCTGTGGAGGATAAAGTTCCTGCCCTAGAAAGGAAAAACCTTTGGAACATGAGGAACTAAGGAAATCCAACAGCACAGTTACCTTAGTTTAGTTTTACTAAGTTTTACCTTACTTCAGAACTGCCACAGAGATTTGCACTTACTGGCAGCATTCATTCTGATGTGGGTGGTGGTGGTTCTTCAGGTTATACATTTTGAGATGGCTTATTCCTCATTCTATTTCCTTACTAAAAGCTGGGATTGTACTTTTTACAGCAGTTTATACTGTAAGCCTGAGGGAGGAAAAAAAAATCCATTTTTCTTTCAGTGTTTCAGTTAAAGAAGGAAATAAGTAACATGAGCCATGAAAGGACTTTGATCCAGAACCAGGGAATGTAAATGCTTTACAGATGCCAAATAAGGATGTTTCCAAAGGAAAAGAAAACAAAGCATTCTCTACCCCCAACCCCTTTCTCATTTCCAAACAAGGTAGTGGAAGGAGAATTTGGTAACATTTTGATGAAAGTTCCATTTCTCAAAGAGGCTGTTGTGGTTTTAATAGCTACATACATTCATCAGGGTCAACAACTGATTGTTTTGATGTGAGTTTATTGCGTTCCTGGGGGGGAAAAAGTTTTGTAATTTCATTAGATCAGGAGAGTCTCTGAGCCCTGTAGTGACTGGACAGAAACAAGGCAGAGGCAGGAATCCATCCTTAGCTGCAGTGATGGTGGAGAAACGATAATGACCTTCCTGCTAACACATCCCACAGCACATACTAGCACCGGTGAAGCCCACTCAGCAAGCACCACGAACAGGAAGATCCTGTGGTTGACCAGTTTTATTAGTACTGGATTTTTGGATAGCACATGACCTTGCTCTAACTTCCAAACATCAACATCAGCTCATCTAGCATGTTCTTTACCAAACCTCAGACTCTGTGGGTAGGAACTTCTGAGAGCCTGTAATAAACAAACCAGAAAGATCCAATGGAACAAAACATAAAGCATTTCCAACTGACCCCTACTTTCCCTCACTGTTTATGTTGAGTTGGAACAACAGTATTCGAAAGGAAAGTTGTGACTCCAGGACTGGGTAATGCTATTGCAGTCTGTGCAAATCCCTTTTAAATGGGTTTGTCTTTCACTGTAGAAACCCTCTAGAGTTCGCAGGATGTGAATGTCTGTCTGCTCTGTGTCTTTCATCTGAAGAACTCTTTATGTATGCAGAAAACAACAGTTAAAAGTTCTTTTGGCATCCTGGATTCCTACACATGCATAATATATTGACTTAGAAAGAGATGGGATATATAATGCTCAGCACACATGTCTGTTCCAGGATAAAAACCCATGGAACCAGCCCATACAGATGGGGCCTGCACTTATAGAATGCCTCAAGGACATCTGTAAGATTCTGCATGAGTGCAGATGTCTCCCCTGATCCTCTTGCAAGACCAGAAGAGTGGGTCAATGGCTGTGCTCCACATAATGTCACCATTAACATCTTCAGACATAATCACAGATCCTGCTACAAGAATAAAGCAGGTCAGAAATGACCTCCTAAGCTTATGGTACATCCGCCTCGCTCTCCTCTAATGTCCAAAGTCCCAGAGCACAGCGAGAACGAAAGAAGCACCTTACTGGCAAAAAAACAGCACCAGCATTCAGATAGGAGAGATGAACACTGAAGCTGAGCTTTGGGGGATGGCAAGGTGAGAGCTCATTCTATTATTTCTCACAACAAAACCACCTGAGTGTATCAGGGTGTAACAGTTTTGATTGTTCACACAAAAACTAGATTGATGCTTATGTACTAGCACTAACCATGTAAGAGTACATTAACATCTTGATTCTGCCATCCCACCACAGCAGAAGTAAGCAATACTTACAAAAAATAAGAGATTACAGATCATGTCCCCATCACACAGTGCTTCTTGGCAGGTTGTGCAGTTCCTCTAGAGCAGGAAACAGTGTTTCAGCAGTTCTGTGCCTTTCTGTGTTGACTACACAGGAAATTAATCTTCCAAACAGAACATGTGTTCTATATGTTATGTTCTGTGTGCTGTGTTAAGTAATTTAAACCCACTTACATAGAAGTGGGGAGGAGGACTCAGTGAGGCAGGAAAAGCTATGCCTGGATTACCAGAATGCCCCCCACTAAACAGCAACATCAGTAATGCCAAGTAGGGCAGACTGGTTTTAATCTGGTTTGCAATTCAGTGTGAGACTTACTAAGTCCTCCCTGTCACACTGCTGATTTGCTAGCAGCTTAAGATAGCTGACAGCAGGCTGTAGTATTCCTTTTCAGCATCAGTACAGATGGCTGCAGTTCACTCCAGCAACTCATTTTGGCTGATATGAAAAAGGAAACACTAAGGAGCATTCTTATCACAGCAAGAAGACACAGCCAAGCCCTGGAAAGGCAAGGAACCTGTCTCCTGAAGGATGGAAAGCATTGTTCTACCATAGTAAATAGCACAAGCTGGCTCTGCTACGAAGACAGGCTAAGGGAGTTGGGGTTGTCCAGCCCAGAGAAGAGAAGGCTCTGAGGAGACCTAATAGCAGCCTTCTAGTACCTGAAAGGAGCCTACAAGAATACTGCAGAGAGACTGCCTGCAGTGATTGGATGAGGTGCAATGGTTTCAAAAAAAAGAGAAGAGCAGATTTAGATTGGATGTTACGAACAAGTTCTGCACCATGAGGGTAGTGGAACACAGCAACAGGTTGCTCAAGGAGGTAGTTGAGGCCTATCCTTGGAGATGAGGTGAGGTTTGACAGGGTCTGGGCAACCTGATCTTGTTGAAGATGTCCCTGCTGACTGCAGAAGGGGTTGGACTAGACGACCTTTAGCGGTGCCTTCTGCCCCAGACCATTCTATGACTCTATGTCTTCCTATGGCCCAAATACTGGGGAGAATCCACACTCTAAATTTGTCTCACAGTAATTTATCCCAGGTGCAAGCCAATGTTTAGATTTTCAACAGCTACTAAACTGCAGTTTTTAGACTGCTTGAAGAGAAGGGAGAATAGAACAGATTGATCCACTTCAGTACCACTGGTAGAAGGAAGATGAGGTGACTGCAAGCATCTTTGGTACAGCACTCCCTCCCTGCACACAGCCCAAGTGCCCAAGCCCCAGGAGCTGGGTGGCCTCAGGTGACTCTCACAGGATTTAGGGTGGATTTACCAGATCAGTGGCAGTTGCACACCTACATCTCCTCGTCTCCTCAGAGGTCAGACTGCCACTCATTCCTGTAAGCCCTAACACCAGCACTGAGCCCATTGTTTCCCCAGTGTAAACACCTTCTTCCCACAGACACATCCTTGTGAAAACTGCTAGTTGAAGTGTCAACTTGACAGGGTATATGGTAGTCAAAATGGCAACAGGGCACTTCACAAAGGAACCACAACAATGTGTCCACAGGTAACATGCAAGAGAACAGCAGATAAAATTAGTACTTCACACACCAAATACATTTTCCTCCTCTTCTTTTTCTAGGATGAATACTTTAGTCAGTGCCTCTTCTATTCTGGCGGCACCTCTTAGAAGAAATCATGGAATGGCTTGGGTTGGAAGAGACTGAAGAGTCACATGTGCTCTGTCCCACGGACAGGGACACCTCCTAATAGACCAACCTCATCTAACCTGGCTATGAGCACTTCAGGGATGAAGCATGCACGGCTTTTCTGGGCAAACTATTCCACTGCCTCACTACTCTCATGGGAAAGAGTTCCTTCCCAATATCCACTTCTTGCTTTCCGGTTAAAATCTCCTCATCCTATGACTACACTCCCTGATCAAGAATTCCTCTCCATCTTTCTTGTAGGTCCCTTTAAGTACTGAAAGGCCATTAAAAGGTGACCATTGTCCTCTAACTTATTGCCCCTTTAGTCTCCCCAGGCTGGTTTCCAAGAAGTGAGTGTCACAATTTCTGTTTTCCAGAAAAGTTTAGTAATGAAGTCACTGAGCAAACCCTTTGGCAGAGCAGAAAGTCCTAGTACCCACTTGAGTCACTAGGCACTGCTCCTTTATATCCACACCTGCCTAGTTTCAAGCACATAAACCTTTGACAAGACAACACACAAGGTGTGCTAGGCAGTTCCACATTTTCACCCTAATTAAAACAGCAAAGCTGTTTGTTGGTTAAGACTCTTATTCTGGACCAAGAACCCAGATCTTACCTCTCTGTCCTCAGGAAATCTATTCTGGGGTAAATAAGACAGCATCTGAGCTGAACACAACAGCAGCCAGTACTCTGCTTAAAGTCCAGGACTGCTGTTTGGATTAGGATACCAGGAGTTTTGGTTTGGCTTTGAGCCACAGAAAATGGATATCATGTAACAAGAAAATGATCTTGTTAAAGAGGAAAACTGAGGAGTAAAACAGTATAAAGAAAAATTAAGAGTTCAAACATCTCTGAAATAAAGAGTTGAAAAGAACTGCTCAGCAGTTGGGCTGTTAAAAGTGGAACTGAGAGGTACAACTTATGTTTATCCATGGAAAGAGTACACATTGCTGAAATGGGGGAAAATGAAGAAAGGATCTCATGTGCTTACAGAGGTGATTTGCATTTACAGTCAGAGGGAGAAAAAAAACAGCAAACGAAACTACTGTGGAGGCAGGTAACAAGGAGGCCCCAAGAACTCCACAGGAAGGAAAACCAGAGGTAAAACCTTTAACAGATGTGTCAGGAAGTTCTTTGATAGCTGAACTGCACAGGAAGTCTCAAAACACCTCCCCACAGGCAGTATCTGTATCACAGAGGCATCCTTCACAGCAGTGCCCCAAAGATCCTTGCTAGAAGCATCTTCACTGACACTGGAGAAGCTTTATAAGCCTCACTTAGAAAGGGACTAAAATAACCCAAAATTGACTCAATCCAAGCAACTAGTGATACACCTTGAAATGGAAATGTGATGGTGGTTGGACTTCATGGTTTGGGTAGCATATCCTACGCTACAGAAAAGTAAGGTTTCTGAAGGGTGGAGAACTGTGGTACATGGCATTACATCAGCATAAAGAATCCAAGAGCTGGCAGCTGAGGAGCTGTCATGAGCAGCAGACTTGCACTTCTGACACCAAGAAAATGCAGTAGCTCTAAAAAACTTGGACTCAGGACTGTCTCTAATGCCTGAAGCACCCAAGAGCTCTCTCAACACAGAGAGAGGAAGAAACTGTAACTGGCTATAAGAAAAGCAAGCTGCACCCTGGAGTATAAATACACTTGTTACTTGCATAGAGGCAAGTAAATGCATATTAATGTTGGGATGACCTCCCATCTTCAGACAGTGATTCCGAGCAAGATCATTATAGATAAGCCATGCAAAAGCTTGTGCAGTTCCTGATTGTAGCTTCCTACAAGCAGTGAACAAACGACATGCACATGGCTGCATTTCAGAATGAAGCTTATCTTTGTTCATGTCAACTCCGCAGGAATATTGCACTAAAATCTTACACACAAAATAATCAATGAAACAGGGCAGTGATCACTGTGGACAAAGATGGATTTGTTCATTAAACTTAGCAAGTCAAGAAGCTCAAAAAACTTCAGAGGAGGAGATTAGAAGCACAGACAAGAGACACTGTCCTTGGAAATGTGCTGCTTAAGATAAACAAGGCTCTGAATCAACTACTTGAAAAAAAAAACACATTTTGCCTTAACACCAACAAGTTGTAGAATGTGTTTAACCATGCGTTAGCTTGCACAAGCATCCCTAGCCCCCACAACCCCCTTCAGCAAGCACCTCCAGCTTTCATTTAGATACCAAGGATGAAGCCAAGCTTCTAGAAGGAGAATGTTGCAACAGAAGCTTCTCAGTGACCACCTGAGAGTGCTTCTCGAGTCACATGTGAATGACCCTTATGCCACAGAAGAGCATGTAGCAGAGGACCGGTGCTGCAGACTCCAGGCAGCTAGACAGAAGCAGCTTCACACCTACACCCTTCTCTAGAGGCTCCTGGGCAAGCAGCAAAGATTGGTAGTGTCGCCTAGCTGGAGTACTATCACTGCAATATTGAGTTACATTTGTGTGCAGCTGGGTGCTTAATATATACGTTGTGAGACAGAAAATTCTGCCTGCTCACACTGTACCTTTTAACCTACTCAAAACCAACTTAGAACCTCGTGTTACTGAAACCTCCTGCTCTATCTCTATAGGGTATCTAAGATACATCTATCACTGTTGTGTTTGTTCTGTGGAAATGCAAGATGCATGTACAAAAACATCTGCAAACCACTGCAGACAATGATGAAATTGTTTTGTGTACACCTAAGTTACATTTATTAAGTGAGGAAACAGCCTTTTTTTTTCCCCCAGGTCATTTCTTTGGTCTTAAAAACTCAAACTCAAGCCACCTGGTTTTCATTTCCTGGCATATTCCTTATGTCTCGGCTGCATACTGCGCTAAAAACAAAGGCTCCATTCTTTAATTGTGAATATCAGATGCCTTTAACCTTCAGTCTGTTGCTAGAGCCTTGGAATGTGAAAAAGCTAATATACAATATCCTCTTTTATTAGCTAAAATAATAAATGGGCAGTTCCCATTCCTTTTATCAGCTGGGATCAAGAACCACAGATCCACAGACAAAAAATACATAGCTTTCAAAAGAAAATCAATGTATCTGAACACTGTTCTGCTCTACTGTTTTAGCTGACAGGCAGGGATTGAAGGTCACTGTTTCTGAAGTTACCTAAGAAAAGGCTGGTAAAAGTCACCTCAGACCCCTGTCACCCTGGAGTGGTGAACAGCCATCACATGTGGTCTCAATCACAAGCCAGCACTGAATGACAGGGAGCTGACTCAAAGGCTTCTGTCCTCTGTTTTAACATAAAGCACTAGCATAGAACATTAGGACCAGTCAAAGATGACATTCTTCAGTGAGAAACACAAGCAGGAGGAGGAAATGAGGGGGGGAAATCAGTTGCACAGGTCACTGAATCAGTTTATTAGCACAGCACAGCTGATGATTGCTAATAAAGCAAAGAAATATTTATCACTGGAAAGGAACACACGACAGTGACCAGACTGCTGCCTGTTTGCAAAAGGAAGAGCAGATTCAATGGAATGGATGGCCAAGGGATCAGGCCCAGCCAGCATGGGTTTAGGAAGGGCAGGTCCTGCCTGACCTACCTGATCTCCTGTTATGATCAGGTTACCTGCCTGGTGAATGTGGGGCAGGCTGTGGATGTAGTCTACTTGGACTTCAGCAAAGCCTTTGACACTGTCTGCCACAACAAGCTCCTGGCACAGCTGGCAGCTCCTGGCTTGGACAGATTCACTCTGATATTGGTCAAGAACTGACTGGAGGGCCAGGCCCAAAGAGTGGTGGTGAATGGTGCCACATCCAGTTGGCAGCCAGGCACTGGTGGTGTTCCCCAAGGATCAGTGCTGGGCCTAGGCCTGTTCAATATCTTTATTGATGACCTGGACGAGGGGATTGAGTCCAGCATCAGTAAGTTTGCAGATGACACCAAGCTAGGAGCAGGTATGGATCTGTTGGAAGGTAGGAGAGCCCTGCAGAGGGACCTTGCCAGGCTGGATGGGTGGGCAGAGGCCAATGGGATGAGATTTAACAAGGCCAAGTGCAGAGTTCTACACTTTGGCCACAACAACCCCAAGCAGTGCTACAGGCTGGGGACAGAGTGGCTGGAGAGAAGCCAGCAAAAAAGGGACCTGGGGGTAGAATCATAAAATCAACCAGGTTGGAAGAGACGTCCAAGATCACCCAGTCCAACCTAGCACCCAGCCCTAGCCAGTCAACTAGACCATGGCACTAAGTGCCTCATCCAGTCTTTTCTTGAACACCTCCAGGGACGGTGCCTCCACCACCTCCCTGGGCAGCCCATTCCAATGCCAATCACTCGCTCTGTGAAGAACTTCCTCCTAACATCCAGCCTATACTTTCCCTAGCACAACTTGAGGCTGTGTCCCCTTGTTCTGTTGCTGGTTGCCTGGGAGAAGAGGCCAACCCCCACCTGGCTACAATGTTCCTTCAGGTAGCTGTAGACTGGTAGATAGTAGCTGAAGATGAGGCAGCAGTGTGCCCAGGTGGCCAAGAAAGCCAATGGCATCCTGGCCTGGGTCAGGAACAGTGTGGCCAGTAGGACAAGGGAGGTTATTCTGCCCCTGTACTCAGCACTGGTCAGGCCATACCTTGAGTACTGTGTCCAGTTCTGGGCTCCCCAATTCAAAACAGATGTTGAGATATTGGAATGTGTCCAGAGAAGGACAACAAAGCTGGTGAAGGGCCTGGAACACAAACCCTATGAGGAGACGCTGAGGGAGCTGGGGTTGTTTAGCCTGGAGGAGGCTCATGGGGGACCTCATTGTTGTCTACATCTACCTGAAGGGAGGTTGTAGCCAGGTGAAGGTTGGTCTCTTCTCCCAGACAACCAGCAACAGAACAAGGGAACACAGTCTCAAGTTGTGGTGGGGGAGCTGTAGGCTGGATGTTAGGAGGAAGTTCTTGCCAGAGGAGATATTTGCCATTGGAATGGGCTGCCCAGGGAGGTGGTGGAGTCACCATCCCTGGAGGTGTTCAAGAAAAGACTGGATGAGGCACTTAGTGCCATGGTCTAGTTGATTGGACAGGGCTGGGTGCTAGGTTGGACTGGATTATCTTGGAGGTCTCTTCCAACCTGTTTGATTCTATGAATAAATAAATGGATGTAGACCCTGGAGAAGATCTTAAAATCAAGCAAACAAACCAACCCCTTCTTTTCATTACAAAAGCAAGCTTTCAGAAAACCCAAAACACTAATTATGGTCACTAGCAAGAGAGGACACAGTTACTGACATGAGACTCATCAGTTACAGTCCTGGGCTAAACAGATCAAGTCCATTCATTTACTCCATTTATTCACAATTCAACAAAACATTTGTTGCTGTTTTATCTGCAAATAAAACAACTTACAACTTCCAGAGCATTTGGTCTGAGGCTTGTGTTAGGAGTGATTGTTCATAGCTGTGTCAATAGGCAGCCCTCTCCCAGTGGTGTATTGGATCTCTTTGCCAGGCTTCTGTGAACAAGTTTCTCAAGGGCTTCAAGGGGTACAAATGGGAAAGAACAGGGAAGGCTGCAGTTTAAAGCCAGAACTGGAAGCCACAGGCACCAGAGATGTCTTTCAGCCTTTGGTGAGCCTCTATCCAGGATACAGTGTCACACTGCTGTATATGCTTATACGTTGGATCACAGAGTCACACATACCTCTTCCTTTTTCAATCTGCTAGCACTGAGATTCTGCAGTTGGTCTGCAGATGCACATTAAATATCAGGCAATCATTTCACTCACACAGTAACACACTCGACACTTCCCACAAAGTTGCTTCCCATCCCACCCCAGTTTATTAGTAACAAGGGTATTCATGACAGCAGCTGAAATAAGAGAGACAAATACGTTGCTGAGCTTGGAGAAAAACATGTAGGAGAAGAATCAGCGTGATGTAACGCTGTCTGAAACCTGATTTCACAACAGTCATTGCACCAAAAGGTTTAAGAAAGTGGCCTTAAGAGACAAACTTGTGAAAAGACATCAATAAAACAATAAAAATATGTTCCATGTAACCCTCAGTCACATGAATGCAGAGCTGATAAGGAAAGCACTTTGGCTTGGTTTGTCTGTAAAGGCAGTGACCACAACATGTGTCACAGTGAGAATCACAGAATTAACCAGGTTGGAAAAGACCTTCGAGATCAAGTTCAACCTAACACTTTCTGATTAACTAAACCATGGCACTAAGTGCCTCATCCAGTCTCTTTTTAAACACCTCTAGGGATGGGGACCACCACCTCCACAGGCAGCCCATTCCAGTGCCAATCACTCTTTCTGTGAAGAACTTCTTCCGAACATCCAGCCTAAACCTGCCCTGGCACAGCTTGAGGCTGTGTCCTCTTGTTCTGTCACTGGGTGCCTCCAAGAAGAGACCAACTCCCAGCTGGCTACAACCTTCCTTCAGGTAGAGAGCAATGAGGTCTCCTCTGAGCCTCCTCTTCTCAAGGCTGAACCACCCCAGCTCCCTCAGCCACCAGCCTTTTAAGTTTTCCTGTCATTTAGCATTAGGCCACTCTGCTTGTTATAACCATAGCAAGCTCCAACCTTTAAATAAACTACTTCACAATGTGCCACTTCTCAGAGCACAGAATTCCTTCCTTGATAGGAACCAAATATTGGAACTTTGTTTTGCTGATTTTTCAAGGTCTCTTACATAAGATTTTACTTAAAAATCGTCACATCCATACCTTGCAGTGTAATTCTTTGAAGGTCTGTCCGAAGCACCTCAAAACCTCATGCTGGGCGTGGAACTTCTGTTCATGTGAAAAACCTCTCACTCCTCAAGCAATCTCAGGGTCTCTGAAAAAAAAGGGTGCAAGAATTGGCCCTGTGCTTGTACTGACTCCTGAAATGCACTGACAGTTTTATGTACAAACCTTTGGTTACTGACCTTAAACTCCTCAACTCTGCCTCAAGCAGGACCTTGAGTCTTGAGATTCTACCACGCTTTGGAAGACCTTTCAGTGCTCTCCAGAGGAACAGAAAATAACATCACAGAACGTGTAGGATTTCAGGAACCTTCTGGCATTGTTTCCTTGTCTGGACAGGGGCATGTCGGCAGCGTCCATCCGACTCTTACAGGACCAAGAAACTGCAAGTAAAAAGCCACTGAAGAGGCTCCATCTCCACTTGATGTGGCAGAGGAGCAGCCCATACAGCTCAGACTGGGCAATGGAGACCAGTATTGCCCTTGCCAGTAGAGGTGCATATGCACACTGTATTCCCAATTCTCCCACTCCTTAACAATTAGTACACCTGAAGGACAACTACTAGCCTCAGCCAATTTTAGCCCCACCAGCTTAAGCTAGGAATGGAATTCAGAAATGTAGGTACACACAAATATCTAATCCTTTTTCCCTTAAAGGGCAAACCAGAAAGTCAGCTGCAGTCAAGAACCATATAAAGCTGTGAAATCAAATGTTCTGGACCAGGCAAAACCTGAGGCAATACTGCTTATTGCAGTACAGCTTCTGCTCAACCAATTCACTGCCCCTTTCCAAATACATCACTCTAACCAAGTGACTTTTAAAGAAACAAAAAAAAAAAAAAAATCACATACTTCTTATCTCCTTACAGATCCTTGCACCACATTCTGCACACTGGATGAGCCTGTCAGTGAGGCTTTTGTCTAATTTTTTTGGGAACACACTGATGAGAGTTAGGAACGGTATGTAAAGCCAGGAAGGGACACTTGATTCCTTTTACAGAGAAACCTAGTTTTTCTGTGCTAATGGCACAATAATTTGTTAATGAAATTTAAATAGCATAGGATCATAAGAGTTATTTTGCTTGGAAAAGACCTCAAAGAACATAGTTCAACCATAACCTATCTCTACCAACGCTAGTGTTAAACCACATCCTTCAGAACCATGTCTCTGCCTCTTTTACACACCCCCAGTGAGGAGAATTCAACTAGCTGCCTATGAAGCCTGTTCTCAGTGTCTGAGAACTGATCAATGCTTTAGAACACCAATTCATCCACCCCTCCAAAGCCTCAGAAGCGAGAGGCCCCTCCCTTCCCACACCTTAGGTGAGCAGATTTTTGCAAAACTTTGGTCAAAATCCACCTGAAAGTGTAAAGCCACAAAGGAAGCTCCCTCAGCTGTCTTCTCATGGCCATACTCTGTTCCTAACCACCTCGAGGATTCCTTTCCAACTGTGATCTATTTGTTTGAACACTTTGCAGATAGTTGTCCAGAACCAGAAAGTGTGCAAGTCAGCACCAACCACCAGTCAAGCACCTCAGAGTAGAACCTTCTCCTTCATAAATAATTTTAGTTTGTACTGGAAGTGTTTGTCTACAGATTGATGGACATCATATTAATGTATCTAGGCAAGTTACTTATTTCCTTCCCTAAAACCTTTTGCCCTTGGGCAGAACAAAAATGGAAATCAAGGCACTTGGATATTGTCTCCTTAATCTGCCTGTGCTAAAATAAACCATGGAATAGTTAGCAAACAGCAAAGGCAAAACATTAAGAGCTGTTGTAGGCACCTATAAAGTCACAGCCAACAGTATGTGACTGAGATAGTCTTTTCAGGTTAAGAGTTGCACAAAGCCAGGAAGTCTCAGGAGAGAAAAAAGGCCTGCTGGTGACACTGCATGTAAACAGTGCTTCAATGCTGCTGTTTCAAACCCCATTTCATACCAGATGCTCAGGAGAAAAAAAAAACCCACCCAACAAACATCCCAGCTCTATGTACAACTGTTTTATGAAACAGATCTCCTTCCCCTTCTTCTCAGGAAAGAACAAGAATGTTTTTTATCTTCTCAGAAAGACTTATGAAAACTTTTTAAGAGCTGAAGCAAGCACCTTCAAAGATAGGAAATGGAGAACAAGCTGAAGAAGCTCCCCACCATCCTCCTAGAAAATGTTTACAATTTGACTTATAAAGCAACTATTTCACAAAGGCATCTAGAAGTCATGAGTCCACTCCTACCTGTTTCCTGTTTTAGAGCTCTGTCTAGTCTCTCAGGTTTTTTCCAGCCCTCCACCCTCTCTATTGGCACCTGTTTGCTGCTACCTTGCAGAACTACTGAAAAAGTGAAGATGATATGCCATCTGTAACATAAACAACATTATTAAATGAGGAAGCACTAGAAATAAGACTAGAAGTCACATGGTATTCTGGGACAGTTCAGCAATAAAGGCTTCAAGTGCCAGCTGTTTTCACAGCTAAAGAATGTCAGAATAAAGTTCCTAACAGATTAGTACCTCCATAAACAAAAGAGCCCCAAGCTTTTGTTTGGTCATTCCAAGCCCCTAATAAAACTTAAGACTCTGAAAGGTAGGAAGGAATTTTCTTATCTGCTGAACAGAGAAGGAATCTGACATTGACAGAAGTCAGTTAACAGTGTTATATCCAACTTGAAAAGACAGAAATTAATCGCTTGAGTTGATTTAAGGTCTCTCAGAACATGCCTGTAGCCAATTACTACTTTTTGTTTTATCTTACAAATGCCTAACACTGGACACATCATGAGAATGATTTCACCTTGTGTTTTATGGTCAGATATCAAGGCCTTTCAAATACAAGGTAAAAAGCAAACAAAAAAGTAAAAGGATTTTCTTCTCTCAAGATGAAGAATTTCCTAGGTCACACAAACTTAGAAGCTGCCGGACTTCAGGTGCTGAGGACACTGCTTTCCTAGCTCTTTGCAGGAATAAACACAGCCTATTATTTGGCTTTTTAAAAGTTATAGGACACTAAAAACTATGCCAGGTGTGATCAATATGCAGAATCTGTGCAAGTGGTTTACATCACATTTACAGCAAACCGCTTAACTTCTGTTTAGTGAAGAAGCTAAGCTACCCACACAGCCAGGATATTGGGGATGAAGCAGTAGCAAGCAATGAAATACTACTTTATCCACAAAACCACACTGCCACTACTACAACCATCAGCTAGACTACAGCTATGTTACAGCATGACAAAGACACACACGTTAACTATAGTTGGTAGGTTTTTCTTATTTATTCAAAAGCTAGGGGATGACAAAAAGGGTTAAAACGTTTTAAGCCACCTATTTATTACATGAACAAATACTCAAACGCAGAGGGATTTGTTTTACAAGCCCCTCTGTCCAAAAACCACACACAAATTAAGTTTTATACATAAATGTTTATTTGTCAAATAAAACTTCCCCCTTTAAACAACAAGGAATGAAATCTAGATCTTCATAAAGATGAATCCAAAACAAAATCCCTCCAGTATATTGTAATCACTGTTTTTCTTGGTCACTACTGGCTTTAACTGTTTAAACATCAAAAGACAAGGATTTAAAAAAAAAAAAAATCATGCTACTGGATTCCTAACTCTGCCTCTGACCAGCTCTACACTGATCTCCAGAACTTGAACATTTTACATCATTGAATCTGAAGCATTTAACTGAAGAAGAGCTGTGCATTAAAACACCAACAACTGAACAAGGAGATTATAAGATGTAATCGAGTTCGTAACGAATGTAGGTGTTCTTCTCATCGTTATAGATCCGTGGGTAGTGTGCTATCAGAGCGTCCTGAGAGCCAATGTAGATGGAATTATAGATCTTCCAATAAACATCTCTTACCTTCCTGGCAGGGTGAAACAAACCCTGGAAAACAGAATGAAATAGCATTTATTAAAAGCTGATGCTTAAATATTATCTAACCAAGTTTTGCACAATACACGCTTGAAAAAGCAATTATAGTAAATAACAGCATCTAAAAAATAAGACAGTTATGCTGAATTCCTGATTTATGTCACTCCTGATTTTTCTGACTATCCAAGTAGTAACAAAGTATGACTCAGAGACAAGTTTTCTTAGCTATTTTCTGCAGGGAGAAAGTCCACTGAATGGGTTTCTAGCTTTATAGTCTTCATTTAAAATAACAGTTAAAAATCTGTTGCAGTGTACTTGGTTGAAATCAAGTCTTATCTTTGGCTCTAACTGTGATTCATGCAAAGCTAAACCTGAACATGAGACAAACCATTATTAAACCTAGAGAAATGAGAAAGATGTGGAACCTCTGGAAAAAAAAACAGCAATAGTTCTGTAGCATAAGAATATAGAAGTAACACCAAAAATAAAACCCCAAACACACTGTGCAAGAGACTCTGCACCTTCCTTCTGATGGATCTTTATGCTTAGGCTCCTCAGGTTAAAAAAAAACCAACACACTCAAGAGTGAAATTCCTTATCTGCCATCACACCCTCTCTTCTCTGATCTGCATCATATACATCCTTGCTTCCTACCCAAGATGTGAGCTCAGAATCCACAGCCAGCACAGCCAGAATGGTTACATGCAACAGGACAGAAAGGAGCCTTCAGATTTTACCAACACATACACAAGTACAGTAGTTAAAACTGACTTGAGTGAATGCAGTGGTATCAGTTCTGGTCAAAGTACTGTTTTCTAGTGCTTCACTCTTAAGTGTCTTACTGTTTTCCTGGATAATGATAAACAAGGTTGATTTAATATAAATCCTATCATCTCATCTATCATGCTTACACTACTAATTTATCCTCCAGTCACTGTCCTTACAATTTGTGAGATGCTTCCACTTTGCAAGTCAAAGTACCAAAGCCACACTGTCTTCCTTCATTGAAATAATCTTCTTAGTCTCTTGGAAAGAGGCCCTGCTCATCAGTGGTGTCTCTGTGACCCCAGAAGACACACGGACATACCTGTAAACAATACTGCAACATCCTGCAGGGACCAATAGCAACCCTGAGGCCCTCCAAAGCCCCCATGACTGCCTGAATGACGTGAGGAGAGGTTTCAAACACATTAGGCCACACATAATTTAGCAGATGGTTAAGAGAATCTTCACAGCCAAATCCATAAACTCCCAGAGACATATGCTGCACCACAGCACTGGCTGTTTGCCTGTGCACAAGGTCCCTGCAAAAGAAGGAATATGCTGTTAGTCAGTTATACTTCAAAGCAACAGGACAAGCATAGTATTTTTCAGTAACACTTGTGAGAACACTAACATACACTTTTACCCTTATTTACTGACAGCAAGGGGCAGAGTGATCAAAAAAGCCCCAAATTCACTAAACTGAAAAAAGGTTGGAGTTCCCTGACAAATTACAGTGCTCTAATTCCACAGCAGAAGTACTAACAATAGGAATTATCAAAATCTGTTTTAATATAGGAAGCTTTAAATCTCTAAAGTAGCTTTTGTAATTTCAATCCTTTCAGTAAAACAAGAGTATATAATGTCTGTTATTTGCAGACAAGGGCTGACAAATCATGTTTGTGGACCATCACAATGTTGGTGTCTTAACACCTTCAGCAAACAACAAGAAGATACATATTTGCTATCATTAAGACCCAGATACATGTATTTAGCAGATGCGACTGTGGCTAACTGTGCCCTAGGTAGCTAAAAGCGCACTCTCACCTGTCCATTAAAGCATCTTCAAGCAACGGTGTAACGGCATAAATGTAATCTTTGCCCATCTCTCCAATGTACTCGAAGAGGAAAGACAGGGATTTTAACACACCATTCTGGACATTCAGTTCTGGCACTCTGTACTCGTTCATGAGTGCAGGTAGCACTGTGAAAGGTGAGCAAGTTTCAGCTACAATAGCAATGGCTACTGTAGTACAGACTCTGTTCTGCCTTTCCTGTACTTTCAGATTGTTGAGCAGCGTAGCCAGTACATCGTGAGGTCTGAAAGAAATAACATGTGCATTTGTGTCAATGGACTCAGTAAGGATTAGAGGAAAAAAAGTAAATCATCAGTTGAGTTTCAAACACCAAGCGGCAGAAAAAACATGATTTAGCCTTTAAAACAACTTCAGGTAACTGGGTAGCACCTTAAAACCAGGAAACTGAAACAGCTTAAGAAACTACAGAATGTTGTTTTCCTAACCAACAGGTTTTATTTTCTCAAGGCTTAAGTTTTTTTCCTGTCTCTGTAAACTTTGCAGGACAGCAGCAGCCACCTTCCCACTATGACTGATTCCACAGGTAATTATAACTTGTGTCAAACCACACACAATGACAGAAAACAGACAATCTCCTGCACAGGTCAGCAGAGTTACTTCAAGAATATGCATAAAGATGGCAATTGTGCTTCATTCCACAATTTGTTCTCTTGCAGTATCATCTTAGTGGTAAAAAAAAAATTGTTTGCACATCAATAAAAGTACCGATTTGGAAACAAAAAAAAGGAGTATTTCAAGGAGACTCTATAAAAATATATAGAGAGGGTCTGAATGCATACCACGGTATCAAAAAATTAATGAGAAACAGCTTTTACTACTAGATTAGACTTTAACCTTGCTAGTCCATAAATAGTCCAAATGCACAGCAGCCTGTGGTAATGAAAAGAGATGACTGTAGCCTCCTCTGACAAAGTTTGTACAATATGAATGTGGAGAAGCTGAAGCATTTCTCACCAGAAACTCACTATTATTATTACACTAAGCAACCACATGTAGAAGCAGATAAACACTGAACAAACTTACCCAATAGCTTTTGCAATGTACCCAAAAGTGTTCACTGTGGCTCTTCGGATAGCTTTCTTGTGGGCTTTCAGTAATTCAAGCAGTTCAAAGCAGATCCTCATCCATTCCCTGGCAGATACATATTCTGCACCTCTGCAAGAGAATGAAGTGAGTTATCTCTTCAGTGATGCTAAATAAAACCACAGATACCACAGCACCTGTCTATTTGATATCAAAGGAGGGATACTGCTTCAGCAATCTGTTAACTGAGTATCTGCTAACATTAGACCTTCACTGGTTAACGGGGCACTCCATTTCAGACTCGAATTGCAAGGGATCCCCAAAGATCACCTTGTCCACCTCCTCAGCAGCAAAGAGGGACACCTCCAACCAGATCAGAAATTACAGAATCATAAAATCACCCAGGTTGGAAAAGACCTCTAAAGGTCATCTAGTCCAACCCTTTAGCAGTAAGCAGGGACATCTTCAACTACGTAAGGCTGCCCAGAGCACTGTCAAGCCTGATCTTGAATATCCCCAGGAAAATGGGTTCTCAACCACCTTTCTGGGCAACCTGTTTAAGAGCTCAACTACTCTCAACGTGAAGAGCATTTTTCCTAACATCCAACATTATATTGTATGCATTCTAAATCTGCATCAATGGAAAATACATTCCTTAAATGTTTACAGCAGAAATCACTACAACACATTCAACAGATGAACTGTGAAATATCTATGCTCAACTGAAGAAACATGGCAAGATATGAAAACAAATACCCAGATGCTACACCTGAAGCTCAGCTTTTACTACAAGGACTGCCCACACAAAGGGTCACATTTTTATCATCAGTCACTTTACCTGTCTGCAATGCGCCCCACAAGATCAATACAGTTTTCCTGCACTTTCTCATGCCTGTTCTTCAGAATAGGTGTAAGGCGTGGTAGAAGATCTTTGATAGGTGGTGTCATCTTGTGCATACCTATTGAAGTCAGAGAGATGTGTTTAGTTTCATAATGCCTTATTTTTTGTGGAATAGAGATGTAATCAATGCACAAACGTACCTATAACATTCACAATAGCCTTCAGAGCTCCCAGTATGCTGCCCAGTACTTCAGGGTACTCTTCTCCCAAGTATTCATACAGAACAACACCCAAGTGTCCCATCAGTTTTTCCTACAGCCAAATAAAAATAATTCACAAGTTAGCTGGTGGTTGGTTTTCCCCCTCTCATTACTATGACTTTGTAAAACACTGAGGACCTGGAGCATGTCCAAAGAAGAGCAACTGGGCTGATGAGGGGTTTGGAGGACAAGACAAGAAGCAGCTGAGGGAGTTCAGGTTGTATAGCTGGGGAAGAGAATGCTGAGAGAAGACCACACTGCTCTCTAACACTTCTGAAAGGATGTTACAGCGAGGCTGGTGCTGGTCCCTTCTCCCAGATAAACAACAAGAGGAAATGGGCTTAGGCTCCCACCAGGAGAGGATTAGGTTAGGGACAAGGAAAAGCTTCTTTATGGAAAGAGTGGTGAGGCATTGGAACAGGCTGCTCAGGGAAGTGGTGAAGTCACCACCTCTGATATGCTCAAGAAGCATGTAGATGCTGCTCTTCAGGATGTAGTTTAGTGGTCATGGTGGTTGGGTTACAGTTTGACTTGATGACCTTCTACAACATAGTACAGTAAATGTGGTAGAAGTCCATACAATACCTCTTGACAAGTCTTCATGACGACTGCAGTTCGAGAGATCAGGTCAGCAGCCTGCTGCCTAACTTTGGCTGATTTGTTGTTCAGCCGCCACAGCACTGTACCACAGATCTGTGGCAAGTAGGGCTTCACTCTTTTGCCCAGAGCATTAACCACTGTGCCAAAGCCATTCAGCATCACTGAATCCTGTGTGTAAACACAAAGAAGAATCAGCACAGCTGCCATAGTACATTTTAATTAAACTTGGCACCATTTAAACTTGATATTAAAATGCCAACATTTGTTTCTGGATTTTATAGATTACAGCACTGACATCTAAGAAAGGATTCAAACAACCTAATTTAGAAGCAGACATTTCTGTATGACCAGCAGTGAGCCAGTTTACACTTACAAGAAAAGCAAACACTAAATGCACTTGGCCATACCTCTGTGGTCTGCTCCTGGAAGGCATACAAGATACCATCAATGAGTTGTTCTTCCAGTTTATGATCGATGTCTGCTGCCCCCAGATTTCCCATTATCTTCTCAATTGTCTCCATGACCATTTTTCTGTACTGCTCAGCCTCATCTTTCAGATCATCCACAATTCTGGAAATTATTTCTGCCGCTCCAACTTTATTTGCCAACTCCACAGTTGTATCAACCAACTGAAATACACAAATAGTAATTAGAGAAGCATAACAAAATCCTTCTTGAAATCAAATTTACCTACTCTGAAGAGGAGAAACAGCATCATGCATATAAACCCCTCTACAAACAATTCATTTTGCCTTTAAAACTCAACTAGTATTTCAAACATTGAGTAAATTGCCCCAACCTTACAACTGATGTTGACTGACATCCAAAGATGGATAATGTCTTGATAGCTCCTAAGAACCTGTCAAAACTTCCAGCTGTGAGACTTCTAAATTGCTTGTCCAAACGACACAAACAAAAATCAAGCATCTAGCCTGAATGAAAATTCTCATGTGAACTGTGTTCATCTGTAAGTAATTCTCCAACTGAAAAACAACAAAACACAAACCAAAATACCTGTCTGTAATTTCTTCTGTCCAGTGCCATTCTGTGTTGCCAGAAGTGTTTGAAGAAAGGTGGCAAGATTTCTGTTTTAATGTAGTTTGCTTCAACACCATCTGTACCACAGCACTGCTTTACCACCTGGCAGGAAACAATAAATCCAAGAGTTAAAATTCTGTGTGGAGATGGTTGTTTTGATTTTTCCGATCAACATACATAGGCAACACACTGATAAACAATCATCCTGACATACCTTCAACACAATTTTTTTCATCTCTTCATCAGGAGACTGGAACTCTCGGATAAGGATCAGCATGACTTCTCTGGTGTAGTAGTTCGCATACTCAGCATCCATGAGTGGAATTAGGTAACCAATAGCCTTCAAAAAGGCAGCCAAGCCCTGTTGAAATGCAGAAGCATCTCTCATGAGTTACAAAAGACACAAATCCATTTCAATTCAAACTAAAGAAATATTTTACATGTACCTTTCCTCTGTGTTGACGGATACCCTTCCACAAAGGCTTCAGAACAGAGTCAAATGACTCAATCCCATAAGGAGTAGCTGCCTCAGCCAAAGCAGCAATAGCCAAAGCACTGATAGTGCGAACTTTCTGCTGTTCATCCACCAGACCTGCAAGAGCACAGTGGTTAGTACCTCTTCTTGTGATCCGAGCTGAACATAGCAAAACCAGAGGGACAGTGTAAAAGGGATGAACTTATTTGAGGAAGAATACACTACTATTCCTCTACCAGAGTCAGCTGAACTGACTCTGTGTCAAAAGGACACACAAGGCAGGACCTTTTTATCACTGTGGCTCACCAGCATATGAAAACTATTCTGAATATGCAGTGAATACATAAATCTTTGTCTGGGAAAGCAGAACTTACCATGCTCAATAATTTCAACCAAGCTCCTGAGATGAGGCAAGATGGCACAACCCATAAGAATTGCAATCTGCTGTACGATCTTGATGCCAGTATGCCGAGCCTGCCAGGATTTCTTGCTTTTACAGACAGCTTTCAAGAAGGGCAGCAGAGAAGGAATGCCCAAAGCAGAGGCAACGACAGCAAAGGCTCGAGCTGTTGTATTTCGGACATATTCATCCATGTTATCAATATCAGGTCGCATGGTGGAGATCATTGTGGCCAAACCAGCAGCCTAAAGGAAAATCATACAAAATATACCAACTAGAGTTACAGCACAGTTGTCATTTTTCTACCATGCCTATGAAAATGCAGCTATATGTAAGCTCAGTGTCTTAATGAATGGAACTTTACCTTAGCCAAGTTTGAAATAATTTCTCTGCCTTCCACTCTAGCATAGTAGTCTTCATCAATCAGCAGTGGTTCAATGACAACAAGGATCTGGAAAAGATGAACAAATTAGTATTTCTTTTCATTAATATTTTTCAGTACTGTTTTTGCCTCTACCAGGTTCCACGAAAGATTCTATGGATCCAAGCTTTAAGCTCTATGATGACTGAAAATGTAATTAATCTTTTATGGTCTTTCTGCATCTCTGTTTCCAGAGGATGTGGCCCAGAGATGCTGCCTAGAATTAGGTAAGATTCCCTTCCCACCCACTCCAGGCAGGCACATATATCATGCCTTAACACTATAAAGCCCATACCAAAATAACGTTCATAGGATGTTAGGGATTGGAGGTCACCTCAGGAGACCAAGTCCAACCCCCCTGCCAGAGCACAATCATAATCTAGCGCAGGTCACATAGAAATGCATCCAGATAGGTCCTGAGTATCTAAAAAGGAGACTCCACAACCTCTCTGGGGAGCCTGTTCCAGTGCTCTGTGACCCTTGCAGCGTAGAAGTTCTCCCTCATGTTGAAGTGGAACTCCCTAGGCTGTAGTTTATACTCTTTACCCCTTGTCTTACCATAGGGCACAACTGAGAAGAGCCTGTCCCAGCCCTCATGACACCCAGCCCTCATATTTACATACATGTATTAGATTCCCTCTAAGTCTTCTCTTCAGCAGACCAAAAAGCCCCAGGTCTCTCAGCTGCCCTCATAGGGCAATGCTCCAGTCCCCTAACCATCTTTGTAGCCCTCCACTGGACTCTTTTGAGTAGATCTCTGTCCCTCCTGAACTGGGGAGCCCAAAAGTTTGGATTAAGAAACAAGTAAGTCAGTTATGTTAAAAGGCATGCCCTCATCTTCTTCTGAAATACAACAACATCCACAGTTCTCCCAGAAACCATCAGAAAAGGCAAATGACAGGCAGAACAGAAGGAGGCAGCAGACCTTGTGCACATATGGCCGGACCAGGTCATCCAGCTTGTAGAGAATTCTGTCAATGACTTTGACGAGCAAGTGACGCTCCTGATCTTCAAGTGTTGGTGACATCAGCAGAGGCAGGATTTGATTAAACAATGGCCCTGCTCCGAATTCCCGAGCTTTATCAGTGATCTGTCGCAAGGCAGCCTGAACAAAACCAAACAATCTGTTAATTCAGCTAAGAAAATGACACAGAGTTGCAGAACGACAAAGCTAAAATGTAATTCTCAGCTACCACAGGCTTCAAAATACTTGCTTCTACCACTGCAAAACCACTTTAAACAATTTTCTACTGGTCTGTTTAAAAATGAACATGAGGAGAAAACAGCCTGATGCTAGCTTCTGGATGCTCAGTTTTCAAGGAGAAACATGGTCCCAATTCAGTAACGAGAATGGCTCCAGCTAAAAGCTTATGCAGCACTTATCTGCAACTAGACAGCTTGGTGCTATGGCAAACCAAAGCAAAGCCCTGCTGAAAAGATAACTAACGTGCTGCACAATGTGTAAAGCTGAAACACAAAGGAACCACACTGCTAATTTTCAGTGTTAGAAGCAAAATCCAGAAAATGCCAGTGCCCTTAATCAGTAAGCACTATAAATCTAGTTGCTCTGATTAGTAAAAGAAAACCATAAAGCCACATATTTCCTAGTGACTGATATTACTTGAGCTCTGTGGTAAAGGGTTGGACTTGATGATCTGTGAGGTCTCTTCCAACCCTGATGATACTGTGACTGTGATACTGTGTAAAGAGAAGCAATGCTAAATTACACTAACTGACAAAGCCATTAAGAAGAGAAAGAAAGCTCTAAAGCAAGTAATAATAGAAGATGCTCTTAAGGAGAATCCCATAGACAACTGAAACTAAATCCAAAAGCAAACAAAGTTTTGCAGAATATAATTCCAGAAATGCATCTGGCAGCTCATCTCACCTTCCTCATGGGAGGTGTGCCATTCTTTATTTTCAGAAGTAATTTCATTATTTTTCTCTCCTTCTGTTCTTCAGGACTCAGAGTTGATTCATCGACATCAACCTACAAATAATTCCAGACAGAAAACAGGTATTGTTACACATTCAGAGGGAATCAGGAAACTTTGATCAGCATGAGTGAAATCTCATTTACCAAGAGTTTATCGAAGTACTGGATGTCATCTGGTTTTAGGAAGGGGAGATTGCCAGACGGCTGATCATTAACACTTTTCATAGTCCGGTCCTCTGTCTGCATGTGGAATCCAGTCATACCACCCAAAGGCGTTGGAGTCGCTGTAAGCTTGCGAGCTGGAGTGCGAATAGGTACGTAACCAGCTGGTGGGGGAAGAACCTGCAGGAGAAAGAGAAAAAAAAATTCTTAACACAACAGACAAAGAAGGCAGCAGCAAATACAAAACATGACCAAACTTTCATCTTCCATTTCAGTTGTTTGGAGATTTCTGTGAGCATTAGTGTTACATTAGACCAGTGTTCACAGCAATACTGACAAATTCACCTCAACAGTTTGAGTTTGTGGCTACTCCTGAGGATATTTCAGAAGAAAGCTCATTTCCTCTGCTGAACACTTGGAAAATTAGCTTTGAACTCTCCTTACAAAAGACTAAATAACTGTATTAATACAGTGTACTAGCTAACTTTGAAGACAGGTATAGAAGACAGCCACAAATTCTACATTCATTTACATCCAGACTTGGTATTTTTATCAGTCCATTCATAGCTCAACTTTTTCCTTGAGAGGCATTCCCAATATTGAGAAGGAAAACAGCCTTTGATATCATCCTTAGTTTTCCCTCTCTAACAAGTACATGAGTAAATGAATCCAACACCAACAACCAGTAATCAATGTTAAATGTAAAACATTTCTGGGACAATCTGATTTTAAAAAGTTCTAAGTATAGATATTCCCCAGAAGGAAATAAAAAACCTAAACCATCATCACAATTTGCTGTATTTTCATCCAGATTAGGCACCTTATATCCTTCTGGAAACATAGCATCCAATTCTTCATCAGAAAGTGGTCTGTTTCTCTCATCTATTTCCCTTTCCCAACGCCAAGCCTGTAGCTGTTCAGGAGTCATGCTCATGATATGACCTATATTTAAATGAAAAATAAAAACAATCTAAGTAAATTTTGTTAACAACCCTTTTATAAGCTGCAGATCTTTTTGTACTTAACCCTCAAGAGCTCTCCTGACAAATCTTTCATAATATTTGCAATCTGTGCTTAGTAAGATATCAAACTTTTAGAGTCTTGTCCATGTTTTACCACCTAAATTGAACAGAAGAGAACTTACTGAGATTATACTGTTAGTCTCGATTCCCCTCCAGAACCGAGTTGCTGTGCAAATTGAGCATAAACTGAGCACTTCCATACAGGCAGGAGAATATGACAGGAAGAACTCTATTTCAAAGGGAGAAGTAAATCTCTATGCTTCATTTCCCAAAATAAAGAGAAGCCTTGGAAGAGTGAATGGAGCTTACCAGGTGTAGGAGTTGCCATGTTCATAGCTGGTGTACCAATGGGTGTTTTGCCAGGTGTCAGAACAGGAGTGCTGCCACCCATCTGGCTAGCAGGCGTTTCATCCCAACGGGACTTCCTTTTACTTGCTCCTGGAGTTGGCGTCTCACCGATGGAGTCACCACCTCTATCTGTACGAGGTGTCTCAGCCCATCCACTGCCATGGCCCGGAGTATCTGAGAATAAACAAAACCATTGTTGCAGGAAGTTGAACAGTCTGTACTGCAACTGTACTATCAATATCCAAAACTCTTTGCTGGGATCTTGTTCTCATGGTGACGCAAATCAATAAGCATCAAATAAACACAGGAGACAAAATGGTGACTACTGAAAACTCCCAAGCACTGCCCTGAAAACATCCCTAGAGAACTAGGTAAAATGAAGAAAATGTGTAACCTTCTTGCTGCATCTCAGCATAAATAGGTAACATCCTAAAATACACAGAACTTAGATATTCTAGAAACTGGACAATGTACACAACGTACTATATGCCTTTGATAACAGCATTAAGGAACAATGATGTTTCACTGCTCGCTGGCACAGGAGCCCAATTAAAATCAGGCAGGTGAGAAACTCCTGACAGAACTCGTTCAAATTCTCACCTCTTAAAAAAAACAACAAAACTTCAGAACCAACATAGACAAATCTACCACAAAAAATTCCAACTTAATGTGAGCTCCTTTATATATGAAACCCCAGCCTGCAGCAGCAGTCACTAGCCAGACTACAGACACCGACTGGTTTTGAGCAGAGGTGCTCCAACAGCAGTGAGTTAAGCACTCAGTGCTGCAAATAAAGACATCATAGGAACCACTAGAGGTCACAATACAATCACTTCTTGCCTGACTTCTAGAAACTACCATTTCCTTTGGATGAAAAAAACAAACAGTACCACAAACCACTCTGAACGGGTGATGCACCTCACATTTCACATAAATACCTCTTTCTGTTTTAGGTGTTTCATCCCATCTATTTTTACGTGCACTGGAAGTGGCACCTCCATGGCCTGGTGTTGCATGTCCAGGTGTGTCCCGACCAGGTGTGGCAGCTCCTGCTGGTGTATGACTGGGAGTCGGATCCCAGATTTTTGAGCCTGGGGTAGCACCAGGAGTTTCACTGCCCTTTGCACGGCCTGGAGTTTCATCCCATCGGAGAGATGGTGTATGGCCAGGAGTCTACACAAGACAAACCCAAAAGTATTAGTCTCTCTCATACCATACTCTAAAACCCTGCTAATTACTCTTTCTTCAGTACAGCATGAAACTTATGAAATTCAAGAGGTTCAGCACTAATGATGTCTTGTGCAGATAAGCTGATGAACGCTAGGATTATTACCTCTGCTTGATCCCAACTGGATAGCTTTTTAGGTGTAGCACCAGGAGTCTGATCAGCTGTCTGATCCCAACGCCGTTTGCGTTTTGAAGGTGGCTGAGATGCTGCTCCATTGACGACTTTAAGCTCTCCAGCTTTAGCTTTTTCAGCTAGTTGTTGCCTAATTTCCCTCTGTTCAAGGGCACAAAAAGACAAACATAAGAAATAGATTTCTTTAAAAGGCCTCCTTTGAAAGAGATTTTTCAGCTCTATCATATACTAATAGGCTATGTTTTGAGGGCTTGCTCAAATAACATTTGAATAGCTGCTGGTTCCATTTCAAGGCCATTCTCTTTTCAAATTCTTCTACAGTGACAGAGCAGCTAAGTGCTTGGAGAGGCTGGTTTCAAGTTGACATCTTTTAAAAGCCCTTCATGCACAAATGCAAACATAGATGTTGAGTGCTATTTTGCTCCAATTAACAGCTGGCATTGTAGGTATTACACAAGAAATGTGATTATCTAACCTATTTCTGCTTGCCTATTAATAGCCATGAATAAAGTATGGACTTTTTTTTTAAATACTTAAACTCTAATGACAGCCTTAGAGCAGTTCATACTACTCCAAGTGCTTCAACAAATGTGTACAAATATCTGAGGGGTGGGTGTCAAGTGGATGAGGCCAATCTCTCTTCACAGGATCATAGGATATCAGGGGCTGGAAGGGACCCAAGGAGATCATCCAGTCCAATCTCCCTGCCGGAGCAGGACAACACTATCTAACACAGAGGAACACAGGCCTTGAAAGCCTCCAGAGACTACACAACCTCTTTGGGAAGCCTATTCCAGTGCTCTGTGAACCTTACAGTAAAGAAGTTGCCCCTTGTGATGAGGTGGAACCTCTAATGCTGCAACTTACACCCACTGCTCCTTGTCCTATCACAGGGAGCAAGTGAGCAGAGCCTGTCCCCCCCTCCTGGCAGCCTTCAGATACTTAGAAAGATTTATCAAATTCCCTCTAAGTCTTCTCTTCTCCAGACTAAAAAGACCCAGGTCCCTCAGCCTCTCCTCATAAGCCAGGCCCTCCAGTCCCCTAATCATGGTCATAGCCCTCTGCTGGACCCTCTCCAGCAGATCCCTGTCCTTCTTAAACTGAGGACCCCAAAACTGGTCAGCAGCAATAAGACAAGGAGTAATACCTACAAACCAGAACACAGAAGGTTTCACCTCAACATAAGGAGAAACTTCTTGGCAGTGAGGGTGGCAGAGCACTGGATTAGGCTGCCCAGAGAAGTTGTGGAGTCCCCTTCTCTGGGGACCTTCAAAAACTGCCCGGATACATTCCTGTGCAAACTACCCTAGGGAATCCTGCCTTGGGATTGGACTAAACCTCTGGAGGTCCCTTCCAACCTTTAAGGCTCTGTGAAAGACTTTAAAAAACCTCCCTGGACTCCCTTTACAAAGAGCTGACAAAACCAAACATCTGACACTGAATACCCCTCAGTGACTGTTAGCTTTGGTCTCTCATCCTCTGGAAAAAAAATAAACACAGAAAATCCAATTCCCATTAAAAAAAATCCAGATTAAAAGGTATTGAGACTGTTTCTCCATTGTTTAAGTGTAATTTAAAGCAGAGATTTTTCAAAACTTACACATCTTTAAATTCTGCTGACTTTTGACTTTTAACATGTGAAGAAAAGATTTTCCAAAGAAAAGAGCTTTAAAATTAAAAAAAAATCAGCAGAATCTTCATTACCCTTTTCATGTGCTCTCAACAGACTTAAAAACAAATTAAGTTCAAGGGCAAACCCCTCCCCCCTCCACACACCTCTTCCTTTGTTAAATGCTGTTCACGCATAACATCCATGTACGTTCTGGCATTCATTTTAGGATCCGGTGTCTTCCCTCCTGTGGAAGAGAACAGCAACAGGAATGGAGCACAATGAGAACAGGATAAGCAGAAACTATGGACTTTTTCTACTGTCCTGCTCTAATATTATACTATTCCATGATTGTTTAATTTTACTTTTTGATCGAAAATCTTAAAAATTACAGGTATCTTACGTTTATTCAGTTTGCTGATCAATTTTAACCTGTTTGAACACAAACATAACTACTGCAGTTTCAAACATATATTTTAAAGCCAAGATAAATGATAACATGACAACACAGTTTTATAAGTCTTCAGAAGTGATGGGTTCCTGGGTTGCTAATCCGGAATACGTACACTTTCGTGCCTTTGTCTCCACCAGCAGTTCTGACTTCAAGCAGCAGAATAGAAGCCTAGAAAATTATCTCTTTACCATTAGTAACACTTTGGAAAGATATTTATATTCAAAACATTACCTTGTGTAAGCCGTTAAATCCTAGCTGTTATCTGACTAGAAATAACTACTCCACACCTCAGCAATGTTTAAAATGTTTTATCATAAAGACCCAGTTATAAGGTTGACAAATCCGGGCATGTCTCCCAGATCTTCTATTGTCATATTGTAAAAGGGCTTCATTAAAAAAAAAAAAGCAAAATAAAATAAAATAAAACAAAAACCCCCAAAATCTGTCACTTCCCCCTCTTCTCAAGGTACAACTGTGACTGGGAGCTGAATGTAATACAGTACACATACCACCACGGCAATACTCACAGGCAATGGGTTTTGTAAACCATGTGTTGTTTTATGCTGTGTATCTTGAGTTAATTACACTTTTAAATAAGAAGCCCAACGTTATAAAAGCAAGACTCAAGAAGAACACTTTCCTTTAAGAAAAATGTGCACATTTGCTATACAAGTGGTATAGCAGTGTAATTTAGGGAAAAAAATAAAACTTCTTAAACATTTCTATGCTGAAGATCATTGCCCAATTGGCTGTGTCATTCTGACACTAGCTTTGATAGGACTTTCCTTTGGGATACTTTTTCACCATAATCTACACAGGATGTGTTGAACTGCACCCTTAAGAATGCAGACAGGACTGGCATATAGCAGTACTGCTGTAGGAAAGAAATTAAGGACAGTTAGTATGGGCCTGTGAATTCTGACAATACATCTTTATATCAATTACAATTAAGCAAGTAAAATAATTAATAACCCTATTCATTCATGCAGGCTGAAATTCTTATTTGTAACACCTGCAAAACAGCTAACTCACTTCAAGCCAACAGGCACCTTATTGCCACATGTGAAACACACACCTGAAGAAAGTTTCTGGCAGACCCCCTAACACCCCTTTTCCTGACTTGCATTCTCAAATCATCAGAACAGACTTGAACTATTAAGAGTATCAAAGTCTTATATCTGTTCTTGTTTCTTTTAGCTGTACCACCTAAGTTTACATAGGATGGCAAAAATTAGGTGCTCTCTTTTGAGAGAAATAGCATTTCAAACGCACTAACCCTGTACATCTACAGCTTGGAATGAACACTTTCAAGGTACTGAAAGAATCTGAGCACTCAATACACACGCTGTTCAAAGTATAACGCACAACCCAAAACAAAATGAAAAGAGAAACCTTTAACCCTTTGTGTTTCTATGGCAATGGCTCATTATTTTCTTGTCCTTCTACCTGGAAAGAAAACTCGTATTATAAAGATGAAGAATATGGCATCTAGGTTTTCAACCAAATCTCTATGAAAAGGGGATGTTTACAACAAAACTAAGCTTATAAGCATGCCAACAGAAATCAAAGGGCTAAAGACAATTAAAGACAACAAATTCCAGAGAGGGTATAGAAAAGTCAAAATGAATTACCATCTGCAAAAGGATCGAGACGTTCAGGGGAAATTATCATCATCCGCCTGTGCTTTTTGTACTCATCTTCCCGATCTGCAATCTTTTGAGGACGGTGTTCTGCAAAAGGATCATACTACAAACCAAAAACAGCTTGTTAGTTATCCATGTGTGAAGAACAACAGGAAGCATCTGGTCACCATGGGCATGGATTAATTCCCATTTTTACTAAAATGACTACTTCATTCTCAATCTCAACTACACAAGAAGGTCAAAACGCAGTATTTATTATTTTTTAACACAGAATTTCTTATCAAGTAATTTCTGTTAATAATTTGCTATTTCAATAAGTTCATTCAGCTGTCATCAAATCATTTCACTATCAAACTTTCCCCTTCTTTCGACAAGGAGTCTTAACACTGCTTCATACTTTTAAATCCCACAGAAAAATACTCCAGAGATATAAAACCTAAGTGATAACACGTTTTGTTTTTTTTTAATAAAGTACATTATTTTTTCCAGTTGTTTTCATGTTTTAAGTAACTGACCTACCAAAAAAAAAAGTTTTAACAGTTCATGTCCATGCCCTCATTGCCTTTACATGCAGAATTGCCAATTTTTAATCACTCTGTGGCATTTTAAACTAAAGCACTAAGAGGCTTACAGCAAAATCAAAAACTCCACAGCCCTTTACATACATCTTGTATCTCCAGGAGAAACAAGGCCTCAAAAAGCTCCAATACACTTTTTTCCCCCTCTAATACCTCCAACAGTATTTTACAGTGCCTCAAGATGTACCTGTTCAGTAGACTGTGGGATGTCGTTAAGCAATGCCACTGGAGCATGGTACCCTGGCTTCTTCTGGCCGAGCAAGCTCGTAGAAGGGTAGTCATCATCATCCTGGCAGTAAAGAGACATGGCATATTGAATTTGATGTTATTTTACCTCAATATAACACACTGTGGTCATACAAAATTTGGAAATGGACAAATGAAACAGCTAATTCTGAATTTCATCACGGAATTTTCCTGAACTGCTGAATCAGGTAAACCTACCCACGCCATCTAAAAAGATCTTTCTCTGTAAGAGTCAAGTATTCTGCAAAATGCTACGTTTAATCAAGCATATTGTTTATACTAGTTATACAAACAAGGCTGCCTTTCATATTGGCATGTGGATAGTTCCTAGCTGGCATAGAAAAACTGGTTCAATCTACTTTTCCTTAAAAGGCAGCCTGAGGCAGAACCAAAAAAACTTCAGTTAATAACCTCACAAAAAAGAAAAAAAAAGTAAAATATTCAGAATTTCACTCATGTTAGTTATTGGCAATCACAAGTCCTCAGAATGTGTATGACATTTTTGCTATCTAGTGCCTTGCAGACAGTTTTAGTGCAGTGATTTACAGCAACCCAAAAGAAAAACTGCTCTTAGACTACAAACTGATTTCAGTGAGATCCTGTAATGTAAACTTCTAGTTAAGAATTCTTAGAAGTCTACAAATGAGCTAGTACTAAACTGAATACAACAATCTGCCTTCCTCTTAAAAACACAATTCAGTCCCAGTCACACACGTATTCATGGTCAGAACTGTAGAGTCTGTCCCTGCAACTGAGAATGTGATGACTGTTTCATGTTAGAAACGTTAAACAACATTTATTGCTACTAAGTCAAGTAAGCCTACTAATAGGATAAAGAAAACTTAAAGTGAAAAAGCCCATTCTCGGTAATTGCTCTGAAATGTGAAATTAAGTAGAAACAGAAATCTTAGAAGTTTGTTGGCCCAAGTTTTTTTTTTTCCTCAACATCATCTTTCATTTTAGCAGCAGAGTTAATTATTTCAAGGCAAGACAAGACTAACACCGATCATGTACCAGGCCAAAATTTTTGCCTTCTGCTTGGATGTATATGATTTTCAAAGCACAATTCAAGAAGTACAAGCCAGACTTGGAACTTAGGAGCTTCCAAGATGAGACATATTTGGTCAAGTGTGTTTTTAATGACAACTGCTTTTACTTCAGCAATTGCTATTTGAAATTAATCCAAATTAATTCCAAAGCACTTAGAATAAATGCCCTAAACACAGAAGTAGATAAAAATCACTTACATCTTCCAATTCAGTTGCTGCAATAGAAGTGACATATCCAGCAAACCTGCTGTCACTGCCACCGTATATCTCTTGATCATAATATCCTGTGGAATCAAGGCCTACTCCTTGTGCTTCATCAAGAGCAGGCTTCTTCCCTTGAATTTCTCGAATCTGTGCTTCAATATCTAGGGAAAAGACACACAGCAAAAAACAGTTTTTTAATGCACATGCACAAAATGGTACTGTTACTTCATACAGGTACTGTTCTCACCAGATTTCAAAGATTATCTTTAGGGGTGCATAAAAAAAATCACTGTACTTATAAGCAGCTTTTCCTTCAGCTCTAATATCTCCCAGCACAGAAAACTCCCAATTGTATGGGCCAGGGTTTGAATCTCACCTTCCAACAGAGACAGCAGAGAAGGTCATTTACACTGCTATTTCTCAACATTACATTAACACCACACTTCCTCAGGGAATGGAATCTTCTACAGGCTTTTCAAATTGTTATAACAAATCCATTTTGCTAATGTAAACCAATCTGTTCACAAAGCTACTGCACGAGTTGACATATCTAAGATATTTAAAACAACATTGTGCTGTGTTATCTAACATACTGCAAACATACTGTATTATCAAAAAACACCCTCCAATATTTCACTGGATACTGAGCTAGCACACACACAGGAAAAAAATGGAAGCTATGTCATGACTTGAACTCACCTGTGTCTGATTCCAACTCTGGTGGCCATCTCTGACCTTAAAAGTTTGGCACTTTCAGAAAGGACATTAACTTGTTAACCCCGGATTTGGCACAACATCCAGTGGGGAAAGAAGGAAACAGCAGATGTTTCTAAACTCATCAAGAGCCTCATGCACAGAAGACAGATGATACACCATAGTCACTGATAAGAATCTTGCTCCACCCAGCTAAGGGCTTTCATCAAACTTTGGCAGGTATCTAGAAGGCGGTAACTTAGGACAGTCACCTTTGCACTACACAAATTCACGGTATCTGCCTTGAACTCCTAAAAGCTGAAACCTAGCAGAAGTCTTACACTGCTTGCCACAAGCACCTGCAGAAGCCTGTCCCCAGGTACATCCAGCTCCCCCAGATCCTGCACAGCACAAGGGATTCTAGTGAGTCCACAAATTGCGACATACTGCTTCCTAATAAATTATTTCCTGGAGAAGCAGCAGAAAGAAGTACTGCTGAATTAGGGATTCCTGTATTGCCCACAGAGGTCTCTGGCTAAGACATACCACAAGTATCCTGTTTACCAGTGTCATCCTAAGGCATTCTGTTTCTGTGCAGATGTCCTATGGCACGTTTGTGGAGTGGACACAACTCATACACTTTTCTGACAGGATTTTTCCCTATTTCTGTTTCATCCAAAGAGCACATCAAGTTCCGGAGTCCTTCTGCATCTGGGGTGAAAGAAAATACCTCGAGTTTTCTAACAAGAACAACATTACCAGCACAAGTGCTTTTAGAGCACAATGCCATTGTTTTTCATTTCTAAAGAGCAGTTACTAGAACAACCCACTGCCTACCCATAGCTGTAACCAACTTCAAAACTAAAAGCCTACAGTTCTTGCCTACATTGTCAAAGCCCTTCCATTATCTGTCCACTGAATCAACCTGACCATAAAGCTAAGCCAAACAGAGCACCAATAAATACTCTTCCAGGCAGGATGGGTCACAGAGATCTGTGACCAAAGTCCATTAAAACTGCTGTGGGACTTCTGCAATAAAAGCAGAATACAAAGATGTTTTCCTATTAATAGTTCTTAGCAATAATTTACATACTGAGGCCTGATTCTCTTACTTTATTTCTTAAATAGCTCTACTTACTGAAGAGTACACAGAACACATTTAATCTTGGCCTTGTCCTTTAAATTAACCTCAACTGTTTGCAGTCTAAGGTGCGCTCATTTCCTTGATGGGTTACCTTTACCATAAAAAAAGCCTGCACAGGATCTACAGGGTTAAGAAACCTCCCTTACTTCCACCATAATTTTCCACTCATGCCAAGTGGTCTTTATGTTGTAGTTTAAAGGAAACACTCTTCAGAGAACACCCATCCACTTAAACAAAACCACTTTAACCAAACGTCTAGAAGATCTGCAACCAGAGGTGACCTGATTACCAGTCTAGAAAGCATCATATATTCAACTTCCAGTCTTTTCCAAAAACTATTTTGACATTAAAGATGCAGTAAGATGCATTTACCTTCCTTGACATAAGTGGCACTTCCTTGAAAAAGCTTGCACCCTATTTATTGGAGCACTTAAACACAAATCAAATTAAGAGGGGAGTAATCACAAAACTTAAAAAACACATTGTGTAAACTACTTGATAGAGGATGCAGACAGAAGCAGAAACTTCAGAGGGAAGAGGGTTCAAAGGAAAAAGGAAGGATAATATCCTGCTGATCATTCCTTTGTATTTTATGCAATTTAACATATTTTTGTATTTTAAAAGTAGTAACTTTAACATGCACAGCTGATCTGAAAAATACTCTAAGTGCTGATTAGCATACTTGAATTCAAAGTCCCTGAAAACTCTAGCACACAGCACGATCAGAGACACTTTCACTAAATACCTGCTCTTTCACCATATATGTCATTCTACTGGCAATATCCGACTGTAAAACATTTTTCTGCATGAAAAGAGAATCAGACTCTGTAGTGAAGTAGTACTTTACAGGTTAGTTTGTATGCTTTCATGCCTTATCGTGTATTTGCACATTTAGCTTGCTCTGTGCAGTTTCATTTCTAGTTACTTTGGTGCTCTCATACATGTTAAACCTCTCTCATGTTTACAGGTCACTTTGCTTTTTTCTGAGCAAGAAAAAAATACTCAAACGAAACACTATCTTCAGCAGCATTTGAAATACAAGCATTTATTGAGACTCTGTTTGCGGTCTTTTAAAACTGTTTTCTAACCTAAACCAAAAAAGCTCTCCTATAAACTATGAAGCTGAAACCTGGGCCCCCCAGTTTAGGAGGGACATCGAAATGCTTGAGCGTGTCCAGAGAAGGGCGATGAGGCTGGTGAGAGGCCTCGAGCAGAAGCCCTACGAGAAGAGGCTGAGGGAGCTGGGATTGTTTAGCCTGGAGAAGAGGAGGCTCAGGGGTGACCTTATTGCTGTCTACAACTACCTGAAGGGTGGCTGTGGCCAGGAGGAGGTTGCTCTCTTCTCTCAGGTGGCCAGCACCAGAACAAGAGGACACAGCCTCAGGCTGCGCCAGGGGAAATTTAGGCTGGAAGTGAGGAGAAAGTTCTTCACTGAGAGAGTCATTGGACACTGGAATGGGCTGCCTGGGGAGGTGGTGGAGTTGCCGTCCCTGAGGCTGTTCAAGGCAAGGTTGGACTTGGCACTTGGTGCCATGGTTTAGCCTTGAGCTCTGTGGTAAAGGGTTGGACTTGATGATCTGTGAGGTCTCTTCCAACCCTGATGATACTGTGATATCTCCTTCAAGTTGTGTTTTTTAACACACCAATCAACAAATATTCAATAAACAATCTAAAGATGTGAAAAATCTTCTAAGACAATTTAATAATAAACAGTTCTATTTGGAAAAAAAATCAGTCAAGAACTGAAAAAAAATGCATAGAATACAGAAGAAAAAACATCAAGCTGTTGAGCCAATTATTCCCATGTTGGGAAAGACAGCATTACATGACGATACTCACACATAATTTTTTATTTACCTACCTATCTCTAAAACCTGTTCTGATAGAAGATTAATCAAAACATTCAACTGGGAGAATGTCAATATTCTCATTAAAGTCGATGGAGCACCATCTGCTTCAATATATATGCAACTTAAGAAAAAATAATACAATTATAGTATTTTATTATTAAAAGTTCTTTCGGTAACGTAAGAGGCAGAGCACTGTGATGGGTAATGAACACCTGGGCACCCTGCCTACTTTTCAGTTTACAAACCACTGTCCAGAGACAGTCTTTTGTTAGTGCATTGTGGATGTAAATTAATACGAAGTACATCAGATCACACATCATACACAGAACCATCAGCAAAAACCCAAAAGCGAGAACACAGATGCAATTCCAAAAACTACTCTCTTCTTCCTTACAGCATTTAAGAGAAGAACAAGCCACAGAAGTAGTCCCAAGAAGAAAGCTCTGATGCCTTCCGTAAAGAGCTAGAAGCAATGATGAACAGCGCCACGCAGCACCTCTGACGGTAACATAGCGCCTACGAAAGCCCTCGCTCATTAAACCCCTCAGAGACCAGTTTTGCTATGTAAACACGCAGCCGGCAGGAAGCCTCCGTGCTAAAATCGCAATTGAAATGCTTTGAGACTTCACACTGGTTTTTTTTTCCCTCCTTCAGGGCATTATTTTCAGTAAGCACCACGTCGACAAGACGCTTAGTAACAGCTCAGGCCATGCTGGTTTTCAGCGAACAACACCCGTTCACCCGCCCTCTCTCGCCTCGCCTACTGCGGATCCAGGCCAAAGGGCTCGGTCAGGACAGTAACTGAGTGTTGATGGCATTTACGGTGCAAAACCGAGCAGGCGTACACCGTGATCTTTACAAGGGCTGAATGCGAGCGGCCGGACGGGGTCCGGCCCGCGTGTGCGAGGAAGTGCACACAGTGGGGGTGAAAGGCAAAGAGCGCCCCACAGGCGCCTGGCGTCGTGCGGATAGGTGAGAGCCCGGCGGATATTCGCTGCCCAGGCCAGCGAAACAGATCTAACCGACATCTCCTCGCTTCCCCCCACCTCTACATGTATACAGCAAGAGTCCCTCTCTTCATGCTAAGTCCCCCCCGTTCGCCTCCGCAGCCTCCGAAATGGAGGCGGAGGCCCGGGCATGGCGGCGACACAAGCGAAGACGCCATTACAAACAGGCCCGGCCCGCCCGCCACGGGGCCAGCCCGCCTGGCCTCCACCCAACGAGCCGGGACTGACGCTGCGTAGGGTCGGACAGAAATGCACCCAAAAGGCAGCTGCCGAGCGCGCCTACAGTGAGAGGCGCTGCGAGTGTTCCAGAGGCTCCTTACCTTCATGGGTCTTGGCGATCTTCGCCATTTTGTGCACAGCGAACAACGCCGAGGCGGAACTGGTGCGGCCCCACCGCTTCCGCGAGGAGAGCGAGAGCCGACTGCACCCTGCGCAAGCGCAGTAGCAGGTCGCGCTGCAGCCAGCCAGCTAATGGCGCCTCGCACAGGCGTAGCACTCCCGGCCAGCCGGCGCCACTCTATTGGCTGGGCCAGGGGCCAAGCCCTGCCCATCTGTGATAGATAGCAGTGGTAGCGAATGACAGCGCGGCCTAGCGGCAAGGGGCCGTGCGCCGGGGTGACGGGCAGGGGTAGGCGGGGAATGTGCGCATGCAGTTGTGTAAGTGTGTTTGTTGACTTTCACAGGACTGGAGAGCAGTTCTACCGGTGAGGCTTCTGGTGCCGTGCACGGGCACCAGCGCCTCCGAATTTCTTGGACTCACAACGCCGAGGATCAGCAACCAGCAGAGTCCTATCATATTGGGTTAAAATATCCTTGATCTCCTTTTTGGAAGCTTTATCAACATATTTTTGGTAGTAACCCACCAAGGCTTTGGAAATAGCTTGACGGATAGCATAGATTTGTGCTACATGGCCACCACCCTTTACACGGACTCTAATGTCAACACCAGCAAACCGCGCCTTCCCCAGGAGGAGAACAGGCTCAAGAAGTTTGTATTGCAGAGTTCTGGGCTCAGTCATTTCCAGAGGTCTTCGTTCACTTTAATGAGGCCATTTCCTCTCTTGCAGTGGGCAACAGCAGTCGCGGTTTTCTTCCGCCCGAAGACCTGGACGCTCTGCAGGGGGCCCTTGGCCGGCATGAGTCCCTGCCCTCAGCGGCGGCAGCAGGAAAAAATGACACGAAGCTGGGAGCAGATGTGGCTGGGTTGGAGGGCAGAAGGGCTCTGCAGCAGGACCTTGACCGCCTGGACAGATGGGCAGAGTCCATTGGGATGGCGTTCAATAGCTCCAAGTGCTGGGTGCTGCACTTTGGCCTCCACAACCCCATGCAGAGATACAGACTGGGGTCGGAGTGGCTGCAGAGCAGCCAGACAGAGAGGGATCTGGGGGTGCTGATTGATACCTGCCTGAACATGAGCCAGCAGTGTGCCCAGGTGGCCAAGAGAGCCAGTGGCATCCTGGCCTGCATCAGGAATGGTGTGGTCAGCAGGAGCAGGGAGGTCATTCTGCCCCTGTACTCTGCACTGGTTAGACCACACCTTGAGTACTGTGTTCAGTTCTGGGCCCCCCAGTTTAGGAGGGACACTGAGATGCTTGAGCGTGTCCAGAGAAGGGCAACGAGGCTGGGGAGAGGCCTTGAGCACAGCCCTACGAGGAGAGGCTGAGGGAGCTGGGATTGTTTAGCCTGGAGAAGAGGAGGCTCAGGGGTGACCTTATTGCTGTCTGCAACTACCTGAGGGGTGGTTGTGGCCAGGAGGAGGTTGCTTTCTTCTCTCAGGTGGCCAGCACCAGAACGAGAGGACACAGCCTCAGGCTGCGCCAGGGGAAATTTAGGCTGGAGGTGAGGAGAAAGTTCTTCACTGAGAGAGTCATTGGACACTGGAATGGGCTGCCTGGGGAGGTGGTGGAGTCGCCGTCCCTGGGGCTGTTCAAGGCAAGACTGGACGTGGCACTTGGTGCCATGGTCTAGCCTTGAGCTCTGTGGTAAAGGGTTGGACTTGATGATCTGTGAGGTCTCTTCCAACCCTGATGATACTGTGATACTGTGTGGCTCATGCCCGCTGCGCTCCTCAGACCGCTTCGGAAAGGACAGTATTTTCTAGTGGCCTCTGAAAATCAGAATGGTTTTGGTTGAAAGGACTTTAAAGATCATCTAGTTTCAACCTGCCCCGCCATAGACAGGGACACCTCCTGCTAGACTGGCTTGCTCAAGGCCCCATTCAGCCTGGCCTTAAACACTGACAGACTTGGAGCCTTCACGACTTCACTGGGCAACTTGTTCCAGTGCCTCACTCAAGAGCAAGAAACTATGATGTAGATGAAGGTATAAGCATTTCAGTGCTTCTCTTTTATCATTAAACTGAAAAAATGAATTAGTTGTATGCTTCTGTTACCTGTCTACAAGCTGTCTTCTTTCCACTTGAGCCACCAAAAGATGGTGACACTTCCATTATACTGTGTGGACTGTCAAAATGGAATCACCAAACATGTTACTGTCTCCTAAGAACTTGTTTCTCACTGGCCACCCTGAGGGCTGGTCCCACTGGGATTGGGATGTTCTGCCATGTCTGTCAAATCGCTTGAACATTGTTTCATCCTGAGTGGCCAAACGCCCACAGATGGATTATCAGATACCAGGATAAAGCATTTATGGGTATACATGCCACAAAATACAAGTATAACTGGATGGCAGCACTTTGGGCAGATCAGGTCTATTCAATAATTTAGTAAGGGCTAGAAAGGGAACAAAAGCCCTGTTTATAGCATTGGTAGTGACTCCAAACTGGCCAAAGCTGCTAGCACATGGAACTCAGAATCATGCATTAGATCCAGAAATAATCTAAGATCAAGGAGGTGAACTTCAATAATCACAAACAAAGCCACATACTGCAATGTGAAATCACATATATGATTTAAAAACAGCCAAAATCATCAGATGGTGATCATGTGTGGGTAGCAAACCACAGTTAAATATCTGCTAGTGGTGATGTGCCGTTGCAGAAGAGCTATATCTGATTCCAGACCAGAAAATGTGTGTAAAACCTGGGAATATACTAGGGAGAACCACGGCCTGGGACTTTGCAGTTCAACAAAGACATGGACAAACTCAACACAGCCAAGAAGAGGAATGGTCAGTGGTGTATGAGACGTGAACCAGGTAGGAACCTAGACAGGAGCTGCTCAGCTTCTCTGCAGGAACAGTCCTTATGCAGCTTCCACATCTTGTTTGGAAACTGTCAGCTTTTTCCCTATTTCTGTTGATGTAATAATGTATCCGCATTTCCACATCAGTGTCTACAGTGTACATCACAACTGAAAGCCCTGGAAACTCTTCCTTACACTCAAATGTTGCAAATGAAGGTTAATTTTTTTGTGATTCTCTACTTTTAGTAGTAGTAAGCACAGTACTAAGTAAAGCACTAGGGCTATACACACAACCCCAGTCCAAAGTCCCTGGTTGCTTAATCACACAAGACATTTGTGCCATTTCATAACCCAGTGTAAAGTGTAATCTTACGTTGTACAGTTTTATTGTACAACTGTTTCTAATCTCCCCTAATCCAAAAGCAAAGCTGGGTCAACTTGAGAGCTTCCAATAGGTAAAATGTATAAAACTTTGGCAAAAAGGGGAGATAAATGCACAATGGTAAAATTCACATTCACTGCTCACTTACCATCCCCATCACAGAAAGCTGGCAGTTCAGAGCAGGGCCTCTTGAGGATTGTCTTAAAGAAAATAAAGCCAAAGCTCTGTGTTTTCTGTGCATAGGGTTGACTCATCTATTGATCTACATGTCTTCCTGTCTTTGCTGGGCCTGCAGAAGTTTACTGGGCAGTTCTGCCTGTAGTATGTACATAACTACTTGTATTCAGATATTCCTAAGAGAGATCGTCATCTGAAGGTGCAGGAAGTGTTCTGGAGTGTCTCTTCATGTTAATAAACTCACATTCTGTACTTCTAGAAAGGTGTACTTGCACATATGGGCCACAACATGAGCTGCTCAGGGACATGGTAAGGTCAAGGCAGACAGTAATTCTCTACTGCAGGAATTTAATGCATGATACTATTTTAAGTATACATCACATGCTCAGGGTCACCCTGCAGATCAATTTGCAGTAACTTTCTCTTGTTCCTACAGACTAACTTCCAACTTAGGTTAAGCAGAACAGTTGCAGTGTTGCATTTCCTCTGTTATTAAACAGGACTGGGCTCAGGGGCTGAAAACCTGAGGAGCACTTTAAATAGGTCTGGAGTATACTGTTTCCTACAGAGTTCTGTGTTGTGAGGCAAAATGTACCACAATGAAGTGCCATGAAGTGCTTATATCTCTTCTGCTGCTACCAAATTCTGCCCCAGATTCTATCCAGTAACACCCTGTTTCTCTTGAACAGGGGAGACTAGGACTAGACAGCCTACACTCTCTCTTTCTCTCTCTCTCTCTCTCTCTCTCTCTCTATACACTCTGCCTCCTGAATGTTATCTCTAACACATAGTTTCCACAAGATATGAACAAGGTAGTAGCTGAGTGGTTACTAGTGCTATTCTGCCTGCTCAAGTTCCCTTCCCTTTCTCTGATACACCCATGTACACACACTCTGGTCCCTGTATGCGTTAGAAACTGGAATCATAGATAAGTTACAGACCCATGAAGTCCTGCTTTACATAACAGATTCAGGTTCAATTTCATGGCCATGTGGTGAAAGAAGTATGCAGTCGCAGCACCTGCCCTTGATTGACTCTGTTGTGCCAGTAGAAGTGTCTGGCACCAGTTCACTTGAAGCAGCCATTCTTCTGATTACAACCACCTGCTCTTCCAAAACCCCCTTGTGCTTCATTTCTTCTCCCCACGCCCAGTTCTTTGTGATCACCAAGTATGGCTCTTTCTGCTGTATCAGAAATGTCTTCTCTCTCTGATGTTAAGTATTAATTTGAGCTGCTTTCGGTCAAAGCTAACAAATGCAAACCTCGTTTCCAACAGCAGTTACCAAGTGAGGTGTAAGAACTGTAATTCTGAGCCTACCCAGGAAAAAAAAAACAAACAACAAAACAATAAACCCTCAAAGTGCCCTCAGGCATCTGTCATCTCATACTCCTTTGTATGACTTGATCCTTTGTTTATTCTAAACACTAACGATGTTCAAGTTACCGGTGTGTAAAAACTGTCTCAGTTCAGTATTCCCAGAGAAGCGTTGAACAGTCCACCATGTACTACAGAAAAAAATAAAGTTATGTTATGGAAAGAGATTTTGCAGGCTTACTTCTGAAGAACTTAAGTGAAACATGTATTAGGTATAATATGAAAAATGTGATGAAATTACATTTAAATGGTAGTCCTTCAGTTGCAGGACCGTTGTAAAACCTGCTGCTGAGGGAGACTGTGTTAGAAGCATGAATGATGAGAAAGCATAAGTAACAGCAGAGTTGTTTTGTTTGGGTTTTTTCGCTTTGAGTCTGAAGCAAACCAGACCAGGACAGGAGAAAGGGCATCAGGTTGCGCCAGTGGCGGTTTCGGTCCTGCCGCAGGACTGCCGAGCACCAGGCTGCCGCCACAGGCTCCGGGCGGCGCCGGGACGCTGGGGGAGGCGCGGGGTGGGCGGTGTCGCGCGCACAAGCCCGGTTATAGCCGCGCGCGGGGCCCGCGCGCCGCTGGGCCAATCAGGCGAAGGGGCCCGCCCCCGCCCCCCGCGCGAGCACGCGGCTGTCTTGTGACCGCGTCCGCGCGGGGCAGCCGCTGAGGGAGCTGGCATGGCGCGGAGCGGCCGCGCACTCGGCAGGGCGCTGGCCGGCCGGCTTGGCTGCGGAGCCCCGCCGTCGCCGCCGCGCACAGCCGCCGTCAGGTACGCGGGGCGTAGGCGGAGCGACCGCGGGGGCGGGAGCCAGGGTCCCGCCGTCCCGAGGCTCTGTCGCCGCACCGCCGCAGGGCGTGCGCAGCCGCCCCGGCTCCCCACGCAGTAGTCCCGGCCGTGCAGTACGTCCGGCTAAGGCATGAGGTGCCTCAGTGTGCTTCGCAGAACGCCCCGGACGCTGCCGCGGGGAGCAGCCGGCGGCTCTAGAGAAAGGGAGAGGGAAGCTTCCCTGCGCGCCGCGGCGGTGTCTGAGGCGGGGCCGGAGCTCTAGGAGCTGCTGGCTCCTCATCGCGGCCAGTGTCGATGAGGGAAGAACCGGCGATTTTCGGTTTACGAATCTGCCACTTCTTTGCTTTTAGACAGTTGCGAAACTTGGAGCAATCCCTAAAAGAAATTAAAAACTTGAGCAACACGCCTAGGTGTTTTTCCGCTGTGGGTAGCGCAAGAAGTTCCTTGTCCCCTGGTCGGTGTGAGACTGGCTGGGACTATCTGGGGAACAAAATGTGCATTGGGAGGAGAGTTGATCTTGTAACTGGAGGAAAAAGAACAAGCATAAAGAAAGGGCAAATTGAAACTCTTAAGGGGAAAAAAAAAGTTTAGATGTTATTACTGTTACGGCAACACTGCTGTGTTGGTTTTGTGTTTTTATTTTTAGTAAGTGCTAAATCTTACTGTAATAAAAACAGTGAAGAGTGCACAAGAGATTGTTTTTTTTTTTAATGTCAGATTTCAAACAGTCATTTGACATAACTTTGCTGTGCCATTGTATAACCTAGTTTTACCTGGATCATATTTCTTACTGCACATCCTTTGTGGTTTAATTGTTAGGATATTAAATATTTTGGTCCTAGTTAAATTGTTATTTTATTAGGGTCTAGAGGGCAAAAATCAGTTACTGGGGGACTGTTTAGTGTAAAAAGACTCATTAAATAACTCTGAATTAAGTTTGAAAATGCTTCTAGTGTAACCTGGAGGAACCTTGGCAGCCCATTTAAACCAGTGCAAGGCAAATCCAAAGGAGTGCTGTGTTATTTGTAGCCCCGAGGCTGGCTATGGCTTCACCTCCTGCAGTTACCCGTTGGTGTAAGTTCTGTGCCTTCCGACCCGACCCCTCGCTGTGTTGAGAAGCAGACATGGATTCGGGTGGTAAATGAGTGTTTTGTGCTTGTTCAGACTGAGATGCCAATGAGGGTATTTGTTTGCCACGCCTTTTGGGATGTGAACAGCTGTTGATGAAGAATGTGAATGAGCTCAACTCATAAAACGACTATCAGATATCACTAACCTTACAGAAGTAGCAGCTGGGGTAACTGTTGTCAGCAGTGTTGCCAGTAAGAGCAGTGTTAAGTGGGTATAGCTGTATTGCCATCCCGGGATAAATACAGATGAAATGTGTCTGAATCCTAGAGTGGACTTGGCTTTTCTTTTGTGGCCTTGGTCAGGCTCACGAAGCCATATGTGTCAGCCCACTGAAATCCATGCTCCTGTGATTTCCTGCAGTTATGCTTTCTTGAACTGGGACCCAGCACATTCTCATAGCATCTGTTTTTCCTCAGATAAAGTCTGAAGAGAGATTAAGTTTTACCATGTTTGTTAGCGTTATAGCCTCTATTAACCTTCCCTTCCTCAAACAGCACTGTAACTAGAAAGAACATTGACTTACAACTGCTCATAGATAATTTGTAGAGGTTGTTTTTCAGCCTTATAGCTGAAACAACTGTAGATAAGATGTATGAAGCAATATCCTGACATTGCATTACAGTAACAAATGAAGAGAGGAAACCTGCTACTTTGGACTGTGCACTCTGTGCATCCCTAGATGGACAAAATAAATTAGCTCTCCTGAATGAGGTCTGGTCTTGGTATGAAGACTATGAATCTGCTCGAGGCAGCTACAGTGTCAGTGGCATCCTTCCTGCCTTTGTCACAGCAGTGCTTGTCCCTAAGAGTCTGTGGAAAAAAACAGACTTCGGTCCACAGTTGGAAGTATTTGCAGAATTTAGTCATCTCAAGACTTTTAAAGTCAACCTATTCTTAATTTTTTACACTTGTACTTGTATTCCACCTTAAACTATTCCTTTTCAAATGCAGCAACTGCAATCTGTGTTGTCAGTCATCCTGCTTTCTATCACAGCTGCTTACTTCTTCATTAAAAAGCCTGCACAGATTGTTCCCAAACAACTGTGTGTACCCAGTTACCACTGGGTACACAATGCACTGCCTGAAGGGACTTCCCCAAAAAAATATCCTTTTGAGAGGATGGCAGCAGAGTGATTACAACAATGTCCTGCTTCCTACCTTCAAGTGGAACCTTCTCCTCCTGGATTTTGCCACTGAGAAAACTTGTTCTGCAAATTAAGTGCATGATGCTGTGCATGAACTCAATCTGTCACAGAGTCAATATTTAATGGGGCTGTGTGTTTTACTCTGCCGGTTACTCTTCTCATGACTAGGACCTATTTTTAGTTTCTCCTTAGGGGGGGGGGGAAATCTCTGTTGTGCTTTTAACAGTCTATGCTGCTACAGGCCTTTGTTTTTTCATCTGAATCTGACATTTTCTGGAGTGTTACATAACAGATTGTCTCATCTGAATGTCTTATTCTGATGGTGTGAACCACATCTCAAAGTGTTTTCACTGTTGCAGGCACTTGGCTTCTTGTGGTATTCTGATGACCAGACTTCCTCCTCTGCAAGTACCTGTGCTGAGGCATACCTTTTCCAGGACTTTCTTCAACATTGCTGCACCACTAGCAAATAAAAGAAAAGAATATTCTGAAAGAAGAATTATAGGGTTTGTATAGGCCTGGAAAGAGACTTTTTGTGCTTATTGATCTTGTGTTTGCTTTAGGAACACTCAGTTCAAAGACTACGTATCCCTAAAGACTCATGTTGCTGTGTCTCTGACCAGTTGAAGATTAGAATGGAATCTGAGCTTTCAGAATTTGTACAGACTATGCTTTTCCAGTCTGAAATTGAGCATAAAATTGAAAGAACCCAAACCCCTTGCGCCATATAAAGAAACAGCAAAAATAATCTTTCTATAAATCAAGCTTAAAAGGGAAACATATACTGTTAACTTCATTTGGTGAAATGGGATAAATGAACAAGTATGAACACTCCAGGTTTGTTCACTTCTGTCCCAAACCTGTGATAATGTTACTTCATATTGTTAATTCTAATTTCATAAGATTTGCTTTTCTTTAAAAGATTTTGAAACTCTGTAGCTAGTGGGAAAATTCCATTTAATTTGATGAGACTTGGATCTGCCCTCAGCCTCTGCTCCACAGTAATATGAACTGTTTGTTTATTAACTTGATTTTCTTTTTTTTCCCTCTCCTTAAGTCTCAGCTATGTGATAGTTCTGGAAGTGCCAGATTTTGCATAGTCACTTAAAAAGAACCTTTGTCCCCTATTTCTTACTGCTGAGTGCTGTAGAACATAACACAGATGGAATTAAGCAGGCACTTCCTCTCCAATCTATAGCTATGGAATGTTTTCCCATGTTGCTATCATACTTTGTGTGATTTCAATATCCCGCTGAACAAGACTTCCTGAGGTCCCTTCCAACCGTAGCTGTTCTGTGACACTCTGTTTCCCCAATGCATGTATTTTTTCAAAGGAAGCTTTTTTATTTGGACTAAGACAAGGAAAACCGCGCTTTTCTCTTTAAACCTCATCAAACAAAGTAATTTGGATACACCTTTTTGTGGTAGTCATGAAGTATGGATTCTTTATGTGGAATATCTTAAAATCTGCTTAAATTAAGACACAACCTGGAGAAGCTGTTTTTCCATTTGAAGTGTGTGTTTATTTGCCTATCTTCCACAAAGTAGCAGACACCACCACATTGACTGTTTACTGTCTCTGCTGGGTGTTGTGTGGTGTTTGGCTTCTTTATGCAAAGGCTTCAAACAGTGTTACTTTCTCTGTTGTCTTCACTTTCCAAACCCCGTGACAGTCTTGCTAGATGACTGCACATTCACCTTCCAAACTGCCATTTAGACAATCTTTGACACTTTCTAATACTGAATCTGAACTTAAAATACCTTGTAACCTAGGTTTGTGTTTCTGTCTCCAGGTATTCTATGCAGGAGATGTATGAAGTTGTTGCTGTGGTGGAGAATTACAAACTGTTTGTTCCTTGGTGTAAGAAGTCAGATGTATTATCAAAGCGCTCTGGGTACTGCAAAGCGCAGCTAGAAATAGGATTCCCTCCCATACTGGAGAGGTATACCTCGATTGTTACCCTTGTGAGGCCACACTTAATTAAGGTAAGTATTTAACTTGTTTTTTTCAGTCATAGATCTGTCAAAGGTTGAAATTCAACTCATTCACTGGTGCTTCAAACAGCATTGATACTGGAAGCACTTTGTGTGGCTCACAATTTATATTGGCTTTGTTTAAAGACAGGTTAACTGGAGAGGATTTGAACATGCTTTTAAAACGTAAGGGGAATGGGGGAAGGAATTACTTTCAGCTTTATTTTTGCTGGAGAAACAAGCAGCCGTTAATGAAGATAGACCATTTTTGTTTGCTTTGCTAGAATTTTGTCCAAGCCCCTCTAAATGCAAAATTAACACTGACTTGAAAATGATCTTTGACAGTTGTAGCTTCCGGCTCCTTAGCAAGACTGACTTGTCATTGTTTTTCCTCTGATAACTTTCCTTAGCTACTATGAGAAGCCTTAAACTTCAGTGTAGGATCAGCTGAAGAGCTTGTTATTTAGTGCATTGATGAGGAGATAAATCCAGTCCAGTTTATGGAATCTGTTCAGAAGCCAAGCAGTTGTGTTTCACTTCCCTTTTAGCTTTCCAAGGGCAGTAATTTAAATTGTCAAAGGAGAAATTTTAAGTGATGTCTGGATTTCCTGACTGGTTTGCCTCAGAACAGATTCCTTCCACCAAAACTGCCCCTGTAGTAGATCTTGACTATCTTTGAGGGTAACTAATACAACAAGAACAGTTGATTGATGTTCAGGATAATTGTGTGGATATTCTATTTTTACTACACTTTTCTTAGGCTTCCTCTTAAGGGATACCACTCAAAACAGAAACTGAGTTTAAGTACAGGGGAGACATGAATTGGCAATGGACCATGCAAAGTGCCTTTATTCAAGTCACTTCCTGATTCTGGAAAGAAACAGAAACAAATTTCCGTTTAGAAAATTGAACAGCTACAGTGGGACATCTGCATTGTACATGCTGGCTACTTTCCTGTTCCACTCTTCCCTGACAGAAAGGTTTTTTTCCTTTCACAGAGCTATCAGATTGACTTCCCAGCTATTTCCCCCCTCTAATTCACTCAAGAGTAATTCTTGTCCTCAAAAATACCATAAAGGTGGTGAGGAAAGCAATTACTTAAGATTTCTTCATCCTAGACTTAATCTCAGCAGAGAAGCTGCTACTGTTTTCCCTAGAAGTTTACATTTTGTTATATACTGCATATACTTAATTTTGAAAGGAGGACTGTGTGAAAGCACTCCTGAAATATTAAACATGGCTTGCTGGTAACTAAAAGTCACTTTATCAACCAATTATGAACCTGAGTATATAGTCTGACTTTACGGTAGCTTTTACTACAGTGCTACTTTGTGACAGATGATGTTTGTCTTCAGTCAAGTTTGTTCTGATGCTAAGAATCCTTAGCCCAAGAATTACCAGTGTGTGTAGCAGTGTATAAACCATTCTGTAGGTGTAATGAACAAAACCCAATCCCTGGAAATACCGGTCTCTTTGTTGGTCAGAGTTTTGGTACAGAGCATGAACATTATTTTGGTGTTCTATACATCATGCTTTAGAGCTGCCTTATGACTCAACACAAACATTTCCTTCTCTCCCTTAAAAAGAATGGAGCTATTTTGCTATAAATGGCACTGTGCTCTCTTAGAAATCATTTCAACTATGCCATCACCTTCACTGTAACAAACTGCATCACTAGAGCGATACTAGTTTGCCACCTCTGTCAAAGCCTTGTTGTAGCATCACTTGTTAAAACTTTCTTTTAGGCATCCTGCACAGATGGAAAACTCTTCAATCACCTGGAAACAGTGTGGCGTTTCAGCCCAGGCATCCCTGGTTACCCAAGGACATGTACATTGGATTTCTCAGTAAGTGCTGCAATTAGGACTTCCAATAAGCATGTCTGCAGCCTTTACCAGATAGAAAGCACTCCAGTGTCCTTTAGAGACAGCAGGCTGTGAGGTATTTGCACAGCATGAGGCAGTCTAGGGATGGTTATCTCTTGCCTTACCAGTCTAAACATACTGAAGATTTCAGGCAGTCGAATACAGAGAAATATGAAACAAGCTTTGCTATTTCCTTTAATGAGTCTTCAACCTCTTGGTGCTACAAAGGAGATATTCTCTCACCCGTCCTTTTTTATCTGTTTAATCCTGACCTCCAGTTTTATTTCTGAATGTATTTTAAGCCTTCCTTTTCCTTCCATAATTCCTGTACAAAAGATTTTTGTACTCCCTTTACCCATATTACTGCAGCTTAAAACTTTTTAAATCCAGCATCTGATTTATCCTGATTTTCATAGACAAACTGTTTTCTGCTTTTTTGTCCTATTTAGTCTGTCATCTTGTTTTTTAACAGCATTAAGAACAGGTGTTGCACCCCACTTGCAACTAAGCTGGGGTTCAGAATAGGCTACAAAAGTGACTGGAAAGGGGATGATCTTGCTGACATCCACTAGGATGCTCTGCCTTAAGTATCTTTGGTAAATAGGAAAAGGAACTTCAGGCGTGTTTATGAATTTGCGCATTCATCCCCTGAGTTAGTAACTTTCAGCCTATTGCCATATTACACGGCATGAAGTTCAGCAGTAAAAATCTACAGGCACTCAAACCCCAAACAAACAACAAAACATCAATCCCACAGACAAACCCCAAAAATACCCAAACGATAAAACCCACCAAAGTCCCCCCCAAAAAACCCAAAACATGTCTCGTGGGGTTTACCAACAATGTCTGCACATAATTGGCTGGAGAAACTCAAATACTATGAAAAAATCAAGTGCCTGTTTCTGCCACTAGCCAGCACACAAGACAGCTTTTCATCCAGGCTATAAACTATCTCAGAAAGAATGAATTTAAGCAAGTCTTTAGACCCTAATCTCAACTTTTGAGTCTGTGATTAAAACTATTTCCCCCCCCCCATACCAAAGCCACCTTTTGATATGTCAAGTCAAGAACTTCAGTTAAAGGGAATCAAAAGTCGACTTAAAATGGTTATTTTCCCTTTTTTGGGAAATCCTCACTACTTTTTATTGCTTACTCTGTTTTGAGGTAGCAGAAGGCAACAAAACCACCATAACAGGATGTTGCCTTAAGAAGAAAAGGCAGAGGTTCAGTTCTGAGTGCTGCATCAGGAAGCCTGAGGGCCCAGAGGATGTAACCACTGTAGAAGGGGGCTGTAGGAGATACAGTACAGAAAACCCAATCTGCAGCTCTAGTCAGTGCATTTCTTGTTTAAATGTACCACAACCTCTACCGAAGTCATTCAAATGTTGGGATTTCACAGGCAGCATTTCACACTGCTTTGGGTTGGCCTCAGTTTACCTGTAAGTGCTGCCTCACTATGCAGGGTTGACTTCAGCCAGCTTCTGTCCCCTGAGAGCATTCTGGGCACAAAGGAAGGGAGTGATTGCTTAGTGAGTAAAAGGCAATGATTACTTCAGAGAGCTGAATGAAATGCTTCTTCTAATTAATTTAGCTCAAGAGACAGTCTTCTTTAAGGCTTTTCTCCACCTGGAGCCCAGCTTTACCTGTTCTCTCTTCCACAAACCAACTGGAGAGTCTTTAATGAAGCTGGCTATTCGTAACAGCATTTTATCACAGCAGGATACACAGGAAAACAAATCTTCTCTATTTTCCTAAACAGGTTTCTTTTGAATTCCGGTCACTTCTACACTCAAAACTTGCTACGCTCTTTTTTGATGAGGTGGTGAAGCAGATGGTAGCTGCTTTTGAGAGGAGAGCATCCAAAGTCCATGGCCCAGAAACAAGCATACCTCGGGAGCTCATGTTCCACGAAGTTCATCAGACGTAGCTGGGGAAATCCCAGCAACCTCCATTATAAACTTCTGTGCACTTCATTTGTACAAGAGGTGTCATGCTCCTCCTTCAGGGCATCCATTTCCTCTTCTACAAAGCACACCTGTGCAACCAGATGTCTGTAAAGTGTTCAAGCTGCAATTAAGTGCAACTTGAAGTGTTTAATCAGTAACACCCCTCTGGCAGCTATTGTACCAACAGATATCTCAGGCTGCTCTTTGTTGTCTTGCCAAATGGTTTGTGTGATCACAGCCCAAGTTCTGCCTTTCCAAGCTCCTTTTTTTTAAAGCATTGTAATCTATTAACTCATTTAAGTTATTAGTGGACTGGACCTAACTGAACAGCATTCAAATGAAGAGAAGCTGACCTGGCTTTAGGGAGTACTAGCAGCTTGTCAGGCATTGAGTGACAGGTGCTTTTAATCCAAATGAATGCTGAGAGGTGAGTCAGGAGTCTCTAAGTGCTGTTGAATTCTGACCCGTTAACTGCAATAGGAGAAACACCACATGCAGAACATTGGAGTTTTCATACGTTAAGTGAGAGTACAGGCATTTGCCTACCTGCCCCTTTCACTGTTACACTGCAGGTCCAGTTCTCACTTGCAACCCAAGTTGAAATCAAGTTTTACCTTGCGGTAACTGAGGGCATGCATGTGCAACACTGTAACACAGTGCTGTCCTCTAGTTACACCAGACCAGCATACTTCAGGCCACTAAACACAGTTGAAACCTTAAATCTCAGGAGTTTTATGGCTCCTCTTCAGTACCATTTAAATGAAGATGGTAAATCTTAATTGGATCAGTGTTGAGTTCTGATCCTGACAACGTTAATACAGTGCAATATAACTAGGCTTGAAAATTCCCATCCTGTCTGTATGCTGCCTTGCATTGCCTTTTCTCACCAAAATCGGGGTCAGGTGGTGGTGCTGGTTCTTTCTCCAGAGTACCCATTAATACACATAATTCCTACGGAACAGTGCATTAAATAGCAGAGGAAGGTGCAGTTCAGGACAGAGCCCTGAAGCACTTCCAGCCCACAGAAAACAAAAACATTAAGCATTTAAAAATTTGCAGCCCTTCCCAGCAGAGACAACTTACCTGTTTCATACCCTCAGGGCCTTTCCCTCCCAACACTGGGCCTGTTCCAGCCCCGGAAACCAGCAGAGTAGACAAGGCAAAACAAAGTCAGTGCACATGCCTCATTTTCACAGTATTGTTTAATAGTTGAGAACTGCACCCAGTTCAGCTTGATTATTTCTTAGCAAAATTAAAGTCACTTTTATTTCTGAGAAACATTCTAGACAGGGGAATGTTTCCTGGAGGGAAAGGCCCTCTCCTCTCCCAGCAGCAGATCTCTGGTAAACCTAAGGAGCTGTAAGGGTTCCGGTGACTATGGCTTTGTGTGCAGATAATAAGGTGATACATTTGATGACTTTTGATCAGGTTGTTTTATTACATAAAGGTCACAGAACTGTATCTTTGCCTACTTGGTACACAATTGTCTAGTCTCACACACAGTGGCTTCCGAGTTCTAGTACTGGCAAGCACCAAAGAATTCTGAAACAGAATATCAAGTGCCTTAAGTTTGAACGGGGTCCTTGGCAGATGGATCTTGCACTCAGTTATCAGGAATGTACAAATGTCTTTATTCAAAAAATACAAAATAAATTATCTGTAGGCATGGACAATGACTGTAAACAATTATACGTGTGTTAAATGAAATCCAGTAACTGATGGTTACAGTGATTCTGTTCAACACCGGCCTCACTTCAGTCACTATCCACCCTCCTGCACTGACATCTGAGATGTTTGAGGTCAGAAGTGTCAGTTCAACAGCACAGCTCATGATGCAGCCCCTCCCCGGGAATTAGAACATGCCGCCTCCCATCCCTCCACCCATCCCACCCATGCCTCCCATTGCTGGCTCTTTTTCTTCCTTGGGAACTTCAGTCACCACTGCTTCTGCCGTTGATAGGAGAGAGGCAACTCCTGCAGCATCCATGAGAGCAGTTCTCACCACCTAGAAACGGCAAATAATAACTGAACCCTGCAGGCCTGCACCTGAGGTAGGAGAGATTGCTGGGACTTGGGGTCAGGTTACCTTTGTTGGGTCTATGATTCCTTTTTCTACCATATTTACAAAGTCCCCAAGCATGGCATCATAGCCAACTTCTGCTGGGCTCTGGAGGATTTTTTCCACTATTAGTGATCCTTCCACCCCTGCATTCTTGGCAATTGTCATGGCTGGAATCTTCAGTGTTCTCTTGATTATTTCAATGCCTGTAAGATGAAGAATGGTTACAATTACCCACTGCCAAGGCACGTACTTTTATGCCACAGAGCAACAGAGAGGGAGCAGAAGAAAGGCTGCTCATAACACTTCCACACGCAGCCTTGATTTACTCACCGATTTTCTGATCTTCATTGGCTGGCGCCAAGGCATCAAGTGCTGGAATGCAGCGAAGCAGCGCACAGCCGCCGCCTGGAACGATGCCCTCCTCCACAGCAGCGCGGGTGGCGTTCAGGGCATCAGTGACTCTGTCCTTTTTTTCATTCACCTCAACGTCGCTTGTGCCACCAACCTACAGAAGCAAGCCAGACGTCAAGGCGCATACAAGCCTGGCTGGGCCAGCACTGCCAGCTATGGACCTGCTGCTATGAAACGGAACAGCCAAGTTGAGATATGAAGTGGTAAGGGCTGGAAAGCAAACTCATGCTTGCCCATACTGGCAGCATTCTTGGACACTCAGCACTTGAGAGGCCTCAACACAATGTGAATTGACTACTTTGTGTTCTTACACTATTACACTTCAAGAAGCTAAACTCCTTACATCAGCTGCTAAGGCTGTGACAAACGCACAGCAATAATTTAGACCGAGAATGAAGGATCTGAGAATGTCAGGGGCTAGAAAGGATCTCCAAAGATCTTCTAGTCCAACTCCCCCCCCAGAGCAGGATCATGTACACCAGATCACACAGGAATACATTCAGAAGGGTTTTGAATATCTCTAGAGAGGCAGACTTCACAACCAACCTGGGCAGCCTGTTCCAGTGTTCTGTCACCCTTACAGTTTGAAAATTCAGTATCACCCTTTCCTAACTGCTCACCTTCAGTACTGCTACTCCATCAGACAGCTTGGCCAGTCGCTCATTCAGTTTCTCCTTCTCATATTCACTTGTGGTAACTTCCAGCTGTTCGATGATTTCCTGAATGCGCTTCTCGATCTGAGCCTTTTCACCCTTCCCCTTTAGCAGCATGGTGTCATCTTTTGTCACAATCACCTCTCCAACTTTGCCAAAATCATGGGGCTGAATATCTTCCACATTTAGGCTCAAACCCTCTTCTCCAAACACCTGGAAGAGATGATGTGAACAGTTGGAATCCGTGGCTTTCCCTGGTGTGCATTTGCAGACTCATGAAAACACAGCCAGGCACACCAGGTGATCAATCACACTCCTGCACCAAACTGAACTGAACTCTTCTCCCACTCACAAACTGAACTGGAACAGGAGCTGTTAACTTCCCATTCCTGGATGACCAACATAACCCCTGGTTCAGAGAGCCTGGAAAGCTGCCTAGACCCCTCCTTGCAGCCTGAGGAGTTGAGAATACTGGCATGACATTGAGCTTGCTGGTTTGTCACTCTGTGCTCCAGTAACCACTACCTTTAGATCCCAGTCTCATGCTGTGATTCTGAGTGTATATAAAAAAGCACATCAGCTATCCAAGTATAAAAGTTATCCCAAACATTTAAAATAATTACACTGGCCACACTCAAACCTGGGCAACTGGGAACAACACATTTTTGATGTGGCAAGAAAGCTTTGCTATCTTTAGGAAGCTTCCTTTAAGTTCCTTCTTCTCCTCAGCAACCCAAACATCACAAGCATTTCTTAAGGCAAAAAGGTAGTGAAAACATTGTTACTTACAGCACCACCAGTGGCAATTGCCATATCCTTGAGCTGGTTTTTCCTGTTGTCACCAAAACCTGGTGCTTTTACAGCAACCACCTGGAGACCAACCTTCAGTCTGAGGAGAATAATTCAGAGGAAACAATCCACATGTGGTTAGAGAACAAGTTTAAGTATTAAATCATTTCAGCACAGTTCTAACAATCAAGCAAAGGATCTTTGTGAATAGAGCTGGTTTTGCTCAGAGAGGCATTTAGGGAAGCAGAGTCTCGATTGATGCAGAACACAGACACATGCAGAAGCTGCTTGGTCCTTGGTAATGGAAGAGGCAGCAGCAATTACAAATACACATTTTTACATATTCCTTTAAAAGAGGAAAACCCAGCAAGTGTGGTGTTTGTCTGAAAGTCTGGATTTTAAGCCTCACCTGTTCAAGACCAGAGTGCTGAGGGCTTCTCCATCAACATCTTCAGCAATGATGACCAGAGGTTTGCGGTGAGAATTGGCAATTTCAAGAGCTGGAACTATGGACTGTACACTGGAGATTTTCTTCTCACTGATTAAAACGTAAGCATCCTGGAATTCACATTTCTGCCCTGCAAAAACAACATGCATTGTCTGAGCAAACCTGTTAGGAAAACATATCAACTCTTCCTCAAAACTCCACCAGCTGCTTTAGAGCAGCTGTTGCACTTTCCAACAGCACTGGAAGAGATATCAATTTTTATCTCCAAGACTCCAGTTTCAACTCTATACTGCAGTTGACTGTGGCAGGGCCAGCATGATGCTAGCATGGACATCAAAACCTCTCCAAAAGCTGCAATTAGGAGCTTGGGAAGGCCCCCTCTGCCCTGCTTGATGTACTACCCAGACTTAAATGGCTTTACAACTGGCACCACTATTTCCAACAAGAATCAACCCAAGATACCCAATTGTGTGGTAAGCTCACCTTTGGTTGTATTAATAAAATATGGAGAGATGTAGCCTCTGTCAAATTTCATACCCTCAATGATTTCCAGTTCATCATGTAGGGTCTTTCCATCCTGCACAGATGTAAAAAAATCCACCTTTAAGATCCCTCATTTACTACCAAAAGCACCAGTATAGTTTTAGCAAGGTGAAAGGCTCTGTGCCACACAATGGTTGTGTGCTTCCCTTCAAAATACAAAGATACGAGGGACCAGTGATCAAAACCTGACCTGAAGGAGCTGGGAAGGGAGAAATTGTGAGACACTAGGTGGGACACTGCGCCTGTGAGCAGCACCAGCTGCATGGCATGCCACAAAAGCCAGCCTTAACAGAGAAGAAGCAGTTACCCTGCACTTACTCCATTTGTTGGTCAGCTCTTACCTTGACAGTGATCACTCCTTTCCGCCCAACTTTCTTCATTGCATCAGAGATGATGTTGCCAACTTCCTGATCTCCATTTGCTGATATTGTGGCAACCTGGAACAGAAGCCCACGTAATCTCATTTTCAGTCAAACAAAAGCAACTTATTTCCTCACTATGAACAGCACAACCATTTCCCACTCTTGACATTTCCTGACCAGACAGGACCACATCTTCACTCTTGTCAGTTCTTCTCAAGCACACAAACTCCTGTTCTAAGGAAAGAACCTGGAAGATGATAAAAAGTACCCTGCTAGCTCAGAAGTCAAGGTAGAGTACCATGAGCCATAACTCACTCAAAAAAATGTGTTACCAAGAACACTGTAACCTGGATAGTCCAAGAAAACCATTCAGCTGCCATATCTAGTTTAACTCCATTACACCTGACTTCACAGAACTTTCTCTGCACATAAGTGGGTAAACTCTGCTTACATTTATTTATTTATTACCTGTGCAATTTCTTCTGGAGTTGTAACAGGTTTGGACAGCTTCTTCAACTCAGCTATGATAGCATCAACTGCAAGCATCACCCCTGAGGATGAAGGGAATATTTGTGAGTGAACAAAACCAGGAAAAAAACACCCCAACTACAAAGAGGCAGAGTTTCAAACTGAAGTGCACAGCACAAAAATGCACTAAAAACCAAGTGAGTGGCAGTTCTGGTTCCATAATGTCACCAGTGTAACTGGTGACCATTTTTGGGAACTGCTAATTAGCACAAGTTATCAAAATCTATGGTAAATTTATTTACATGGGGCTAGTAAATTTAGATCTTTACCAGAAATTGAGTGGGTTTAATGTCAGTTTAAATGGGGTTTAGCTATGGTAAATTACATCAGTTAACTGCATATAAATTGGTAAAATGATGAGAAAAATGAAGAACTGTTGAAAACCAGTAAGGTAAGAGAAACCAGCAGGTTCTCTATTCTTCACACAGAGCTTTGTGTGACTCTTCGAAAGAGATCAACTTTTTCAGCAAGCCTGGCAAGCTGGGATATGAAAAGCAAGCAGTGATTAAATGTTAGAAATAAGGGAGAAGAAGTTACCCCTCCTGATTTCTACTGGGTTAGCTCCTTTGCTGATCTTCTCAAAGCCCTCCTTGGCAATCGCGCGTGCAAGTACGGTGGCAGTGGTGGTACCATCTCCTGCTTCCTCATTTGTATTGTTGGCAACATCTTGAACTAACCTGGCTCCAATATTTTTGTATTTGTCTTTCAAGTCAATCGCTTTTGCTACTGTCACACCGTCTTTTGTCACTTTGGGACTTCCCCAGCTTTGTTCAATAATAACTGTTCTTCCCTAGGGTGACAAAGAGCAAACATTACATCAAAGTCATGTAATCCGCAACATCTTGCTTCAAGAGTTCAGCTGAAGATCCTTTAGAGCAGTCCCACATGAACAGGAACATCATGCAGCACAGAGCTTTCAGCTAGGCTCTCCCAAGCACCCATTCCACCAGGGTTCTGCAAAACTGCCTCCAAGGCTTTAGACTTTCACAGAATGAAGTTTCACTCCTCAGCTGTAACGCTCAATGCCACAGACTCAGGGCTGCAACAAGACTGGCCTTACAGGGAAAACTAATTTAAGAGACTGCCCTAATATCAGAGTACAGTAACATACTGAACTAAATTAGATTACAATACAAACTCTGTGCCTGAAAAACAGTAAGGCAAAGCTCAGTTTGTCCTAAGTTCTGGGGGAAAAAAAAAGACTACAAAAAACCAAAACAGCAGAGCTTGCAAACCTGAATAGTGATTAACAAGCAGAACTGAGAGTACTCAAATACTTTGTGTTAATGTGTTGCAGTAATTTCTTGAACGTTGCACTTAAGTTTTTCTTCTCCTGGCCTGCACTAGCAGACAGTTACTATGGGAAATATGGACCATCAAGGGACCACACGCCAGAATGACCTGCATGAGGACTGCTTGTTCTCACCTTGAAGAACTCCTCCAGTCAATCATGTTCCAGGAGCCTGCAGAAATGAATGGAAGGGGCCACTCTGCTCCACCACTACCCTGATATGCTTCAGCGTTCCTGACAGCTGGAGCTGTTGAGAGAGGGAAAAGGGAGAGCAAATGCCTCCACTCATCCCCCTCAGCTAGGCTAACAGTCACAGCAGACCACAGCTCCAGAAGGAGTTTGGATCACAGGCCAAGCCAGTCATAGTCTCCCACACAGCACACTACCACTGCCCCTGCCCTCTGCTTCTCACTTGCACAGAGCCAGCTCACATCTGCCTGATGACTGGACTGCCCCTATCCCAGGATTCCTGTTGTACGTGAGGCTGCAACACTTCTGAAGTACAGCCAGGCCTACAAGCTGCAAAAGGAATGCTCAGATTCAGTGGCACACAGGATTTGTGGAAGAGCTTACAGACATCTAACCCTGTGTGGTAGAAACATGCTAAAATACAACATAATTTGACTTTTTACTTTTTATGTGACCTGCACTTTTAAACTTCGGAGTGGTTCAAGAATGAGAAAACTCTTTGGAAGGTCTTATCAGTGATAAGTTTTGTGTAGTGTCTCCTAATTTTGCTTAATTTTATTCTGTATCTTGATATGGCCTTATTCCCTGTTTGTCTGGCAGCCATTAGGAGAGCAGCACAACAGAACACCAGTAAATACAGGAGCCTTTTGACCAGCCCTGCACACAAAGAATCCAAGCCCTCACAAATTAGTTCTGACAAACCAATCAACATGTTGGCAGCGATAGCAGAAGACTGCATGAGACTGCAAACCACATTTCTTTGAAGAGAGCACAGTGAGAGAGCAGAGTGCCACGGGGAGATTCTCTCATCAGAATGCTATTTCTTAAGAATGCTGGAAGCACAATCGAGCATTACAGTGCAATCCTTGAATTCCTACAGAGAACAACAGGTAAAGGGAAAACGCTGGAACAACACCCCCACCCCTCAAGGTTACAGTGAGTTGCATCAGGAACTCCTCATTAGCCAGTGCATTAGAACTGGCTGAGGCATTCACAAAGCAGCTTCATCCAAAAAACTCAAGAGTTAAATTAACTGACTACACTTAAACTTTGTTCCTCCATGGAAAACAGGCATAGCTTGCTGACATCACCACTCCTTAACCTCCACCTCCTCAACGTAAGGTATTCTTCTAAAAGAGCACCAGAAGTGTGAAAGAAATGTGAGAATTGACAGAGACCAAGCAACATTGAGAAGAACTATTATTTGGAACAGATACTCTTGGGGCCACAGAAAATCAATGTCTCTTCCTTAAAAAAATCCCCAAACTTTTCCAGCCTTACCACACATTGCATGACTATGCAGTATGTTTTTCCCCAAAGTTGCAGAACTTACAGAGAATCATACATCACATTCTGTCCTACAGGCAAGGTAAGTGAATGCCCGGAAATTTCACTGCAGCTGCTAAAATTTACCAGCCAGCTGAAAGCTCACACTTCCAATGGTTCTTTCCCCTTGGCTATACTACGAAGTAAAGCAACACAAAACTGTAATTCATACATCACACGCTAATTAATCCACCTCATAATATAAATTATCTACTGCATTGTTACAGGCTACCCACGGCCACTGAAATCTGGTATCCATAACCCCTTAATCTTCAAACTGCTTAAACAAACATGCTGAACCTTTTATTGCAACAATTAGTCTCTACTCCGTTACTACAAAAGGCACATGCACGTGGGCATGGTTCAAGAGGCATGGCTGCTTGCAGCAGTCTGTCCTTACTGTTCTAGCTCTGCAGACGACGATCACCCAGCTGTACCAAAGTAAAACTAGCAACTGTTCTCTGCTATGGGGTGTTCGACCAAATCAAAGTGTTAACACAGAGTAAATGTAAAATCTTCTATTACCTTTGGCCCCATGGTGACAGCTACAGCATCTGCTAGAAGATCTACTCCTTGAAGCATAAGAGCTCTAGCGTCTGCTCCAAACTTAACATCTTTTGCATACGCTCGTGTTAGATGGGGGGCGAGTGCTCTGGACACTGGCCTTATCTGGCGGAGTACTGTAGGTAAACGGAGCATGTCTAAAAGATTAAAACAATCCAGAAAAAAACCCAAAATATTACATTTTTGTAAGGCGACTTCTAGGATTAAACTGCGGGAAAAGAATTGAGGAAGTAAAGCAAGTGATTATGAACTTGCAGCTTGAAATGGAAACACACAAGCAACTCTAAGTAACAGGGCTGGGGAGCCCAGATCTTCAACGTACGATCTGGGCTGCAGCAGCTCCTGAGCAGCCTCTAGCAACCTTGGTCTCTTGCCACCAGGCCTTCCCTGGCAGTAGCCCATGAAGGCACCGCGGAGCACAGCAGCTGCATTCGGCAGGCTGCTCGCTCGGGCAGCGGCTAAGTACACTGAAACGAGAGGCAAAGGATTAGGGTCCCGACGAACCCAGGCTCCTCACATAGGCAGCCCACACCATACAGCCCAAAAGAAAACGCGAACTCCCGGTGCAGAGCAGGGAGAAGGGGGCCCTGTGCAGCTGGTAGGTCCCTCAGGGTAGGCGGGAGGGCCCTGGGGCCACATGTCTCCTTCCATCAGGACACGCGTAGCAAGGTCAAGAGCCGCTCGCCCCCTGCCGCCAGCCCGGCCGCGCTGCACCGCCAGGGATCGGCCGCGCCACACAGCACAGTGGGGCTCAGCCACACCGCATCGCCCCCGGGCGGGTAGGGCTGCAGGGGCCGATCTGCTGGAGCCGACCTGCGGAGACCTTGGCCCTGCCTCTAGGCTCCTTGGGCCCTCCTTAACCCCCACGACCGGACTCAGCAGTCGCAGTCCTTCACCGTGCAGGGCCCCCCCAACCCCCACAACAGCTAAGGGCTGCCGCAGAAGACGCAGGCCTGAAGACACCGCTTCCCTGGGCGGAGCTAGACCCGGGCCTGGGCCGGCCGCTACTCTCACCTGCGGGCAGGGATGGGGACAGCAGCAGGCGGCTCCGCCGTCCGAACCGAGAGCGGAGCAAGCAGGTCTGCACGCAGCAGCGGGACAGCGCTGAGCACTCACTGCCTCTGCCCCGCCCCCAGGCAGGCACCAACCCATGTGGGGCTCCGCACCGCCCGGCCCGGGAACTAGCATAGCCGCCGCGGCCCCGCCCGCCAGTAGGCCTCCCGCGGGCCTCAGGGTGGCGCCGGCCGAGCGGGGCGCATGCGCGGTAAGCCACAGCGTGGAGCACTCATGTTCCGGGGCCGGCCAATTCCAGAACCTTCTGGAACGCTCATGCTCGCTGAAGGTCAAAGTTGAGCTGATCTCACTTCCGGGCGTTTGCCCGACCCCCGGGGCCGAGGGGCACTCTGCGGTGCGGTTCGCCCCGCCGCCGGCCTCTCAGTGCCGCCCGAGAACGGGACCCAGTCCCGGCAGCGAAAAATAACTGGCGGCGCTAAAGCGAGGGGAGCCGGGGCGGGGCGCGGCGGCGGGCGGGGCGGTGCCGGCGGCGGCGGCGCATGCGCAGGCCGTGACCTTTCCTCACGTGTGCCCGCGGCGGCCCGGTCACTCGGTGCAGGGGTGTGCAGCAGCAGCAGCAGCCATGGTGAGTGTCTGGTGGCGGTGTCCCGCTTCTGCCGTAGCCCTAGCTCCGGTCCCGGTAGCACAGGGGCAGAGGGGGTGATTGCTGCTATTTGGGCTCTTTAAGCACTGCGGCCACGCCGCTAAGTACCCTCATTTTGCCGCCGTCCCCGGGGCCGCAGTGAGCCCAGCGGGAGGGAGGGAGGGAGTGTAGGCGGTGGGGGCTTAGCAGGTTAGAGAGCCTCATCGGCATTAGCGGCAAGCCGCTCCATTCCTAGTAGAGCTCTGTCGCGGTTTGGGAGCCCTGCAAGGTCACGGGTAGAAACGGTGACACTGGCAGCGCGGAGGCCGCAGGCCAGGACGTGGCGGGAGTGCTTGTAGGGGCCGCTTTTGGCTTCCCGGTTCTCCAGTTCCATCGCCTCTACCCGCGGTAACGGGAGCAGCCTGCTAGCGGTGAGCGCGCTGGGCAGAGCTGCGGCTGCGCAGTCTGCAGGTGAAAGGCGTTCGGGCTGCACCTTTACTCATTCATTCTCTGTGGTTTACAACTTTGCTTGTAGAGAAGCCTCAGAGAAGAGCTGGCTAAGAGCAGAGCTGCCCCTCTCCTTGCCACCGATACTTTGTAATAATCCTATTAATGGGAGGAGTCAGCATTTCGTGTAACTTGGTGTAAAATGCGGTCATGAGCCTATTAAACACAGAACGTCTCTAAAAATGAGGATCAGAGCTGTTACCTTCACGGCATGAAAGCAAACACAGCTGCAGCCTTTTGTTTTTGCCATTTTTCATCATTGTGGCAGTAGCATTGATCAGGGACTTGTCTTTCGTGGGCTCTTTCATTCCTACATTCTTTAGTTTGTGCTCAGCCTGTAATTTTCTTCTCTCCCTATCTCCAAAGCATGACTGTACACCGAGTGTAGGTGCGTGGACTCCAGGCCCCTGTTTCTAGGTGTTTCTTTGCATGTGTGCTCTGGGTACCTCTCTAGTGGAGCACTATCTCTATGTACCTTGGCAAGCTGCCATGTCTTCTTTTTAAATCAAAGCAAGTTCCTTCTTCTTGACCTCTGCTTGTTCGGGTTTGGTACTCCTATTTATCTACTACCTGAGAGTTAGGCTGGCTACTGTTGCTGAAGTGCAGCCAAGCAGCAGAAAGTGGTTGCTGGAAAAAAAGCTAAAAACCTCCAAACTCCGTCAAATCCCAACAAAAAATCCCACTCTAGCTCTGCTTAAGCAAAGGCAGATACTGAAACAGTGAAGGTAGCCTTTCTGTTTTTAGGAGCTTAAACCTTAAGCTTCCTATAAAGCTGTAGTTTATTGGTGTAAGTCAGCATAAGTAACAGCACTCCCACCTCAGAATTCCAATTTTGGAGGCTGTATATTGTTATGTGAAAGCTTGGTGTAGGGTGACCTAGCTGGAGTTTTGTTTTTTCACTACAAAACACTCCATGAATAAAAATGAAGCTGTCCCAAGAGGTCCTTAATTGTCATTAATTCTAGTTACAAACTCAATAAATATAGTTCATAGAATTAATAATAATGCTTACCAGACTATAGTAAAGAAAGGGTTGGGATTCAGAGCCCGGGGAGATTTCAGACATGGGAGGTGATGCAGCTCCATCTGGTGATGGTTTCCCTCTCCCCCTCCCAGAGCTGGAGAATAGCTTCTGGCTGATCAGTCAGGTTGCCCAGCATCTGCCTGGTTTCTGATGCAATACAGTTGCAATGTCTGCTACTGTTTAAAATAAATGCTGAGCATTTTCCTCAAAGCTTATTTTATCTCAGCAGAAAAATGATTTTGTTTGCAACATTCCTCTTGTTACAATGCACAATTACCTCCACAGGCAGGAAAAGCTTTTAGGAAGTTTCTTCCTCTCTTTGATCGTGTTCTGGTTGAGCGATGTGCAGCAGAGACGGTAACCAAAGGAGGCATCATGATTCCAGAAAAAGCTCAAGGGAAAGTCCTGCAAGCCACAGTAGTAGCAGTTGGATCTGGAGCCAAGGGAAAGGTAAAAGCCCTGGAGCATTACATGGGCGTAAAATTGGTGGTGGTGTGGTGGTAGCTGGAGTATTATCATGAGAAAAAGGATGGCTGCAGTATGCACGAGTGAGAGCTCCCCAAAATGGATGGTGGGGATAAAAGTTGCAAGTAAAGATTCAAAGAGGAGGTGCAGTTTGGTGGTTTGAGAGTTCTGGGGGATATGTTCTTTCCTCACTTCTCAGCCAAAACCTTGAAGGACAGCTGCCTTTCTTCAAACGATCACATGCCTCAAGCTGTGACTGGTCAGCAGGGTGGCAGTGTCATGGTCCACAAGGAGCAGACTATTAGACAAAGGATGATGAGGAATCAAGAGAAGTAAATGCTAAGTATTTTTCTGTTTGTGTCTTGAGTACTCATCTGGGATCATAAAATAAAGACAGTCCTTGCTCCACAGAAGTGCTATGGGCTTCAGCCTCAGGAGGGGTTTTTCCCCTCCAAAGTAGTGCTTAGTTAGTAACAACAGAGGAAAAACAAGTTAAATTTCAACTTGGGCACGTTAACTTGGGACTTCTTTACCCTGAGTCTCTCCACATGTATCACACTGTTCTGTGTGAGTTGTCTGACTTCTGAAACTCAAGATGGTGAAATACTGCTGATATTTGACCAACATGCTAGTAATTTTTTATAACACAAAAATAAAATTAAACTCTTGGGTGTCTCTGAGCAGCTGGTTTGTCAGCAATAGTGACAGGCTGATCACAGTAGCAGAGAGGGGAAGGAGGATCTTTGTTCACTGGCACTTGGAAAATTAGCCTTGGCTAATTTATCTCCCTCCATTTTAGAGGGGGTTTCATGGTCTGTCAATTACTTTCTCAGGTTTCTGGGGTGTGTTTTTTTAAGTTACATTATGTGTTTGCAGTTGAAGTTACACTTGAAGCTAAATAAAAATGACTTCTATTTTCACTGTGCAATGAAATCAGCTATTTCCTGAGTGTTCTGTATTGTGGAAAAAAAAAAGGATTTCTTTTGTTTTTCAGAACGGCGAGATTCAGCCAGTGAGTGTCAAAGTGGGTGAGAAGGTCTTGTTACCAGAATATGGTGGTACCAAGATTGTACTAGAAGATAAGGTGAGTTTTCCCAGCTTTCTGCCTGCAGACGAAGCTGGTCCCAAAACATCAATTCTGCTGCCACTAACAAATAGCGTAGTGTTGGCAGCACTCAGGAAATGTAGTTGATGTTTAGAGGGGAGCAGCTGAATCCAGCCACCCCTCTAGTACCTGCAGTACTTGCTATTTTCACCCTGCTTAAAATCAACCAAGAAAACCTCTGGCTGGATCTTTGCTGTGTGGACAAAGTGGCTCTCTATACCTATCATACTTTAGAGAGAATCCTAAAAAGTTTTGTAATTAGTGGGGGTACCCTTGCTTTTGACAGGGAAAGCCTGCGGAGCTGTCTCCTAACTGTTCCTGCACTTCCCAGTAGCAAAAAATAGTAACTCAGGAGCTTTCCCAAAGAGTATCTTAGGGCAGAAAACATCTTTTTCAGTAAGTCAACATGTAGAGCTGGTCTTAGCTAGCTCACTTTTGATTCTGTACTTGATGACTGTGGTAGCCCTGCTTTCAGAATACAGCAGTATTTGCAAAGCAACTGGGGTGACAAGTGCCAATGTCTCTTTCTCTGCAGGACTACTACTTGTTTAGAGATGGTGACATTCTTGGGAAGTACCTGGATTAACTCTGATGCAGCAGCAGTCATCCATTCCACTAAAATGCTGAAATTCATCATTCATTGTGTAAATAATGTCCTTTATTTTATAACAAGCAGGCATTGAGTCTCTGCAATGATGTGTGAGCTCACTGTAACGATGGAACACAAATAAAACCATGTACAGTCAGAAACCAAGTTGCTCTTTCTTGCGTTCCACTCAACAGTGAAATTCAGATGACCACCAAGCAGCCTTAATTATTCCAGACAACACCACTTTTATATCTGTATCTCTGTACTGAGACTGTAAAGGTCTTTACAATAAACTTCTAAAACTGTTCTGCTTCTGTCTCAGCTTCTGCTGTTGCTCAGTGAAACCAAGTCTTGGTTGTGAAATAAGCTGATCTCTGAAACAGCTCAATTGCAGTATCACATAATTTGCCTCAGCTTGTATGAAGTTGGGGGTGAGTTTAGAAGGGTTATCACATAGATGGAGGAGACCTCGAGCTCCTGTGCATGCTGAACTTTCAGGTAACAGTGGGGATTTCAGCAGCAAGTAGGACGCTGGTAGATTGGAACACATACGAACCACCCTGCCACCAGCAGACTCACAGCAGTCCAAAAGGAGCTTGGTACCGGTCGTGCTTGTGCCAGAACAGTATCATCCAGAGAAGAGTATGTTTTATTACTTATATCACTGAATTTCATCCACAGGAAACAACTAGCTTCCCTCCAGCAGCTTACCAGGCAGAATGGGGGTTGATCTGAAAGCAAATTGCTACCCTCCAGATTTCTGAGAGCTGATTCAGCAATCTTAATGCCTTCATCCTTAACACAACATTCTTAACTAGCAGGACATTCACTTGAGCAATTGCTGAGGCAATCAGATTTGTGTATTTCTAACCATCCTGTCTTGCCTTGGAGAAAGACTCAAGGTTGTTAAAGCAAAAGACAACACATCTCTTCACACGCTGTTCCAAACAATGTTTCAAGGTTTGTGTGTGTGTTGATCTGGTGCAGTCCAAGCACTGCCTTAAGTGTTTTGATGTAGTCTTAGGTGAACTAAATCAGTATGTGACTTACTGCTACTAACACAGCTGACACTTGAGGCTGTCACAGCACAAGTGCCTTCCACCACAGCAAACATGCCTTTGTCCTCCATGATAAGGCAAGTATTCTGCTGTGGTCACAGAGCACAGTGCTGAACATAATTTACAAACTACTTATGGAAACTACACCCTGTCTCCAGCAGAAAAAGGCACAGCAGGAAACAACTCCCAGCAGAGAAGTGTTTAGGCCCCAACATTAAGCACTTCCTTCAGTAACATCTTCTAGAGACATGAATTACCCAGAAGCCTGACCCTGCAAATCGACTCATGATGTTTATAGGTACTGCTGCTGAGTAGCCATGGCATTGGACTAATCAAATGAAGGACAGGCTACAACATCTGCTAAGTTTAGAGAACATTTTGTTCTTGCACCATGAACCCATCACTGCAAGCAAGGACAGGGAAACTGCTACACAGCCAAGCATGACAGCATACCAGATTCAGAGAATGTTAGGAATTGGAAGGGGCCTCCAGAGATCATCAAGGCCAACCACCCTGCCAAAGCAGCATCATCTAGGAAGGGCCAAGCAGGCACACATCCAGGCTGGTTTTGAAAGTCTCCAGAGAAGACTACAAATTCTCTGGGCAGCCTTGTTCCAGTGCTCTGTCATCCCCACAGTAAAGAAGTTTCTCCTCATGTTGAAGTGGAAGTTCATGTGTTCTAGAATGTATCTGTTATTTGTTGTCCTATTACTGGGTGCCACTGAAAAGAGCCTGGCACAGCCTGGCACCTTCCTCTTGACATCTACCCCTCAAAACATAGATAAGATCCCTTCCCAGCCTTCTCCAGACTTAACAGCCCCAGCTCTCTCTGTCTTTCTTCATAGGAGAGATGTTCAAGTCCCTTAATCATCCTCATGGCTCTCCACTGGACTCTCTCCAGCAGATTCCTGTCTCTCTTGAGTTGGGAACCCCAAAACTGGACACACTACTCCAAGTATGGTCTCACCAGGGCAGAGTAGAGGGGGAGGAGAACCTCCCTAGACAATTTTACAATGCACCTCAGGATACCATTGGCCTTCTTGGCCACAAGGGCACATTGCTGTCCCATAGATAACTTATTGTCCACTAGGACCCTTTAGAGCTGCCTTCCGTCAGGTTCTAGAATAGGACAGAATGCATCACAAAAGTTCTTTCTTTGGTGTATTATTCCTGTAGGAATTTAAACGAGTTTTTTCCACTGCTTTCTAGATTATTTCAAAGCTTCAATTTGGGAAAAAAATGTTAGATGTAAGTGTTTTTTGTTGGTGAAGATACAGTCTTTCCCTGCTTTTCTTCAGACTGATCCATCATGAAACAAGATGGACTTCATCTACTTTTCTAACATTTCAGAACAGCTTCCACTAGCCACAGCTACACTGTCTGCAGAAAAATCTTGCTGGTTCTGCTTATGTCATCCTGCCAAAGGATGAATTTTTCCACATTAGCAGAGAACAAAGGAAGACAGATCCCCAACAGTACAAGAACAGTAAGATTTTGACCAAATACTCCATTTTTCACTCTTGAAGGTCATGAGGCATTGAGGCCCAGGTGAAAACCAAAGAGTGGTTAACTAAATTTTAAAACTAACCTGAAAATCAATTGAACGAAAATAATGAGCAGCCTCCAGGAATATGGTGTTAATTATCAAGGAGTAACATTAACGACCTACAGACTTCCACACCTTCATTAAGAAACACTGCAGACTCAGGAACCAGCTGCAGATTGAACTGATTAATATGCATTTCTCTCTGAGAGGTATTTCTTCATGGTGAGATTTATTTCTATTTTAGAAACAAGATGTCCATGAAATACAAGTCAGGGACAAGCATAAATGTCAAATCTCCATCTCTCTGTGCTTCAGATATCAGCTAAACCTTGAGCATGATGACAGGAAAAGTAAAAAGCAACACAAAACCCTCCAAATAAACAAAACCCCAAAAAAGAAACAAGCTGCCGAATTTTAAGGGACTTAAACTGGTCGATTTGCTTTTACTTTGGGACTGGCTAATTATAGAATCTACCTCATAAAAAATTAACATTGGATTAGAGTTGATTTAATCAGTGAATAGGACACATGCCCACTTCATTCTAACTCACCAATCTCTCCCAGTGTCATTAACCTTTACACAGTGTCTTACACAAACTACTGATGAGAAGGGTTGAGCTACACTAAAGGAATCAAGCAGCTAACATTTCTGAGGCAGGAATGCTGACCAGAGGTAAACCAGTAACCCAAATAGCAGGAGCTTAGATTAAGAATGCCACCTCTCCCGTACCGTGTGACATGAAGCCAACTGACCTTAGTATCCTCTACACTCTGGGGGGATGTACCTGGGCAGGGGTGACCCCATTACCTACTTCTCATCACTCACACCTCACCTGGCTTTCAGCACTAACCTGGCCTCCAGAACAAGGTAGGTCATGGCACTGCTTGGGTGAAATAAGTATTCAGAATGCCCCTTTGCTTTCTGACAAGAAAACCCAATTCAAGATTGTTCAGTGTTTTCAATACAGAAATGCTTCATGCATTCTACATCTCACTGGGTAGAAGGAAGAGGCTTTAACCTGGGAAAGCAAATGTTATTTAGAGCAAAAGAACTGTGTGATTCTCCCCGTCAGAGCACTCACTGTCAACTGCAACAGTTCACGTTCTGATTGTATAGGGCAAGTATCTCCTCTCCACCTTACTGCTCCATTGTTCTTGCTCACAGAAGGTGCAGGTGCCTCACTTGCCTGTTTTGTACTTCTCCCTAGAAACAAAGCAGCTTCCAAATAATTTTCTTCTTCCTTATCCTACAGAAATAACAGAAGCCACTCTAGTCTTCCAAAAAGACTTGTAACAGGGACACACTTATCAGCCATCTATAATCTAACAGTGCCTTTTTAGTGTTTTCTTTCCAAATTCAGTCAACACGTGTAACCTTGAAACCCAAGCTGCTTGCCGTTAGCAGAGCAGTCCCTGACCTTTGTACACCAAAGCCACACTCCAAAGGCTTTGTACCTCCTACAGCATTTCATACCAAGGCACCGCTGGATTTTTCAGTTCATTATTCTCGGCATCAACAACTATGTATCTTTAATGTAGGACTTCAGATATTGATTTATGATTTTTTTTTTTAATCCACCCCCTCATTATGGTTTACAAAATTGTAGACTGAGCTGTGCGGGATACAGAGCAGCTGAGGCCTGTCCAAGGGACTCTGGCGAAACGGGATGAAATCCGCAGAACGCGTTTTTCTCACCTAACAGACTGCTCCTTCACCTCGGGAACGTCTCCTCACAAACGCAGCGAGGAGAACGCCCACCCACCGCTACAGCCCTGCCGTCGTGACACCAGCCCCACGACACAGTCCCCGGGCAGGCACCCAGCGGCCTGCACGTTAAGAGGCAGGCAGCACCATCAGAGCAGGGCACATCTCCCGTGGGGGTTGTGTTGTCTCTCACGAACACACGGAACACTCTGCTTCCGCAGCAGCTCCCTCGGCAACCCGCGGGTGCCCGCACCGCGCTGCCCAGAAGCCCGAAGCGCTGAGAGAAGGCTGCCGCGGCCAAGCCGAGCCGCCAGCCCGAGGCGCGGCCCCGTGGCCAAGACCGGGAACAGCAGCGTGGGCTGACCCAAGGCGGGGAGGGACGGGGCCAGAGCACGCAGCCCACACCCACCTGGCCTCAGCGCCGCCTCTCGCGAGAGCCGCTTCCCGCGCCCCGCCGCGGCTCTTCTGCCTCTTCCTCCACCCTTCCTTCCCGCCCTCCGCCGCCGCCCGCCGCAGCGCCGGTTCCTCCCCCTCGCCTGCCGCCCCGCCCGGCGCTGCCGCATCCGGGTCCTGGCGCCGCTGTCACTATGGTCATGGCGGAGGGGACGGCAGTGCTGAGGCGGAACAGGCCGGGTACCAAGGCCCAGGTGAGGCAGCGCCGCCGAGTCCGCGGCCGGGTCGAGCGCGGGGGCGGGCAGCGCTGCGGCGGCCGAGGCGCCGACCTCGGCTGTCTGCCGGGACTGTATCACGGGCCTCACCAGGCCTTCCGGGGCCCAGCGCTACCTGCGCCGGGGCGGGCGGGCGGCGGCGGCCGGCCCCGCTTCGCGGCATCGCTTTGTTCGACGATGCCTGAGCGAGAGCGGCCTGATGGAGCTGCCTTCCCCACGGGGCGGTGGTCCGCCGGGCCCCGGTAAGAAGGGCACTGCGGCACCGGCTTCAGTGCTTCCCGGGGGTCTCCAGGCCCCGGAGCAGGAGCGAAAGCAGTGTTGCTGCTGGGATCGACATGGCCGGAGCGTGGTGGCTGTCACTGGCGGTGCGCTGCCACTGCTGGGGACACCAGGAGCGTGGGAGAGCGCTGAGATAATGGGGGTGCGTTAAGGCGAAGGACTGCTCCCAGCCATTTGACGTGCTGATGCTGCCAGCCTGTTGCTGTCCTTGCTGTTCAAGTACTAACAGTACAAATCAGTGTGGGCGCCTATACAGACCTCGGAGAGAGTTCTACATCGACACCTGGCCTGCTCATCTGTAGAGAAATCGCCCCTTACATAATACATGCTTCGCTCAGCACCAACCCAGGCTCTTGACACATCGTTTCTCCTAATCAAAACAAAACCGGTCTATTTCTGCGCTTTCCGGGTCGTCTTGCAAAGGTACTCCTGAAACACGTGAGGTGGCTTCAGAGCTGTAATCTTCTGTGAGGCCTTGGCACAAACCTTTCTCCCTCTGCTGTGAGGAGAGCTCAGGGCTGGGAGCGGCGGCGTGTGACAGGGTGTTGTAGGAAAACACAGCTCTCCTCCCATTCTTTGTCATAATGTACAGAGGTGAGATTGTTACACAGCCCCGTAAATCGCTTCATTCCGTACACGTCTGATCGATGAAGGAAATGGAATGTTCTGTGCCTTTGATCGGTGTGCAGTGTTCTGAAAAACAGTCAGCTGGATGTGGATCTAGACTGGGTTAAATTACAAACTCTGTTAACAGGTACACGTTGGCTGAAGCATTTTGTGTGTTTTTCTGAGCCTGTAATGAAGTTTGGATGACACTGGTGTAGCTACTCTGTGTAAACACAGATAATGATATTTCAGCACTGGTTGCTCGCTCCTTTCTCTAGAGGTGACTTGTATTCTCCCTCAAGAGCAGGTTGCTACGCTTGACAGTTGGAGTCTTTGCTTCTCCAGGACAGCTGTGGGAGGCTGAGGTCCAGTATTTCCAGATAGAAAGAGGGAGCACCATGACATTTTAGATACGAAAAATGCAGAGTAAGGAAATTCACACGTCTGGGATGATCCCAGTTGCACCAGATGTGAATGTTGTGACATCAGGAGTGCAAGTCCCATTTCACCCTGCTCCTGCCAAGACTGTGCCCTGCTTCTGTTAAAACGAAGCTTCCTGGAATTGTATGAACCACATCTATTTTCCTGCCTGTTCAGGCTTACTGCAAGTTGTGTGCTTCTCTTCCTTCCCTTCTGTTGCTGTTAAGTGTTTAAACTTCTTTTAACAGGATTTCTACAACTGGCCTGATGAGTCCTTTGAGGAAATGGACAGTACACTGGCTGTTCAGCAGGTATTCTGACTTAACCTGGCATGCTGTTCACAAGCTCAGCTTCCCTGGGTTTGCCTTCTTCCCTGGTTTTTTGTTTCTTTTTTTTTTTTTTAACCAAAATATCTCTGTCTACTCAGAACATTGCACAGGAGTGGATTTCATAAGCGCTCTAGATCTATTTAAAAACTGGCAGTCATTAATAGTGTGTGTAGAAATAGCTAGAATTTCCACCTTAAACAAAACAGATTGCAGTAAACAGTGGAGGGGTGTTTCTCTTGTGAGACAGAGGTTTCAAAACTGTCAAATTTACCCATTCTGATCAAGTTTTCTTAATACCAGTTTTCTTACATTTGTTAATGTTTTAGTCTGTCATTCCTCAAGAGAAGTCTCTCAAAAACTAAATATCCTAATACACTGAATTACTATAATTACAACAGAATCCAGAGATCTAGCTCTATTTTTTCCTCCTCTCAGTATATTCAGCAAAACATAAGGGCAGACTGTTCCAACATTGATAAGATTCTTGAACCTCCTGAAGGCCAGGATGAAGGTGTATGGAAGTACGAACATCTAAGGTGAGAATCCATCTTCTGTCAACACCATATCCCCATTCTAAGTTTTGTTCATAAACAGCGAGTCTTTTTGAACAGGACAGATCAAAAGTAGTTTAGTTGAAACTTGGTGTCTCTGCTGTGAAATATTCTTATCCTTTGGTATTAATTATTTTCTGAATTTCTTGTTCTTTCTAAATATTGATGACATGCTCTGAGCTCATGTTTTTGGTGGTTTGTAAGAAGGTGTTTTTCCTGGCTTCAAAAGCTGTACTGGTTATGTGTGTTATGGATATGACAACATAGGTATTTCCATGCCACTTTTCTCTTAGTGTCAGCAAATCATTAAGCTTGTAAAAAACCTTTAAGATCATTGAGTCCAACCATTAACCCAACACTCACAAATCCACTGCTAAACCACATCCCTTGGCACCACATCTATATGACTTTTAATTCCTTCCAGGGATGGGGACTTCATCATTGTATTGGGTCATTTTCTCTTGTCCTGCCACTTGTTACATGGGAGAGAGACCATCCCTCACTTGGCTTCAGTCTCCTTTTAGCAAAGTGTAGAGAGCAGTGAGGTCTCCCCTCAGCCTCCTTTTCCTCAAACTAAACAACCCTAGTTCCCTCAGCTCCTCCTCCCCAGACGTGTTCTCCAAACCATCCACCAACTGTGTTGCCTTTCTCTGGATATGTTCCAGCACCTCAGTGTCCTTCTTGCAGTGAGGGCCCCAAAACCAAACCCAGTATTTGAAGGGGAAAGGATCCCTGCCCTGGTCCTGCTGGTCATGCTATTCCTGATCCAGTGCTGTTGACCTTGGCCACCTGGGCACACACTGGCTCATCTTCAGCTGTCTGTTAACCAGTATCATCAATTCTTCACCTCCACTAATTGGGAATGTGAATCTAGCTGCTTCCAGTGCTTTTCCTGGACAATGCAGGAAATCAGGCTTTAGCTGGTAAAGTAAGAGTACTACAAGTACTACTACTATGTCTTAGAGTTCTTTTTCTACTTGTATGGAAATTCAGGTTTGCTGGGTGAAAAAAAAAAAAGCCCTGGTGTGAATCCTGCTTCTCTCCACTTGTAGTACTTTTACACTGTACCAGCTCCTAGCCTATTGCCTTCTCAGGTGTGACATAAACTGAAATGATCTGATGGTGTTCTTTGAAGCGTTTTTTTTTCATGTTGTGATGTATTTCTTCAACTTTACAAGAAGTAATTTCCAAAAGCATTAAGAGATCTGTGAGGAAGATCAGAATGTCTAACCTTGATTTGTGTTAGACACTTCCCACAGGAAAACAAATTGTTGATTTTGATGTTGCTGTGTCCATATTCTTTTAGACAGTTCTGCCTTGAGCTCAATGGACTAGCTGTCAAGCTTCAGGTAATCCTTTTCTTTATATTCTTACATTATATCAAGCAGAAGACTTCTTTGTATTGTAAGATGCAGAATCTACATACATAGATTTTAACAGTGGGTTGAGGTAAGAGTTTTTTAAGGTTTTTAAGACTTCTGGTTAAAAAACAACAACAACAACAACAAAAAAACCCCAACCTTTTTGATTTGGGACAGGGCAAGAAAAAGTGTTTTGAACAGGTTGGGTTACTTTTTGCTGATCATGGTTTTCATGGCTGGACAATTGGTTTTAACAGAGTGAATGTCACCCAGACACGTGTACTCAGATGACAGCAACTGAGCAGTGGATTTTCCTTTGTGCAGCTCACAAAACTCCCAAAGAGGTATGGATTATTGTGGAAAAATGACCCCACTGTTGTAGGATTTCTTTTCACAGGTCTTATGTTCTTGAGACCATCATAGCTGACTTCTTAGTCAAACTGAAGATCCTACTTGGGTTAAAAAGGCCACTTGAAGTTTTCTTTCCATATCCATGGCGGTTTACAAAAGGAGATGCTTTTTTACCACAGTTTTAGGGACTTTGCACATTCCCCTCTTTTTTTCCTCGTGTTGAGACAGCCTGAAATTCAATGGAGAAACATCTTTGTTTAACTCAAAGAGCACATGCCGAGAACAGGCTGTCCTCTTCAAATCTGACCTCCATCCATTGCACTGGGCATATAAGCCTGACACTGAAAGTGACCGCATGTACGAGTTCTTGGGGAAGTCCCTGCTAAAAGGTAGTGAAGTCATAAAATCTACTACTTGAATGTATAACCAAATTTTCTGGGACACTTTTTGTTTGGAATCATTGACATGGGTTGTGAAACAGAAAATAAATGGCTCACTTAAGGAGGAAACTTAATTAAGACCCTCAGAGAAGCTCTGTTGAACTTCTGGGGATAAAAATGACCAGTGAATTTAAAAGCATCAGGAAACACGATTGAAATGCTTTTTCTTTAAACAAGTGGTGTGACAATGCAGTTGTAACATATGATCACTCACTCTCTGTTTGTGTAGTGTCCTGCTATAGACTACACCAGACACACACTTGATGGAGCTGCTTGTCTTCTGAATAGCAATAAATACTTCCCCAGCAGGTAAAAATGCTTTTGTTTGGGAGGAGGGAGGGAGAGAGAGAATAGGTGGCACCTAGACACTTAAAAAGCACATGGAAGTGTTTCAACTCATTTTTGATGGACTGCTACTGAAAATACCTGAAGTCCTGCAGCATCTGTCACTTGCTGGTAGACCTGTCGTCACTTTTAAACTAAAGAGGAATTCCTGCTGGTTCAAACAGATTGCTATTTACTGGACTGAGGGTGCTTTATACGTGGAAACTTCTAGTACCCACTGGTGTTATGGGATTCCACTGGAGTAGTGGCAACCTCAGTAACAAGATAGCCTTTAGAAAGCTGCAGTAGCTCAAAGCACTTAGACACTACAGAAAACCTTTAGAAGCCTAGAAGTCTGCTGTGGGACATCAGCAACCACAGAAGACGGTCTGAGCGTATTGAAGGGGCAGCCCACATGTGGCATTGTGGTGAAGTCACAACTGTGCTTCTCTAGGAGTCCAGCAGCTGCAGGTCTTTCCCTTTGTCTGTCAACAAAGCAGAAACCCATCGATAGCGTTTAACAGGCAAAACCTTCTCTGTAGTCAGAGTACAACTATTACGAGTGGAAAGTGCACCAACGTTTTTGCCTTGCAAAAATAGGCAGTGGCAGAGAGAGATCTGCGGCACTTCAGCACTGAATTTCCTGGGCAGTTAAGAGTGTAGGTGACCAGTTAGAGGTCATTTCAGTGGGCCTGTTCTGTAACCTTTCTCCTGGTGCTTGCAGGGTTAGCATAAAGGAATCCTCTGTAGCCAAGTTAGGATCGGTGTGCCGAAGGATTTACAGAATATTTTCACACGCGTATTTTCACCACCGGCAGATATTCGATGAGTATGAAGTAAGTAGTTTCAAGTGACACCTTGAAAGAAGGGCATTTACTGAAGGTGTAGCTGTAATTGCATGAGACATTTGTTTTTGGTCCTAGCAGCAGATTGTATTCAAGTGAGATGTTAGTTATAGCAGGTGACAAAGTGTTTTAAGAACCAAACCGCTGTTGTATGTACAGGTGAATTTTTATCTGTCTATATATTACTAGTTTACCCAGTTATGGCTGCCTTTCATTTGGATGAAAGATCAACATTTGAGAGTGTTTCTTCAGACAACACAGATTAATCTTGTTGAATTGAGCTGTGACTTCAGCCTAACCTTCAGTAGTGTTGTTAACTGCAGTAACTAGAAGCAAGCAGGAAAGATTTAAAAGCAGCAATATAAATTTACAATTTAAATATCACTACACTTTTCTAAGACTTGTAAATCTAAGGAGGCAATTACAGACAAGCAAGTTCTTCATAGCATGTTCTCCTTGATGATTTAAAACACTCCTCCTGTATTGTCTTTTCCCCTCTTTTTCGTCTCCAGAATGAAACTTTCTTGTGTCACCGGTTCACTAAGTTTGTGATGAAGTACAATCTGATGTCCAAGGATAACCTGATTGTACCAATTTTGGAAGAAGAAGTGCAAAATTCAGTCTCAGGGGAGAGCGAGGCGTGAGGGGCTGGCTGTGCAGAGGCCTGTGCTGCCTACCAACGTGAAATCTGTACTGTCATTTTAGACACTTCAATCACTATCCCTTAGCTTCGGTTAGTACACTTTTTGTATGCTGTGTGCACTGCCTTTTCATATGGGAAATACTTTTAAGTTATTCATGAGCTGTATATTCATCAGTGTGGCACTCATGGTTTTTAAATAAAAGTAGTAGTACCTGTTTATAATGCCTGTTAATAAAATGAATTTACAGTTCTCTAAAATTGCTGCTAAACAATCATTGAATCACAATCCTGAAGGTGTGTCTGATGGGGAGGGGAAGCAGCGAGAGGAAGATTTCACAGCAAGCCATTTTGTAACGCAGGAGCTCCAGTAACTCATTTTAGTTCAAAGATTAGCACCGTAAATATCTAACTAACTCTACAGGAAAGCTTCTTGCAATGTAGCTTGTTCCTAATTTAGCTTTTATTTTTTTAGCTTTGAAGATTTACTTAAAACTCTGTGGATGTGCATATCCAAATAGTAATAGGAGCTACAATATTAGTAATACCAAAAAGACAATTTCACTATGCTATTGTACACAGATATTCTTGGTAGATATCTAACATACCTTCTGGATGTGTTTTGTTGCTGCCAGTGGGAAGGTTTGTGTAGAGCAGGGGACAGGTGCTGTCCTATTAAGGCAGTCTGCTGCTGTTCTCCACAACTTCTCTAAAGAATAACCACAGCAGAGAAGTCAGTGGCTTACACCTGTGTGTATTTATGGCAACCGCTTACAGACTATACCTCATAAGTATGTTACACTACAGAGCATGTATTCCTAGTAAGAAACATTCTAAGTAATGAAATGCTGAACTTGGCTCTTTGCAAGAGTGAATCATGTTTTTGACATATATTATTTTTCCTTCATTCACCTGAATTATGTTCTTGGGCAGAAAGATTGGATTCACCCTTTCTATTCCCTATCAAGATTTTTATTTCTAGTTATGTTTGCAGATTTGCAATAACTGACAATTTCCATGAGTGCTGCTTAACTGTGTTCTGTCTAGGATGCTAGAATTAAGTGTTTTAGAGGTGAAGGTAGCAGACACGCTGCTAAGTGTACAAGGCTACAATAGGGGCGTGTTTGTGTTAAGTGGATTTTGCTTACAGCTGTTTGGTTCCCTCTGAGGTTGCCAGGGGTCCTCTTTTTGTTCCTTTAAGCAGGTCAGACTGGGCTAACTCATCTAGTTCTGTAAGTTACACTTTGTTTTCTACCTTGTACTTACTTAGAAAGAAGGGAGTCCACCTCTTTTAAATGTCTTTTCTCAGAATATACTAAACATGCCTTAAATGCTGTTTTTCTTTACACAAATCAAGCACACCTCAAGCAACTGTACCACCTGGATGTAAAGGGAATTGAAACAATGAGAAAACAGAGAGATGGGCTTAAGTCCTTCAACAGGTCTAATCCTTCCTTCAGCAGCCCTTTTTGTCTCATATGTATCATGATGTTTTAAGTGTCAGCAGGGTAATTGCAAGATATGTTGTCCAAGCAGAAGTGGCTTTACAGTCAACACTTACCTGTAATTACCTTGTACAGACCAGGCTACTCTGTTTCGATGGATACCTTAAAGGTAGTGCTGCAAGTAGGAGGAGGTGGTAAGAGATGCTGAGTTCTGCAAGAGCCTGCTGCAGGACCATCAGGGTGTGGTTCTGTTGCAGGGTCACCGCACACTCATGCAGGCTGTGGTGACTGGGATGGGCCAAGCCCCAGAACCGGGCTTGCTCATTACATTTCTTTTGCAAAACTGAAGAAAACAATGTCATGGCTCAGGACTGCATTGAAATGTCACACCTCTTTTCTTCCCTTATGCTTTAAGAGTTCCACTGCAAAACAAAGCTCGGGTAGTTCTACTCCTGTGGATTCTCATTCCACTTTGCACTGTAAAGCTGACTTGCTCTACTAAGCTAATTTTATTGAAGGCCGAAGTGAAACACTGCTTGTATTTTCCCTCGCTGTTGTTTACATGAGTACTGTGTACACACATGTGCCTGGATGGTACCCTAACACTTCAGTCAGCCTAAGCAAACCCTTGAGTTGTCTAAGAAATATTAACAGGTTTAATTTAGACTCTACAGACTAGGGACACTAAGACTGTCTTTGAATTATATTGTAAAAGAAAAAAAAAGTTAAAATTAAACTGTTTCTTTATCCACACCACTATATTTTGGCAAGTTATTCTCATTTTTCATGTCGTCCAAGATAGCAGGAATTGGGTGCTTCCAGGAGCAGGGTTGGTCCTCTCCCCTGTCTGCTACACAGTGTGTTGAAGTGAAGCTGTATTTCCTCTTGCAGAAGCAAAGCAATAACAACAGTCATTAATGTCTCAAAGTTGGACCTGAAATGTATACATCTCTCAAATAAGAAAATGCTGCTGCTACAGTTAAACAGGGAGGTCTAGGAGAGAAGACCTTCCAGCTACCAGAATGAGCAGATGATGATAGCACAGCACAGGAGGGGTGTGGTGGATAACCTCCAAATTATTTTTTTCTTACTCACTGTGGTTTTTCCTAACGTTTAACTCAGCATATCTTGAAATGTGTCAGCCATGATGATTTTGCTGCTTTCCTTCCACAATTCTGATTCTCTCAAATGTTCCCCTCTGTTTAGGCAGATAATCTTTGACAATATGTCATCAGACCACTTCCTCTACACCACTGTGTCTCAATCTATGCTCACCTGAAGGCTGGAATCAGTTAAATTCACACCAATTGTCTATGTTTAATACAGGAATTTGTCTGAAGAATCTAAATCCTGACATTGTTCTCTAAACTGGAAGTCATAAGCAATTGTCAGGACATCAGCTTGCACTTTCCACTTTCAAAAGGTAAAGGAAAACCTTACCAGTGTTCAACAGGTGGCTGTATGTCACCGTGTCACCTTTGCCCTGGGTGCTGTGTGGCTGTACAGACTGCACTGCAAAAGGACAACTCCTGCTTGAGGGATCTAACCCATTTCAGGTCACCAGGAGATAAACATCCAGAACCTGGTAGCTGATTCCATGAGTGCTTTTAATAGTGAGTAGCTTCCTGCCAGAACCACCAAAAAGATCTTAGATTTACACAAAGGAAATAGTACTTTACAGACCAAAAATACAGCAATTAATCAGCAGTTTATTGGAGTTGACCAAGTATGTAAATAAACTGTTCTGACAGTTATGAGAGGGGCACAACTTTTTTTTTTCCTTCAGTGGACAGTTTCCTTCTCCTTGTAAACATTAGAAAGATATTTCCTCTCCAAAGAATTTAAACATCAGAAAGCATAAAGTCTTCTGCAGAAGTTATGATCAGCACTGGTTGCTTTCTGTCTCCGAAAACTGAATTGTGTGTATGACACACACCCCACGCATACATATCAGTAGAAGCACACAAAAACATCTTGACAGACTCTGACAGCTCTTGTGATTGTTAAACAGTTTAATCACAGGACAGTGCTGATGACAACACCAATAAAAGCATCCCTTAATGCTTGTGGTGAAACAAGCAGCTTAAACTGGAATCCTTTCTACCTCAAATCCACCCTCCCCTCCTCCCTCCAGATGAGATACAGTTGGCTTTCTGAATTTTAAAGTACAAAGAACAAACCAGAATGCTTTCTATAATTTCTTCCAGAAGGATTTTCAATTCTTGATTTCAGCATCCATATCCTAGGAGGATGAGTAATTTATTCTGTGTTCCCCAGCTACTGCACAAGGGCAGGTAATTTTTGCAGAGGCAAAGCAAGCAGCTTACTCTCTCTGATGCTGAAAGGAAGCGGACATTCAGCCACACACCCACAAGGGATGAAGCTCTGGTGCTTACAGTATGCTCAAGAACAGGATGAGACTGCAGTCAGACCAGATCATAGGGTTTCCAACAGCTTCTGCTTCAGTGACCAAGAGATGTTAAGACAATGTTTTTTTCCTGACAGGAATTTTTCAATCTCCATGCAGTTTGTATACAGCATCCAGAAGTTAGCTGAATAGCCACCATTACTTGGTTCAGACCTGCTACTTACCCTCTCCATGCTTCCCTCGAGTTCTTGCATCAAAACAAGAATGCTGAGAAATGTACTCCCACTCCGTAGAGGCCAGACTACTTTCCTTTGACCTTGGCTCGCATCATGTTGATTTTTGTTCCAGGTGAAGAATTCCATTTTATTTTTTCCCCAATATATAGCCTAAATGTAGCCCTGTCAGGTTAAAGACAACAAAAAGCTAGGAAAACAATTTAGATGAATGTTTCTACAGCAGGGGTTACTTTACCTCCTTCAAGGCAACATGGCATTAAAAACCCAGCTGTCCTAAACTACACAGGAATAGCTGAGTGGCTTCAGAGAAAACAACATATTTACACTGAATTAAAAAGCCTAGAAAAATCCAGGTTTGCAGCACTCTTGACAGCTGACAGTCCAGAGCAAGGACCACAGCACAGTTAAAACTGAAGGCTGCTGAAAAGGGATATGGCTTTATTTCATCTTAAGCAGCACCTATCTTGCCAAATATGGGGATGTTATACAGTGTACCTGTGGGCATCCAGAGCCATGTTCAACTTCTTCCCACATTCCATAAAATTCTTCTAGTAAGACACTAATTTCCTGGAATTTTCTGTGTCCTTAACAACTGGTAGGAAAATATCTCAGTTAAAAGATTCTTTTATCCAATGTATATATTCTAGGAAGATTCAATTTATTACTTTAGACTGTAAGCTATTTAAAGAGCTGCAATCCAGTTTTCACTACTGTTACCCATCTAAGTAGAGATAATGCTTTGTAAAGGTAATTGGACATACTTTAAAAGCTTTAACTTGGATTATTCATATTTCCTAGAGTTCTGAAGCAGTAAATCCACCAAAACCACCAAAAGGTTGGTTTTACAGGTTTGACTTGTATGGAGAACCACCAGTAGTTAAAAGTATACACATGGGAGTTCTGGGTAACTCAAGAGAAGTTTTTTTGGAAGTAGAACAAGGCATTCCCCACATCTATGCACTTGAGATGCTGGTAGGAAACTGGGGAGAGAAGCCCTAGTGAGAGGATTTCTTACAGTGCCTACTATCACAGATACTCCCTGTGGTGTGCACACTCCTGCTTCTCTACTACAGGTACCTGCCTCTAGAAATAGGTATGATTCAGAAGCTTCTGCCAAGCTTCCAGCTTTTTTCTTCAGAAACTCAAATGAGAAAACAGAAGTTGCCCTTTTCAATGGAACAATAGGAAAAAGAAGCTGAAGGAATGGCTTCAGCTTTAGGACTATGGATTTTTCTGGGTCAAAGAAACCCAAACATATTCCAACCAGTTCTGAAGTTAAAAAAACCAGCCTGCCTACAACAATTTAATCATAAAACGGGAACAGCTCCAAAGCAATAATAATTTCAAGCTCCCAGCTATGACAACTAATACAAGTATAATGGATCTGCCCTGCCCTGTAAAAATTAACAGCAGTAACATTAAGGCTTTGTACTACTCATGCTTATCATACAAGTGAAACTTTCTTCTTTCATGAGCTACTTCTTGCTTAATCACAGAATCACAGAACTGTCAGGGTTGGAAAGGACCTCGAGGATCATCTAGTTCCCAACTCCCATGACATAGGGAAACTTACCACTAGATCACAATGCCCAGAGTCACATCCAGCCTGGTCTTAAAAACACATTGCAATAAGCAGCTTCTGCCAGTGTCCTTTTTGCACAGCTTCCTACCATCAAGATCCCAGTCTTACTTCCACCATCCTGGTCAGCTCCTTGGGTGCTCATTTGGAGTCAGTTTGTCACTGTTCTTGTCACTGCATTCATTTGCCCATTGCAAAGTCACTGGTTGGACTGTATCTTAATGGTCTTTTCCAACCAAACTGATTCTGTGATTCTATGATTTAGTGCCAGCATCCACCACTGTGGACAGGGAGAGCCCCAGGGCAGCTGGGACACCACCTCTGACTTTTTCTTATTTGATGCAGCTGAATAGACTTCACCCAGTGTGAGATACATTTAGCTGAGGAAGTTTTTGTCTAACACAGCATAGTTCTATGTAGCCTATGATCTATGGTGCCCGTGAAGCTTAGCCCACTTGCTCCTCCTCTGATCACATCACTGTGCACCAAGCAGCTGTCAATGCTTCTTAGGAGCTTTTCAAATTACCTTTTAGTAGACTGAAAGTTATCTTTCAGGGTTGAATGGTTCATTTCCACTCCTGTGTATACCACTACACAATTTACCTGATCAGAAGGCTTTTGGCTCAGATGTACAAGGAACCCTGATGAAGCCATCACAGGTGAAGCTGTATTTACAGAAGCAAGCGCCTGCCTCCAGAGGTTTTCTGTAGACACCAAGTCTGAATGTAGCTTAAGTTATTCCCACTCTAGTCAAAGACTGAATATTTCTCTAAGCTTTTGAATGTATGCAAGGCAAGTCAAACAACAATCACATTAAAACTTGACAACAGCCAAACAGTTCATTTTCCCAACCGATATTTACAAGACCTTTAAAAAAAAAAAAAACAAAACCCAAAACACTCCTCCAGCTTGTGGAAAATACAAAACACCCTCACTCCTTTCTCTCTCCCACAATTCAAACTGTCACTGTTCTGCAGCATTTGCTTCCTTCCTTGTCAACAGCGTGAACAAGTTAGCAGAGCCCCCAGTCTTGCACTCAGTCTATTCAAAAGAGACAGAAAAACAGATTATTTTGCAGTAGTGTTCTTACTACAGTAGGATTAACACCACAAAGAGACAGACAAACATAGAATGAGCCTGGGAGAACTCAAAGGATTACACTGAGGCATTAAAAGTAGAATGGGTTTGTTCTTAAAGATCTGTGTGAATTCTGTACATGTTCATCTGATGCAGCTACTTACTTCATCACATACACGTGACCTGAGTCACTCCATCTTCCTGGTCAAACTGTCCATCATCCAGTTCCCTTAACACTGCATCACTGCTACTGAAGCCAGCAAAGCCTCCATAGTGAGAGGATCCCTCCTTGATCCAACATTGTTTAGATGGAGAAAGGTGAAACTCATCAGATGGTTGTCCAATTTCTACAGGGCGAGAAGTTGCTGTATCTAATCCAACACTTCTGCTGGACACTTTGCCTTTATCCTCCCCAGTAACTTGTCTTAAGGATTTCCTCTGAAACACAGTAAGATGTTCAAATGTTAGCTTCAGGGAAACAAAGAGGGGTGTGGGTAAAGGCCAAACACTTTGCAATGAACCATGTCTGGATTTAAGGTGAGCTGCTGCACTTTAACTGAAGTCAGCATTTAACACTCTGGTTTGAAGGAGGAACTCCTCTGGAGAAAAATCTTCAACAGATGCATTTCTGTTCTCAATAAATTTCAAGACAAAGAAGATACAATATGTAGCTGACATACAAGACAGCAGGAATGAATTCTAACTAAAAAGACTTCAACAACACTTGATTCTTATGTAGTACTTAGCAGATCTGAAATGATTCACAAGTCTTAAATCATGTTAAAAGCATCTCTGAAGGTTTCCCACTGATTCACCTCATGGTTGGACTACTGCACTTCCCCAGTTTCTCCATTCTGCCCAGAAGGGCCTTCAGAGGCCTTCTCAGGTAATAGCAAGTTTCTTAAGAACTGCTTCCAATCCATGTGGTGGATCTATACAGCTAGAAGTCACCAGATGTCCTGTACAATAGTGTGAGGGGGGGCTAGAGAGCTTGCGTAGGAAGAACTCAGTATTAAGCACAGTCTGACTTCAGTACTACCACCTTCTGACATGCTTCCTGTTGAAGCTTGGTAACTACCTGTGTCGAAATAAGTAAGAAGACTGTTTTACTGTTTTGAGCAAACAATGGATCTCTCAGACCATGCATCCTCAGAGGAGGTTTATTTTGTTTTATCATCAGGAGCTAGCACCTCCAGAGGCCGTATCAGTACCTTGAGTCACAAGAGCACAATCAGTAAGGCAGAAGTGCCCTGGCTGGCTGCCTGGAGCCGTGCTGTCAGCACAAGTACTGCTAAACCAGGAGATGCTCTGCCAGAGGAACACAACCCTGCCCGCAAGAGGACACATAACCAGAAGTCGTCCAGCCTTAACACAAAGCTGCATTTTGGGGCGGGCAAAGTACACACTCTTGCAAGGAGATGTGCACAAATGCAGGCACTTCAAAAACAAAACCACCCCACAACTGCTTTTGTCACGGTCCAGCAAGTTCTGTGCCCCCCTTCTATACATTGCTTGGTTTGTTGTTTTTGTGGTTTTTTTCCTCTTCCCCAAAGCCTTTTGAAACAGTACAAACAATAGCCCTTATGGCTAAAGGAAGCGTACTCAAGCAAGCTGTTACAGGAGATACTAGGCCATGAGAGTAAGGGGAAATAGTGCTGCCTGGGGAGAAGCAGAAGGAAATCAACTTTGCCTGGATGCCACGCTAAGAGGACAGAGAAATCTGCTGAACAGAAATACAAGAGAAAAGAACGAAACAGAAAACCCTCAAGCAATGTGTGGTTCAGTCTAGGATCTCCTCCTCTGGGCTCTCTTTTGCTAAAACCCACAAATGGTATGTGGCAAACAAAGAGCCCATCGAGACAGCACAGCCCCTCCAAGCCAAGAGGCCTCTCAATCATCACATAAATCAAAAGCCAGGTCATATGTGGTATCCCATGAACATAAAGTGAGGCAAAGAAATGAGCTGTGAGGACATAAAACACACTCTCCTCAAAGAAGAGGCTCTTTGGAAATAAGCGACCAGGTCATGCCTAAAGAAATATAACCTGTGAAGCAATCTCTATTTTCCCTTAACTGAAACCATTTTTGCTATCTGAAGCATTTCTGTGCTTAAAAAAATGTCCCAAGTTGCAGATATGAGCATTTTTCGAGCAACAGCTCTAGCCATTTGAGCATCAGTGAAAAGATACGCAGCACACATGAAAATCAAGATGTCATGCTCAGCAGTATAAAATCACAGGAATTAAAGTATTTTCAGTGAAATGTTTGCAAGGTTTGATAAAAGCTGCACAGCTGTGTTGCCAGTGTCCAGGGGACATTTCCAATAAACTAGGAGAGTTTCTAGAACTGCATCTGAAATCCTTTACAGTGAGAGTAGGGAGACACTGGAACAGGTTGCCCAGGGAGATCATGGATGTCCTCTCCCTGGAGGTGTTCAAGGCCAGGTTGGATGAGGCCCTGAGCAATCTGGTCTAATGGAAGGTGTTTCTTGGCCAAAGCAGGGGGGTTGAAACTGGATGACCTTTGAGATTCATAGCCTCATAAAATGGTTTGGGTTGGAAGGAATTAAAAACAAGTCTATCTAATTAGTGCAAAACTAGTATGATAGTCTACACCAGTTATGTGTCATGAACAAATGTAGGGAGTTAAAGTGTCACAAAGGTAACATGCTATTTGCCAACTCAGATATTTCAGTTAAAAACCAAGGAAGGACAAATCCAAAATAATAAAAAGTTATGGGACCAACATAATTACAGAGACAGAAGGAAATGTTACTCTGCCAAATGTTTCAGAATTACCTACTCATCCCATGACAGAATGACCTCAGCATCCTGAAATTTCCTGATGGAGAAGTAAAACATTCCCTGGTACTTTAGATACTAAGGTTGCTCAGATTTTAAACCCAGTAAATCCTGATGCAACCAGCTGCAAATCAGCTGGTTCTTGTTTCCTTCTAGTATCTTAATGCTTAAGTCAAAGGTTTCCACTACAACAGAATGAACTGCAAGCCACATCATTCTGTCTGCGTAAACCAATGCTGTTGATCACCTCATAATGGACAGAATTTGAATTGTGAGCATAGTGCTTCCTATTTTTAATCCAAACCAGGTCTAAAAGATTCATCGGTTCCTCATGATGTTGTTGTTGCAGAACTACTTTTTACCAAGTCTTAACCATTCTAACTTATGTCTGTCCACTTTCAAGAGGTGCTTATAGTTAAAAATGATGTCTTGCCAAGGAAAAAGGTATTTCATGCCCTCATTATGCAGCCTAGTAAAAAAAAATAATTAAAAAGAAAGGCAGGGCATCATGAGGAAAAGGATCACTTTGATAGATTCAAGGAAAAAAAAAACACAAAACAAAACCCTGAGAAACTGGCAGAATTCAGAAGAGTGCATGAATGGAAGACATTAGCAAAGGAGATGAGATACAACAGCAAAGAGAAAAAAGTATGAGCTCAAATTTGATGAGGAAATAAATTATAGTGTACAAGAACTAGAAGAACTAGCTGGGAACTGATAGTAGTGGAGCCAAAAACTGAAACAGGACTTTAATTGTGCATGTGGAATGCAGTTCTTCCAGGCATGGAAGTAGTAATTATCAGTGGACACAGTTAGGAAGAGGGAAGTTAGGCTGGAGATAAGCAAAAGCCCAGAGAACAAAGAAAGGGAGAGTCTATTTTAGAAACACTAAAAGCAGAAGGAAACACACCTGATAGTAACAGACTACAGGGAAGGTAAAAGGGAGAGATACAATATGAATGCAAGAAATTTAGAGAGTCATAGAAACACTTAAACAGATGGAGAAAGAACAGACTGGGTATTATTTCCTTGTAATGAGGTCAAACCAGAATGTTTTTGTGTGCAAAAGATCCAAGATCTGATTCAGAACACTGAAGAATCATAGAATCAGTCAGGGTTGGAAGGGACCACAAGGATCATCTAGTTCCAACCCCCCTGCCATGCCCAGGGACACTCTACCCTAGATCAGGGCCTCAACCACCTCCCTGGGCAACCCATTCCGGGATCTCACCACTCTCATGGTGAACAACTTCCTCCTCACATCCAGTCTGAATCTCCCCACCTCCAGCTTCGCTCCATTTCCCCTCGTCCTGTCACTCCCTGATATCCTGAGAAGTCCCTCCCCAGCTTTTTTGTAGGCCACCTTCAGATACTGGAAGGCCACAAGAAGGTCAGCTGGGAGCCTCCTCTTCTCCAGACTCAGCAGCCCCAACTCTTTCAGTCTGTCCTCACAGGAGAGGTGCTCCAGCCCTCTGATCATCCTCATGGCCATTCTCTGGATAGGCTCCAGCATGTCCACATCCCTCTTGTAATAGAGGCTTCAGAACTAGATGAAGTACTCCAGGTGGGGTCTTACTAGAGCAAAGTAGACAGGAAGAATCACCTCCCTCACCCTGCTGGCCACACTTTTGATGCAGCCCAGGATCTGGTTGGCCCTCTGGGCTGCTGGCTCATGTTTAGTTTCTCATCCACCAGCACCCCCAAGTCCCTCTTCTCAGGGCTGCTCTCCAGCCAGTCACTGCCCAGCCTGGATTTGTGCTTGGGATTGCCTCGAAACAGATGCAGGATCTTGCACTTTGTCTTGCTGAACCTCATGAGGTTGGCTTGTGCCCACTTCTGCGGCCTGTCCAGGTCCCTCGGGATGGCATCCCTTCCCTCCAGCATGTCTGCTGCACCACACAGCTTGGTGTTGTACGGTGACTTCCTGAAGACTGCTAAAGAAGTACTTAGAGCACAGCCAACCTCTCCCACATAAGCTAACAGCCATTTAGCACAGTACAGGTTTATGGAATGCTTATGCTTTCCTCTGTAGCTTAAATTAAAAGGAAAACAACCACCATACGAATACAGCTGCAAAAGTCCTCCATAAACTTCAACTTGTTCGAAGTGAAACCCTCTCTGCTACTTTTTTTGCCCCCATTAATTCTGAAGTCTAGTTTGTTTCTGTATCAAACCATTATGTGAAGCACTCATTTGTTCACAGTGGTACCATATACACATTACTCACCTCTGGTGTCTGGGCAGCAGAATTCCACATAACTGGTCTCTGAAGAAAAATTACTTGCTTTGTGGCCAGATTTCCTTCACTAAAACATAAAGAGAAGAGTTTCAATAATTTAAAGGTAGCAATAGTCACTGCATGTCCTGGAGTCCTGTATACCCCTAAATTCCTCTCCCTCTGTGGTTTGAATGGGAGAGGAAAAGGCACGAAAAGACCTGTTCCCCACTCCTGCCCTGCAGGCATGGGGGTGGGGGGAGCAAGAGGCCCTGCTGGCACAAGGGGTGCCCACGCGTGCCCATGCTGGGATCGGGCTGAGATTGGCTGTGCCCTTCGCACCTAGGCAGTGGTAACTCTGCTCTTTGTCTAGGGAGGGTATAAATATTGGGGGACTTCCCACCTTGGAGTTCCCACCTTAGAGTTGCCCCTGCCTTGGAGTTCGTGCCTGCCTGAGAGTTCTCCCCCCGCCTGGATAGACTCTGCAGAAGGAGCCCTTGGTGCTCTGCTCCGAAGGACAGGATGGCTTCCCACCATTAGCACCCTTTGTGCAGGCTCAACAGGCCCTAATGCCCCTCGGACAGCTTCTGAAAGAAAGCGAGGGGACAAGCAGCTGGACACGCTTGCTTTCAGCCAGCCTGACTCACCTGTGAGTAAATTTTGTCTCAGCTTTATTATTAAGTGGGAAATGCTATCATTTAATAGCTCAACAAGCCTTTTCCAACTTCTGACTTCCAAAATAGTCAAATTACTTATGGTATCCTTGTAGATCTTCTCAACCCAACTGAACCTGCTAATTAAAACTAAATTAATTTCTGTACATAGTTTTGGGGGCAGGTTTTCAGGAAAATAACATAACTCTATTTTTGTATAAATTCCTGCCTCGGCCACATTAATTCCCTGCCTCCACAACACTGCAACACCTTCATATCATTCAGGTTTAATATTAAGGAATGTGTATCTAAAAGAATCAGAACAGTCAGGGTTGGAAGGGACCTTCAAGATCATCCAGTTCCACCCCAGTTGCCTTGAGCAGTGACACCTCCTACTACACCAGGTTGGTCAAGGCCCTATCCAACCTGGCTTTCAACGCTTCCAGACTTGGAGCCTCTACAACTCTTCTGGGTAACCTGTTACAGTGCCCTACCACCCTCAGGGAATAACATCTCTTCCCAATATCTAATCTAAATCCATCTTCTTCCAGTTTGAAGCCAGATTATCAGTGAACAAGCTCCATTTCCTTATGTTACCAAGGCTTCCTGCTCTGACAGTCTCTACCTCACTATTTGCATTCATGAAAAGAAAACATCACAGTATCACAGTATTATAAGGATTGGAAGAGACCTCACAGATCATCAAGTCCAACCCTTTACCACAGAGCTCAAGGCTAGACCATGGCACCAAGTGCCACGTCCAATCCTGCCTTGAACAGTCTCAGGGACGGCGACTCCACCACCTCCCCGGGCAGCCCATTCCAGTGCCCAATGACTCTCTCAGGGAAGAACTTTCTCCTCACCTCAAGCCTAAATTTCCCCTGGCGCAGCCTGAGGCTGTGTCCTCTCGTTCTGGTGCTGGCCACCTGAGAGAAGAGAGCAACCTCCTCCTGGCCACAACCACCCCTCAGGTAGTTGTAGACAGCAAGAAGATCACCCCTGAGCCTCCTCTTCTCCAGGCTAAACAATCCCAGCTCCCTCAGCCTCTCCTTGTAGGGCTTGTGCTCAAGGCCTCTCACCAGCCTCGTCGCCCTTCTCTGGACATGCTCAAGCATCTCAATGTCCTTCCTAAACTGGGGGGCTCAGAACTGAACACAGTACTCAAGGTGTGGTCTAACCAGTGCAGAGTACAGGGGCGGAATGACCTCCCTGCTCCTGCTGACCACACCATTCCTGATGCAGGCCAGGATGCCACTGGCTCTCTTGGCCACCTGGGCACACTGCTGCCTCATGTTCAGGCGGGTATCAATCAGTACCCCCAGATCCCTCTCTGTCTGGCTGCTCTCCAGCCACTCCGACCCCAGCCTGTATCTCTGCATGGGGTTGTTGTGGCCAAAGTGCAGCACCCTGCACTTGGAGCTATTGAACCCCATCCCATTGGAACTCTGCCCATCTGTCCAGGCGGTCAAGGTCCCGCTGCAGAGCCCTTCTGCCCTCCAACCCAGCCACATCTGCCCCCAGCTTAGTGTCATCTGCAAACTTGCTGATGACTGACTCCATGCCCTCATCCAGGTCATCTATGAAGATGTTAAAACATGTTACAATTTTATGTCACAGCAAGGAAATGGAGAATCCGACAACATTTTCTTACTTGGCTAGGTGTCTCTCCCTGCCTCAGTTAGGTCTGTTGTGATGGTATCAGCTGGGAAGCCTCTCTTCTAAGCGAGAAGGGTGAGCAGAGTCCCTGGCATGGGGAAGAACCTATGGCTTATTTGTAACAGTGTACATTCCTTTGGAAAAAAGAAAAAACCCTACACTAAGCTACAGCTTGTACAAGTTCTACTAGGGCAGTGAAAGGACAAGATGGTGAGTAGACAATACGTAAATTAACAGTTTTCTAAGTCTGACCTGATTAAAATGCTGCACACGACGAAGGGGCTATGAGCTTCATTCAGCAAGAACTCAGTGACTGTGAGATCTCCACAGAATTTAAATGAGAAGTGCTTAAAGCTAGCCACTCCATGGCTTCCCACAGCTCCATGTTCCCTCTCTGCCTCTTAAGTCAGGGCATTTGGAAAAAGCAGACTGAGTATTTGGTCATGATCTATTAATATCCCCGAAGTCAGTGGGTTAGCAGTGTATGTGTCTTGCTCGTCTTCAGGGACCACAGTGAAACAAAGGTCACTGCAGAGTTACACTGGCCAAAGCCTTTTCCCCTGTCTCTTCTTTCAAGAGAGATGCAGAGCAACAAAAACTCTTCTGCTAAATCCTCAGCAATTTGTTTGTTAAATTATGTTGTGTGGGCAATACACCTGTCCATATTGTAGGAATTTCAGGAGTCTCCCCTAAACAATCACCAAACTAGAAGCCAAGCAGCACTGCCACAGCTCTGATTTTTACAGATCTACTTGTTTTCATGTCTGGGCACTTCAGACACACAGCACTTAGGATTAAGGTCAGGCAAGGTAGAAAGTTAGCAAGGGAGAAATGTAACAACTCCTTTACAAAAAATAACACTACAAAAAAACACCCATGTTTCCCAAAATACTGCAACTCTAAGTCCTTTGAAATGGCAACACCTGGACTTCCAGTTAAGATACAAACATTAGCATGGGATAATGAATGCATCTCTTGGTTTAGAAGAGCTGTTGCCTGAAAAACTTGGAATTATTTCTAATGCTTTTTAAATTTCAGACCACAGACATTTATGAAATTCTGTGCACTCACAACAAGCACTAAGTTAACAGCAGAGTATCTTCTAACATTTCCCCCCACTTACTATAAACTCCTAAAAGAACTATTTAATCCATGTCACAGAGCTTCTCAACTTGGCATAATTGCTGTCTTCAGGACAAGAATTTGACATCTACCTAGCCACAAAGACTTGCATCTAATGCAGAATGTAATGTTCTTTGGGCCACTAAATTATGATCAACCTGTCTTTTTTGGTCAAAAAAGTTCTTTATGGACTGCAAGCACAATTCAAGTACCCAAGGTAAGGACGGATATGACAAACATTAGCACTGTATCATATGCATTTTTTGGTTTTGTTTCATTCTGGTTTATCATTATTTCTGGATAAAAGAACACTGCTGACATAAGAGGGGAACTTTTGTGGGTTTTTATAGTGTGCTGACTATACAGTCTCAAACACTGTACAAAACAGCAACTCTGCATGCTTCAGCAGCATGACCACTATCATTGCTCTACTTGGAACAGCAAAGACAACATTTAAATGTCACAGGTTGGGGTTGTGCTGCTCTAATTCAAACCAAGACATCAAGGAAATGTTTCCTACATCCAATATGATTCAGCCATTGAAGAATTAAATAGGCCTACAGATTGCTGCCCGAAACAGGGCTATGATCCACAATACTCAGGTGTTACATGGCACAACACTCTACAACAAGACATGTTATGGGGAGGAACATCTGTCAAAAAAGGAAATACCTTGAACAAGAAACTCACACAACAACAGGCATGAGAGCCTGGTGTTTTCCAGATTAGACTATTTAAAATTCTAACCAAAGGAACCCAAAATTTCTTTATATACTTTGTACAAATTATTCTATTCATACAAATATGAAAAAAATAAGTCATTTTTCCAGATCATCCAAAAATGCTACCTTTTTTAATACAGTGCTTCTGAAGCCTGTTAACATTCAGACTGGGTTTTGAGGTCAGAGTCTCAGGTCTGGGAAAAGATCAGCTGTTCAGCAGCATAAAGCATCCTTCTTTATTGAGACATTTAACTTGCATTCCTAGGATAATCCACCACCATGGTCATATCAGACACACAGTAACCATCCAAGAATTTAGTCTCCTCTTTAACTTCCACCATCAAGACCTAAAAATAGCATTTATCTATCACTACTTAGCCTTTCAGGGTAGAAACAGTTTTTTGACTCTTAAGAATTCTTAGTTCCCAAGTAGGAGCCCTTGTTTACAAGGTTTTTTTTTTCGTTAAAGGAAAATGCACAGCTGTGTTGAGACACTACAGGCACAAGGTATCATACTTCTTCCACAAGTATCTCACAAGACACAACTAGAACAAACATTAAACGATTCATGCAGACACAGACACAGCTGCTCAAGACAATCTCGAACTTGCTGTCCAAACCCTACAGGGATGGGCACAGTTGTGCACAACATAGTTGTGGGACAGAAGAGGCTTGAGGTTAAAGCTTCTCACTCATCTGGTGACCCACAGGGCATCATGGCTACTAAAATCTCTCTCTTCCATTGTCCATTTGTAGCTTTCAAGAGGTGGATCTGGATTCTGAAGGCTTATTCTCAAGCCGTAAGATTTGGCCAAAAATTCCAGATGCTTATCAAAACCAGACTCAGTGGGTTATGTCCCCTTACAAATCACCAGAGTCAAAAACTCATTAGCTTACACTACAAAGATGTTTGAGGAAATGAAGTAAGGGATAATCTTTTTTCTTTCATATTTTGAAAACTGCTTCTCTCTGGGAATAAGAGATTTATAAGTTCAGAATTCCATGAACTTTGGAACATACAGAGATCCCTAAAAGGCCCAGAACACACCTTCTTGTTTTATCACCATTCCTTCCATCTTTGCATTTAACCAGCTGGTTAAAATCAACCATTAAAACCCCCAACTAACCAAAAAACAACCCACCACAGCCAAGCACACCCCACACTCCTACTTCCTGACCAGAAAACCCTCCTTTCTCACATGAGTGAGTTGATTTATTTCCAATCACTTGAACAAAACTCCCCTTTCTTGGAGCAGTTGTCTTAAAAGGAAAAAAATAAAAGGAAGATGAAAGGCTTTTTTGTCCTGTCTTGATTTAATACAGAGAGGTCTGGATCCAAAGATGACTCAAGTCACCCACTCTTTCCGTTGTCCTTCAGGAGCTCTAAGCCATGCCTCAGCACAATTGTTTTCTAACCTTGGTAATCTTAGTCTAATGGAAAGGAAATCAAAGAGGAGAAGGAAAGAGGAGAGGCAGAGGTGTAGCCTAACTCTTTTTCCTTTACCGTGCCTTAGCTCGACAGTGAAGAAAAGCAGGGATACTTATTTTTGGTTAAGAGTAACTCAGAAAAATCTGGAACATTCTATGGGATCCAGATCACAGAATCAAAGAACCTTAGAGGGTGGAAGACACCTCCAGACATCGAGCCCAACCTCCTGCCAAAGCAGGATCTCCTTGGGTTGTCTGCACAGGAATGCATCCAGGCAGGTTTTCAAAGTCCCCACAACCTCACCGGACAGCCTGTTCCAGTGCTCTGTCACCCTCACTGTAAAGAAGTTTCTCCTCATGATGAGGTAAAACCTTCTATGTCCGAGTTTGTACCTGTTGCTCCTTGTCTTATTTCTGCAGACCATCAAAAGTAGGTCTGCTATTTAATTCTTATGTCTGTAGAGCCATTTCAGTCACCTAATATTACAGTAAGAGTTGAAATCCAGTAGTCTGGTACTACATCTGAGATGAAACCTCATGCTTACACTAAAGAAGAAACAGTCCACCAACCTGATGGATTAGATTCTCCTCTCTGATTTACAATAAACACTGCCTGACTGTCTTGTGATGTGATTTCTTACACAGCCTAAATGATTCACCATGATCCTAAATCACTTGGTTGAACTTGAAGCATGCGAGTAACAGAGTTGCTGGGGACTGAGTGTGATAAATGGCCTCCTAAACACTATCTTTGCTGTTTAGATGTAAACAACCTATATAACGCTTAGGATTATTAATCTAGTTCGAAGCTTGCTGAAGTCAGTAGTTGTAAAACAGTATTGAGTACAGAGATTTACTGCTATTTACAGCTCAAGTTTTTTTATGCAGTTAAAGCCAGCAGCATTTTTCTTCCTTTTATGTTTAAGCAATCCCTTGAAAATTCTAAGATGGATACACCAAAAATGCTATAATCTACTGTTTGGGTACCTGTCATGTCGTACAATCGGTGTAGGCAGGACACAGGTCAGGAGCCATCCAAACTCAGCCAGTGTGTGCAACAGAGGTCCATAATCTGTTTTAATTTCACATCCCTACATTAATAATTATAAAAAGTAGTAAAGAGACTCTGTACAAGTTTTATTTCATCTCTACACAAATTGCAATAACGATCCTTTATTGCGAGATAATCCCCTAAGATGGTATCAAACTGTGGTGTTTGGTGGACATTCAGTATTTCAAACTGAAAATTACTTGAAATCATAGAATTGCAGAATGTTAGGGGTTAGAAAGGACCTCAAAAGCTCATCCAGTTCAACCTCGAAGCAGGATCACCTAGAGAAGGTCATACAGGAGCTTACTCAGGTGGGTTTTGAATGTCTCCACAGAAGGAGACTGCACAATCTCTCTGGGGAGCCTGTTCTAGTGCTCTGCCACTCTCACTGAGAAAAGTTTTTTCCTCTGCAAATTACAAAAAAACCCCAGACAGAACAGAATTTCAGGGATGAGCCCTCATTCTGTGAGACACTGAAAGCATATCCCACTTGGCAAAGAGGTCATGTTGCTGAAGAAGTGTCTAGAACAGGTGTCTCCCTTGATATATTTAGGCTTTTAGTTCCCATTTAAGCCAGCATTATATTCAGGTTTCAGGGGTTTGGTGGTTGAGCAATTTTTGGTTTGTGGATTTTGGTTTTTTTTTTTCCCCCCAGATTCGTAAGAGTATCAGGTTGGAAGTGACCTCCAGGATCACCCAAGTCCAACCTTTCAGGGTAAGAATACAGTTGAAATGAGATAGTCCAGCACCCTGTCAAGCTGGGCCTTGAAACTGTCTGATGTAGGAGAATCTAACACCTCCCATGGGAGTTCATTTCAATGTCTCAACACTTCAAATAGTTTGTTCTGATATACAAGGTCTTAACTTCATGCTGTTTTTCACACTGGTAAGTGTATTTATCACTGACTGTTTCTGAAGTAAGCCTTTAGTATCCCTTCCAACAACAATTACTTTCAGACATGATTAATTCACACCGATAAGCTTGTAATAGTAAGGTATTTAATAGCATTGAATAGACTTATTGCTGCACCATGCTACAGCACTGCATGTAAATTTGCTGGGAAAACTAAGTCTTCCATGTTTAGCAGTAAAATTTTACTGGGAATACAGATCTGAAAACTACAGTCAATTCACTGTAGTTTTTTTGTGTTCTATTCCTAGTTGTATTTCTATTTTCTTCCCCTTTTTATTAAAAATACTTCAGCACATTGCCATTTTAACTGTGCTTGCCAAAAGGAGGTCTAAATTGGTCTGAAACACCCAGTTAAAAATACCCACATTTTCTTTGGTGGTATTTGTTGCTATGGACATCTGTATATGTCAGGCCAGAACCTTTGTGGCATGTTTCTTTTCTACACATTGACCAAAGGCCACAGAGGCCTGATTTCATTACTCAAACTCAAGTCTTCAGTTTAACTTATGTAGGTGACTTCAAGAAATCATCCTGAATGTTTATCAAAGACTGGTACAAGCATCCTCAGGAAAAAACAAAGGGAAATCTAAGTAGGAAGCAGTGTTGGTAAATGATCACCAGATTTACCTCAATGACTGTCCATTGTTCAACAACTATTGCATCATTTCCTCTCCTCTTCGAGCCTGGAACCCCAGCACTTTCTTCTTCGTAGATAAACAACCCTTCTAAAGATTTGGGCAAGTAGTCCCCTGTGGACATAAAAACAAATGTACACTGAAAGGTTGGTATTTTACCAAGCTGCACACGTGGGCTTAGTTATTCTCACTGAGAAGTCCCCCAACGATGCAGTAAAATTTTACAGCACTATCAAAATCAAATAAACAGAGACAGCAAATAACTCACACTTGTGATTATTTCTGCATCTAATTACACCTGGATGAAGTATGCAAATTAACTCATTACTCAGGCCCCTTTTTTCTCTATATATTGGACTATGAACCATTTCATCTTTCCAAAAGCATTAGCCACTTATGAATTAGATTTGAAGCCTCCAATATTCAACAACCCTCTGACAGCAGATGGGCACAAACCCTATTCATTCCACTTCAACAAGGTACTCTGGACAGTAAGTGTGGTTTCTGGTGTTAGAATTATAGAATCAGTCAGGGTTGGAAGGGACCACAAGGATCATCTAGTTCCAATCCCCCTACCATGGGCAGGGACACCCTACCCTAGATCAGGCTGATCAAGAAGCCTCATCCAGCCTGGCCTTAAACACCTCCAGGCATGGGGCCTCAACCACCTCCCTGGGCAAGCCATTCCAGGCTCTCACCACTTTCATGGTGAAGAGCTTCCTCCTCACGTCCAGTCTGAATCTCCTCACCTCCAGCTTTGCTCCATTCCCTCTGATATCCTAAAAAGTACCCACCCCCCAGCTTTTTTGTAGGCCCCTTTCAGGTACTGGAAGGCCACAATAAGGCTACCTTGGAGACTTCTCTTCTCCAGACTGCCTCGGTGTTGTGAGAGAAAGCACAGAGAAACACGAAGCATGAAGTGCAAACTTAGCTACAGGCCACAGGAAGAGCCTGCAACAGAAGATTCCTGCTGGGAAGGAAGTTTCAGAGCTCAGCTCTCTGACTCACTCACTGAAGCCTGACAGTATCCGGATGGCCCAAAACTAAAAGCAGTGCATCAAATACTGGTTCTGCTTCTCTTAAGAGCCATTGGGAAGGCTCTTGTGAGAATCTGCCTTGAGAGCTTACTGTTTTAAACTTAATTTGGACAGTAAAACTACGTAATCCTCAGAATACTTAAATCCTCTCCAATATTGTCGAGAGATACATGCTTTGCCACACTTTCAGGAAAGGCAGAAAAATGTAAAGGAAATCAATCAAAGAAAACTTATGGGACACAACTGGACATCAGGAAGTAGTTCTTTACTATGAGGGTGGTGAGACGCTGCAATTGATTGCCAAAGAAGTTTTAGATTATCTATTCTAGGGATGAGTTTTAAACCAGACAAAGGTTTGAACAACCTGATCTGGTGGGAAGTATCTCTGTCTACAACAGTGTTGGAACCAGATGATATTTAAGGTCCCTTCCAACCCAAATCATTCAATGCAACAGGTCTAGTTTTAAAACCTGACCCAGCTGGCACAGAGGTTGTGCATAATTGTTAATCATTCATTACTGTAGAGCAGAGAGAAGACTGATGTAGTCTGAGTTATGATCATTTAGCTACTCACATGCACATCCCTCTTCCACACATGTAGAAATTAGATGTGTCATTTTATCTTTAGATTATACACACTTAGATATAAGGTACAAGGAACAGAATACATAGCTTGAGGCACAAACACAGGAATATCTGCACAGCTCCTAAGATGATCTATGGATTATTAGGAATTCATGGACTTCAATCTTTCTTCAGCATTCACGCAGATACTTTAAATGTGCAGCCCCCTACAGCATGCTAGAGCACTCCTTTTTATATCATTTTCCAAACACAATAGAATAACTAAATTTTAAACAGTTTTTGACTCTCCTTCACTCAAATAGCATCCAAATAGCTGCTAACAGAAAGCAGAAGTTTGTAATTAAGAACTGTCAGTGATTTTTTTTTAATTCTTTTTACATTCACATTTCCTCCTACCTTAAAGTGGGTATTGCATTTTCATCCTGCTAGCAACAAAATTCTCCTGACTCTGGTTAGGACTCTACAGAAGAGGATTTCTGCAGCTGCCTGACTTTTAGATTGTGGTTTTCAGCTGTTGTTTTAAGCTGTTGCTTACTTCACTAAAGCTGCATAAAGGACAACTGCTGCTAAAGACACCGCACACTCTGAAGGCAAACAGAAGTGAGGCGAAAATGACTACTTGATGTACACATAGACATAGAAGATGTAATTCTAATAAATGCAAATCTTTCTCCCCAGAACATTTTAGGCTTCCCTCTGTTGTATGCCCAACTTCTATCTGCTTATAAAACCCTTCAACATCTACCTCAAGAACAAACATTTTTGCTTAAAGATCTCTGTAGCTATATTAGTTTCTTACTATGGTTACAGCCACTCAGTTGGGTGCAGAATTCCATCCACACAGTGAGTCATGCCTCTGAATACATCCAATTCAAATCATCAGCATCCCACCCATGGGTCTTACTGAAACCAGCTCATGTGGGGTTCAAGCAGAAGCACCAACTGCTGTGAAGGGGCAGCATGAAATCCCTAAATAACGCACAACCTGGGTATTAAAGATGGGATAGTTATTCAGAGAGAGCAGCAGCCAACTACAGAGGAATGCCAAGACTGTAAAGCTGTTGTTGGGCAACAGCTGCAAAGATTAATTGCAACAGCTGCCAGAAACACCCCTCAGTCAATTGTAAGGTATCTCCAGAGGAGTTATTTTCCATCGCCAAAAAATATTTACAGAAAAATCAGGAGTCTGATTTCTCATCTCTCCTCCCCTAAAGGAAAAAAACAACAAACTTTGTTCATCCAGTGACTTCAGTGGATAGGAATTATAATTCAAAGGAAAAAAAGATGAGCAGTACAAACTGTATTTCATCATTAAGACTGTCCATGCAACATAAAATCTGCAGTTTGAGGGGGACTGGATGCCAAATTCAATCTGAGGTTCATGCAGTCAAGTTGATGTGTTCCTCTGATAATGACTGTTCAATATCTTTATTGATGATCTGGACGAGGGCATTGAGTCCAGCATCAGTAAGTCTGCGGATGACACCAAGCTAGGAGCAGGTGACACCAAGCTAGGAGCAGGTGTTGATCTGTTGGAAGGTAGGAGAGCCCTGCAGAGGGACCTGGACAGGCTGGATGGGTGGGCAGAGGCCAATGGGATGAGATTTAACAAGGCCAAGTGCAGGGTTCTGCACTTCGGCCACAATAATCCCAAGCAGCGCTATAGGCTGGGGACTGAGTGGCTGGAGAGCAGCCAGGAGGAAAGGGACCTGGGGGTACTGATAGATAGTAAGCTGAAGATGAGCCAGCAGTGTGCCCAGGTGGCCAAGAGAGCCAATGGCATCCTGGCCTGCATCAGGAACAGTGTGGCCAGTAGGACAAGGGAGGTTATTCTTCCCCTGTACTCAGCACTGGTCAGGCCACACCTTGAGTACTGTGTCCAGTTCTGGGCCCCTCAATTCAAGAAAGATGTTGAGGTGCTGGAACATGTCCAGAGAAGGGCAACAAAGCTGGTGAGGGGCCTGGAACACAAATCCTATGAGGAGAGGTTGAGGGAGCTGGGCCTGTTTAGCCTGGAGAAGAGGAGGCTCAGGGGTGATCTTATTACTGTCTACAACTACCTGAAGGGGCATTGTAGCCAGGTGGGGGTTGGCCTCTTCTCCCAGGTAACCAGCAATAGAACAAGGGGACACAGTCTCAAGTTGTGCCAGGGTAGGTATAGGCTGGATGTTAGGAAGAAGTTCTTCACAGAGAGAGTGATTTCCCATTGGAATGGGCTGCCCAGGGAGGTAGTGGAGGCACCGTCCCTGGGGGTCTTCAAGAAAGGACTGGATGAGGCACTCAGTGCCATGGTCTAGTTGACTGGCTAGGGCTGGGTGATAGGTTGGACTCTATGATCTTGGAGGTCTCTTCCAACCTGGTTGATTCTATGATTCTATGTAGAAGAGCTACAGTAATACACTGATTCATACTCAAACTACTAAAACCCAACAAAACCCAACCGGTTAATTATTTCCAGAGTTTGATTTCTGAAGAATTTCCATTGAAGTTAACAGGGATTTTATGCTTGGAATTTAGTTTTAATTTAAGCCCTTGACTAATCCGAGCTTTTCAAGAGAGACACTGAATGCACATAATTTTAAATCAGAATATTCAGGGGAAAAAAGGTATTAAAGACGACATATAATAAAGTAGTACTCAAGAGCCCAGTAATTATACCCTCCTTCTATAATCCATGTGAGAAGCAGATGTGAAATGTCTTATGAAAGCCACTTTAATACATCGTGAAGTAAACTTACCTCACTGGATAATCACCCTGAGTGCTACAAAAATTATTTAAGGTCTTTGAAACATCTGAAGACTTTTCTCCAGTGCAGCCCTGTGTTTTGCTTGCTTACACTGAACTACCATAAGCAATTCTAGGGCAGCACCGACAACTCAAAACTTAGTGCAAGCAAGATATGCATGAAGCTAAAGTGTCACATTAGTGAAGTATCAATTCTTAGTCTGCTATCAAACAATGTTTGTCACAAAGTGTGAAATGATGAACCCTGCCAGACTCTCTTAATCTGCTCCCCTAACACCAGGGTACTACCATTTTCTTCACATTATTTTCAAGTAATTGCACAACAGTAGCTACATACTGGGTTTTGCAACACTCTAATCTCTGGCTTTCAGGCAAATTCAGTTCAAATGGATATTAATCTCTTAATTATGTATTTTGCCAACAACAGCTACAGAGCTCAAACTCTTTGGCCAGTAATGCTGCTTCTGTTGTCAGCAGTAGCAACACTGTCCCCAGCTCTGCCAGAGAGCAGGAATTGAGGCTCAGCAGGGTGCGCAGCTAAGGGCTGGAGCCAGCAGCAGCAGCAGCATACAGCTTGTGAATCTTCATCAGAAAGACGAAGACTAGGAACTATGACACAGCCAGTAGGAGCTCTTCAGTATAAGAGCTGAAGTTTAAGTGAAATGGGCAGGGTAAAGAGGAAAATTGGAAAATCTTGTGGCCTGAAGCTCTACCACTGTAACAATCTAAGCGTTAACCAAGCTGGTACATTCCTGCAGAAGACAACAGGAAGCAGGAGGAACCAGATCTCTTCTCTAAAAATGACCTGGAGGATCTGCCTACAGCTGAAGGCAAGGACAAACCTGGCTTTCTCTGCTCTCTACATACTTCCATGTCTGGCCAGAACAATCTACAGAAATATCCGGAAACTTTAGAATCAAAAAGTCAAAAAGCTGGAGAATGAAGCAAGCATAGAAAAATCTGACTTGGGTTTAATAGTGCAGTCTGCACACCGAGAGATGAAGGTACTGCACTTTATTGTTATAGGCTGGGGGATGAAGTGATAGCAACCTTGCAGAAAGGGATTTGGGAGTGCTGATGGATGAGAAGCTGGATATGAATGTGCAGTTGCAGCCCAGAAGGCCAATGGTGTCTCGGGCTGCATCAAAAGAAGCCTGGCAGCAGATGGAGAGAGGTGATTCTGCCACTTCACTCTGCTCTGGTGAGACCTCACCTGCAGTAATGTGCCCAGCTCTGGAGCCCTCAACGTAGGAAGGACATGGACCTGATGGAATGGGTCCAGAGGAGGGCAACAAAAATGATCAGAGGCTGGAGCACCTGTACTACAAGGACAGGCTGAAGGAGCTGGGGTTGCTCAGGCTGGAGAAGTGAAGGTTTCAATGAGACCAATAGCAGCCTTCCAGTACCTAAAAAGGGCCTACAAGGCAGCTGCAGAGGGACTGTTTCCAAAGGTCTGCAGTAGTAGGACGAGGGGCAGTGGTTTGAAATTAGACAAGAGCAGATTTATACTGCACGTCAGGAACAAGTTCTGCACCACGAGGGTGGTAGAAGACCGCAACAGGTTGCCCAGGGAGGTAGTTGAGGCCTCATCCCTGGAGACTAGGCTAGACACGGCTCTGAGCAACCTGATTTAGTGAAGGATGACCCTATTAACTGCAGGGGTGTTGGACTAGGTAACCTTTGGAGGTCCCTTTCAGCCCAAGCCATTCTGATTCTATGCTCTTCTGCCACACTGGAAATACTCAAGACCACAGCACAGCTACCTGCAGCAAACAGTAGAACACAAACATCAGGGAAACCTGTGTATAATGATTTTTATCTCATTATCTTATCTTTTTAAAAAAGAAGAAAAAAGTATCTAGCCAAAATGTTTATTCTAATGCTAGACTAACTTCCTATCCTGGAATTTTTTCATTTGTAAAACAAAGCTGAAATGTCAGTTATTCAGAACTAGAACTGTCCCAGACCCCAGGTTCTTCTCTTTTTAGGTATCGGATTGTGTAAGTTTACAACGACTGAACATGTTCACAAATCACCCTCACATCAAGAAGCAAAGCATAATCTACTACTTGTAAATTATGTAGTCTGTGCAAGTCAAAGCTTGATGATATTCTGGGACAATACTCACCTTTACAAGTTTCCCAGTGCACAACAGAATCAACTAAAGACAGTCCTTGTTTATAATAAAATGTGGTTAATTCTAGCCAGTCTGCTTCCAGTGTACTAATGACTGGCCCTTTCCTTGTTACTTTCATAGAGAAAGTGCCTTCATGGTAGGTCCAGCAGGTAGAATCATCATCAAAAACATTGAAGACTGTATATAGCTTGTCTAAGGAGGAAAGAGGAAGAAGAATGAACCTCTGAAAGACAATGCTCAAAAATAAAAACATTAAATTTTTTTTTTCCTCTACACACAGTATGGATTTTTACCCATTTATTTTCTGAGGATTACTTAAGTATCAGCATCATTAGTTGCTTACTGGAGTTTCCCACACAATAAAACTATTAAGTGTGAGTTAATCATAGAAAAAAATCTGTGTATCCTTGTATCCTTATATTTTTTTTTCTACATAGGTATACTTTTCTTTTTTTACAGATTCATAAACAGGCATTCATTAAAAATTCAAACTGACAAACCCTCAGCATTTGAGGAAATCTGAGTTATGAAGTCCTGTCTTCTACAAATACACATCTCACTGCTATGAAGAAATAAACAGACCAGCTGCCCAAAAATGCTCTCAGATTGCCCAATACTGGAACAGCTGAGCAGTCTAAATCAACACAAAAAGCAGAAGTACTCACACTGCCAAAACAAAGGAATTTGGTTTAGATGACCCCGCTTAAGATTCTAGTGTCTTTACGCTGCATAAATAGAGGGAGACTTCCATGCAGCATGTGGACTGTAAGCAGTCCAAACCAATCTGTGGGAGAACCCTTCTCTGTTTTGAGAAGTGTTACCACATCCACTGCAAGTGCCTGGAACAAGGTGAATTTAGGTCAACATCTGGAATCTATCAGCAAAAGATTACTCTCCTCTTTCTACAGTTTACCAGATTCACAGGTGATGCTAGGGTAAATGCATTTAAGGAAGCCTGAGTTTCCTGAGAAGACTACACGTAGAGGCTTCCTTTGGTTGCCAATCCACCTGCTCACACAAGACTGCATTAACAATGATCCTAATGGAAACAAAACCACTTTTTACTTCCACGGTTTCTCTTCTGCTAGCAAATTAAACCCATTACTTCAAGCTGTAAGGGAAAAGCTAACGGATCATGCCAGGACTGCTTTATTTCCAGTGTTAAAAATACGAGGGATATTATCTCAGCGCTTAGAGTCGTTATCCTGACAGTACACAAACTGGAGAGGGTGCTTAGCTTTTCAGGGAAGTGAAAAAGCTTGCTTTTGAGCGCAATCAAAACCACTCTGGCCCATCAGGGAAGAATCTCTTACATCAAAACGCAATCTGAGTTTAAGTTTCAAGCTGCTTGCTTTTTACACAAGGCATAGTTCTCACGCTTTAGATTACTTCATCCTTTTCACTTTTCCTTCTTGGCAAACCCGGAGGCCTTAGTGCTTCAGCATCAGAAGTCAGTTTCAGGCAACCTCGCCTAGGGCAAGTATCTCAGATTCTTGCACAATTATATTTTCTAACAGGGCACCAACATTTTTCACTGACACGTTCCCTTCCTATACAACCTTTTAAATACTTGCTTCTCTCTAGCCTAAGTTCATTTTGTAGCAATTACCCTCTCTGCTTTCATGGTCAATGCATTAATCCAAGTGATCTCTTTCAGGATGCTTCTTGAAGGCACTTTAACCAGAAAGAATCCATTAGGGATGGATTAGTTTGTCATACATTATGTTAATTAGGGAGAAGCAAATTAAAAACATTCTATCTCCAGCCCTCTGTTGTCAGGTTTTGAGACAGGCAAAAAGGGAAGCAAAAATACTATGTTTTCCAGAGACTTGTTATTATTTAAGAGTAAGTAAAAACTTAAAGTATGTAGGAAAAGGTTTTAAAGCAACTGCATCTTTCTGAAAAAAAAAAAAAAGATATCTTTACTGCCATGTATTTGTGACACAAACAAATTAAAACCTGTCAGCACTGTATTTAAAATCAGAATGACAGTGCACAGTTTTTGGGGGTTACATTTGAGGCTTCTCCTTTTCCTTTAACTTACAAACTGCAATTTTCACAGTACAGGTAGAATATTGTATATAAAACTATAAATCTATCATTACAGCTCATACAGAGCAGAAGGCAAATTATTTCTTCTTAGGAACACAAATGCATTTAGGGAAGATGCACCTTCCAAACCCAGTATCTGATACAACAAAATGTGTTGTTTTTCTCCAGCACCATTTTAAAACACCAGCTCACTAAAGTACCTTCTGTCTACAGTAAACAAGCAGCACTTATTACCATCTCCTTTTCGTGGTTTAACAGGGTTGAATTCTCTTCCAAACTGGAACTCTGCATCCTGTAACAGACTGCTTTCTCCTTGCATTTCCTCCTCTATTCCACTCTCAGACGAGTGACCACTCAATGTCCCTTCATTCCAGTTTTTATAGTTCTCATCAGAATCTTTTCTTCTGTGTTCCCTATTCCTTCTGCCCAGCGTTGATTCCAGCTCTGCAGTTCCATCTGTGCCAGTTCCATTGCAGGCTTTAGGTTGTGGAAGACACTGTGTTACAAATCCCACAAACCTCTTCCCGCTTTTAGCAGCTGCGTTAACCTGTAATTAAATTGCAAACAGAAACTTATCTGCAAAGTGACTTTAGAATACCAAGAAACGTTTTTCCTAAAAACTTCAATATATGTGTCCTGGTAAATTGCTGATGCTCAAAGACACAGACACAAACCTGTGAGCCACGAGGGTGGCTTGTTTTTGGATACTGCCCACGTTTCAAAACAAGTAGAAGTCTTCCAGCATGTTTCTGGACTCAGGCCAAGAAAGGTGGCCAACACTGGTAAAGTCCTTCTTTTAGAACAAATCCCAAGCATTTTAGTTGCTGTGAAAGCAGTATAGTAGTGTGATTAGTAGTTTTGCTTCTCTAAACATCCTGTATTTGTCATGCTAAAAAGTGACTGCTAATTGTATAGAAATATCTATTTGCCCCGTGTCATGATTCATTATCCCCTTGTTCCATTAAGGACTACTCAGCTTCACTCTTTTTAGGATAGTGAAGGAGTAGAGAAAGGAGGGAACTAGAAGTAAATTAGTATCTCTTACTCCACCTTCAGTCTGTAGTGGGTCTTCCCTGTACTGACAGCTCAGAACACAACCTGTAGGATGTGTCTGGTTTTGCAGAGATGACTGTTTTTCACTGGAATGCGGAGTAGGAAAGTGATCCCACTGCTGTCTCGTGCTAGAAGGTCCCCTATGCAATAGTCTTCCTAGAAAATACAGCAACTGCAGCCTAGAAAGAACTTGCCTGGGAAGTACTGAATTTAGAGAGGAAATGATCACTACCCTCAGCTCACATGAGCTACTAAACTGGAGTAACACTTGAATAGGTGATGGTACCGCAATCCCTTCTTGGCACCATAAGAGACAAAGGTGTTACATCCACCACCATTGTGTATGGCAACCCAACTATTGATTATATGCAGCTGCTGCTTCTGAGACAGCCAAAGTAATTTTCAGTGTAACAAGCAACATGCAGAAAGAGTGGTAATAAGACAGTCTTCACCCTGAAACACCACAAAGTGTTACTTGTTCCAGACATGTCTCAACAAAGTCTTTTACTACATTGCTGGCTCCGTCTTTAACACTGGGAGCAATTTAAAATCCAATTATTTTCACATATTGCTTCTGCACTAGATTTGCTTGCAAGCCTGAATCACTGATCATCTTGAGTGTATTTTTGCCACTGCACATTTGGCTGGTATGCCACACAAACCATCCGGAGGTGTGCACATAGCACAGACGTGCACTGGAATCCCATTTTAAAGCTGAAGCGCTTGACCACTTCAAACCAGGCCATCCAAGCACTGTAAACTGCTCTGTGATAATGTTTTGATCATTAACAACCTCCAACACTGTGCTAGTTTGAAGCAGGCTAGAATGTTTTGGTGAGAAGAAGTAGATTACAGGCTGTGGAAAGAAAACAATGGTGATGTCTACTTTGCTCACAGGCTTGCTGAGATGTATAGGAACAAGAAATAAAAACATTAGATAATCACTCTCACTTGGGCTGCTGGCTGAGCTGCATCTCTCTAACCTCACCCTCCATTTTGGACTCATCCACTTTGCTTCCTAACCCCCTGGCCAAACCTCTATTCTTCCTTGGGACTGGAGTAAGGTTGAGAGGGGTAAGGGGAAGGTGAAGGGGCGGTTGAGAGCCCCTCCTGGGGACTCAGGTTTCTGGGAGGGGAGTTGTGTTTCTGTATTACCTTTTTACCTTGTATATTTCTGTCTATAACTGTATATACTGTAACTATCTGCTTGTATATTGTGCCAGCTGTAAATATAAGCTTCATTCATATTTCCAGAGCTGGCTGAGTCTAGTCTGGGTGATTTCTAAAGTTGGGGGGGGCAGGGAACACCCAAACCATCACAAACATGCTTTTCCCTCCACTTCTTGTAACTACTGTAGAAGATACCACCATGCCTCTTGTAATAACAACAGCTTCCTGTTCCAGCAAGTCTTCAGCTTTACAGAGGAAGTCACACAAAAAGAACCAAACTAGAGCTGGTATTCCAGTGGAAGTTTTGCTTCCCTTAACTCCACAGGATTTTCCACAGCTGTGCAAAATAAATATTTAATGTAGTCACTGCATATTTTGTATTTCTGGTAAAGAATGATAAAAGGCTTGCTTAAACTGAGCACATTCAAGCTCACTAGCAATATCTTACTTAACCCAGACAACATAAAGATTCAGATTTTTTTTTTTACTCTTGATTTCAGAGGAAGCTATCTTACAACAATTTTATAAAGGCTGACTGGGAGTTTGGGCCTGGCCCTGCTTTCAGTGGTGTAAACAACCAGTCTCAAAAAGCTTTACAGGGCTCAGTACCAAGTCCTACATTAGAAAACACAAATAGTGAAAAATAACAACTCTTTTGGCATCAAGAAAAAAGTTATCTTTGTAACTTCTATAAATAAACTTACATCAAACTTGAATTCATGAAAAAGAGAAATCAACTACTAAGTATCATTTACAAATATAGCAGAAATAAAAATCTGAAAAGAGGTTTTAAAACCCTCTCCTCATTACCTTTTCTAACAGTTCTTTCACTACCTCATTTGTCAGTGTTTCACACATTAAAGGACATTCCTCGATCACCAGCTTGGGGTGCCTTTGTCCTCTGGGTGCTGCATGCTTCTGGCTAGAACACAGGAAGAAAGCAGTCTTTGTCAGGAGCTTGCTGCTAACTCGGGCAAATGCTTGCACACAGAATTCTTTTCTTTTGGAACGGTTACGAACAAAATCCTGGCAATGTTTGTTCATACTTTTATGGAGAACTTAGCAGGTTTTGGTGGTTTGCTCTGTTTCTTCCATGAAAAGGCAGGTACTGTGTGTTACAATGGCAGGGTAAGGATATTAATATTGGATAGACATCTCTTGGGAACTAAGCTTTACTGACAAACAGTTCAAACAAATCCCAAATTCTGAAACTGCAGAATACACAAGCTGAAGCTTTAGATGTAGACAAACCAGGTTCAGTTTTACTGAAGACACTGAGACAGTTAGAAAAGCAGCAGCATGTTAACAAAAACAGCGCTGTCACTACTGTATGATGTAGGCATATACTAGAAATACAACACAGAGACAACTACTTGGGGTTAGGTTATGTTTAGACCACTCAGATTTCAGAGTTCCACAAGCTGTCACTTCCATTTAAAAGCTGGAGAGTAGTATTCATTACGTTTTATCCAAAGCCAGTTAGACAAGAAGATTTGGAGCATATCAATAATACCATGGGATCTTTTCTGACATTTCCTTCACACAATCCTTTGCTTTAGAATGAAACATCACTGACCTACACAAGTATAAAAGGTTACTCTCAGGTAGTGGCGGCAGAAGACGTATTTGTCTACAGGAAAACCAATACAGGTACACATAGCACCTGCATAGAAAACTGGGAAGTAATATACAAGACTACAGAGCTGGAACATGTATAAAAAGTTTTCTCTCCCTCGGTATCAAAATCAAGATTTTCTATGACCTCAAATCACACAATGATGATTTCCTTCTTAAAATGGAAACATAACGTACCTCTGTCCAAGTAATTCACACTTCTCAGGTAATTTGCCCTGAATGAAACTCTTATGGGAAAAGTCAAAACATCAAAGTTCAGAAAATTATGAAAAACCAGACATGGGATAATTCAAAGCAGATTAATCTCAGAGTGCTTAGTTTAATATTTTATCTGCTGCAAGTTATAAGGTAGATGATACTTTATTATAAAATTATATTTCAAGGGTCAACTAACTATTTTTTCCTCCCATAAACGATAAACAACTGTGGATTTTTCTTTGGACATTTACTAAGGCAGAATCAACCATGCATACTGTTAAACACATGACTAACCTGCTCACCTTTCTAGACAAGGAGCAGTTATCTGACTGTGAGAGGCTCATCTGAAGTTGAGAATAAATTATGCATGTCAAGCAATTTCCTTGCAAACAGTACAAGTAAATAGAAGCTGAAGGTATTCAAATAATTTCACCAGTACCTGGATTTCAGCCTTGAAAGCACCACTCGATACATGTGACTTGCAGGGAAGTTCCTCCTGTGTCCTGTGGGCAGCATGACAGGATGAACAGCTCCCACAACATAGCCTTTGCTGTAATATTCTTCCACCTTGGATGCTATCTCCAACACAGAACTGATCTTGACCACTTCTGGATTTGAGGAAGCTAAGTGTTGAAAGCAGAAAAGAAGCACATTATATGGACATCCACTGTATACTTCTGGGGGAGAGTTCCTTCTATCTAAACCATAGGTTTTGCCCCAAGGCATTTACTGAAGAGCTACAGCAGATTCAAGAGTACTCAGCTAGCTGAAGCACACGTTTTTACATTTTAACATGATCTACTTTTAAACTCTGGCAACACTTTCTATTAGGTGTAGCTTTGCCAAGCTAATTTAAGAGCTGCATGAACATCTACACACACCACAGGTCTACACTTAGAACAATTATTTTGTCTAGCCAAGCCCTGAACATACTGAAGCAGTATCCTTCGACCCCAGCTGTGAGGTAAATTCCCATACAAGGAACTGCAGCCTAAAAATACTGGTTGGTTTTTCTTCAAGCTTTATTTTGGAGCCCTTAGAGGTCACCTGTGGATTGTGGGATGAAATTTTAACATAGCCCCAATTCCTTTTTCCAGTAATCTAAAGCACAGCTTTCCGAAGCAGGCTACAGGATGTCACCAGCTTCTAAGAGGGGTCCTTCCAAGTATGTACAAGCACTTCCAACCAGTAAGCAACAGCTGGGTACTAAACAGCTACCAGGAGAAATCACATGGATAAAGGGAGAAATTCCTGACAAGCCTTTTTTTTTTGACAGCTTCCACACCAAGAAAAGGAAGTTTCCACACTTATCAAATGATACACTCTGCCATAGGCAGTCTGATGGTCAGTACTGCCTGCTCCTCTCAATTCCAACTGGAATTGTAGATGCTCGCAGAAGCAAGATATCAATACCCATCCAGGCAGTGATTGAATAGTCATTATGTCAGCATAAAATTGCCATCTTGCAGATATGAACTCTTAAGACCTCTGTTACAAGGACAGGCTGAAGGAGCTGGGGTTGCTCAGCCTGGAGAAGGGAAGGCTCGAGGGAGACCTAATAGCAGCCTTCCAGCACCTAAAGAGGCCTACAAGAAGGCTGTAGGGGGACGGTTTCTAAAGGCAGTGACAGGATGGGGGACAACAGTTTGAAATCAGAGAAGATATTTACAGTGGATATCCAGAACCAGCTCTTTACCATGAGGCTGGTGGAACACTGCAACAGGTTGCCCAGGGAGGTAGTTAAGGCCCCATCCTTTGAGGTATTGAATATCAGGCTCAGTAATGCTCTAAGCAACCAGATCTAGAGGAGGATATCTTTGCTGACTGCAAAAAGGTTGGACTGGATGACCTTCGGAGGTCCCTTCCAACCCAAACCCATTCTATGAATTAGAATTTTGATGGTTCACAAATGATGTGCTATATAAAACATCATTCTCTACATTGCTTTCCCACTCTAAAACAGGGATAACACCAAAACTGTATTATATGTAGAAAAACCACCAAGATGTGTGTGGGTATAAATACACACACACACACACTAAGGAGAGCTTTTTAAAGCAAACAAGCAAAAAAACCCAGAGCAAACCCAGGCCAGAAACAAATACTTGACAACACTCAAATGCTTTTAAATACTAGCTTTTCCTAAAGAGAAAAAGGAATGGAGACCTACTTTGCTTGCCACTCCGAGTCTTAATACCTGAGGTAAGCCATCCAAAAAACTCAGTCATGTGTACCATGGGAAATGTGGACTACCAGGAAGTATCACAGAAATATTCAGGTTAGAAAAGATGCGCAGGATCACCAGGTCCAACTGTTATCCCTAATCTACAAAGTTCACCCTTAAACCATATCCTCAAGCACCACACTCAGTTTCTAAACACACACAGAACTGGTGACTCCACCACCTCCCTGTGCAGCCCATTCCAATGCCTGACCACTCTTGCCATGAAAAAATGTTTCCTAATGTCCAGTCTAAACCTACCCAGTCACAGCTAGAGGCCATTCCCTCTTGTTCTATCACTATTTACCTGTGAGACCAGCAGCAGCCTCTCCACAACATCCTTTCAGGTAGCCATAGACAGCAGTGAAGTCTCCCCTCAGCTTCCTCTTTTTCACACTAGCTGCTCCTCGTAAGATTTTCCATGTCCTTCATTAGCTTCACTGCCCTCCTCTGCACTTGCCCCAGCACCTCAACATCTCTCTTGTAATGAGGTGCCCAAATCTGAACATAAATACTCAATACACAATACTTGAGGTGTGGCCTCACCAGAGCTGCTGTTCACTAACATGGCTAAGTGATTTACTGCTGATAACTAGCAAATTCAACCTGTTAACTGTGTGGTTTGCATCTACAGGGACTGGGCTGTGACACTTTCTTGTGCTACCTTGCCTCATGTTTTAAGCAGACAGTGAATCACTGCCCTTTCTTTCATAGATGGATGATACTGTCCTTTTAGTGACACCTCCATCCCACGGATTCCACCCACAGTAAATCCAGGAGACTTTAAATATATATTTGGATAAAGAACTACTCTGCAGTCCACCAGATGAAGAAGCAGGAACACAGGCAATGTGGTCATCATGTCAATGAAAAATCACATTGTCCAAATCAGTAAGAAAATTTCCTTCATGATGTGTCATCAAAATACTTCTACAAAGAACAGAACTACAGCTGCTTTGCTAGCTGCAGAGACAGCATGCATGATACAGAAGATGACAAAACAACTCCTTCACAAGTACTCATGCTGTTATTCATAGTGATAAGAACTTCACAGCGTGTCATCTTAGAGGTTTATATCAATATTGCTCCTTTTCCCTACTAAGAGTTATGGAAAAGGCATAAACAATTCTCCTCCAGTAGGAGTATTTATCCCTACTTTGTGGTTAAACTGACCTCAATCACAGTCACTTTTGTAGCAGAGATATGCCCCAGGATGAAGAGTGCAGAATTTACAATCCTTGCCAGCCATTTCAAGTTAACCTTCAGAGTCCACTGCTCCCTTGCCTTTGTACTGTCCAGTCCCATCAAAACAAGAGACTGGCTGTAATTTTCTTGCTTGGGAGTTTTCCTGATGTAAAAGAGCCTCCATGGAACTCAAAGCTGATTTTTACAATAGAGATAGGAGTATTCTGTGGGCCACTAAGGAAGGAGTTAGGGTACAACTAGTTAAAGACATGTAGGGAATCCAGCCTATGAATTTAGACTACGGTCTGGTTCACCTGATCCACACCACGGATTGGGACATGACCAGGGACTCCTGAAAGTCTCCCTGGCAGGCTAATTTTGACTTCACACAGCATAAATCTGATGAAGCAGAGACTCAGGCACACTGAACAGAAATAATGCTTTTCTGCTTGCTATACTTCTATCTTAATGTAGGACATAACTGACATAACTTGCTCTGGAAATCAGCAGATACTCAACGATGCAAAGACAGAATGCAACTTGACAGCAGAGTGAAAGTCAACTTTGGTCTAACATGAGGGAAGGCTCTCACCTAAGTTTCACTGAGCCAAAGGATATTCAGGTAGCAACAAGTATGGGAATGAGTTGACTGGGGAAGAAGAAAAAGGCAGCCAACTACCCACAGTGCTTTAGCCCATCCTCCTCTTTCCTAAGTAAACAGATCAGTGTCTCCAGCACTGGTATAGACACCATTTTCTCTATTAATTAGCTTAGCTCTGACAAAGCAGACCTCAAACAAAAAAGTAGCAAAAAGGTCAAAACCATCCACAGCTAGAAGCATCCAACAGAAAGATGTCCATGTTTACATATCCACTTGCTTACAGTTAAAAACATTAGGCAATCAACTACCTGAAATCCATCTCACTGTTATTTAGCATTGATGATTCCACAGTCAGTCACTGAAGCCAAGCATCTCTGAGTATCAGACTGACCAGGAGAAAATGAATCAGCACAGCAACGAAGACAGTATTAGAACACAGAGATGCACTTTTATTTGCACTTGTTTGATGTGCTTCTCCTCAAGACTCACAACCATCACCTTCACAACAATCCCTTTAAACAACATTTCCAGAAACTTGCTGCTTTTAAGGACAGCAAAACCATCCAGAACACTAAATGCTCTTTTGCCTCAAAAGATGAGTTTTATTATCCTTTCTATCACCAGAAGGCAGTCCATGTATGCTTCAGGCAGCCTAGATTTATTTCCAGTATGTCACCATTGCTACTTACTCAGTTTTGCTTCTTCCAAAAGAACAAGCCAGTAAGAAACTCTTTGTATAAACAAACAGAACAATAAAAACAACTACATACCAAGTACTATAACATAGTAAAATGTGGCTTCTATTACTGTCTTGCAGTTTTTCAGTGAATAGATTGGTTTATTTTCAATAGAATTATTACAGTCCTTTAGAGTTCAAACTAAGCAAGGCAAAGTTTTGCTTATGAAATGGTTCCTGAAGAATGTAATGACACCAACTTACACTTTTCTCCCTTTATCAAAAGCCCTTCTGGCAACTGCATTTGCTTCAGATCTTTGCTGTTACTTATTTCTAGTGGATTGGGCTGGTATAAAACTCAAGTTCCCACAAAAACAACTGCAAAACTGAGCTATCTCTTCTCAGAGAGCAGCCATCTGGGCTTGTCTATGTTTTCAACTTTGCGGGACAGGGAGTTGCTCTGTTGGAGGGGGATACCCTCAGGAAGGAAGTATCCCACAGAGCAGTGTCTGCCCCTAGCTATGCATACAAATCTTGTTTCATTTCGGTCACGGCTTTGGACTATTCAACAACTACATGAGAAACATTTGGGGGAAAAAAAAGGAAAAGAAAAAAGGCAAGATGAAACTGTAAGATTGTTATTAAAACATCTACCAAGAAACTGGGGTGGGCATGAGGGGAAGCTACTCCTGGTGCATGACTAAGGACCAGGCTTACTTCTGCATAAAGTGACAAGGACAATGACAGCCTGTTTTCAGAAGTGGAGTGCAGTTTTAAAAACTGTTACTCAATTCAGGCTCGGGCACAGGGTGTTTTTCTGAGCCACTCCACTGAATCCAGACAACCATTACTCAAAGCCAGTGCGGATGGCAGTAGCTGACTCACAGGAAACCAGGAAAATCTCCTAACAGCTTTTAGCCAGCTTCCTTAACAAGGACAGTTGTGTAATTTGGAGGGGTCGGTTGTTAAAAATACTTCAGTCGTTCCCATTGTAATTTTATGTAAGTGAGGAACTCCGTCATGATTTAGGTTTCAAAATAAGAGTCTTGTCTTTTGGCTAGCCCTGATAAAAGTATCTACGATTTACTCTAAGTCAACAAGGCACAAGTAAGTGAAATCCTCTTCCCTGCTTTCTGGGATTAGTAAAGATAGAACATAAAGAAAGGTACCTTCTAAAGTAAAATCCAGCAGGAGATATTCGTAAGCAGAATCCGTCTTTGTTTCAACTTGCGGTCTCTTCAAAGTAGAAAAGATTTTTCCAGGACTGCTATCATCTGGGTCTTCCAGCTTTCTCAGCCCACACCCCATGGCAAGATCTGCAAACGATTAAATGTCAGGAAAAGATTTTGGGGGGGGGTGGTGGGGGGGTGGTGGAGCACAATCTGTTGCTCTCACTACAGGAGGGAAAGAAAAAAAAGTAGCAAAAACTCCCTTTGATTTTTGTTTTCTATTAGCTGTAAATCCAAACACAGAAGAATTTCAGTTCCCCAGACAAGAAGCGAAGGTACTTTCCATTCATTTCTTTAATCTAGAAACAGTAAACCCGAGATGATTTCAGGCTACCAACTTGGTGAGAGCAGCCTTGATTTCACAGCAATGTTAGAGCTGCGAGGAACTAGCAGAGATTTTCCATGCCACGTCAATTTACAGCCAGCCCCCGATCAGTGCTCTCTTGCAGAGGACACCAATAGTGCTTTGTTTGTCCTTCTAGACGGGCTGAGTGAGGGGGGGCAGCACGGGGGAGAAGAACTGAAAAAGAAAGTTAAGAGAGAAACTTGTCTGTAACTACTTACCTCCAGAAGTTCTCCACCGCAGCAGAAAGTCAGAGGGGAAAAAAGCAAGTTAGTCAGAATGAAAGAATGAGAAAAAAGCCTCAACATGGTTGGAGACGAAAATCATTTCCAGAAAGGAAGTCAGCTTCAAGAGGAAATTGTTTCTGGCATCTCAAAGGGTAGAAGAGAAAATGAAAAGTAGTTTAGTCCTTATTTTAGATTTCAAAGCTTGGGTCCTATTTCTCAAAGGGGGGAAAAAAACAAAACACAAACAAAAGCAACATGAACATAGTATAAAATATATTGTAATAATGTAAAAACATGCAGTAAAGGAATTTCTTGGCAAGAAAAATCACTAAGAACACACATCACTAACATGAACTTACCGAGTGGGTTTTGAGGAACACCTGAAAATGACAGCTGCAACATACATTTCAAATGAAAAGATTTCAGTGTTATACATGAACACAGTTACAAGACTTTGCTCCCCATTTCTTACGGCTATTGAAAAACTGACATCCTCTCTTCCTCTGTCAGGCTGACCTCTGTTGGTACAGCCACAGGTTTTCAACACTGGTTCCTAAGACAACTCTTCTTTAAGTTCTTACATTTTACTATAATATGAAGGGCTCTTCAAACTCTCACACCTTTTACTAGGAATATTAAATCTGTAGGCTATATCCCCCACTCCTTAAAGTTACCTAATTTGGGAGGAATTTAAAAATCACTGAGTGCAGAGCCTGGCACTGAGGGCTGTAATTATTGCTTGGAGTCTTTAAAATTATCTCCCAGTGCTGAAACCTAGAGAAAATCCCTCAGTGTTGCTTCCTTGATCCAAACCCAGGCAAACACACCAAAGAAGCAGAGTTCCTCAGCTTTCTGCATGTCTGCTTACACACAAGTTGCTCCCAAATGCTATTTTCCCCCCCCTCCCCAGTAAAGGTCACCCCTGAATTATTGCTATACCAGACATACATGTAAACCATCTGCTTACCCTTGACAGTCCTGCTACTTCATTCCACACAGTCCTTCGGCTCCACTCGAACTGCTTATAGAAAGCCAGGGCACAAATAAGGTAACTTTAAGCAAAACACCTTTTTTGCATCACTAGTCCAGTTGCCAGCTAGTTGATTTTGGTTTAACTGAAGCTAGCTACATTTTAAATGAGGCCAGAATATTGTGTTTTGAACTCTTCCTGATGAGGGCCCTAAAGAAGTGTTTCAAACTTCTCACTGAGGAGTTTTTGTAGTATAAACAAGCTCTTAAGACACCAACACAGAAACACTGTTATGTATAAACCCAAGATATTTTGGGTTTATCCACATCTAAGCCTAGACTAATTGTTAGAAGCCTCCAAGCTAGAAGTCAGTCAACTGTTACCATTGTAGCCTTGATTCAAGTCACTAGATTGAACCAGAGACCCAAGATCCCACATGAGAATAAAGAAAACACACCAAGAACTATCAGCATACTTAAACAGGAGTTAAAAAAAACCATCAACAAAAACACACATTAAAGCACCTGAACGACTCAGGAGAGGAACAAGATTTTAAGATTCCTGGATTCAGGAGCTGCTTAAGGACTTGCCTGAACAGCTGTAGCATCCTGTCGCAAAGTGGACACACATTACAGAACAGTCCATGTCTGCTGACCCCTAAATACAGAAGTTCTAGAAACTGGTATCAGAGAAGAAACGATCCACAAAACTACACTAAAACACAGAATGATAGGAGTTGGAAGGGACCTCTGGAGATTGAGTCCATCTCTTTTGCCAGAGTAGGTTGCACAGGACAGTGCCCAGGCAGGTTGGAATGACTGGAAACAGAGCCTTCAGCATGTGCCCCAGGCAAGCCTGGTTCAGTGCTCCATCACCCTCAACACAAAAAGCTCTGTCTCACGTGTGCTAGTTTGAAGCAGGCTAGAATGTTTTGGTGAGAAGAACTAGCTTACAGGCTGTGAAAGGAAAACAATGGTGATGTCTACTTCCTCAGAGTCTCTCTAAGGAGTATGGGCAGAAGAAATAAAAACATTAGATAACACTCTCGACATTTTCTCTCACTCTTGCTTGGGCTGCTGGCTGAGCTACAACTTACTCCCTAACCTCACCTTCCATTTGGCCTAACCTACCTTTGCTTCTTAACCTCTTGGCTGAACCTCTATTCTTCCTTAGGACTGGGGTAAGGTTGAGAAGGGCAGGTGGAAGGTGAAGGGGCAGTTGAGAGCCCCTCCTGGGGACTCAGGTTTCTGGGAGGGGAGTTGTGTTTCTGTATTACCTTTTACCTTGTATATTTCTGTCTCTAACTGTATATACTGTAAATAGCTGCTTGTATATTGTGCTAGCTGTAAATAAATAGCTTCATTTATATTCCCAGAGCTGACTGAGTCTAGTCTGGGTGAAGAGAGGGAGAAGAACCTTCCTTGACCTACTGGCCACACTCTTCTTGATGCACTCAAGGATGCCACTGGCCTTCCTGGCCACAAGGGCACATTGCTCACTCATGCTGAGCCTGTTGTCCGCTAGCACTCCATGGCCTTTTTGCACAGAACTGCTCTGTCCAGAGGGTCAGCTCCTCACCTGTACTGGTGCAGGATGTTATTCCTCACCAGGTGCAGGACTCTACAACTTGCCCTTGTTGAATTTCATGAGGTCCCTCTCTGCTCAACTTTCTAGCCTATATCATGCTGAAAGGCAGCAGAGCCTGATGGTATGTCAGCCCCCGCTGCCAGTTTTGTGTCATCAGCAAACTTGCTGAGGGCCCTCTCTGCCCCTTCATCGAAGTCATTGATGGATATATTGACTAGGACAGGACCCAGCACTGACCCCTGGGGAGCACAACTTGTTACAGACCTCCAACTAGACTCTGTGCCACTGACCACAACCCTCTGAGCTCCGTCCTTCAACCAGTTTTCAACACGTTCCACTGTCCATTCATCTAACCCACGCTTCCTAACTTGTCTATGAGGATGCTGTGGGAGACTGTGATGAAGGAGGAGGACTCGAACGGGAATGTGGGTCCAGCTGGACTATTCACTGTCTTCTAGCAGTGCAGGAGAGATAGCAACCATTCTGCACAGCAGCTTTGACCAGACAGTGCCTCCTGCTCATAGCATACTTTGCTCCCTATTATCAAGGCCATGGGAAATCTGAAAACGCTCACATTTTCTGCCTTTCCTGTTGCATTGCTAAACTCACTGAAAGCAAGGACATCAACTGAAGCCAGAAACAGATTATGTTCTGAAATAGATATGACTCTGCTCCTGATTTCATGATGAGCTGTCAATGTTACTGGAGTCCCAGGCAGGCTCACTGCCTACAGCACTGGTGTCAATGAAGTGACACTGGCACCTTTTTTGATGGCATCTCTCTTGCTGCAATTAGAAAGACAACACTTTGAGTTTGCAACAGTGTTATAAATCACAAAGCCTAGTTAGAGGAATGTCTCCTCCAAAGCCAAACATGATCTACATAAAACAGCTGACAGTTGAAACTTAGCTTCTCCTAGTATTTTAAAAGAGTGGAAGATAGTACCTGAAAGCAGTGTGTTCAAGTCACCTGAGCTTCCTGTTGATGTGAGTCATAAAGCATAAAGAACATGATGAAAGCAGTCCAAGCACACAGATTTCTCTTGTCTATGTATGCACAGTATCAAAACAAAAGCTAAATCAAGTCTCAGGGAAATTACTCCTAAGCATTTACTTTTTATTGGATACCAAGACTCAAGAAAAATTATAAGCTGCTGAATCCACACTTGAGAGTCAGCTCCAGCTTCACCAGGATCCACAGAAAAATCTTTCCTTAGAGACACCTCTCTGATTAGGACATGGCCTAGGACATTAAAAGCAAAAGGAATCACACTGTTTAAATGCTACACTGACTTCAAAAAGATGCAAGCACCCCTCCAGCATTTCAGTTTAAATTTAAAAACCTATCAAAAATCACATGAGAAGCAATATTGCAGTCATGACAAGTGACTTCTGCTCAATCACAACTCAGAATTAGCTGAAGACTGCAAGAGAAGAACATCTCATGCATTCCAGCCTTTTAGGTGACCACTGGAACAGAAAGAAAACACCAGCCACATTTGAGAGAGGGCTATTCACTCAAAATATTTTACCTGATGAGCTTACCTGGAATAAATTCACTCATTCAAGTTGCAAAGCTTTTGAAGATCCATTCCTATTCTTGAGGTTAACAAGTAGTGAGAACCAGAAATACAAACACCTTAAACTATACAATTACCTAAAGAATAAATTGCTATTTATGAAGATTTCACTAGAGCCAAAACTGGCTCAACTAACAAAAAACATGAGAGGTACCTTTTAGTTCCTCTTAAAGTAAAAAATGGGACTGAAGTTTCCTACTTGAGGTGATAACTACTCATGTTTGCAGGTTACAAAGGCAGACAGAAGCACCACCTAAAAAATTAGAAAACTAGCATTATTTTCAGCTACAGATAAAGAGGCAAATTACAAACAGGGCACATCCCTCAGATTTCTCCAGAACCTGAAGCTATCTACAAGATTCGAAGCCAGCACATAAAAACTCCCCAAAAAAACCCAAACAAACCCTAAATATTCATCATCTTGAATTGCAGCACTTCTGCATTTTTTTTTTTGGCAACACAGTTCCTCTCCAAATTCCTTTTTTGGGCTTAATTCCTCTGTTTCATGACTCTAGTCAAACAAAGTTTTTACTTGGGACAGGATAGTGAAAAAGCTAAAAAAACCTTCATCAAAAATATTCTGCAAAGAGTATTTTTCACATCCTGATCCCAAAAACTATAGCTAAAGTAAGCCTGATGCTTAGCTCTCTCCTTGACAGAATGATTTTTCTAACCCCATATTTCAACTACTCCTCAATACTACAACTAAAGTTACTACCCAAACGGTAGAGAGGAACCAACCTGAATTAAACTTCTAGCTCCTAACCCAGGACTTTTTTAGAGATCACCCAAACTTCTTGCTGAATTACAAGCAGTTTTAACATAAAGAGCTTCTAATACACAAAACTGCTAACTAGTCTCCAAAGGGAGATCTACAGAGGAAGCTTTTAGCTGTGTACCATCTACAATACCTCACTTAGCAAGCCTGAGGTAATTAAATCATCTATTTCAAGGGTTTGTAGTGATAGGACAAAGGGGCAATGGCTTTGAACTGGAAAAGAGCAGATTTAGACTGGAGATTAGGATGAAATTCTTCACAGTGAGGGTGGTGAGACACTGGAACAGGTTGCCCAGGGAGACTGTGGATGCCCCCTCCCTGGAGGTACTCCAGGCCAGATTGGATAAGGCCTTGAGCAACATGACCTAGAAGAAGGTGCTCCTGCTCATGGCATGGAGATTTGAACCTCCAAGATCTTTAAGGTCCCTTCCAAACCAAAGCATTCTGTGATTCTATGATCTGCAATGCAGCATTAAGGCAGACAGGTCATCAACTCAACCACCACATCCCTGACTGAAACTGAAGGTTCTGGCTGATCTGACAGAAACCTAGAAATACTATGAACAGTATTTTGTTGACCTTTAGCATACATACTCAGCAGCCTGGAGCACCATTTATCAAAGTATGAAACTGCCATTCAAGGCTCTGAAGTTACAGTCTCAGTACTTCTTTAAATTCTTTGGGACTCAAAAAGTCCAAGATACCTTGCAAGACCTACCCTGTCCTATAATAACAATATTTAGTAATGTAATTAGGATACAAATTTGAGCATTTTCTAACAGCTTGCAAAGATCTGCATACAGGACTGTACAGACAATCGCAGAATGCACTGGGGTCAGGAAGGACTCCCACAGGGCATCTAGTCCAGTCCCCTGGCAGTCAGCTCAGACATGCCAGACTACATCAGGCTGCTCTCAGGCCCATGAAGTCTGACCTTGAATGTTTCTGGGGATGGGGCCTCCACCACCTCCCTGAGCAACCTGTTCCAGTGTTCCACATGTCAACTGTCTCGATCTGGACATTGAACCATTGATCCCTACCCTCTGGTTGCAACCATCCAGCCAATTCCTTATCCACACAGAGAATTAACTAGGTTGAAAAAGATCTTTGAGATCATTGAGTCCAACCTAACACCACCTAATTAACTAAACCATGGCACTAAGTGTCTCATCCAGTCTCCTTTTAAATACTTCCAGGCATGGTGACTTCACCTCCATAGGCAGCACATTCCAATGTCAATCACTCTGTCTGTGAAGAACTTCTTCCTAACATCCAGCCTAAACCTGCCTTGGCACAGTTTGAGACTGTATCCTCTTGTTCCGTCACTAGGTGCCTGAGAAGAGACCAACTCCACCTGGCTACAACTTCCCTTTGGGTAGTGGTAGAGAGCAATGAGATTTTCCCTGAGCCTCCTCTTCCCCAGGCTGAACACCACTAGCACCCTCAGCTGCTCCTCATAGGGCTGTGGTCCTGCCCCCTCACCAGCCCTGTTGCCACCAAACAGCCCACCCCTTGAATTCATAGCTCTCTAGCTTAGAGAAAAGGATGCTGTGAGGGCTTGTGTCAAAGACTTCACAGAAGTCCAGAGATATGACACCCATTGCCCTTTCCCTTGTCCACTGATGTAGTCCCTCCATTGCAGAAAGCCACTAGGTTGGCCAGACAGGACTTGCCCTTGGTGAAGCCATGCTGGCTGTCTGAAAGAACCTGTCCTCCATGTACCTTATCTGAATTCTGCGAGGATCTGTTCCATGATCTTTCCAGGCACAGAGGTGAAGCTATTGAGTTGGCAGTTCCTAGGCTCTTTAAAACAGGCACAATACTTCCCTTCTTCCAGTCTCCAGGGACTTCTCTGTGGCATTTCAAGTCCTGGCAGTCAGGTGAATGTGGCTTGCCAACTACATCAGAAATTTGGGATGCATCTCATCAAGTCCCGTAGACCTGTGCATGATTCAGTTCCTCAGGTGGTCACAAATCTTGCCTTCACTTCCAACAGAAGAAACTTTGTCCCCCGGTCCTCATCTTGTGGTCCTTCAACTGAGGAGGTGTGAAGAAAGAGGCTGCCAGTGAAGACCAAGGCAAAAATGTTGTTGAGAACCTCAGTCTTCTCCATAGATGATGTTGTTAACTTGCTGCTCCTGCTCATCAGGGGGCCACACAATAAATTCCCTTTGCTGGTTAATGTACCTGTAGAAGCCCTTCTTCACATCCCTCACCAAGTTCAGCTCCAGCCATGCCCTTCCTGACCTCCCTACAGAATCAGGCACTCCTATACTCTTCCCAAGATACCTGTCCCTATTTGACCTGCCTGTGAAGTTCCTTCTTGTCTTTAGTTTGACCAGCAGGTCTCAGGTCAGCTAAACTGGTCTCTCCCCTTCCTTGCCTTATTTCTTACACCTGAGGATCAAGAACTCTTGGGCCTTATGGAAAGCATCCTTAAAGATCTGCCAGATCCACTCTGCTCCACTGCCCCCGAGAAGAGCTTCCCAAGAGATTCTAGTGACTAACTCCCTGAAGAGCAGTTTCCTTTTTCTAAAATTCAGAGTCCTGGCTATGCTCCCTGACTTGTACCCCTTAGGACTGTGAACTCCACCACTCACAATCACTGTTGCCTTCGACTGTGACACGCCTTGATGAGCTGGTGACCATCAAATCCAGTATTGCACCCCCTTCAGCAAGGTTGTCTATTACCTGGCTTCAGAAGTTAAAGACACTGCAGAAGTTTCCTGCACTGCCTATTAACTCACTGTGATACTTTTCCAGCAGATGTCAGGGTGGTTGAAATCCCCCAGCATGTATCAAGACACTGGCATGCTTTTGATCCTTAAAATGATTCAACTGTTTTTTACTCAGAGAACAAACTTTTATACCAAGTGAATTGAAACTACTGTAGTGCTTCAACATTAGAGCCACAAACCTATTTTACTGCAGTTTTCACTATAAAACACTATTTTACAACCATACAACTCACATTGGAGAACTCCATTAAACAGAGAAAAAACATTTCAAGAGAGCCATGCATTCTGCTGGTTTCTGCTCAGCTACTGATGGAATGCAGTTCACTCAGTGACTTCACATCAACTATTTAGAAAAACTGCTTTCAGGATACAAAGAACAGCCAATTTTGTATGCAAAAGATGATGAATGACTTCTGATGCTTAAGATCGGAAGCAGCAAGAACAAAGTATTAGTGGAGAATTCTGCTTAATGCAAGAAGAACAGGACTTGATCAAACGCATCAAACTAAAGCAAAGTGAACACTTCAGTACCTTTTCTGCCTGTCTCCATGTTTTAATCCAGTGTTAGAACTAGCATTTGGCCATTTAAATACAAAAGAGACAACGGTTGCTAGCTATACTCTAAGAGTTAGTTCAGCAGAAAACAAAAAACTCAACCAAAATCTCTCAGTTCTGGAGGGTGGGAGCCAGAGAATTGGTTGTCGATATATGAATGTGACAAGGAATACACGAAGGATGCAGACAGGCCACAGCCCTAATTACTAAATTACATCTGTGTAGGTTTTTTTAATAAAAGATGGGAAGTCACTTGAGAAAACTTATAACCAAGACATAGTACATGGCATCTCTTTTCACAAGTTTGGAAACAGCACAAAAGCAGAACCAGATTCTACCTCTCTTCTGGCACAAGATGAAATCTGACTTTTGACTTCAAGTACATTTATGTGTGGCAGAGGAATTTATTACTGACTGCATTGACCATGCTGTAAGATGCCTAACTGATTACAAGGACAAAACCAAATATATACAGACATGCAAAAAGAACCACCCCCCCACCACCAAATGACTACATAGTAGATAAAGTATAGAGAAAACCCAAGGATTATTTTACTTAAAGAGCTCAGTGCTACATAATAGGAGTATAAGAAGTTATAGCATATTGCTTAACTACAGTGGCTGGATTTTAACCTTTGAGGAATCTAACTTTGACTTTCAGAATAGAATTTAGGGGAGGAGAGAAGAGAAGCAAGGGAGCAAGGGTAGAGAACATTTTCTCCCTGCAGTTGAGGAGAAAGGAGCACCTCATCTCAACATGGGGTGGTACTATGAAGTCCCTCAGTTTTATACACAACAGAATAAGTCAAAGCAGGAAGTTTTCAATGGTCTTTTAAGGGTAAAAAGTTGTTGCCTTTTTCTACAGCTAAAAACATATCACAACCCCAAAATTTATTACTACCATATGCAAGAAAATTGTCAGGTTCATATAAAACTAAAATTCCCAACTGCAGGTTTATTTATTAAAAAAGGTTACCATTCCCAAGCAGTAAAACGACACACAAGTAAAACACCTTATGAAAAAATACTGATTGCAAATAACTTTGGGTTCTTTGCAACTGAAACAAAGTGTATAGGATTTAAATAACCAGCTTTTAACTGGCAGCACATAAATGCTGCCAGGATGTGGGAAAAGAGCTTTTACCTCATAACTAACAGTTTGCATAATGCAGAGATTCATGTATGCTGGTTTTCAATCTATGCTAGCAACCAAAGTTTATGCAGTAGGTGTGTATCAAATCACCACTATTTTATCCTGCATTTCTTTAATAAAAGTACAGTTACAGGATAAAAGAATGGCTTTATATGGTTTTCCCTGTCCAAGATATTGAATTTTATCACTTTACAAAATGAGAGCTATTTCAATCATGGCATTTTCAGGCAAGTAAGTTAGGAAGAACCTATCATCCACGTTAATAGGTGTCAAAGTAGAGCTAAAAATCTGGTTTACAGAATTCGCAGGAGCTGGTGGTGTATGAACTCTCTTCCATCCTGACATATCTTCCAGAAGGAAATTCAGGGCTTCAGGTTTATAATCAAGGTTTCAAGACTCAGAAGTTTCTTCTCACAGCATGCGACCTTGACTCCTAAAGAGAGTAAGAAAATGCTGCGTTGCTGCTTCTGCTCCAAAGTGTGCCTCATTTAATATGTTAATGCTTTAAAAGTCAGTCCCATTTTGATACTGTACCAGCTGGACAGGCTTAGCTCAGAAAGGGAAAAGAGATTCCATTACTCACCTAGATGAAGTCAACAGTACCAAGAAATACCTTCATTTACAAGTGAGAAAGGTTGGAACCAGTTCAGAATTCACATTAAAAACCTATCAAGTTTTGTTCATTGATCATGTAACCAAAACTAAGTCAATTTAAAGCAATGGGCTATTTGCAAGCTATCAAACAGGTACTGGCCTGAAATGAAGCCATTTGCCAGTGGACACCACAAGCTGCTGACAAAAGCATGGTAAGAGGCTGAAAACAGGGTTGACATTTTAAGTCCTGGTTTTGGAATGTTTTCAGGAACAGTTTCTAGAAAATTTGTGCTATTCTGTTTGTTCTTCCCAAAAATCAAGTTTTTTGACAGTCTGTTTTTGTATCTCAGATGCTCTGTACCCCAGTTCTGGGACACACATCTGAATTATTTCACCAGTCTGAGTCCTTCCTTCCCCTTCTTACTATGCTATGCTGCATGCCAAACTCAAACTACTTCTGCTTCCTAACCTCATCATCTTCACTCAAGCCTTTTAAGCACTAATTTTATTTGTTAAACTTACTCATCTTTTCATCCTCCCTTCTGACTAGCTGCTGTATGGAGTTCCTGCATGCCTACCACGTTATTCAACCCACTTTTAACCTCAAAATCTCAGTTTCTCATCACCTTCTACTTTCACATTACACCATGAATTGCCTCTCTACACCTCTAGGTTCCACAGCCATGTAGCAGCAGTCTCCCTGCTGACTTCAGTTTCCATTACCTTCACCTTACAGCACTTTAGGCTCAATCTAATTCTGTGTCTCTTTTTTGATGCTTGTTGGACTATGAAGGACCCAAACGTTTTCTCTACTGCCTGGTCCCAACAGAAAAGAACTATGTCACGTTTCACACTGAAAAACTTAGCAATTTTTAAAACCCCAATCTGGAAAAAAAATCATACAGACAAGTAACACCTTAAACAGTAAGTCCCTGCTACAAATCACTGAGCTGTTCCAAGGTGATGAAGTAGACAGATTTTAATCTGTTTAGAACACCTATTCTTCCCTGGCTCCATTTTATCAAAATCCTGGGGGGGGTTTCTCTGCAGTATAAGCAGCACCTTTTTCTCAATAAAAACATAGCTGAATACCTGCCAGAGTGTAATTCCATGAATACAAACTACTCAATCACACAAAATACACAGAAAAGGGGACAAAGCAGAGTTGTCAATAAAGAAATTGAAATAATTTTCAGAAGAAAAGTTACAAAAATCAAACATTGGAGTAACAAACATTTCTCTCCCTGAAGGCAAAAAATCCAAGCAGAGAGAACTTGGTCTAGAACTAAAAAGAATATCATGGACTACATGCATACATTACCACTCTAGGAATGAAACTATATGGATTATACAAAGTTTGTTTTGTGCAAGACAATCATTAAGAAATTCTCAAACTACATGAAGCAGTTAAGGAATGCTGGCTATACTAAATTCTATCTAAGCCTGTTCTATTATTTACCCATTCATAAATAAGAAGTATGCAATGAACAACTGACCCAAAGATTCCCACCAGGCAGCTGCTGGCATGTTGATGATGTATCGCAGGTACACAAAGAACTGGACAAGAAAATCAATGGTGGGAAGACTAAAGCTGACCACATGGCTTAGTAGTGAATGCTCCATAGCGTCTGTCAAGTAAAGAGAGAAACATAGATCAGAGAAAGCAAAGGAAAAACACCCAGTGAGCTAGAATTAGAGCACAAAGAGGAGACTGTAAAGAGAACATAGAATGAAACACAAGACAAAGCATGCCACCCTTGCCTTTTGATGTCAGTAAAATTAATAACATTAGCAAATGTGTTTTTTGCTGGAGTTTAAGTGCCCTCTGAGAGTGAACATACCTCACTAGAGCTCATGACCAACCTCTCCATCAACCATACACCACAACAACTACAAGTTTAGATTCACACTTCTCAGACTAAGGTAAATTGCAACAAAACTGTTATTTTCTCTCAGTTTCACTGCCTGGATAAGAGAATAAAACACTTACCTGCTGAGAAAATACATTGTGAGGTTTCATTTGGTTTTGAGATAGAATATGGTATAATAGCATACCAGAACAAAAAGTTACTCTACTTATCAAAAAATGACAACACCAAGATTTCCTCTTATAAAAACAACCATTTATGTGCTTGTACATGTTTGTGTACATGTCCCAACATGTGCATCTGTGTATTTAAAAGCAGTAAGGCAAAACTTGTGTTCTGTGTATTAAATACCAGAGAGAAATAGAGTGCTCCAAGTTCACTTAAAACTACAGAACCTTCCCTATCAAAAGGCCAAGGAGTTGTCATACACCATTATGACCTCAGAATTACAAATACCCTCAACTGCTTTGACACAGGAAGATTCTCCTCCTCCTTTTCAATATAATGATTGCCAATACACTGCAGGCTGTAAATGCTCAAGCAAAACCAATTTGATATTTCTAAAAAGTATTTTCTTACAGTAAATATAAAACTACATTTTGAAGCTATCAAAAAAAAAAAAAGCAAACCAAACCTGAAAAACAGAGAACAAAGTAGTGACACAAACCATATATACAGACAATTCTCAATACCAGGATACATTCTTCCATCATTAAGTTCTTGTGAGAGAACTCAGTTAATGGGGGTTTTTAAAAAAAAAACACCAATATAAACCAACAAACAAACAAGCAGCATTTCCAGAGCATTTTCTGAAGAAAAAAAGAGTAAGCTTCTAAGAAGTACAATACACTTTATATAGTACTTTTAGATTCCAAGAACTGGATTAAAGAAGATTATCATTTTTGTCAGCTAAAACTGCTCTGCTGTGGGGACAGCAGTGAAGATTAAGTAACACAAGGCTGTTTGGTTTGTTGGTTTCCTTCTCTTCCCTGCCTTTTTTCTCCATACCCTACTCCCCCCCCAGTTTTTTCTTTTTCTTTTTTCTCTTGCAGCTAAATGTCCAAGCTTAAATAAAGAGAACACTTCCTGGAACTGAAACACAGCAGAAGGAACAACAGAGATGAAAAGAGAGTTTCACAATTCCTAAAAACCAAAAAAGCATCACCCAGCAGCCTTTGAAAACAAACACTGACCATATCCATTTGCACAGATATGAACCCTGAACAAAACATGCTATAGTCTCTCAAAGAAAACACCTCCAAGTGGACATTAGCTCAATAGCAACACATGATCAAGTGGAGTATTTGAATCAAATCTGCTCTCAAAAGTTAAAAGTTGGGGAAAGTTTTCTCAAAATTACCACAAATTTTGTACTTGAAAGTTACATCAACAAAATGTTAAGTGGTAGAACAAGGAAATATAAAAGAGAATTGCCAGAACTGAAGCTTCCTTGGTTAACTGTTACATGGCTTATATGATTAATGGACCAAATTCTTTTTATATATCCACAACAACAGAATGACTAGCTAAGAAGTCTGTGATCTTCTTCTGCAAAAAATATTTCTGCCCTTTTGTTTGCCCAACCCTTGTGACCTCACTGGAGTATGACTGCAGTGCACACTGTTTCAAGCTACATTTGAAAGCTGTAAGAGGTCTACATGTGCCAAAAATATCTGAATATTGGCTGTACCTATCCCACTCTCACCACCTGAGTTACATAGCACATGATGCAAAGCAGATGCTTATTTCTAATGCACTTCCCAACGTGGTGGAGGCAAGTTGCAGATTATGTTCAAGCCAGGGTCACAACTTCAGGCATCTGCTCATCATGGCCACTACTCAGCAGTTTAGAAGCTGCATATATTGGATTATTTTAACATGACTACATCCAGCAAGCAGCAAATACATGCAGCTGGGAAGCAGACAGTAACGCTACAACCACTTGTTCAACACACAGTCTGCTGTCAGCGTTTGCTTTTTTCCTCCACTCATTGCATGCTCAGCCACAGTGATGAAACACATCTTCATTACACATGGAGTAGTTCAAAACTTAAAGCCAAAAGGCAAGGTGAAACGAGAAAAAGGAAGAATTGTATTCCAAAACTACTCAAACATAAAAATTAAAGTCTGTCAAAAACTGTTTGACATCTTGTAAAGAAGAAAATTATTAGAATTCAGCAAGTCTTTGTAAGGATTTAACTCTACCTGCAAATCTGCTTGAGACCTGAACAGTTTCAATTATGGGTAGCAAGACTTACGATAAAACTGTAAAAGAACGCGCAATATACTGAAGGAAGGGACAGGATGGACAATTTCACACTCAGTTTCATTAAGTCTAAATCTGCACAAGTCTTGCTTCCTCTGTCCCATCACAAATTGCCTGTGTAGGTACAAGAGTTTGTGCAATTGCATGACAAACTCACTTAGGCAATGATTCCAAGCTGAAGTCAGATCTTTTTGGGTGGTGAGAATAGGGGCTTGATCTTTAATTACATCAGTTCCCTCACAAAAAAATCCTCTTACACAGGAAATGGATGGTGTGGAAAATGGAATGAAATGCTAGGTTATGCTAGTTTTAGCTGTGTGAAATCACTCCTAAAGCTACAAATAGACATAGAAAATGTTACATTAGGAGATGCAAGTAAGAGTCTGTGTTTGCAGCTCATTTCCTATGCCACAGCAACCAAATTTGGTTTTGTCACCCATGCACATATTCTGCTGTAAATTAACACATTATCACTTACAGCAAAATACTTAACTCTGAGATAAGGTAAAGCATGATGATGGTGCAACTACTGCACGTTCTAGCTTGTTATGTTCATACTATCTCGTTTGTATGGCATCGGCCCTTAGAAAGGTAAGTCAAATTTCAAGGTGAAAAAGTTTGTTTCTCTATTTGATATATTAAATGTGTACTTCAGATTAAATCTGAGACTACGATTGCCATTTGTTTTTCAAGTTGCTTTATAGAGTTAGAAAATGGAATTCCATCTGGCTATTATACTCCATTATGTAAATTCCATTTTAAGTATTTCTTACCACCGCCACCAAAATCACTTGGAATCAGTGCTCCCAAATACATAGTTTCTTATTGTTTTTATTACAGTACATGTACTTTATTCTGAGACAGCACAATGTCACAGCCCCCTCTACTGGAAATATTTAATGAACCGTTAAACAATAGTCCGGGGAAAAAAGATTCTTCACTTTGAAGAAATTTAGAATTAATTTAAATAATACATACAGAAGCCTACAACATGGTTTTGATTCACTTATATAATTTTTAGTCTAGTTTTTAGTTGTGTGTCTTTCATGAAAGACATGGAGTACAACTACTGATACCTCTAATCCCCAAGTATGAGGCAAACCTAGGCAAAGTCTAATTTAGACATAATTTTATGTTAACCTTAATAGTTTAGGCAAAAGGACTCTGAACTAAGAACTAAAAACCGCAGTAACATGGAAAAAGTCACATTGTAGAACAGCTACTCAAAAACAGGGTGCATGGAAAAAACAGGTTTTTTCTGCTCTATGTCCCAAAACTCCACCTCTCCATAGCATGATGCTGCAAGTAATTAATTCGACTTCAAGATCCAGAGACAAAGACTTGTAACCATCATCTTGAAAAACAAGGTTCACCATTTCCTCTCCAAATACAAAGAAAGCTGCACATGAAAAATAGATCTCAAGTTTCAAACTAGCTAGTCATGGTTTTTGTTTCCCCAGATAGTTCCAAAGTGAGTAACAAGTACAGCATCTGTAACAAAGCCTCAAGAGAAGGAAACTCAATTTCTCTGCAGTGTTTCTGTTTTCCTTATTAATTCATTAGAAAAATTATGTTTCCAATCTCGCATCTCTTTCTATTCCCATTCTAGGAAAAGGACAGCAACACTACCACATCTGTTTTAACTATCTCAGTCTGATACTCACATGTGTAGCCATGGCATGTGGCTGTTGAAGTGCTTGAACTCCAAGATCAGAATACAGCTGGTATAGAAAAAAAAAAAAAATCACAAACAAAACAAAACAATAAATACCAAAAATTAACAGAAGAGCTTGTTTCATAATTTGATGTTTTTGCAACCCTTTCATATGAATTGAGAGTCCTTAAAATTTCAAACCATGGGCTCCAGTTATGTATAGTACTTAAAAAAATAAATAAGTCAACATTTCAATACTTACACATTTCTCTCTTTCCCACTGCACTGAAGTATAGTTGACCTGGATCAGTGTCAAAAAGCACTTTCCTTGCCAGAAGTGGTAGGCTTGTCTATCACAAATCCTTTTCACTCACCTCTAATTGGAAGCGTTTACCTGCAGCATTACTGCACTTAGAGATCACACACAAGTACGCAGGCTTTTCTTTGCATTTTATATCACCTTAGTTTTCACATGGTACTTCTGTTAGCATCAATAAATCATGTACCTGTGAACTGAGAGCATGCTACACCTAAACATCCCTTAAGTGATGTTCAAAGTCTTGTCTTATTCAATACCTTTGTAGGGAAACTGAATTATTTGGGTAGGTCAGGATTTCCCACTTCAGAGGTTTGAAATACGAGGTTTAAAACTTCTCTTGCAGTAATAAAATATAATTGAGTATTTCCATAAAATACTTGATTCCTGTCTTAATTTAACAGGGATGCCAAAAGAAATGGTAATGAGTGAATTGAAGAGGAAAAGAACTAATCAATCCTAACACCTGTTCAATTTGACAGTAAGTTTTTCTGTCACCAGCTATTTACATTTTAAAATGTACTATTTTAAGAAATGGCTTTCTTGCAACATTGAGAATTTCCTAAGAAACATCAGAAATACTACCCACATCAAAGCAAAAATCCCACGTGGTTAACTGAAAATGTAGTCATTTGACTATTGAGAATTCATTTTGACTTTCAGAATATACAGAAACAAGCTTCTATTCACACAGAGAAAGAATTACTTTGGGAAATAATGGCTTGGATAGACTCAGAGCTTTCTGAGGAGTCCGAGTCCCATTGTATCGGGGTGTTATTTTCAAACAAAACAGATCGATTAGTCTTTATTCTGCTGTCAGTTATAGATTCCTGACACTAACAGATTTCAGAGTCAAAGGCTTCTCCTAGAAAACTGGAAGAGGTTCTCTAACTGGAGAACAACTGAAATGACTTAACAGTAGCCACATAGGCATGGGGCTAAGTACGGGGAGCAACTAACAGAAGTGCTCTGAACTGCCTTTGCTTAAACTAAAAGCTTTTGTTGCAGCTGCAGATAAACACCTCAAGTGTAAGTAAACGTTTTGATATGGGTACCTCAGGAGCTGCAGCTTCCACTAGGAGAGGGGGAGGTAGAGATCCATTTTCCTGAGGAATTCCTATTGGCTGATAAATGACTTCAGATGGTTGCACATAAACCAAAGAAGAAGAGACAGGAGACTGAAATAAAACACATTCGCAATACAAGTTATGCACAAAACCCACCAAAGCTTATTGTATAATATTCCTTGTTATATATAAATGAAGGTAACGCTTTAAAACAGAATGTCAAATTAATCTTTGGTAACTTAAAACTAAGTGAAGGGAAAGCAGGTATTAAGATCAGGCAGTAGGCTAAAAGAAAGATGTCCTTCACTGCAATGTATTTTTCAGATTTACATTTTGAAAAGCATTGTTAAAGAAATCCTAAAATTTATTACATTGATGCTTACTCTCATATAAATACAACAAAGCATAATTAGCTCTTACAAAAACATTACACTAAAAAAAACACAAGTTTTTTTTTTTGTTTGAGGATAAACCCCACAGTATTTCTGTAATTCAGCAGGCAGATGTAAAAGCAGTAGACTGACATCTACTAACAGAGTGGAACTGACCACAACTGGACAATGCTGGCTGCTACTCTTAGGATCATCACAGGATGTTAGGGGTTGGAAGGGGCCCAAAGAGATCATCGATTCCAACCCCCCTGCCAGAGCAGGACAATACTATCTAACACAGATCACAGAAGAACACATTCAGACAGGCCTTGAAAGCCTCCAGAGAAGGAGACTCCACGACCTCCCTGGGGAGCCTGTTCCAGTGCTCTGTGGCCCTTACAGTAAAGAAGTTCCCCCTTGTGTTGAGGTGGAACCTCTTTTGCTGCAACTGACACCCGTACTCAAATAATTTATCAGTTTGAACAGTTCAAGCTTAAGAGTCCTCCTTTCAGCTTCAGACTCTTCAAATTCCTCATATGCTGAGATTTTTACATTAAGCTTCTCTGCTTGAGAGAACACAAAACCAATGAAACATCCTCTCAAAATTACTAGGGCCAGTGGTTTCAGTTTCTTCATCCTATTTCAAGGGTCCAGGTCTAAATTCACCCTACTTGTGCATCCAGCTGCTTCTGCTGGAAACACTCCAGTACCACAACAGTTTGTAACAGTTAACGAGCTAGTTAACACTCATCCCTCTGACCAACCAAAACACAGCAGTTTTTACCTGCTTCTGAGAGCTTACTAGACAATTTAGTACACATCTTGCCAGAGGAGGGAAAAGTAAAATCTTTACAACAGATTTGTATTTGATGTTTCAATAATGCTATTTTATGCTTTCTGCAACATCACAACACCACCAGGTTGGGAGCGTGTGTTGATCTGTTAAGAGGGTAGGGGGGCTCTGCAGAGGGACCTGGACAGGCTGGATAGATAGGCACAGTCCAATGCCAGGAGTTTTAACTAGTCCAAGTGCCAGATTCTGCACTTTGGCCAAAACAACCCCATGCAGCACTACAAGCTGGGGATAGAGTGGCTGAAGTGCAGCCAGGCAGAGTCCTTCTGCCTCATACTCAGCACTGGTTAGGCTGCACCTTTAGTACTGTGTCCAGTTCTGGGCCTCTCAATTTAAGAAAGATGTTGAGGTGCTTGCATGTGGCCAGAGAAGGGCAACAAGGCTGATGAGAAGATGAGCACAGCCCTGTGAGGAGAGGCTGAGGGAGCTGGGGGTGTTCAGACTGGAGGAGACTCATGGGAGACCTTATTGCTCTCTACAACTACGTGAAGGGAGGTTGTAGCCAGGTGGGATATAGTCTTTTCTGCCCAGCACCCAGAGACAGAACAAGAGCACATACACTCAAGCTGTGCCAGGGCAGGTTTAGGTTGGATCTTAGGAAGAAGTTCTTCATGGGAAGAGTGATTTGCCACTGGAACAGGCTGCCTAGGGAGGTGAAGGAGTTACCATGCCTGAAGGCATTTAAAAGGAGACTGGATGAGGCACTTAGTGCCATGGTTTAGTTAATTAGAAGGGTTAGGTGATAGGTTGGACTCCATAGTCTTAGAGGTGTTTTCCAACTTGGTTAATTCTGTTTTGTTATAGTCAGCAAGTGATGCCAATCCATTGGCTCTGGGGAGATGTTACAGCTGCCTTCTGATAACCCGAAGAGAACCTGCAGGAAGGCTGGAGAAGGCCCTTCTGAAAAATAAGGATGTCTTGTGATAGGACAAGGGCAAAGAATTTTAATCTGAGGGAGAACAGGGCTAGACTGCATCTCAGGAAGAAGTTCATCAGTGGCAAGACTCTGGACTAGATTGTGAAAAGGTTGTGGATGCCCCCTCCCAGGAGATGTTCAAGGCCATGTTGGATGAGGCTTTGAGCAACCAAGTCTTGTTAACAGACATCCCTGTCCATGGCAAGGAGGTTAGAATAGATTATGTCTGAGGTCCCTACCAACCTAAACACAGAATCAACCAGGTTGGAAAAGACCTCTATGATCATTGAGTCCAACCTATCACCTAACCCTTCTAATTAACTAAACCATGGCACCAAGTGCCTCATCCAGTCTGAGTACAGTGGCAATTCTATGATTCATTTATTCTAGGAGTGTGATGAGTAGTGAGAAAAGTCACTGTTGTGTAAGCACATTAACCTTTAAACTAGATGTAAACTAATGGTAAAGTACCGCAAATATGAATTCTATTTACCTGTGCAACAGGCCATGGCCACTGACTTGTAAGACACTGCGTTGGTGCCTAAATTCCAACAAATCAAGGTATTAGTGACATGATTAAGAACACATGTATAGTAGAATTCCCAGCATACCTGAATCAAACCCTCCCAAATCTATATCAATTTATAAAGTAGTATTATTTTCCTTAAGGACCCAAGTAATTGAGGAAGAGTTTTGTTAACTTCACTCAAGCTCTGAATCAGCCATTTCCAACGCTTCTAAAAAACTGAAGCATTTAAGAATTGTGCCCAATGGAGGGAAACAGAAGACACAAATGCAGTTCATTTTCTGATGCACATTAGAAACACAGACATACTGCATAAACTCAGTATTGGGTCATCCAGGTGGTTAAGGGACTGGAGAGTAGACATCCCAGGATGCTGAGAGAACTGGGATAAAGGTGGAAGAGGATAATTATTGCTGGCTACAATTACTGGGGTGGGGATGGGAAGGTGGGCATGGGTACAATCGATTCAGATTCTCACTAGATGTGCTCAGAGCACAAGTCAGTAGACACAGGCTGGAAAACTGAAAATTAACTAGTTCTTGTAAGAAAAGACTGTTTCTTCTTCCAAGGGTCAAGTATTCAAAGAAGCTGTCCAGAAAGGGTATGGAATCTGTCAGTAGAGCTACTTAAAATCCAATGGGACAAGCTCCTAAGAAAATTGTAACCAGCCCTGCTTTGAGCACGAGTTAGGATTACACAATAGAAGGATGGTAGTAAGTCAGTTGTCCAGTAACACTACCATGTAGTTACACAGGCAAAATAAGTTGTGTTCTAGTGTAATTACATCCTTCAAGGCAGTTAAGATGGGTTTTTTGTTTTTTACTATTCTGAACTACTTATTTCCTGAGAAGAATCAGACCTGAAACAGTGCTGTCAATAACACTGCACAGCCTGAAGAAACGCTGGTGGTCTGAAATCCATTATGGTTTCATACACATACCTGATAATGGTATGTAGGAGACTGATACACTGGTTGGGCTACCATCACAGGAGAACTGGAAACAGAGCGTGACTTAAAAAGAAGAGAGTTACAAGTCTTAATGCAGCAATTGCCATTCTTACTGAGAACAGTTCCAAAGCACCACAGTGCTGAGCCACATTTCGTCTCCTTTGGAAAATGGATTTACCAGGTTTTACCTTACACTTGGACTCTTCAATATCACTATTTGTAAGGGCCTATGCTACAGATGAAACAAAAATCTTTGGCATGTTTACTTCAAAGCACCAGGCCACTGCTATCTAGACATGAAGGTACATTCACCACCCCGACCACAGGCACATTTTTAAAGGCACTCAGAGCAATCTAATTTACCTCTGACGTATTCCTATTACCTCCACAGTCTTCTAAACCCTATCATTCTGTGGTTGTGTTCAATTCCCTTTTCCATTCCCTAACTCACAACAGTTCCACCAATCATTTGGATCTGGCAGTGATGCAGTTTAGGGAACTTAACCAGCTAAAAACCTGAGTGGGTTTTGTGGAGGCCTAGTTTACAGTCAGAGAAACACCAACAAAACAAAACAGTGGGCAGAAAAATACAGCTGTGGTAGAGCACAACATAGTACTGTGAACCTCTGGTTCTGATTAAATGCTATGTACAATTTTGACGACATGAAACTTCAACGTTCCTGCAAACAGTTAAGGAACCACCCTAAAATTACTTCAAATCATTCTACACCAAGTGAAAAATGCCGAATGTAAAATGGGAAGACACAAGGGTATTGCAGACAGGCCACCAGAACCAAAGTTCAGTACTAGAACATAATTTTTGTTCATTTTCCCAACAGATAGGATTTGAGCAAGTTCTCTGGAACTACAGAGCATGGGCTTCAACAAAGCTTTTTAAAACTAAATGAACAAGTGTTTATGCTTATTCTCTAAAAGCTGAGCAGGTACTGTGAGGAGTTGCCCACGTCTCTTTTAGAAGAGCAAACATCTGAGAGGCCCAGAGATTAAAACAAGGTTAAATGCCAAGAAAAAGATTCTATGCTGCCAATTAAAAAACACTACTGCCCATATCTCTGTTTAGGAAGAATGCTTGGTTTTACTCATTAGTAACTGAGTTTTTGCCCAGTATGTGAAAGGATCTTCCAGTGCTAAATAGTGGCAATATGTGCAGCCTCTGTAAATGCTGCTTTTACAGAAATTAGCAAGGATACATCCCCCGTGCACAACGCTGAAGTGATTGACAACTCCTTCCGGTACTTTCCAAGACACTCTCTCCAAGTTTCCCAAGCCTTCTAAAGTCAACTGAATTAGCTTCCCCCTAAATCAGGCAGTATTATTGCAGAGTATGGGAATTAGCAGCAAATGGCCCAACTGCACTTGTACTTTGTTGATCTAGTGTTATGTTCTCTTTTCATCCACAGTTTAACAGTTTTCAGCCAAGAAAAACCACTCATAGAAGAATAATAAATGCAATCAACCAAGGGTCATAAGCACCTTAGCAAAACAAACTTCTCCTGGGGCTGGCCCATGCTGATTCTTAGCTACCCTCTCCAAGAAGTCACACAAAAGTAAGAGTTACCTGCAGGAGAACAATAAACTTCAGCAGTATTTAAAAACACAAAATAAACAGACTAATAAAAGGAAGCCATTTGTAGATCAAACACAAGGCCTAGCCAAACAAACTGTAAACAGGAGAGACTTGAAAACGCTGCACTCATTTTGGCCCATAGAAAAGCACACCAAAATAAATTACTTACTGGCCATGACTGTGGAGAAGAAGTAGCTTCAGAGGTATGAAAATAAGCCATTCCATTATGGTAAATGTAAGGATATCCACTTGAAGTCGTTAGGTACATTGTACCAGCTTCTGTTATTACAGTAGAACCTGCAATTAGTATTTTAAAAGTTTACTTACAAGTAAATTTTTCTAATGTGTAGATCATAAAGAGATGATGTCTGCTCAGGAAAGGACAAGGCACGCCCAGTGCCTTGTCAGTTTCCCTTCAACACAAAATCCTGAAAGCAGATGGTGGCAGGGTAAATTAGGGGTGCAGAAAATGGCCTGTGCATTAATAAATAAATCACTAAACACAGTCAACTCTTCCTGAACATATTCTCACATGGCAATTGATCAGTGCAAGACCAGGCATATCTTGGTTCCAAAAAGCTTAACATTCATAAGGACAAGTATACAAATGCTGGTATGAATACATACGAGGACTCCGTATCTTCTGTTTTCTTATTGCTGGACCAATATTCAATTTCTTATCCTTATAATTAAGTTTTTTAGCCTGGAATTGAAGAAAGATGGTATTATTTTCTACACATTAGGCATCCACTAAACAAAATGAGAAGCAGACAAGGCACAGAGGTTGCACCCTTTCCTGCTTTTTATACACCTTGGCCCCCGTCAAAGTTACACTAATTACTTTGATGGCCTAACCTTAGGCTTGCGGATAAAACCGATCATTAGGAATTTCAAATGTTACTTATTCGCCATGGAGTAACATCTGATATACATGATTGACAAAACTGATTTTGGGATTCACTGCTTTTCCAAAAGGATCTGCACAAAGAACTTCTCATTTACTTTGCTAGAAAAGCTTAGTAAAGAAATTGTGAAGGATGGCTTTACCAGTAGCAGGTCCTGCCTAACTAACCTAGTGGCTTTCTATGATAAAGTAGTTAAGTCATTAGAAAAGGGACACCCTATGGATGTGATCTATCTGGACTTGTGCAAGGCCTTTGAGACAGTCCTCAACATCCTGCTCACCAAATTGGAGACATGTGGATTTGATGGATGGACTGTTCAGTGGATAAGGAATTGGCTACATGGTTGCACGCAGAAGGTGGTGCTCAATGGCTTGAAGGCCACATGGAGAGCAGTGACAAGTGGCATCACTCAGGGGTCTGTACTGGGACCTGTGCTATTTAATATTTTCATCAATGACATAGCAGGATCCAGGGCACCATCAACAAGTTTGCAGATGACACAAAACTGTGTGGTGGTGTCAACACACCAGAGGGAGAGGAGGTCATCCAGAGGTGCCTGAACAGGCTGGAGAGGTGGGCCCAGGTGAACCTCATGAAGTTCAACAAGAGCAAGTGCAAGGCCCTGCATCTGGGACAGAACAATCCTCACTATCAGTACAGGCTGGGGGATGAGGTGTTAGAGAGCAGCTCTGTGGAAGGGGACTTGAGGGTGCTGGTGGACAAGAAGCTGGACATGAGCAGGCAGGGTGCACTTGCAGCCCAGAAGGCAAATCATATCCTGGTCTGCACCAAAAAAAGAGTGGCCAGCAGATCCAGAGATGTGATTGTGCCATTTTGCTCTGGTGAGACCCCATCATGGACCTGATAGAGCAGGTCCAGAGGAGGGCCACGAAACTGATTAGAGGGTTGGAGCATCTCTGCTATGAGAACAGGCTGAGGGAGCTGGAGTTCTTCAGTCTGGAGAGGAGGCAGCTCCAGGGGGACCTAACAGCAGCCCTCCAATACTTGAAGGGGGCCTACAGGAAAGATGGAGAGAAGCTGTTTACAAAAGCCTGCAGTGACAGGACCAAGAGGCAATGGGTTTAAACTTGAGAAGAGCAGTTTTAGATTGGATGTTAGGGACAAGTTCTTTATTATGAAGGTGGTGGAGCACTGGAACAAGTTGTCCAGGGAGGTGGTTGAGGCCCCTTCCCTGAAGACATTCAAGGTGAGGCTTGATGGGGCCCTGGGTGAGCTGGTCTAGTAGGGATGTCCCTGCTGACTGCAGGGGGGCTGGACTAGATGACCTCTAGAGGTCACTTCCAGCCTGGACCATTCCATGATTCTATGGCTCTACAGCTCTTTAGAGCTCTAGATGTCCTAGAGAGCACACACAGGCTAAAAAAGTAAAGACTGTACATCACAGTCAAGAGCTGTACTATGAACTTGCAACTCCCCTAGTTCCAGTTTTCACTATACAGCTGTCTTCTTAACCATGCAGGCCAAACTTAAGAGATCTGTTTACCAACTCACCTCTGAAGTAGAAAACCAGCCAACCAGGGCTACTTAGTGTCTAACACGAGAAGTAGTATTTCATTTAGGAGATAATCTTTACAGGGACTGTCATTTACCTCCTGTAAAATCTTCTGTGCATCTTCTTGGGTTTCAAAAGTAACAAAGCCATACCTAAATCAAAGTTACAGAACATCTTTACACACATTGCATGTTATTGCTTGATATAGAGTACAGGTGGTATTATAAGGTAAAATAAAAGGGGGGGGAAAAAATCACTTTTAGACAAAGATTGCAATAACAATTGTAATCTTAATCTAACATTCTTGTTATAGTACACTTCCCAATACATTTAAGTAGGTGGTAACACATTACTATTTCTATGCAATGAATGAGCAGTCCATGTAGAAAGCAATGCTGTACTCTATACACATCTTTAGTTTCTTCATTTATATTAAATGATTTTTAATGTCTCACTCGTGGATGCCCAAGATCAGACACTGAAAATGTTATTTATTATGCCATAGGTCCTAGCATAGCTCCCACACACTTCAGTGGCAACTGCCAAAGCACGGAACATTCACAGGTGCTATTCACTACACTGAGGTCTCAGAAAAAGCACCAGTGTTTATGAATTATTATTGACATGATTAGCATTAGATGAGTTCTGTGGCAATCAAGGACTTCAAAACACTGTGTCTTTCACCACAGCTCTTCCAACTACTGCAGCAGATCTTTCTGTGCAGAACTCCTGCTGTACCAAAACCCCTCAATTTGTTCCCAGAGAAATCTAGGCCGCTGGATGTGGCAAAAATAAATGTCTGATCTTAAAGGCCAGACATTAAAGAGTAAGGTTTGTGCCACAACACATGAAAAAACAAACAAACAAAACTGACCCTCATCCAAAAAAAATCTAAACAACTTTCTGAATTTCTTTGGAAATCTCTTAGCAGTTTTGTTTGCACATTTCAGAAGATCCCAAGGAGGCCTCTGTTGCTCCAAGCAGCAGATCAAAGTTTGCAGCACAACACAGGTTCATTGTGAGCACTTAGATGCTTACTGAATACAAAGGTCCAGTAAGCCTCTGACTAGCTGTTATTTTAAATCCATGCTACATGAATCTGAAAACATTTCCAAGAACATGGATACTCTTCTCCTAGCCTGCTTTTCTGTACTGTGAACTAGTACACATAATCAGTCATACAACAAGTTTCTTAAATGGCTTGCTGAGAAAAGCAGTGAAGCCTCTGCTTGGATTTCAGTGGAAATCCCAACATTTCTGCACATAAATGTGTTCCAGCATATTTACTGTGAGACGCTGGCCATTACAACTGCACAGTAACTTGGTATTCTTGGGTTACTGTCTTACATGAACTGCAAGTCTCAGGTATTTCTTGCAATTCAGTGAAAGCACAGCTCACTTTCTCCAGCCTCCTTGGGGTTCTAGCAATAACTTGACTACTCCTAAGCTTTCTCCAGATTTGCTCCTCGGCACTTGTTGCTGACCTCCAGTCCTAGCTCCCCTACCTACAATCTTGTCTTGCCATCACACTTGACCCCTATGTTCTTGCTCCACAACTCTTCACACCACCTCAGCTTAGTCACACACTCCAGTGCAATCACGTGTATCTCACCTCTTCCTCTATTCTTAGATTCCTTTCCACATGGGCTTTTGGCAATAGAAATAGAGAAGTTTAGCAACCAGATGACTAAGGATTATCTGTTTAATTTATTATCATAGAAAAACCTGGAAAAGCTATTGATTTTGAGCTGCACACAGCTTCATCTTATAGATTAGAACTACACAGTTTCGCAGTTCTGCAAATGACAGACATTTATCTGTAGATGTTAAAGACAATAAGAGATTTTTGCACATCTGCCAACACTGGACTTAACATAAAGTTAATAACATTCCAAGCTACGAAAATTACAATCAAATTAACTACATCCAGTCAGCTTTTTGCTACACTTTCAAGTTCTAGAACATGCTTATTCTACTATACCAACCCCTTTGATACTCCAGCTCTGTCATTTACTATCTTCACTTCCTTCACACTTCCATATTGGGTAAAAAATGTCCTCAGATCATTTTCATTAGTCTGGTAGAGTAAATCAAGAGTGTTAAAAAAAAAACAAAACAAACAGTTGGTTTGCATAGTTATTCAGTGAATATTTACCATAAGAATGTTACAGGATATAACTCTGAATAAACTCTTCAGTTTGTTGTGAACTAGTTATGACCCTAAACAGGAATAGAACAGTGAAGGGCACCACCAACACACACGACTGTCTCACTTTTTTTCCCCTACTGAATTACATTTAGTGGTAAAAAAAGCAGGGGCAGGGGGAATGGACACACATCAGGGAAAATACCTTCAAATCAATTCCTCCTACAAAGATACGATTTGGTGTAACTGTTCCAAACACTGGAGCATTGGTAAGATTGTTAAGCGGCACTGGTGATACAGGGTTGAGGCATGAAGATAAAGATTCTATTGGCAGCTGATTTGTGGCCTGCTGAATGAAAGAAAATATTTTCAGCATCTTGCATGTTATATCAGATAAAAAAATTCTAGAGAATATTTCTTTTGGGGAGGCACAGCAAATACTGAACAATATTAACCGCATTTTTACTCAGCGCACAGCTCAAAGTATTTCAGCAATCTCCACTTTGAGCAGTTCAATTTGATGACTACTTTACAGACTAAAGTTTGACTTTCAACATTGTTTCTGCTGTATGAATCTCAAGTTAATTCTGATTTCAGAGATTAATTTACAACTATCAAATGCCCTTTATCTTAAGCCTATATGTGAAGGACATTTTCAACTCCATCTGTGCTCTTGCACATCTACAAAGCTCTGCTCTCTTCAACAGCTCCTGGTTGATTTTCCAAGTGCCAAGCACCCACAATTCCATAAAATTTGATCTCATTACAACTGATGAGAACAACATTTGTTAATTCAACACAAACATGGGTTGCAAACATGATGCAGAGTGACCCATACAGGAATTCTCTTTGCCAAAAAAGCACCAAAGCCCTTGCCCAAGTAAAGGAACACAGTACAGTGGAAACATCATGGAACCATTTTTTGCTGTCTGCCTGATGTTTTAACTTCCACCATGCTTACATCTGCGAGTTGAGACAATAGAAGATTGCATTTAACTTGAGACCCTTTACAGAACAAATTAATACTGCTTTATACTGTTAACCCTCATTTTGAGAGGACAGCTATAAAACAGCTATGTAGCACCGCAATAAAGCCTTTAAGACCATTTCTGCTGTGTGTTTCTTTCTCTCCATGGACTAATGGTTACCAAAACTAATCCCAGGCTATGCTACCCTGACAGTACCACTAAGAAAGGAGCCTGAAGTGAAAGACAAGCAAGCTACCATAGACTGTAAGTAACAATACTAAAGAGTTGTGAAAAGTAGGGGCAGTAAGCAAACAGTCTCAGCCTCCAACCTTTATTTTTGAAAGAGTTTTAAGAAAAGTTTGTTTTTTCTTACTATTTTGCAGTCCTTAACACTTGTAGTGAGGATCAACAAAACATGTAACAAGAATGCTTTAACAATGGAAATCTGCACCATTTATTATGGAGTTATTTTGCTCCTTATGGTATCCATACCTTTTAGCCTTCCAAAAACTGGAGGATAAAATTACAGAATGTCAGGGGCTGGAAGGGATCATCTAGTCCAATCCCCCTGCCAGAGCAGGATCACCTATACCAGAACACTCAGGAATGCATCCAGGCAGGTTTTGAATTTCTCCAGAGAGGGAGACTCCACAACCCTCCGGGCAGCCTGTTCCAGTGTTCTATCATCCTCATAGGAAAAAAAAAATCCTTCTCATGTTTAAATGAAACTTCCTATGCCTCAGCTTCCACCCATTGCCCCTTGTCCTGTCACTGGGCATCACCCAGCAGAGCCTGGCTCCATCCTCCTGGCACTTCACCCCTCAGGTCTTTATAAAGATTGATGAGGTCACCTCTCAGTCTTCTCTTCTCCAAGCTAAAGAGCCCCAGCTCCTTCAGTTTCTCCCCACAATAGAGATGTTTAATTCCCTTAATCATCTTTGTGGCTCTGTGCTGGACTCTCTCAAGCAGTTCTATGTCCCTCTTGAACTGGGGGGCCCAGAGCTGAACACAGTACTCCAGATGTGGCCTTACCAGGGCAGAATGGAGGAGCAAAAAAGCCTCTCTCAACCTACTAACCACAGCCCTTCTAATACACCCCAGCTCCTCCTGCCTATGAATGCACATTACTGGCTCATGGACAACCTCCCATAAGCTAGGACCCCCAGATCCTTTTCCCCTTCGCTGCCTTCCAACAGATCAGTCCCCAACCCATACTGATACCTGAGGTTATTCTTTCCCAAGTGCATGGTGTCCTTAAACAGTTATCCTGACAGAATTCTCCTCTCATTCACAGTGTCTGATTTACTTCCCAATTTTCACTCTCAGCTTACTCACAGGACATGATTTCCTTATCTCTGCCTCTAAGTGTCCCTGGATGAAACCACATCACATTCCATTGGGAGCATTCACATAAAAGCAATGAGGGCTGACAGTTCCAAATTTCGTAAGACAGACTCATTTAAGGCAAAGGAAAAACCCACGTCTTGATGTATTGAGGACAAGAGACGTGTTCCTCCTGCTGGAAGGACTACTGCAGAGTTGTGCTCAACCTGGGAAAAACCCAAGGCTTGCAGGCAGCAAACTATCACTATCACTGCAGCCACACGGCCTTCAGGAGAAGGAATGTTTTCTGCTAAGAACTACTTTTGAAGGACGAGGAAACGTGTCACTTTCTTCATCTCATGCACCAAACACAACATTCCACTTGTACAATCATTTAACAACCGTGCGTAGCACTGAAATATCTGTATTTAACTATCAAGTCACGACAAACACCTAACAACAGATCCCGAACACCTTCCTCGCCTCCAAGATCTCGTACTTAATCTTCTCCATATTAGTGCTCTTTATGAAAAACAACAACAAAAAAAACACCCCAAACAATCCAAACCTTAAATTAAACACATCACTTGTTAATTCTCAATGCAGTAAATCCCAAAGAATCTGAAAACCTTAGAAATCTGTATTGCCATTCCTCTCTTCAGTACCAGTGTGGCACTAAGAAACAACAGCTAAAGAACTAAACCTAAGCGCTAACAGCAGGTCACTTGCCAGCTGCCTAACCAGGTGCTCCTACAGGACCTCCAACTCTCACACCACACACACTGCCCCTGCCAACGCTCTATGGGTTTGTGCATTCATCGGTGATTTGAAGTGTTGTTCAGCGTCTTGGACAGCTGCTCTTTACGAGAGTCTGTGTATTTTCACTCTTGCAATGCACACATCCATTATCCGGCAATCAAACGCTACAAAGGCCCGGTGATTAATCCCAAATTTGGACCCCGAACAACTTCCATTTGTACACTTCTTAGCCATCGTACAAGGTCAGAAACCAGCCAGCCTTCTTCCCCAGGTATCCGTTCCGCAGTACCCCGAGACAAGGGAGCTGTTTACCAGAGGGCGAAGCCACCCCCAAGAAAATGGCGGCAGCCCGCGGCCGCAGGAGACAAGGCCGTAACCGACGCCGCCAGAGAAAGGCGCTTTGGCGGGAAGGCTCCGCATTCCCGCCCCGCGCCGCTACCAGCCCTCTCGCCACGGCGGCTGCCCGCCCCCCAAGAAGCCGTCTCGGCACCCGCCGGGCTCTCACCGCGCCGTCGGGTTCCATCTCTCCGCCGTCGCTGTCACCGCCTCAGTCGCAGCACGCTGCCGGCACGCGACGAGTTTCTCGGGTCGGCCCCGTGCTCGGCGGGCAAGCACCGGCACGGCAGCGGCACGGCAGCGGCACGGCAGTGAGGAGAGAAGCGAGCCGGGGAGGGGACCGGTGACGGGAGGAAGGCCGAGGAGGGACGGAGCAGCCCTTATCGCCCCGGCTGCGGCCGGCCTCGCGCTCCCCAGCACCTCTCAATTCCGCTTTCCCTGTGGAAATCGCCTCCTTAAAGGACCCTGCGGCGAACTGGCATCCGGAGTGCCTCTGCCCGACGGCTGCTAGCGCTGTCCTCACCGCCCGCTCCGCCTCAGAGCCCTGGGCGCTGCCCCCGAGCCCTTGTTGCTCCCCGCCGGTCTGATTGCTTTCCCCTCCCCAGAGAAATGGTGTCACCGACGAGCCCCCGCACAGCAGCAACGCCTTAGTCAGACTTCAGGTTGTCCACAAAGAGGCCCTGGAGAAGCGAAGCTATGGAGCCCCGGGCGGCCTAGAAATCACCTTTCAGGTCCATCCCCACCATCTGAAAAAGCAGGTAACAAACCTCAGCTGGGCTTTTAGGGTGAATAGGGGTAATAGGGTCATGCATTTCACCTGACCTCAACGGAAGGACTACAGTATTGCCCTGTGCGGCTGTTCTCTGGGTCAGGCTCAACACACCACAGCTGATGGAGGCTGGAACACAGTTTAGATGTTACGTCTGTCAGAATGAAGTGAAAGTTCTTGCTTCAACTCAAAGAGACTCTCTAGTAACCACGCTGCCCTCAACACGACTGAGCAACAGTAGTCCCAGGATGACCTTAGAGCTGTCATTTGGGTCTGCTAGCAGAGAGGACTAAAAATTAACATTCTGATGACAAAATATTCCAACTCTTTGACTTTTCCCCTGAGCCTTCAGCGAGGCTGAGGTGAAGCCCTAATACTAACACTTGTATCAGGTGTCCCTCTGTGGTCACAGCACTGCAACTTACTCCTCCCTTCCCTAACTTCATCCTGTTTGCAAATAAGATTTGCCCTGAAAACAGCTCTGCTGCCAAACAGATCTGGAAAAAACAAAGGAGTGATTAAAATGTCAAGTTCATAATCAATGTGGTTACAAGGTACAGTCTGACAGAAATCCTTGATTTAATGAGGGCAAGAGCTAGAATGCAAACATGTGCCAGGAGAACCACTCCAGGGGAAAAGCTGGTTTTCAAAGTGAGCAAACATTCACGGGCTCAGACAGCAGCTCAACACTGAGGTACAACACCAGGATCACTGTAGGGTCCATTTATCATTGGCTGCTCTTCTATTTAAGTTTCTTTTACACAAATTATATCCTTACAACCTAAGCTTAGCAAGACTTTCATCTAAATGCCCCTCTCTGAGTGCAGGCAGGGCACAGACACTACACTGCTCCTTATTTTTCTAGTCTTGTTTCAACACCTACAAGCCTCTGCAACGTTGCTGTTACCCCAGAGAATGAAAAATAAAATGAAAGAGTTTCTAAAAATTCTGCGTCTGTAAGAGATAAAGATATAATGTTTAACACAGTGCTTTTTTTCAGCTGGCTGAGAAATGGTATAAAAATAAAACCAATTTTAGCAGATCTGATGAGATCTTGTAGAAAGAGTTCTTTTGTGAGATTACAGAACTCAGCTGAATTGCGTTCACTGGCTTCTATGAATATTTATCAGACAGCACCAAAGCTTATCCTGAGAAGAGCACTACACTTTAATGATGTGAAAGGCAGAACAAGTCAAGCCTTTCATGTGCTTCACATCTTGATTTGGGGAGTTTAAAGTAAGAATAGCTGAAGAGATAAAGAAATTCAGAGACATGAAAGTGTATTTTACATAGTTTTAATTGTTGCATCTTCTACATTGCACCTCCTCTTCAAGTTAAAAAAAACTAAATCTGGGACGTTTACATTTAAAATAAGATCATTCTGACAAAAATAAGGCTTATGTACACAAATAAGAAAGGCTGAGCTATTTTTTATTGTGATAACTTAAAAACTGAAAGCCTGAAGATCCAATAAATTTAACAAGATTGCCAGCAGAGCTGGCATAACTATCGCTATGTGTCCAAGATTTAGATATTATAACAGAAGGGCTGCTCCAGTACTGCATGGCTGCTTTGTTAAGGAACCCATATCCTGGCTGAGGGAGTCACCCTCAAAGGAATCCAGGAGTGCTGCTGTTTTTTCCTGACTCTGCATGTCAGCAACATGCACAGTGTGAAATGATTTATCCATGCATTAAAAGGCAGTGTTGGACAAAGACAAGAATCTGGCTGTGCTGCTTCCTGCAGGCTCTTGTTTTTTGTCCTTATTTTATAGCAGCAGTGAAAGTCAGAGGTTAAGTGAGGAAAGATAATCTGAAAAGTGGCAAGAGAAGGAAAAAGCAGAGAAAAAATTATCTGGGAGGAGAAAGGAGGAAAAGAATTATCCAGGCACAAAAAGCCAAGGATGATTTTATGACTGTATGCGTTTGGCAACAGACTGATTTCACTGATGGATTCCCTGACCTTGGAAAAGACATACTGCCTTTTTTGCTGCCGTTACTTATCTGTAGATAACAGTGCCCTTTTTTTGCTAGCAGCTTAAGATCCCTGCATGAAAGCATGGGCAGACTCCCAATACTTTCTGTTGTCAGACAGGGAGACCTAGACTGTACTTGATGAAAGATTACTTCCCACTCTCAATTTCATAAATCCATCTTGTGGGATGTTACTAAAATCCTGGGTTCTATCTTTGCTGTACAGACTACAACTATAGTAACAAAAATCTGTAATTTATGAAGATGTACACAATGAGTTCTCTTATGAGTTTGTGAATGAATTTTCTACACCTTGAGCTTTAACCAGAACAGTCAAAAAGCCAACAGCTGTTAGGTATTCAAGGGCTCTGAGGAGACCTTGTGAAAGTGCTTAGAAGCATATGTGGTGGTCATCTAAGGAGTGCCACTGATTAAGTGTGGTCTGTGCTATGTGAGAAATGCAGAATGAAATCAGTTGTGCCTGGGAAGTTTTCCATTTATGGAAATGGGTGTGTACATTTCTCTGATATAACATCTCCATCTTTTGCCATACTATTCCCTTTCTTGCACTGAGAGAGTACATGGGAGCTTGAGGGTTCACTGGAGTGGTATTAGGTAGCTCAGGGGTCTGTTAGGATCATTACCTGGGGGCTCTGTTGGACTCTGGAGTGTTCTGAGAGCTGGGTACTGGGGTGGGTGAGTGGTGTTCACACAGTTCCCTTTGGCTCGATCAAGCACATTGCTCCACCCCTTTCTGAGATGCTCATTTGCTTCCTCTTTCACATTTTCTCCACCCCAATCAATGGATGATCCAGAAGAACAGAAGACTTGGATGGTCAGTGTACTGGAAAACTCTCCCAGTCCCACTTCCCCCAGGTGGTAGATTCTTACAATATCCTCATTCACATAGAATCACAGAATGGTAGGATTTGGAAGGGACCTCTGAAGATCATTGAGTCTAGTCCTCCTGCCAAGGAGAAGGTCACGCAGGAACATGTGCAGGCAGATCTTGAATATTTCCGGAGATGGAGACTCCACAGCCTCTCTGGGCACCATGTTCCAGTGCTCCATCACCCTTAAAGAAGTTTCTCCTTGTGTTTAGACAGACCTCTTATGTTCACATAAACCAGGTAGGTCCCATCCTTCTGACACCCATCCTTTATAAGTATTTATGAGAAGACTAGGAAGGGCTCAGTTTTTTTTCTTTTCCAGACTAGAAAGGCCAAATTCTCTCAGTCTTTCCTTGTAAGAAAGATATTCCAGGTCCTTCATCATCTTTGTAGACCTTTGCTGTACCCTTTCCCACAATTCCCTGTCTTTCTTGGACCAGGGAACGCAGAACCGAACATGGTACCCAGATGTGGCCTCACCAGGGCAGAGCAGATGGAAAGGTGAGCCTCCATTGACCACACTCTTCTTGATGCGCCCCAGGATGCCATTAGTCTTCTTGGCCACAAGGACCAAGTCTATCCATGCAAAATATTTACATTATGATTTATAACTCAGAGTGTATCAGGGCTACAAGTGATTTCTTTCAAATTTGAAAACATAATCAGATTTTATAGCTTAGTTTGAAAATAACTTATTTCCCAAAAGTAATGGGCAATTATTGAAGCTAAGTCACTATGAAAGACTGGTTTGGTTTCTGTCTGCTTCAGAGAATATCTGTTTTATTTACATAGGCATTTGTATGCATTTTATTTTACGTACCCTCAAGGGCAAAAACTTCCTGGATAAAAGTTCCATTGCTGATGGAACTTGTCAGAATTAAAATATGAATGGTACTGTTAGAAGTGTGAGAGATGGAAAAGTACTTTAAAAAGTAGCAGCAGCTGAGTAAAAGTGAAAAGCTTATCAGGGCTTTAATAGATGTCCCTGATAAGGGGAATAATTATATTACAATCTTCTGTTAAATCTGATAATGTGTAATTGCTAATAGGTCTACTGGGAAATCTCATTCTTTTATGTATCATTAAGCCCTAGTCCAATAAAATCCCACAGGTGTGTGTCAAATGGAAATATTAATAGATCTGCAGTTAGGTGACTGAAAATGATAAGACTCCCTATTTAACTTTGTGCAACAACCTCGATTGGCTTTTCCTCTCATTTTTTCCCCTATTGTGTTTCTGTCAGTTGAACAAAAATTTATCCTGAGTTTGATAAATTTTAGAGGTTTTTCTTCTGCAGTTGTCATAATGTTGTATTTCACACGTTCCACTGAACTGAGTAGAAGATTCTGCAGTGATCTGAAGCAGAGTGCCACATGTGCATGCAGGAAAGAGCCAAGATGTTTTATTGTTGCCCCATGATGGGGAGGGACACCACTCGTCCACTTGGAGACCAGTGACAAGTGGCATCCCTCAAGGGTCAGTGCTGGGACCAGTGCTGTTTAACATCTTCATCAGTGATACGGACAGAGGAATTGAGTGCACCCTTAGCAAGTTTGCAGATGACACCAAGCTGTGTGGCTTAGTCAGCTTGCTAGAGGGCAGGGATGCCATCCAGAGGGACCTGGACAGGCTGGAGAGGTGGGCCTGGGTGAACTCATGAAATTCAGCAAGGCCAAGTGTAAGGTCCTGCACCTGGGTCAGCGCAATCCCAAGCATAGATACAAGCTGGGTGGCAAATGGCTGGAGAACAGCTCTGAGGAGAAGGATCTGGGGAGTCTGGGTTGATGAAAAGCTCAACAGGAGCTGGCAGTGTGCATGTGCATCCCAGACAGCCAACTGTGTCCTGGGCTGCATCAAGAGAAGTGTGGCCAGCAGGGCAAGGGAGGTGATTCTCCCCCTTTACTCTGCTCTCATCAGACCCCACCTGGAGTAATGTGTACAGTCCTGGAGCCCTCAGTACAAGAAGGACATGGAACTGTTAGAGTGAGTCCAGAGGAGGAGACAAAGATGGTCAGAGGGCTGGAGCACCTTTGCTATGAGAACAGGCCTCAAGAGTTTGGGCTCTTCAGCCTAGAGAAGGGAAGGCTTTGAGGAGACCTTATATAGCCTTTCAGTATCTGAAGAGGGCCTATGGGAAGGCTGGGGAGGAACTACTTACAAGGTCTTGTAATGGCAGGATGAAGGGTAATGGGTTTAAACTGGAAGAGGGGAGATTCAAACTAAATTTTGGGAAAGGGTTCTTTACAGTGAGGGTGGTGAGACACTGGCACAGGTTTCCCAGAGAGGTTGTGGATGTTCTGTCCCTGGAGGTGTTCAAGACCAGGTTGGATGAGGCCTTGAGCAACCTGTTCTAGTGGGAGGTGTCCCTGCCTATGGTGAGGGGCTGGAACTGGATGATATTTGAGGTCCTTTCCAACCTAAATAATTTTATGATTCCATGACAAGTCCTTGTTTCTTTTTTGTGCATGTGGTGATTCACTCCATACATTCAGTTTCCCAGATTCTGCTAAGGTACCTCTTCTGTTTAGGGAGAAACACTTGCATATATCCCTGCTCATTTCTGTTGTTTTTGTTCTGCTATCTGCTACTCAAAATCTCAATATGCAAGTGTCAAAGTATAACATAAATGCTATTGCTTAGAAACACTATTCTGAATGGTTGAATGTAGCAGCAAAATAAACAACTCCTCTGCTGTCGAGAGATGACACACAGACTCCACACAAATCAATGTGAATCCCACCAGAGACCCTCATTGTTTGTTCTGACTCCATTTGTATAATCTTGAGCATGGACTATGCACCTACACATTAGCATAATCTAGACAAGAACAACCCAGTCTTTTATATACATCATGCCTTGCTTTTCTCCTTAACCAGATGTCCCACCATTTCTCTTCTCCCATGGGAGGCATCCTGAAGCTGTGGGAACCAAGGCTGAATGGTCACAGACTGGCTCTTATCATTTCTTCTCACATTACATTCCCACACTTCTACTTATTTTTGTCTTTTTCTTTCCCACACTATATTGTACAGCACTGTATGGAATGGAATATAGACCAACCTGGAGGCCTCTCTCCTGTGACTGAAGAGCTTCTGTGGTTGCAGCCACAGCCACTATCAATTCAAGATGGTCATGGAGATATCAAACATACCAAGAAGTGTTGTCTTTTCCAGTGTTTTCCTTCTTCCTTCACTTACGTACCTAATAGGAGTCAAAAGAGAACTGAGATGGGATGAAGGCAGGTGAGTACCAGGTGAAAAGTTGATGCTTGGTCTCATTTTGTGCATCACAGTTTGATTTACTTCCCACATCAGCTGATTTGAGACGAATTTGGATTTTAATGGTGAAAAGAAGGATTACAACTGTAAAATACCAGTTGCAGAGTCAAAAGTCATATATTTTACAACCTCAGGTTTTGATATCCTTTTTTAACTGCTTAGTTTCTGGTATATATTAATCAATTTTAGAAAAATAAGCCTGGCAAACTTAAGTGGGCAACATTTTGTCATCATCTACTTGCATTATGACATGGAGAATTTTACCTGGAGATCTCAAATATAGTTTTAGGTACATAGGAAACAATTCAAAGAACCAATGTTTACCTATGTAACACAAAGAGATTTTCCCTATCGATGTTCCAGTTAGAATCAGGCTTTCTAAGATCACTTATAAACTGTGATTAGGAGATTTTGTTTCCTTTGTTTCTTTTTTATTTTGCTAAATTTGCAATACACTCTTGTTGTGCTATGAGTATGATCCCAATGTCTGTCTGTCTCAGAGTCCAGGACACTTCCTGGAACTATTTGCCTCTCTTTTCCAGTGCCCTTATGAGGACTTTCTCTGACATAGCTTCAAACAATCAAAATTGTTTAATATGTTAAAGTGACAGATAGAACATATTTGTTCTATCAGGGATTGCTGGTGATAAAGGCACTAACTGCAGGATGATCTCAGGTTAATAATATTAATAATAATTCTGGGTAATATCTGACACAGTTGAAGACACAAACCTTTGCAATAGCTCTCATATAATAGAAATGCAGCAAAACTCCAGCCATGTGTTGAAGGTGCAGTTCTTGCCAAGAAGGGTGTTCCTCTCTTGGGTGGAGGAAAAGGAGCACAGCCCCTTGACAATCCTTCCTAACTGCTGGTGCTGTTAGGAACACATTCAGAGATGACCCTATTGTGGGTTTTATACTCAAGCCCTGGCTGTCCCTGCCTGCTAGGTGACGTTTAGCATGATTTGGAAGAATAGTTGAGTAACAGTCATATATGTTTGGCAGCTATTCAGTTTGACTCATTAACATACTGATGAGTATTAACTTTAATATTGAAAAATGCAGTTAATTAAGCAGTGGTCTTCATTTGGGCACTCTGGCCTTCAAAATCTGTTTTGAAGGTCGGTGTTTATGCTATTTGAGACATGCTTCATTAGTTTTAGCTAAAGCAGGGGCATCTTATCTTCACAAGACTCCCTCCTTCGGATGTTTGTCAGATGAGCTTCTTGGATCTTTGTGTAACACAAACACCTGCTGACTGCAAATGACCTTGGTTCCAAAATGTATGAAATCAACTTGCCTTCGTGTCTCATGGCAAGCTGGGCAGTTATCCCACATGCTCTTTTTCTCCGTTTTGTAGAATACAGTCTCAGCATTTGTGAGCTCTAAAATGGATTTTACCTTTTCCCTTCCATTCCAAACAAGCATTTCTATGTACTTGGAGACTGGAGATGGTAGCTTGTTAAAGTTAGAGGGTTCTTCCAAGCTCCAATCTAAACAGGTGTCTTGTTAAATTTGCCCAACAGAGGTATAATTTTCCACTTTTATTCTGGATATGCCTGTGAATCTTTGCATTTGGGAGTAAAACTCTGCTGGCCTTTTTTTTGCAGAATGCTTCACTTCTGGCAATCCCACTGTAAAACACAGTGGGAGTTGGTGCAGGGTACAGATTTTACCTACTAACTTATTTAACCCCCCTCAGAAAAGATAAACAGTGGTTAATAAGCTTTCAATTTACTAATGTTAGTACTCCCACAGTGTCAAATGTCAGGGAAATAAGCTTACATGGATTAGTCATTAGCTTTTCTTTGTAATGGTTTTAGAGTATCTTCTAACTTGAAATTAAGAAACAAGATAATTTGCACAAAAAAATAAAATCTACTTCATCCTCGATAGAAACTATTCTGAATCTTCTTAAAAGCTTGTTCTTTTAATGCCAGAGGAATTGAAGGTGTTTTGAGGGTTACATTTCGATTATAAATTAGCCTTTTTTTCCTGAGAAACAAACAAAAATATGTGAACATACTTTATGTGCATCAGATTAAATGTTTTCCTTTGGATCAAGGGCACAATTTGGAAGCAAATTTGATTATGCCAGCTCATCCACTTGGTTCACATCACCAAACAGTTTCTCAGTGTGCAAGCAGACTTCTTGGTTGAAACTCAGAGATACAGGAGTGCTACGGTAGTACCACTACTACGCTCTTAATGTACAGCTGTTCTACCCATGTGACTGGTGTAGGGCTTTTCCCAAGTAACTCTTCCCCCACCAAATGTCTGTGGTATGAATATCAGGCTCACAGCATTAATAGACAGAGTCCCCAGAAACAATTCAAGTGAGCAGTTTCTTTTCCTGAAAGTTGACCTCAGTGATCCAGTCTGCATATGATTAACTTGCTTAGGACTGAACCTAGCTGAGTTACCCAAAGGCTTTCAGAAAGCACATGTTGAGAGGGAGGTTGTGTGTCTGATACCCTAAATTCCATGCTTGGTATACTGACCAAATGTCTTCCAAACCCTTTAATTGCAAAGTCAATATGAATATGGTTACTGCTAATGTTGCTAGCAATTTTCTTCTGAGGTGGCAATATTAGAGACTATAACAGATCTAGCAAGGATGTGAAGGGCTATGATACAGCATATTGGTGTGAAATTGTACCTGGAGATATGTATGAGAGAGGGGCAAACATACACCTGTAGCATACTCCTATTGGATAATACTGTTCAGAGTAGCTAACAAGTAAGTTACAACCACAATTAGATTTCTGTGCATGTGTCACTGCCAAAGAAATATTTGCTTTAGTAAAGCGATGATCAGAGGAGTTGAAAAGAGCTCTGTGAAAAAGGACAGTAATTGGTAAGTAGTAAGTGTAGTTACCACCTACCATTAACAGAAGCCATTACTTATAAGTATTGTTAAACTTGAATAAAAAATTGTCTAAGAACCACAACATGAGCTATACATCTAACTTCAAACTTTTGGACAAAGTGATTGAAGTGTGGAAAATTAACAATAATTGAAAATAAGGTATTTAATGGATCAGATGTACCACTGCATTGGAAGTAGTGCTACCACCTAAGCAAAACACAGAGAGGGCATGTTTGTTGGTTCCACACGTGAAGCTTTCTCAAGTCCTCCATGTTTATTTGCTCAAGTGTCACTCTATATATTTATTGGTGATGGACAAAATAACAGTGACACGACAGACAAAGCTGAAAGCCAAGGGAAAAAAGCCCCAAAACCAGAAAGCCATTTATTGCTATATCCACAGTCTTTTATATCCCATTCTACAAGTTGTGGTAGTTCTACAAGGTATAGAGTACAGTGATTGGATAAAATATTGTTCCCAACATTCTTCTTCTTATTATTATTGGATAACAGTGAGGTATAGCGAGATGTTAGCTATTTTATCACAGACTTCTTTCAGTTCTTTGTTCTAAGTTATGTCACTTCCATGCAAATGTTACACAAGGCAAGAATATCAATTTACTATGTTTCTATCCTCAATCTTACTGCGTCAGATACACAGGGATGCGCTCCAAAGATAGATCATTCATCGCATTTAGCTGACTCCCTTTTTTGGTTCCCACACTTAAGTTCGAGGGAGAGAAAGCATGTTGTACACCTTATAACAAAAATTGTCTTCAGGGTTTGCAGGAGACTTTATGCAAGGGAAATGGGTTGTTGTCAAACATCTACCCTTGAAAATCAGAATAGCTTAAAAATGTTTTTTAATTATTTACAAAACCAGACCAGCACATGATATTTTAACATCCTCCTGCAGATTAATTCTAATGTCACCTTCTATACAATTCATGCTCTATGTGGTAGAAGAATCCGTTCCTTACCAGGGATGTGCTCATTCTGCCAAACTTGGTTCAAATGCTGCTACCTACTATATCTCTGAAATTTTCTTGTCTCAGATTTGACTCCCCTGTTCACACCAGGCATTACCTCACTTGGGCTCCATCTAGTCTTCTCTGTAGCTGTGGAGCCGTTGTGCTGTATCATGGTTAAAATCAACCAGCAGAGACGTGATAATCGACAATGTTCTCCCTTCTCCTTGCAGTGAACCATTGATATGCCCAGCTTGTGGGGGGGAAAGAAATTGTCAGTTAATCGAGCATGCAGGAAGGGGAGCAAATGGGTAGAGTCCACAGCAGTGACACGGGTGCCCAAAAGACACGTAGAAGAACAGCTGTATAACCAGTAGTTTATAAAGCAGGTTTGTTTATTAATACATTCCTCTCTAAGGGGTGTGGGCCTGTGTCTACATAGCAAGCAGTGGTTGTAAAATAGGATTAAGCACGACCTAACTAGAGTCTTGATCTTACCCTTTCTTTCACTTAATTGGCATATCTCTTTGAGCAAATGACACTGATCAAATAAAGTATTAATCCTTGGAGCTAAGAATTGGCAGGAATCTTCCACAACTACACTATTCTAATTATTGAAAACACTGGATTAGCCTGAAACACCATCAGACAGTGAAAAGAATTAACCAGTGTCTTCAGCTGGAACAAGAACATCGTTAAGGCAGAGGCACATCACAAAAGCACTTGTTAAGTTAGAGAAAGCACAACATTTACACTCTCTAGAATATAAAATCATATGTCTAAGTACAAAGCAGGAGACAAGACAAAATAAGAATTAACAAGAACATTAGGAGGCATTGAATTGAGTAATGTCAATGTTTTTTAAATTAAACAAAACTTGAAAATGCTTTAAAGATTGTGACCTTTTGGCTGTACTTGTTTTACAATGACTCTTTTTAGTTTTTCTCCCCAGCCTAAAAAACCTTGTAGCTTTATAGGCAAGATGTGACTTGGGGTTGTCTTGCCAAGACCTGAGTGAGGCTTAGCAACAAGTACATCTTTGTATAAATCACATAATGATTTGTATCTTATTTGGAATATAACAGCACATACAGAATAAGCACTGAGACTTAAAAAAAAATCACTAACAATTATCCAGCTTTGCCTGCGTCTCATCAGATCTGAAAAGAATTAGGATTTGCTGTCACTCTCAGTGCAAACCTGAAGAAATTTTATCTTGTTCCTTGTTACATTTTCTTGGTCTTGCAGATTCAATGCTCCTGACACAGGAAAAGATGTGAGTTTTCACACTTCATCAGCCATTGTCAATGGATGCAGGAGCACTACTTTCAGCTCCCAGTAGAACACTTCATTTTAAGAGCTTCCCAAAATGCACTATTTAGGTGAAAACTACTGGTTTATGTAAGCTATGTTGCAGTACAGCTCCCAGACGACTGTGTTTTCAGCTGGTTTGTGATATAAAATACACCCACTAAGGAACAGCTGTGTGCCTTCAGGATGGAGTGAGTTGAGTGCACAAAACCCCACATTACAAGACATTGCACACTTGATGGCTTGTGTTCAGGCAAACACAAATAGATTTTTTAAAAAATTATTAAATCTATCATCTTGCTTTTCTTAGCTTGAGTGAATTCCTTGAGTCTTGTTGAAAATCTGTCCTTATCTCTAATTTCTATGGAAGCACTTTTGAAGTAGAGATACCTTTAACTGGATATTAAGATCTATGTAAACAAATTACTATTTTCCTTCATAATTCACAGTTCTCCACATGTACAGACAGAAGCAGAGAAATACTGTTGCCTTAGAAGCATCCAGAGATGTGTAATCAGAAATAAGAGTACTGAAAACCTGTCAACCTTTATTCTCTTCTGGGGGGAAGTTTAGCTACTCTTTCAGCTGTACCACACATAACTCTCAAACCTCTGCATCTTAGGCAGAGTAATTAAGATTTGTCTTCCCTGTAGGCTTGATGTTCACAAAAGTTAAGATCTGTAGGTTCTTCTCAGACTCATTCAGCTAAGGACTTTGGATGCAAAGACTGTAAAAATTAAATTATTTTAAACTTAAGAACTCCCAGGAAAAGTGTATTTGAGAAGAAAAATATCCCTATTTTTTAATATGCAAGAGATATCCTATAAAAGATAAAGTTCTTTATGTTATATGCATCTGCACAACACTCTACAGAGTTTCTGGCAGATGCAGCAGATTCCAGCTATGAGAGTACTTCGCTGTTCCCAAATAACTTAACCAGTGATTAAACTTTAAAAGATGCCACAAAATAAAAGAAAAACCTGCAAGATATTTCTACATGAAGTATAATTTCTTCTAATATACTGCATGGCAGTTACCTTTGTCATTGTCTTTAGTGTTCTTAGATTAGGCTGTGTGACAGGAGGTAGAAATGCAACTGTGTTTTATTAGTTCTGGTTTTATTTCCTTTTTGTTGCAGTAGTTGGGTTATGTTCTCTCTTGTTCAATGCAGGCTATGGTTTGAAAACGTTTCCTTAATGTTAATATTTTGTGTCTTCTTTTAGTGTTATTTTGTGGCCTTTCTCACCTGGAAAAAAACAAACCAAACCAACAACACAAAACCCCAAACTAAACCCAAAACTAGCTGTCTACAAAATCTTTTTTTTTTTTTTAACATCAAATATAGATGGAAGCTCATGAAAAAAAGTGTCAGTGGTATTTAACTTTGTCCCTCAATTAGGATTTCTTTCCTTTGGATGTGATAAATGCTTTGGTAACCTTGACATGTTTCAAATGGAATGGTAATATTTTGTATATAATAGAGGGGAAAAAAAATCTCATCCAGTTGTGCCCTAGTTCACGACTAGTTGGGGTAAGGAGGTAACTTCTTATTCCTGCCTGCTTCATCATTGTTTGCCAACAGGTGCTCAACACATACTTTAGGAAATTTAGAAACCAGAAAGAAATTAAATTTCCCACCAAGTCTCACCACCCTTTAAAGCCAAGAGCTGTAATTTTGAACAGCCTTACATCCCCAGTGACCACCAGCTTACCTAACCCTACCTCTCTTAGTGTACATTTTATCTGTATAATCTCTTTCTCAGACGTTCTGAAACAAAGATTCTGAGATGCAGATTCCACCTTTACCCTTGCTGCACTCCCTTTTACCCCATCTCTCTCAGGCCTCCATACAGATAATTTCATTATAACTAAATGCCACCTGAGGAATTGCAAAGGACAGCATCGGATTCATACCAACTCCTCCATCTTTCCTGGATGGCCTTTTTTCGGCCTCACCTTGAGGCACTGCACCTGGGACCGCTGCCTACTTGGTGCCGGACCCGAGACGCGGGAACCGGCCGTCACCCTCCGCTGATTAACGGCTCTCCCGTGCCGCCTGGGGGCAGTGTTGGCCCTGCAACGGCGATCCTGAGGGCTGTGGGCTCCTGCCCCGGGCCAGCGGTCTTGACGGGTTCGGGTCTGTGAGGGGCGCAGTGGGGCCTTAGCAGCAAGCTGTGGAGAGGAGGCCAAGTCGCAGCCTCGTCTGCTTTACTTTGGGTCTCAACGCGGATGTTTGCCATCTTTAGTGAGACTTTCCCCTCACGCCGGTGGGCTCTGCTTACTCGCCGGCAGTAACCGGGCCCCGAGCGTCGCGTTTCCCTTCACAGGGCAGTGAGTGCGGCCCTTCTTTTAACGCCTGGGCTTTCTCACGAATGGCGTCGCTACGAAGGCTGTTAAGACAATCCCCTCTTCCTCGCATGCCGCTTTCGCCCTGACACAGCCACAGCCCAAAGCTCCCTGTCATATACACGGGAGGCACGCACTCTGCTGTCCAGCACACACTTCACGCTTCCTCCCGGCGGAGGGGACGACCTCTCCCGCGCCTCTCTGCTAGGAGCCGCGATAGGCGGGAACCGGGTTCACCACTCCCCGTTCACTCACAGCCCTGCCTGCCCTCCCGTCGCCGTGCACAGCCCGCGACACGCCCCTCCCAGAAGCTTATTGGTCGCCATGGCGCCCCCCAGGTGGCTGCCGCAGCGCTGAGTGGTCCGCAGACCCGTCCGTCAGCACCGCCCGTCACAACACGCCCGGCTGCTGTCACAACAGAACAGTGCCGCGGTGGCGGCACTTCCTGCGTGCCGCTCCCCGCGGCCGCTCCGCTGGGTGCGCGGCACCGTTTCCCCGGCACCGCGGGGAGCTGTAGAGTGCCGCGCCGATATCTTCGGCTGCGGAAAACAGTGATGGCTCCACCAGAGAAAGTTGTCGGTGCTGCTGCCGCCGTGCCGTGAGGGAAGCGCCGCGGGACTCCCTTCGACCGTGTGTGCGTGTCCGCTCCCCGCCGCTCTCTTAGCGCCCCGAAGAAGTTGACATCGTTCAGCGGAGCGATGGCAGAGGCTGCCGGAAGCAGAGAGCCACCGACGGCAAGCCGTGTCCCTCTGGACACCGCTCACCGTGCCGAGGAGGAGACCGACCCGGCTTCGCTGGACGCCCCAGTGGCGGCCGCGGGCAAGAGGCGGGAACGGCGCAGCGGTGTCTCGGCTGTCGGTACCGCCGAGCGCTTCCCTGGTGGCAGCCTTGGGCCGGCAGCAGCCCCGGACCCCGACGCCTGCCTGCTGGAGGCGGCCAAGGCCACCCCCCGAAGGAGCAGCATCATCAAGGTAAGGAGGAGCCGCCACACCGGGAAGTTTCTGCCGGTCCTGCCTCAGCCCGTGCTGGTGGGGGAGGGAGCCCGACGCCCACACTCCTCTCAGGTGAAGTAGCCGCTACGGTGCCCTGCCACGTACCGAGCAAGGACGGCGGGGCTGCGGCGCTGCCTTCCCGGAGCCTTCCGCGGGAAGATGCATTCTCCCACGGGTTGCCCTGTGGGCGACTTCGGCTGGCCGGTGTCGCGGGAGCTGGCTCTGGTGCTGGGCGGTGGGAAGAAGGCTGCACGTCGGGGGCCCGGCCGCAGTTGTCTGTGCCCCGTGAGTTTGGCAGCAGAGCAGCTGCCCGCTGAGTTGTGAAGTTCTGGCGTGGTTGCTCGTATCGGCTCTTACTAAGTATTGATATAGCAGCTGGAGGCAGAGCGAGTGGCTTTTGTAGCCGTGGTTTCTCTGGCTCCTGAGCAGCCAAATCCGCGCTGGCACACGGTGAGGGAAGGCTGAATGTGGCGCAGATTGCTGCGGAGCAGCTCGGGGGTGTGACACCCTCTGTGTGACATTAGCAGCTCGGGCGTGATCTTAACACCCGCCGCCTTTTTAATAAACTGATAGGGAAAGTGGCCTTGTGGTTGTGTTGAGCTGATTTGTCCCCCAGTTTAGTTTTTAAGAACAAACGCTGTGGTTTGGGATTAAGTGATGTTTTCTTACCGGTACACAGACTGAGGAGACGGTGAATGAAGTCTCCTGGGCAAAGTTAATTTAGCGCATGTTCACACGGGGTCTTTTCTGAATGATTTGCACTTAAAAGGCGTCGGAGGAATAGTGAGAAACGAGACTTCACTTCGGTAGTTGTGTGAAGGCAGAGCCTTTAGCCAAAGGCTAGAAGCAGTGCAGGCAGCTCAGCTCTTAGGGCTTGATAGATCCAATCAAAGGAGGAATTGATAAACAAAACGTTTTCTTCTTGCATTTTAGAGCGTTCACATTCAGAGATAGTGAAGTGCAAAAGTGCCTCCGGGGTCCCTTGAAAATACCTCCTTGAAATGTTAACTCGTTAAAGCCAACAAAAGCTTTGAAGGTGTGGTTTAGCCTTCTAAAGACATCCCTTGAATGTGATGGGAATGTTTCCAATATGAAGTTACATAAATGCTCTGCTAAATCAGGACCAAAGTTGGTGAAGTGCTTTGGTATGGAAAGAGCATTTTGTCTTGGAATTGTGTGAAGGTTGCAAATACAGAGTCTTGGGTTTAAATTACAGAACATACAATAGTTTGAACAGATGGCACCGGTCTGGTAGGTAACTTCTCATGACTATGGGTTGATATTTAACAATGCTACTGATCTGTCTCCCAACTGGAGGAGATTTTTTTGAGCTGCATCCTGGGATGGTCTTTATCAGCAGAAAGATTTCTGATGGGGGTAACAAGTCATCGACACTGTTAGCTGAGACCTTACCAGTTTCTTATATGAGATGTGCTTTGGTTTTCCTTTGGCATACTAGAAAATGTGAGACACTTTAACTGGGAAATTAGATTTATTAGTTGGCATCTTTCAAGAATTTCTGATGCCCTAGGTAATGTTCATCAGGTGCTGAATGCAAACTTTTGAATGAATTAGAATATGTCACCTCCCTCAAGTTACCTTTTCTATTTGTTCATGGCTTCAGCATGCAAGAATTCTGTTCGAGCGTTGTGTATTTTGCAGGGGAATGAATTTACACTTTTGTTATATTAGATTTATATGAACATACAGATGTTTTAAGCAATAGGCAAAATAGTATTCCATCACTTTCCTTAAGCTAACTTTACCAGCTGAAGGGTAAAGGGACCTTAAGGAAGCAAGGGAAGTTGCAGAGGAAGGACAAGCTCTTTGAGTTGAATGCTCTTGCTCTCTTTTCTCATTTCTCTCCTACTTATTTCAAGGTGCGCTTTAGATGTGAGATGGTCTCGTTGGATTAAGAAAGAACTTAAAATTCTGTATATTTAGTTGAAGAGATATACTTTTAAGATCAGTTTTTTTCCCCAGCTATATTCTAGAATTCTGAGTTTCAAGGTTAACATCTGAAAGTGCAATTCCAGTGGAAGCCAGACTTGCTTACATTGTAGTGTTTTGGTATCCACAGTGTAACTGTGAAGTATAAAGGACTGTACTTGCTTGGAAAAAAACCCTTTCCTGCAGCAGATCACATCTGGCATATACTGCAAGTAAAATATGAACCCTTTGAGATAATCTTCAGTGCATTTATGTGCTCTATATTTGGCTTCAGAAACAAGAGAAGTCATTTATAGAAAAGGAACAAAATGTAGTTGGAATATTTTTATTCCCATTTTGCTTTTCTGATGCTCACAGCTTCTGTAGGTTGAGGTAAATTTGAAACAGCATTAATGAGAAATAGCTATAGCCTCTCTTGTGCTTTAGCAAATTGCCCTAATACATGTGCATTAGTTGTGTTTTGGGATTTATTTCTTTAGTGTTTTTTTTTGACCTTTGAGGAGTTACTGCAAAAGGAAGAGGTAAAAATCTTACTACAGAATGGTGCAAAAAGAGCTTTGCCGTGAGGAGCCTGCAGTCAACAGAGTATAACGGTTGGGAGGTAAAATTACAAGAGGGGCATCAGTGCAGAACTTGACCCATTTTTGAAGAAGCCTGAAGATGGACCATTGGCTAAATTGTTTGCCAAGCATTTTCTTTTTTTGAAGCTGTTTCTTTGTGAATAATCGAGAGTCAGTTGTTGGGAAATAAAATGTTAATTGCGATCACTTAAGTCAGGAGAGCAGAAGACAGTGCTTGAAGGACTCTGTGTGTTGTGTGGGGTTTTCTTTTCCATATGTAATGCTTTGTGGGGCTGCAAAAAGAGTTGACTGATGTTGTTTTCTTTCTGACATTGCCATGTAGAAGCATTTTAATACAGGGGTAGGAAGTCTGTGTCATTTGTTTGTAATGCCCACTGAAATAGTTTGTAAACATAAACCAAAATATTTCCCTGTCAGTTCTTGCCAGGCGTCTGTCTGTTTGCATGCAGTACAAACTTTTGGGACTACTGTGTTTGCTTTTTTAACTTCCTGGCTATTTATGTTAAGATCCTATGGCAGATAGGACATCCCTGCACTATGTTAGCAGCTGCAGACTGTGCCAATGAAGTGAACTTGAGGTACGAACTTGAGTCAGGCTTCGACTTAGTCGCAGTTGAGCTGTGAGACTTTCTGCTGAGGTTCTTCAAAGACCGTTTTCTTCTTTCATATATTTGTTTTTCTTCTTTAAAAGCCTATGAGTTGTCCTTGCCAGTCTTATTCTACTAGTCTAAGGACTGCAAGGCTTAAGGTTTTGCAGCTAAGTTCATTAGTGGAAGTTCATCTAACCAAGCTGTCGTATTTCAAGAAGTTTTATTTATGCTAGTGACACTTTTAGCTTTAAAAAAAACCCTACATTTTAAGGTTTAGTTTCCTTCGATTGGTGCTCTGAAGTGTGATGACAGAATTGAAGTGTTTCGGATATATGATACTTCAGTGCATGCAACATGGCTAATGAAGACTTTTTTTCAGAAGACAGAATTTTTCAGGACTGCAACTCAAGATTTTTGCTGTGTAAGTGTGTATTTAGATACTTGCTGCTTCATAACCTAAAACTGTGGCTGTGTAAGAGTCATTGAAGATTCGTTAGTTGATAGCCTGATGGTGACTTTACCAGAACTGCATTCTTTGGCATATTCATAACTACCTCAGAGAAAAAGAGAAAATCTAGGAAGAGAAGACATCTAAGAACACAAAAAAGGTATAGAGAAAGGCAAGAATGGCATGCTTAGATGTGGAAAGACTGCTGCAAAATGAGAAATTAATCCAATTCACCTGGAAAAAGGTAACTGGGCGACATTTTAATGTATGTAAATTTCCAAACACTGCAGAGAGAGAACCAGGGAGCTGTTGTTCACTGTTCCACAGTCTGAAGTAGGGAAAGCCCAGTAATAGTTACAGCAGCAGGTTTAGAATGAAGTATTTTCTGACACAGCCTGTAATTAAATCATGCTCTTAACAGCCACAGAAAGCTGTGGCAGTCAGAAACCTAAATGGGTTCATGCAGGTTCAAAACGACAAATTGGTGGAGGAGAGCTTCACAATGCACCAAAGACTCCTGACTTAAGTCCCTAAACTACAAGTGGTTAACACTGGGAAGCCACAGCAGAGATTGATCACTTTGTACTTTCCTGCTGTTTATACGTCTCCTGGTGCATGTCCTCTTGTAGCTGGGATACCAGCCTGGACTGACCTTTGTCTAACCCCAGATCTATTTGTTAAGGGAAGCTTAAATACACTATTAAGAGATGTGGAAGTCTTAGCAGTTATTGCTAATTTAAATATTACTTAGAAGTGGAAAGCATTCTTCTCAGTTACTTTTTTTTTGCCAGCTTTACAGAAGAGAAGCATTTTGGAGATATGTTTGTGTGTGAGTGGTGGACCATAGGTGTTTGTAGTCTTGGTAATATTTTCATAACACTGCACCTATATTCCATCCACCACACTTTTTTCCTCATAAGCAGCTACTTGAGACAACTTTGAACAGAATCTGTGCTGGCTGTTGACCCACTTTGGTCAAAAGAATTCTATCCAGCAGTTTTTCTAACTCCCCATCTTCCATGGTACCACAGAATTTTTTCACTAAGATACCTTCTCACGGAGGTCAGTGGGCATTGCAGACCGGGCTTTAGCTCCACCTTTCCCCTGTAAATAAATCAGGTTTGGTAGGTCCAGTATGGCTGTGCCTAAAATAACACCATAGTGAGAAGGATTTTAGGTCTTCTGGATTTTTTTTTTGTGCTGAGCTATTAATAATAATCACCTGTAGACCACAAGTCACTGAAGACTTAAGTGTATAAAGTGAGATTCAGCAGCAGGGTTTAGGCATGTGAGTCTTGTAATACTATCCTGAAGGCTCAGCTAGCTGCTTCTCAGAGATCTAAGTTGTGTCAGAAGTTTCTTAGGGAGATTTTTCTCTTGTACAGCAGTCACTTAACACTCACTGCTGAGCATTTTACTATATACCTTGTGCAGAAGCCAATTTATGAGTAATAGATGAAAGTCTCTTTCCATTCAATTTCATGGAATGGTTTTGTGTTTAAATTAGCCTTTCTATTTCTGATGGTTGGATTTGCCCCAAAATACTATAATTCCAATTTCTAGCCATCTCTGCTCTTAGGTGAGAAGTCATTTAACTTCTGCTCAAGTAGAACTTGGCCTGGCTAAAAGTCTTTTAAAAATCAGTGGAAGTCTTTACACTGACTTTTGTGTAAACTTTTTAGTACTTCAAAAAAAAAACAAACCCACAACCCCAAAACTCAACAGTCCAGGGCAAGCTGCTTCTATTAGACTTTTATAGTGGATTTGTCTGTTGTGCTGACTGCTGACTCTGGATAATTGTCCTTGTCGGTTGAGTCCATGTAGCAGATAGTGCAAGACCTGACTGGTGATCTTGTTAAACAGGTGGGTGGTGATGGATAATGGTATTGCATTTGTGGTATTGTAATAGTCAAGATTATTTGGATGCCTTTCATGGTGGACAGGAGAGGTGCCTGGGGACTGGAGAAGGGCAAACATCAGTCTTCAGAAAGGGTAAGAAGGATGACCCAGGTAACTATAGATCAGTCAGCTTCACCTCTGAATTACCTAAGGGTGGCCTTTTCTAAACAGATGGGACAATGTCCTTTCTGTAGGGTACCAGCAGGCCTAGTGAGCTGCAAACACAAGCTCTGGCAACTGGTTTTGGGAATTTGCCTGGCAGATTTTCTAGGTAAGAGGTAGAAGTTGGTATGGTTAGGAATAAGGGATGAAGTTGGTGATGCTGATTGATTTGGTTTTAAGCATCTTTCTGGTGGATTAGGAACTTCCCCTCCCCATACTATTGAAATTTACCAGACCAGCTCAGCGGGCTTGAAAGTAAGATGAAGCTCTATTTGCAGCAAAGCAAAACTGACAAGCATATATACACAATATATTTACAAATTAGAAATCTTACAGGAATCCAGACTGCTTGGAAGGGCTCAAAGCCACTCTATCTCCCTCTACCTTCCCAGACAGACAAAAGAATCACCAAAACTTATGTTGTTATGTGTTAGCTGAGATTAGTGGTGAGAAGTCAGAGCAGAGTGAGGAGGAAGTGAATAGATCCAGCATCACAGACCGGAGTGGGACAAACTGTTTACTTTTTGGCTTTTTATGCCTCTCAGCAAACCAATGAATGATTTGGACTTCACCATTGTTTTCTTTTTTTTACAACCAATAAGCTAATTTCTCTCCTTAAAATACTCCACTTAGCCTCAGACCAGCACAGCGTTACGAGCACGGGGACTGCTGTGCAGAGGTACATAAATGGCAGTCACAGCCAGCCTGCTCCTGGAGTGATGGCTCGTGTGGATAGAGCAGCAGCAGAGGAAAGCTTTCTGCTGCTTTCTAAATGAAACTAATTTTTCATGCCCCTGCAGAAGTGCAAACTCTGCTTGGTAGGATGATATTTTATTTGTTCTGTAGTTCCACTGAGATCAACTCCATCTGTAGCAAAAATGTTTTGTTTGAGTTAATAGTATGTTTGGGTTTTTTTTTTTGTCCTTCCCTATGGTGTATGTGAAGGCAGTTACTGTAGGACAAATAATTCATCCTTGGTGGAGGAATGTTTAGCTGATGGTGCTCAAACATCATCAGTATGTTTTGCTTTCCAGGATGCACCTGGAAGGCATAATTTCTGCTAATACCTTAGTGATTTATCTAAGAACTGAGAAATTATGTTCAGCATTACTTTTTATTGCACATGAGTTCTAGCATTCTTTTAAGCCAGTATGATTTGGGGGCTTTGACATGTACAACAGTTTAGGAACTACTCAGAGCAGATTAAAAACTTAGGTTACAGTATCACAGTATCGTCAGGGTTGGAAGAGACCTCACAGATCGTCAAGTCCAACCCTTTACCACAGAGCTCAAGGCTAGACCATGGCACCAAGTGCCACATCCAATCCTGCCTTGAACAGCCCCAGGGACGGCGACTCCACCACCTCCCCAGGCAGCCCATTCCAGTGCCCAATGACTCTCTCAGTGAAGAACTTTCTCCTCACCTTGAGCCTAAATCTCCCCTGGCGCAGCCTGAGGCTGTGTCCTCTCGTTCTGGTGCTGGCCACCTGAGAGAAGAGAGCAACCTCCCCCTGGCCACAACCACCCCTCAGGTAGTTGTAGGCAGCAATAAGGTCTCCCCTGAGCCTCCTCTTCTCCAGGCTAAACAATCCCAGCTCCCTCAGCCTCTCCTCGTAGGGCTGTGCTCAAGGCCTCTCCCCAGCCTCGTTGTCCTTCTCTGGACACGCTCAAGCATCTCAATGTCCCTCCTAAACTGGGGGGCCCAGAACTGAACACAGTACTCAAGGTGTGGTCTAACCAGTGCAGAGTACAGGGGCAGAATGACCTCCCTGCTCCTGCTGACCACACCATTCCTCATGCAGGCCAGGATGCCTTTACCAAATACTAAAGAGTTCTGAGTACCAGTCACAAAGTCCTGGAATGACTGTTGTTGGAACAGACATTGAAGATCATCTAATTCAAAGCCCTGTGCCATGGGCAGGAACACCTTTCACTAGACCAGGTTGCTCAAGGCCTCATTCCAGTCTGGCCCTGAACACCTCCAGGAAGGGGGCATCCTCAGCTTCCCTGGACAACCTATTCCAGTATCTTCTCACCCTTACTATAAAGAATTCCTTTCCAATATCCAGTCTAAATCTGCACCCTTCCAGCTTAAAGCCATTATTACAAGCCCTTGTAAAAAGTCCTTCCTCAGCTTTCTTGTAGGCCCTCTTCAGGTACTGGAAGGTTGCTGTGTCTCCTTGGAGCCTTCTCTATGCTGAACAGCCCCAACTATTTCATCCTGTCCTCATAGGAGAGATGGTCCAGACCTCAGATCATCTTTGTCCCTCCTCTGGACCTGCTCTAACAGTTCCATGTCCTCGCTGTGTTTGGGGCACCAGAACTGGACACAGTGCTGCAGGTGAGGTCTAGCGAAAGCAGAGTAGAGAGGCAGAATCACCTTGGTTGAGCTGGTCCTATTTCTTTTGATGCAACCCAGCACACAGCCGCCTTCTGGGCTGCCAGTGACCATTGACAGCTCATGGTGAGTTTTTCAACAGCCAGCACCCTCAAATCCTTCTCCTTAAGGCTGCTGACAAGCCATATTCTGCCCAGCTTGTATTGGTGTTTGGGGTTGTCCCTATCCAGGTGCAGAGCTCTGCAGCTGGCCTTGTAGAACTTCGTGAGGTTGCCTTGGACCCACCTCTCCAGCCTGTTCAGGTCTCTATGGGTGGCATCCCTTCCCTCCAGTGTTGACCAAGCCACAGCCTATGGCTGGGACAGATGTTAACCAGCACTTCTCTCAGTACAGTACTGGTACCAGTACAGGTTTGTATGTGTTTCTGTAGAAGTGTGTTCACAGTCACTGTCTTGTTCTTAAATATTTTCTGTGCTGTAGATAATCTTGGTTGTGAAGCCTACTGATGAAGACTTCTGATGTAAAAAGTTTCTTCTAGAAGACAGAACTTCGCAGTTTTACTAACTGTTGAGCCCTCTCATTGCACTGCCTCGATTTGAGGTTCATTGTTACTGTATGTATTTATTAAATTGAAAGTCTTTGACTACTAAATCTCTGTACACACCCTAACTCAAACTGAGAAAAGGTATTGCTGTGCCAGTTACATCAACAAAATTAGTCTTGAGATTATATTGGGGAGGGTACACCAAGTCATGTTATTGTGACATTGCCTGTTTAAAGGTGTGTGGAAGTCTAAAAAGTATCTGACATCAGATTTAAACAGTAAGGGTTTAGTTTTTGTTTTGTGGTGAGGATAATTTTTTTTTTGAGAGGGGAAATATTCTTGGTGCCTTCTGTCAGTTTTAGCCCACTGTTGTAATTTGCATGGAAGAATAAAGCATCACACTGTAGCTTAAGAGTAGATCGTTCTGTTAACACACGAAGTACAATATTGGGAACTCTGATTGTAAGTGTAGGTGGGTTCTGGGTCCTTGCAGAGGAAGCCTACAGGGTTGATTATTTATTTCTGTATTGGAAGAGCCAGGCAATTTCACTTTTCCTGTTGATCTTTTTATTGTTGTAAGAATATGTTTGAGTACCTGATAAGAAGTTGTGTTTTACTCAGCTGAGAAGTGACTGCTGATCTCTTCAAGCCAGAGCTATCAAGAAAGGGCCCTGTGAATGAATGAATTACTGTAAAATCTTTCTTTTTCCTGGTGAGATTGTGTAGGAGCTTGTTAAATTAGTTTGACAAATGTGATGGTTTAATAAAAGAATTCTATTCCATTGGAGTATAACACACCTCTGGGCACTATCTTGTGTAAATATTGTAATAAAGAAAACAATCAGTGTGTGCTGGCCAAAACACAGACGTTTGAATGCATTAAAGCTATGAAAACAGACTTTATGCAAAGATTTTCTGTTCTGTGATCAACACAGCTCGGTTCCAAGCGCTGCCTGGAAGCAAGTGAGCTTTGCTGGGGCTGACCCAGCAGGTCAAGTCATGCCCAAGTCTGTCTGGACATAAGAGTAAAGAGGGATTTGTTGTGAGAAATGTAGATGTATCCTGAAGGAATCATAAAATCAGTCAGGGTTGGGAGGGGCCACAAGGATCATCTAGTTCCAACCTTCCCGCTATGGGCAGGGACACCTCACACTAGATCAGGCTGTCTGGAGCCTCATCCAGCCTGGCTTGAAATACCTCCAGGGATGGGGCTTTGACCACCTCCCTGGGCAGCCTGTTTCAGGATCTCACCACTCATGGCGAAGAACTTCTTCCTAACGTTCAATCTGAATCCACCCATTTCTAGCTTTGTTCCATTTCCCCTAGCCCCCCTGACATCCAAAAATGCCCCTCCTCACCTTTCTCGTAGGCCCCCTTAAGGTACTGAAAGGCCTTGTCTCCCAGTGTTACATAAAATTTGCTGTACTTGTTTATAATTTGGAATTGCAAGCCATAGTATATATAGCTTGTGAATGTCTTTCTCCCTGTTCTGATTCACGCTGGCAGTTGCTCCCTAAAGCAATGCAGTTTTTGAGTATAAACAGCTTCTGCAGTCTCTGAAATCAGTGGCAATTTACCCCTTGCCATTAGTGGAGCAAGGACTGGGCTGAACACAAGCACCTGGTTGCTAAACCCTGTCATTTCCCATTGAAATGTTCTTCAGGCTCTTACAGACTTGAAATGTTGCTAATTTTTTTTTTAATGCAGATCCAACCTGGTGAGGATGGTTTGGCAAAGCTGTGTTCCCTTACACCTAAACAATGTTATTGCTGAAGGGTGAATGTGAGGAGGTTGTTTCCAGCTAATAGCTACTCTTAGAAACACAAAAAAAAGGAGTAGATTGCTATTTGAGTGGAAAAAAGAAGATGGAGGTGACTTAATAAACAGATGCACTTGCTGTGAGTTGTTTGCTTGGCGAGGCTGCTGCAGGGTCTGTGTGCTGAGTGCGTATTAACAATCCTCAGATTCAGTGCCTTTTTTTTACTACATCTTTATGGATGAGAGAGAAGTACCTTTGTAAGGTAGTGAGACACAAGTCTCAGGAATAGTGCTTGCGAGTATTTAATCTGAATGGACTATTCCAAACTTCACTGAGAGAAAGTTGGAGCCTGTTTGTGGACTGAAGAATATTCTCCCCATTGCCTTTAGTCACCACAGAGGAGTGCTCCCTGCAGCAATCTCTCGACTTGGAAGACCTACTTTTTTGGAAAAAATGACTCTGATCACTTAAATGACATTTTATTCTTGTTCTGAGCATAGATTACATAGACCAGTGTGAGGACTGCTGTGCTGTTGTGCCAAAGAAGCTTGATTGCAGCAGCACAGAGGGAGGATCAGTAAATATTTTGCCTTGGGATAACGAGATGCAATGCTTTGACGCAGCATGCTTTGCCTGGGCACGGTGGTTGTGCTGAAAGGGCATGGGTGTTTGGAGCAAGTAAAGCTGCAGTGGTAAGAAAAGGTTAATGTAATGAAAGGGAGTTAGCATCTTACAGTCTTTGCACTGAGCAAAAGAACATATCTTTCCCTGTCACAACTTCTCATGTGCTGGAAATGTAGCACTTTTGGTGAACTCTTGGAGAGTCTTTAAGTTGACTGCACCTTTGCCCCAAGAGCTCACCTTTCTGAGGGCTAACACCCAGGCCCACATTTACTGAATCCCCTTAAACCATATCCCTAAGCACCACATACAAAGGACTCTTAAACGCATCCAGGGTCAGTGACTCCACCACCTCGCTGAGCAGCTCATTCCTGTCTCTGACCACTCTCTCCATGACAGACTTTTTCCTAATGTCCAATCTAATCCTACCCAGTCTCAGCTTGAGGCCATTCCTTCTTGTTCTGTCTCCAGTTACCTGTGAGAAGAGACCAGCAACAGTCTTTCCACAATGTCCCTTCAGGTAGTTGTACACATCAATGAGGTCTCCCCTCAGCCTTCTCTTTTTCAAACTAAGCAGCCCCAGCTCCCTCAGTCACTCCTCATAAGATTTATTCTCCAGGCCCTCCACCAGGTTTGTTGCCCTCCTCTGGACCTGCTCCAGTATATTCACGTCTCTCTTGTATTGGGGTGCCCAAAACTGAACACAATACTTGAGGTGTGGCCTCACCAGAGTTGAGTCCAAGGGGACAATCAGCTCCCTACTATTGCTGGCCACAGTATTTTTAATCCCAGCCAGGATGCCATTGGCCTTCTTGGCCACCTGGGCACACTGCTGGCTCCCATTCAGCTGCCTGTCTTACAGCCCCCAGATCCCTTTCTGCCAGGCAGCTCTCCAGCCACACTGCCCCAGGCCTGTAGTGTTGCTTGGGGTGGTTGTGACCCAAGTGGAGGACCTGGCATTTGGCCTTCTTGAAACTCATCCCATTCATGTTGGCCTATTGATCTAGTCTATCCAAGTCCCTCTGAAGAGCCTCTCTACCCTCACTTGCATCAACACTACCACCTAACTTGGCAAACTCACTGCTGACACTCTCTGTGCCTGAATCAAGGTAATAAATATGTTAAAAAGAAGTGGTCTCAACACAGATCCCTGAGGAACACCACTAGTGACTGGCCACCAACTGGATTTAACTCCATTTAGAATCATTCATCTAGCACCAGCTCACATCTATGTGCTGAGAGAAGATGAGATGGAAGAGGAACAGTGCTGGGAAGCTGCCCCTTGCTGGTGCCCAATGGTGGCAGTGCCTGTGATATCTGGAGAAGTGAACAGTTTTGTTGCTTTACAGATATTTAGGACTTGCGTTCTGTGAAGCAAAGCCCCCTAAAGCTTACGAATATACAGCACAGTGTAGCAACAGCTCCTTGCCTTCTACATAGGAAGGCATTTTTCTTAGCTTTCTAAGGAAAATTGACCTGCAGCTGATGTCTAGCTTCCACATACCCCTTCTCTGCAAAGAGAGAACTCTGCATGTCCTTCAGGCTAGCCTTTAACTCCCCTAGAGATACTCATCTCTCAGCTTGAATAAACAGAGCTATATCCTACTGCAAGTGTGTTTGCCATGTTTTTCAGAGCTGCGATGATTTGAAAAGAATAGTGTAGGCACAGAGTTCTGCTCACTGGGTGAGGAGAGGAAAGAACAACTTTCTATCCTGAAAAGGTTGCAGCATTTTCTCTCTCCTTCAAACAGTTGGAAGGTGAAACCTGTTGAGATGCACCTTTTATTGTAGTGTAGATGTGGTAGAATCCAGAGACCTTTCTTTAATTTGAAATGTCATTTACTTTGTTTATCTATCTTTGTTTATCTATGCAGGGATGGCAGAGTGTCTCTGGCTGGTGTGGTGGCATATTGCACCCACGAGCCCATATTGCACAGCTCTCCAAATACCATTCAAGGGAAACACTGAAGTGTTTTCGTGTCTGGGTATCTGTACATTCTTAAGATCACAGTTCCACTCAGTTCATTCTCTTTAGTTCATTATCTTCCCTTCTGTCCTACCTATATATCACACATACTTCCATCCCACTTATATATTGCACATACTTTGCATGATAATAAAAATTCACAAAACGTCTTAGATTATTTTTTTATAGGCTCATTTTTGTGCTGTTTCAGCATTTTAGCAGGGGGAAATGATGATGTTGTTCCCTCTAGTGAACCCAAGAGCTAAACTTGGTCGTGATTCAAATGGAAAACTGCTTTAATTTGGCACTGCGGCAGAGATGTAAGAAAGGAAGCTACATAATCATTGAATGGTCTGGGTTGGAAGGGACCTCCAGAGGTCGTCTAGTCCAAATTCCTCTGTATTAAGCAGGGGCATCCTTAACTAGATCAGGTTGCCCAGAGCCCTGTTGAGTCTTACCTTGAATATCTGCATGGTTGGGGCCTCAACCACCTCCCTGAGCAACCTGTTGCAGTCTTTCACTACCCTCGTGGTAAAGAACTTGTTCCTAACTGTCATGGAGGGGTATTCTGCCTCCTGTGCCGGATTTGGCGGAGGGGAGAAATTAATTGGGGTGAGATAATATTATAGAAAAAAATATATTTATTAAATTCAGTATTCTGAACTCTTGCCACCCCCAACCACTGTATATTAATATTAAATTGCTCTTACACGGTTATGAAAACATTCTAGGATAAAATATGTACAGTGACTTATTAATTACTAGCAAACATTCAAACTATAAACAGAGAGAGGAGTTTTCCCCGCAGCAAATACCACTTGGGGTCTATATGCTATCTGCCCAGCAGAGCGGGCTGAAACTGATTCTGCTCTATGGCAGAGGCAACTTATATTACAGAGGTATTAAAGCATTTACTCACAACTCTTATTAATCAATAATCAACCTCCAGGGCTACGTCACAGCCTATGCCTAGTGTCCAAACTTCAGGGGATCTCTGCCCGTGGACTTTGAGGCTGGAATCCTCCCAGCTTGAGGGGAAAGGAGGAATCTTCTCAGCTTCTGGGGAAATGATGAGTTTTCCCGGTTTCTGGGGAAATGACTGGTCTCTGATCTGGTTCTCCTGGCGAGGGATGCAATCTCTGCCTTTGTGCTGCTGGCTTCTTCTGGATGCTTTGTCCAGGGATACATAGGCAGGATCTCAGGTGCAGGAGTTGGAAGTCGTGCAGGCTCAGCACGATTCTCAGGCGGCTAGCAGGCCGTGTGTGTGCAGACAATCCGGAGTCTGCTTCCTGGTTATCTCAGCGGCAGTGACGCTTACCAGGCAATGATAGGCAGCGAGCATGCAGGGTGTGCGCGGCTGCTGGGAGTCTGTGCTCCATAGGTAAAGCCAGGCAGTGCAGGATCTGGTCCTGATAACACAGTGGCATGCAGATGTGCACAGCTGTCTGGAGACTATAGGCTCCACATATATATATAGGCAGGCTTAAATGAGCTCTGCAACTAAGGTATGCAGGCAGGGGTCTGAGCTGTGAGTGAGGCTCCGAGTGTGAGCAATGGAGTCTGAGTGTGGGGGTCTGAGCTATGCAGGTGAGTCAGAGCCTGAGAGTCTGAGCACGTTGTTTACCTGTGCACCCCTATTTATTGAATGTGGACTGAGATTAATGGCTCCTTTGGCCACTAGAATGACCAATCAAGTTGGCAGTCAGCCAAACCTTACCATAATAGGCAGAAGCTCTTGCCTGGACTTGCCCAAATATGGGGATCACATGGGCTTACCCCAGAGAGACACGAGCTGGGTGTGTGGGGGCTTACACAACCTGTTTACAACCAGGGGTCCTGGCAGAAAAACATGTCCAGGCTGGGCAAGGCGTAAACAAGCCTATTTTCGGCCCTGCAGGCCCTCCACGACACTAACATCCAATGGTTTCTGCTGCCAAATAATTTGCCCATACTGCAAATAGTTTAATTTGTCTCCTGCTCTTTTTGATCTACCATAAATACAATTTTTAGTAGTTTATTTGAAATATTTTTTTTAAGAACAGAAACTGAGCATATACAAGTCCTGATTTTAAACTGACAATCATCAGGAGTTAATCTAAACTAAAGCTGGTGCTGGGTTGTCTTTGGGTCTATTATGCTTCAGTAAAGTAGTGGATAAATGCAGTTATGGAAGTAAACGATGTGAAAGAATAATACTGTAGGAAATATGTACACACATTGTATATTCATGTAACTTGCTGATTGCTTTTCAGTTGGAGATCTTGGCTGTACGTTGATTTGTATACCAGATTTTGCCCCGTTGCAGGACTTGAAGATTTGAAGATTTTTTTTTCCTCCCCTCTTATATGTTTTTGAAAACATTGTGGGGTTTTAGTCTCATTTGGATTTGGGTTGGTCCTTTTTTAGTGTTTTGCCACTATATGATGCATGTTTTGGTTGCTGTATAAAAGATTTTACTCTGTCAAGGGACATTTGAGCTACCTGACACACTCTCTGCTCTACTGGTAGTGGCAGTTCCATTACATTTGGAATTTAAGATCCCTTTAAAAAAAAAACATTGGAGCCAAATTCCAGAGCATTTAGAACTCTAGACATCAGGGCGGCATTAAGCATCCTTCTAGAAGGACCTGAGGTGGCTGGCTGCATTACAGAGCTGTGAGATGAGCTTCTAATGATGTCAAATGAAGCGCTAACAACCGAGGAACTTCAAGCTTTTCTCTCCTCCTGTGATGATTTAGTGATCAATAGCACTAAAAAAATCCAAGCAATGCACTAGGGAGAGTTGCTGCTCTTCTCTCGTGGTTGCTTAACTTCCAAAATAAGCTTTGTGGTGTTCCTGGTGATGATAATGATTAATGCTTCCTTTGCTGCTATTTTTGCTTTTGGTTTTGTTTTTTTCCCTGTAGTCTGTATACTACATGAGAAGTTTGCCTCTCTCCCAGCAGGTCATTCCAGCCTTACCTAGCTGCTTAACATGCTGGGTGGGATTGTGTCGTGGAGAGGTTTCTCTTATTCCTCCCCTGTTAGGGGGAGGTGAGAAATTAATTTGAGGAGGTTTTGATTTTTTAATAAAATTATTTATTAAAATTAATACTTACAAATTTGTACCACCCCCAACCACTATGAAATCAGGTTCGTTATGCAAGTTTATGAAAACAGCTTGGGATATATTTACAGGGATTGATTATTAAATGGAAATATCAAATTATCAACAACTATAGACAGAGAGAAAGATTCCCTAGGGCTTAATGCCTCTTAACAGCTATACTGTTTGCCCAGCAAGGGCTGGAACTGTGTGTGCTCTTCAGACAGAGGTAACTTATATTACAAAGGAATTAAAGCTTGCTTAGATGTGTTGCTCAAGTATTAATCATTAATCACCCTCCCGGGAATCTGTCACAGCGTGTGCCCAGTGTTTGGGGTCTTGGTAAAGCTGGAATCTGTCCCGGCTTGCAGGGGAATTGATAAGGGTTCCCAGTCTCTGGGGTAACAGAATTTCTCTAACCTTCTCTCCTGGAGTGGTCTCTGCCTTGGTGCTGCAGCTTCTTCTGGAGGCCGGTGTCCAGGGATGATCAGCTGGCAGGATTCCCAGATGCAGGAGAAGGATTTGTCTGTGCAGCTTCTAACACGGTCTCACAGCTAGCAGGCTGCGTTTGCAGGTTTGCAGACAGTCTGAGGGTCTGCTGGGCCTGGATCTTTCTAGACTTACAAAACAGCTGGCAAGCAGGGTCTGTGCCATGCTTCAGGGAGACGAGCTCTGTAGGTAAGTGCAAGGTAGCAAGTCAGTAGGTATGGCTGCTCTTGAGCTTAAGCAGGGGGCTCTCGGCTCCCCATATATGTATGGAGTGCAGGCGTGCATGCGCTCTGCTTCTCAAAGGGTTCGCAGGCAGCTTAACTGCGCCTTGACATCAATGCAAGAGGTCTGTGCTGCCTCAGTAATGCTTGCAAGTGAGTAAGGCCTGATCTGGTGTCTAGGCCATGCAAGCAGGTCAGGGCAGCAGGGTGCTGCTGTGGATCAGAGCTGAGCCTGAACGCTCTAAATGCTCTGACCTTCTGAACAGTCTGAACCGTCTGACCACGTGGTGCTGCTATGCACCCCTCTTTATAAGCTCTGAGCCGAGATTCGTGGCTCATTTGGAGCCATCTAAAATGACCAGTCAGGCTGGCAGTAAGCCAAACCTTACCCCAATAGGCAGTAGAGACATGCCTGGACCCTCCCAATAGGGGATTACCTGGGTGGACCCCAGGGGCACACGGGCTGGGCATGTGTGTGTTACGTGACCTGTTTACTGCCTCGTGGGTCCTGGCAGAAAAACATGTCCAGGCATGTAGAGGCATAGAAAAGCCTCAGTTTTGGGGCTGCTGCCCCTCCACTGCAGATTGATACTTGGATTTACAGAGCTGTCCAAGTGCCCTCTTCCCTGAGGACATCACTGTACTTTGTCCTGGGAGGTGTGAAAAGCAAGAAGAGAAGTTAAACTGCACCTAGAAAAGCATTCTATGTGTTGGAGGAGGACAGCCTAGGAATTACTTCCCTTCTCTTGCTGTCTTTAAAGGAGGCTGTGCACTGTGCAAGAGTATGTTTGCAGGGGAAGGACCCTTTGACCAGAAGAGAAAGCAGAGCTTGTCAAGACTTAACTGTGGGACCTTGCCAACCTAATCCTATGTAAATAAGCTGCTGGAGGGGATACTGCTTGTGTTAATGCAGCATGGCATTGGAGTATCTCTTAATATAGACCACAAAGGTTGGGATGGACCCAGAAAATCCTTCCTTTTCACTGGGGCACAGGGAAGGGGGAAAATATGTCATGAATTTAGTTCACACTTTTTGATGTCACTTCTCCTGTATTTTTCTGTTTTTTATTCCCTGTGAGTAAGGGTAATTTATACCTAAAAGCTTTCTCCTATGTAGCCATCCCTTGTCTATTCTATGAAGATGATGTATGTGGGGTGTTAGAAGTTGGGAACAGGGGAGACTGGAAGCACTGAATGTGTCTGGATGTGTGGAGCAGGACAGCAGTGGAGACAGCCTGCAGTGTGACTTAATGAGCCCTTGGCTAAGTATTTCTAACCTTTGCCAGAGTCTTCAGCCATTCCTAAATAGCTGCTTTACCTCATTTTATGGACAAATACTTCTGCTCTCTCCTATTTTATTCTCCTTTGTTTTGCTACTTAAAAATAGAGCAGTTTATGTTCTCCCAAAACAAATAGTCACCAGTTAATGGTGGAGATCATTAATCATAGAATCAACCAGGTTGGAAGAGACCTCCAAGATCATCCAGTCCAACCTAGCACCCAGCCCTAGCCAGTCAACTAGACCACGGCACTAAGTGCCTCATCCAGGCTTTTCTTGAACACCTGCAGGGACAGTGACTCCATCACCTCCCTGGGCAGCCCATTCCAATGCCAATCACTCTCACTGTGAAGAACTTCCTCCTAACATCCAGCCTATACTTCCCCCAGCACAACTTGAGACTGTGTCCCCTTGTTCTATTGCTGGTTGTCTGGGAGAAGAGACCAACCCCCACCTGGCTACAACGTCCCTTCAGGTAGTTGAAGATAGCAATGAGGTCACCCCTGAACCTCCTCTTCTCCAGGCTGAACACCCCCAGCTCCCTCAGTCTCTCCTCACAGGGTTTGTGTTCCAGGTGGTACATCTCCAGTGTTCTGTCCACATTTTAATGGGGTTTTGCCCTGTATTTTAGGAATTAAATCTGTGTGGCTTTGAAACTATTTGAGATGTATTTCCTTTTCCAGATGGCTGGTCAAGCCATGGCAGCACTGGTCAGCCTGTGAATGTTCAATTTGAAATTTGATGGTTTGGGGGTTTTTTGGTGGGTGGTGGTTGTTTTTTTTCTACTGATTATCCACTATAACCTTGTTACTGTCATCACAGAATCTGCCCCTCGATTTTGGTCTGTAGCCTCGCCTGCTCAAATTCTTGAGAAACAGAAGGCAAATTGAGTGAAGATATAAAAACAATGCATAAAATTCCAGATTAAGTCCCCTTTGAGATGACTATCAGAAAAAAACATGCTCTCTTAGTTTCCTGTCATGGCAGTGTCTTGCTAGTGCCAGGTTCAGCTCTCACTAATGTGTGCTTTGACTTCATGCCCCTGAGTAGTTCAAAGCTCAGTATCAGATTAGTCGCTGGCTGCTTTCAGGCTTCTGCACCACCATATCAGGGTTTGCCAGAACTTGTGCGAGGGATTCACTGTGAAGCTAAGGTTGGACTATTAAGAGTGACAATACCATGTTGTCAGCAGGCTTGATGAGTACTACTGTCATTTGGCTTCTTTAAAATAAAGGTTTTTTAAAAAGCATTATTAAAAGCATTATTGTCTTTTACCTGACAAAAGTTTCTGCATGTAACTGGTTCAGAGCAGTCTTGAGGAGAAGCAGTTTGGGGGTGTGAGTTGATTTAAAAACTCACCATGAGCTGGCAAAGGTTGCTGGCAGCCCAGAAGGCAGCTGTGTGCTGGGCTGCTTCAAAAGCAGTATGAACAGCAGGACAGGGAGGGAATTCTGCTCCTCTGCTCTTATGAGACCTCACTGTGCCCAGCTCTGGAGCCCCCAGCACAAGAACGACAGGAACCTTGATGGAGAGGGTCCAGGGGAGGGCCACAAAGATTATTAGAGTGCTGAAGCACTTCCGTGGGGCCAGACTGAGAGAGTTGGCACTGATCAGCATTGAGAAGAGCGCATTGAGAAAAGAAGGCTTGAAGGAGACGTTAAAGCAGCCTTCCAGTTCCTGAAGAGGGCTTACAGGAAAGCTGGGAATGGACTTTATACAAGGGCTTGTAGTGGCAGGACAAAGTGGAATGGCTTTAAGGTGAAAGAGGGGAAATTTAGACTGGATATTAGAAAGGAATTCTTTCCAGTGAGGGTGATGAGATGCTGGAACAGGTCGCCCAGTGAAGTTGTGTATGCTCCCTCCCTGGAGGTGTTCAAGGCCAGGTTGGATGGAATCTTGAGCAACCTGGTCTAATGCAAGGTGTCCCTGCCTGTGGCAGGAGGGTTGGAGCTAGATGATCTTTAAGGTCCTTTTCCAACTGAAACCATTCTAGGATTCTATGAAAAGTAACTTTGGATCATGCAGAAGCTATTATGGTTATTTCTTTTACCCTCCTACAGTAGCCATAATAATGTAGTGGTGAATCTTCAAGCGTGCCAAAATACTTTCAGAGATGAAAACCCTATGCTCTGTCTTTCTGGGAAGGAATACAAGGTGCTGGACAAAGAAGACCAAATGCTTTGAATGCATGTCACTTTGAGTCTGTTGGTGAGAGAGAAACAGACAAGGATTTAACATATACAAGGACACTACAGCAAAACAAAAGTTCAGGGTGCTTTGGTTCTTTGTAAGCTTCTCCTCTAAAAGGAATATGATTACAGCACTGATTAGGAGGTTGGAGAAAGAGCTGAGAGAACAGAGAGAAATGACAGCAGAAAGGTTCTTTTATTTAACGAGAAAGGAGTCTTTGTGATGAGGAAGCATCACTTTCCAGAAGAATGAGACTCTTATGCCACTCTGTTAGAACAGAAATGAAATTCTTTTTCTCTCCACCCAGCTTTGAGGATGTTGGATTTCTCTGCCTTGTTTGCTAAGGGTGAGGTTAAAGAGGATGCACTGTCTCTTGTGCTGGGCTGCTTGGCTGCACCCTGGCTATGGCTTCCAGTCTGCATCACTTTGGGGGAAGCCTCCTTACCTTAAGAACAGCTTTTACAGAAAATTATGTTAAAGCCTTTGTTATGAATCTGACAAATGTTGCTTGTGAGCTACTCCTATAGCAGCAGCTAGTCTTAAATCTCAGTATCTTGTTCTTTCTGGGAACGGCATGTAAAGGTGGAGATTATTTATACATTACTTTCCCAACTAACATGAGAAGCTGAAGAGTCTTTGTTGGTGATCCTGGTTGGCATTCATGATGCACGTTTTGCTGGACTATATCCTGAGACTGTTTAGGTTTCCAGAATTCCGAGTGTAGGAGGTTTGGCTTCTGGGTCACAGAATTAAGGCACAAACAGCGTCAAATGCATAGGCTGGCTTTATTGCATTCACACAACTTACACACGTGAGGGTAGGGATGGGGAGAGGGAAGAGAGTAAGAGAAGCAAGGGAGGAAAAAGAAAAGGAAGAAATACCCCCATGCAGAGGGGAGAGGCCACTCCAGAGTGATTTGGCGTCCTGAAAGTCCATTGTGGGTGGGGAATGTTCAGTCTGCTAGTCGAGGCTTCTCTTCTTTCACCTGGTTGCCTTGTTGAATATGCATGTTCTTCTAAGAATCACTTAGCATATTTCCAGGAATGATTTGCTTAGCCAGGCCCACTGTCCAGTGGTATTGGGCATGCTTAGTCTGGTAGGGTGTTTCCAGGGTTGAGCCCCCCTTATCTGACTGGTTTCTCTGAAATGATTGCTGCTGTTTGATAAACCAGGAGCTGCGAGACTGTGGCTGGGTCGAAATTAGCATCATCTTCCACAACAGGAAACCCTCACCTCCTGTATGTGCTAGGTGACGTGAGCTCGGTTCCAGCTATGGTGGTCCAGAACGGTGGTCTTTTAGTCGATGCAAGTGAGCAATCAGGCAGGCCATCTCAAGACAGCATCCATGAGCTCACTCTGCATTCCCCCAGTTGGTCTCTTGTCCAGCCATTGCATTTTAGGGAGCTCTTGGGGGTCAGAGCTTATTCAGGGCGATTTTTGGGACGGGGAACGTGAACAGGATGCCTGCTTAGCATTTCTTGGAAATCTAGCCCAAAATAATTTTTTCTGAGATGTTGGGAGATATTGTTTGTCTCAGTCACTGACATAGCTTCATGGTTCTCTATCATTTTACTGAAGTCAGTTACTGGAAGTTCCTTTTGGTTTTTGGCAAGGCCAAAGCAATTTTACCTTGGGATTTGGCTGGCTCTGCTGGAATCAATATGTTCTTGCCATATTGGATACCTTCCTTTGGGTTTTCTCCCAGAGTGGCTCTATACAGGGCAACAGCCAGGTCATAGATAACTCTTGACAAAGGCCTTGCTAGAAACTTATTTTTGACTTCTTCACAGAGTGATTTGCCATTGGAATGGGCTGCCCAGGGAGGTAGTGGAGTCACCGTCCCTGGAGCTGTTCAAGAAAAGCCTGGATGAGGCACTTAGTGCCATGGTCTAGTTGACAAGATAGGGCTGGGGGATAGGTTGGATTGGACGATCTTGGAGGTCTCTTCCAACCTGGTTGATTCTATGATCCTATGACTTATTTTGTATGCTCAGAGGGCTGGAACACCTCACCTATGAGGACAGGTTACGAGAGTTGGGGCTCTTCAGCCTGAAGAAGAGAAGGCTTCGAGGAGACCTTGTAGTGGCCTTCCAGTATCTGAAGGAGGCCTACAGGAGGGCTGGGGAGGGACTATTTACAAGGCCTTGTAGTGACAGGACAAGGAGTAATGGGTTTAAACCAGAAAAGGGGAGATTTAGACTAGATGTTAGGAAGAAGTTCTTTCCAGTGAGGGTGGTCAAACAGTGGAACAGGTTGCCCAGGGAATTTGTGGATGCTGCCTCCCTGGAAGTGTTCAAGGCCAGATTGGATGAGGCCTTGAGTGACCTGTTCTAGCAGGAGGTGTCCCTCCCTATGGCGAGGGGTTGGAGTTGGATGGTCTTTGAGGTCACTTCCAACCTAAACCATTCTGTGACTCCTGCTGGCCATGCTGATACAGGCTAAAATGCCATTGGCCTTCTCTGCCAACTGGGTACACAGCTGGCTCCTGTTCAGCCCAGGTCCTTCTCAGCCAGGCTGCTCTCCAGCCACTCACCCCCCATTCTGTAGTGCTACGTGGGGTTATTGCGGCCAAAACAGAAGCATGACATGAATGCAACAGCGGTGACAGCATGGTCATGAATGTAACAGAGTGTGGTGGTTCAGAAGGACAAACGCCCTCCCTTGGGTTAGTTTGCTGGTGATTCCTTGCCTACCTAATGGAAACCATTGGGTCAGATTAAGTTTAGATGCAATTAATAGTTCTCTGACACAGTTACAGTTTGGATAAGATATGTTTTAGATTTTTATTTGCTCTTAAGATATAATAAAAATCCAACTAACTGTAAGCACAAAGGAGATTTTTTTTTTTCTCAGCTTAATCTTGTAAACATCATTGGAAAATAATTGCTTCCTTCTCAGCTTTGTGTTCCAGAGGGGTTGAAGAAACCAACTTTTCTTGTGCTGGGTGGGACGTTCCTCTGAACACTGTTTCACTGGTTCTTCCAAGCTCTAGAGAAGTTTTAAAGCTGGCAGATGAATTATGGTTTCCTCTTCCTGTCTTCCTTTTGTCAGTTTTGTTCTGAAAGTGGAGATAACTGCAGCTTTGGTTACAAATTAAATCCTCCAGGCTTTGTGTGGATATTGCTTGCATTAAAATACTCTTACATAGTCCAAACCCAAGGCTTTGCTGCTAATCCAGGGAAGATGTTTAAGTGATTAGTTGGGCCTTAAGAGTGTGCTTGAACAAAATGTTTGTGTACTTTGATCCAGACAAATTGGAGGTTGGGCTTGAAGGATGAGTTGTTCTGGCACTGGTGAAGGACAACTGCTGCTGGGCTGAAGCAGCTCTGAGATAACTAGAAGAAATTGCTGGCTCTTCTGATTTGACTTTTAGTCTCCCCATCACTGTGTTAATTATAATAGCAGTAATAATAATAGTTAAACAAAATAGTTTGGGGTAGCAAAGACTCCACTGCATTGGCAGTTGATTGTAGACATTGCTGTGGTAGCAATGTCCAGCCTTGGAAAGAAAGCTCAGCCTGGGGCATTAAAGTGTGTTGCTACTACACAAGTTTCCATAAAAAATAATGTAAATGGTAAATTTGGTCTGGATAAACCTTTTTGGGGCAGCAGCTCTGTCATAGAAAGAGGGCAATACTGTTCTCCCAAAAGCTACTGCTCTGCTGAAAAATGTTGGCACCACATTGATCCAGAACTTGTCAGAACTGCGTGTTATGGACATGGGAAGAAGAAAACATTGTCATGGAAGCACAGAGGTTTTAGCGTGGAGACACAGAAATAAGCTCACAAATATTTTTATTCCTACCCAAACAATTCATGTAATATAAGCAGAAGCTTAGTCTGATCTGCTGCAGAGTCCCACAGTATGGACTAGAGTGCTTTGAGAAATGAGAAGCTTATCTCTTGGATTATTCATTCTAATCATGTCAGCAGGTTTTTAAAGCACCCCTCTTGTGTGTGGGGGTCTGTTCTTTGCCCTTGATGTCAGCCAGACAAGCTCTCGTTGAATCTGTGATGTGAATCATTGTGAAGGTAGATTGAGCCTGATACTACTGCTCGCCTTCATGCACTGTGAACTTGTAGATTGGGCTTCAAGATGTTAATGGAGGCAGATTTTTTACATTTAGAGTGAGACAGAGCATTGAAAATTTGCCCACATGGACACCTAATGTAATTTTTAGATTGCTTACTCCTTGACTGCCTTAGGGTGGGTTTGCTGATCAGTTCTAACATTGGAGTAGAACCATGTCCCAGAATCGCAGAAACATCCAAGTTGGAGAAGACCCTCAGGATCACCAAGTCTAACCTATAACCCTACAAGAATCACTTTAAACCATATGCCTAAGCACCACATCCAAGTGACCCTTAAACACATCCAGGGTTGATGATGTCACCACCTCCTTGGGCAGTTCATTTCAGTGCCTCACCACTCTCTCTGTCAAAAACTTTTTCCTAATGTCCAGTCCAAACCTACCCAGTCTCAGCTTGAGACCATTCCCCCTTGTTCTGTCTCCAGTTACCTGTGAGAAGAGACCAGCAGCAGTCTGTCCACGATGTCCTTTCAGGTAGTCGTAGGCAGCAACTGGGAAGCCTGTGTCTCTACTGTCATGATGGCTCTTGTTACAGAGAGTCTTCTCTCTGCCCTGGTGAGTCTTTGGGAAAAAAAGGAGATTTGGCTTTGCAGAGTCTTCACACTCAGTGTTGTCTGAATACAAATGTAGAACAAGTGCAGGGTCCTGCAGGCACCAGTACAAACTCAGGATTGTCCTGCTAGGAAGCAGCTCCACAGAGAAAGACCTTGGAATCGTGGTAGTCAACAAGTGCTCCATGGGACAGCAATGTGCCCTTGTGGCTGATGGCATCCTGGCATGCATCAAGAAAAGTGTGTTCACTAGGTCTAGGGAGGTTCTTCTCTCTTCTACTCTGTCCTGGTGAGACCACACCTGGAATACTGTGTCCAGTTTTGGGCTCCTCAGTTCAAGAGAGACAGGAATTTGCTGGAGAGAGTGTCCAATGGAGAGCTACAAGGATGATTTGGGGACTTGAACATGTCTCCTGTGGAGAAAGACTGAGAGACCTGGGGCTGTTTAGCTTGGAGAATAGAAGGCTGAGAGGGAATCTTATCAGTGTCTATAAATATCTGAGGGTTGGGTGTCAAGAAGAAGGGGTCGGACTTTCACTGGTGTCCTGTGAAAGGGCAAGGGGCAATGAATACAAACTGCAACACAGAAGGTTCCACCTCTCCACAAGGAGACATTTCTTTAGTGTAAGGGTCACAGAGCACTGGAGCAGGCCACCCAGAAAGGTTGTAGTCTCCTCTGGAGACTTTCAAGACCTGTCTGGACATGCTCCAGTGTGACCTGCCCTAAGTGATCCTGCTTTGACAGTGGAGTTGGACTCTATGGTCTCCAAAGGTCCCTTCCAACTCCTAACATTGTATGATTGCATGATTTGCCCCTAATTTTAAAGAGGGGAGGAAAAAAAGGGGAAACCAACAGACTTGACAACACCCACCCATGTCCAAGCCCTCCCCAAGGCTGAGAACTGCCTTCTCGAGCAAAGGGAGCTATGATCATGCTTCTGGTCTGCGAAATTTATTTGCCATTTTTGTCAGACTTCCAGAGCAAAGTGACAATCAGGATTGGAGCTGACACAGTGGACTCAATGATCTTAAAGGTCTTTCCCAGCCTAAATGATTCTTTCATTCTTTTTATAGCTGTCTTTGTGAAATTACTTTTTTTCAGAGCTAATAATATTCTCGACTGGTCAAAAAATGACTCTGTGGGGAAATCCATACAGAAAATGCCACGTTAAAGCTAAAAACAGACGTGGGTTTATGCAACTTCACGGGCTTGATTTTGCACATCTTTGGCAAGAAGCCTGCTTTCCTAGAGGTAAAAAGTACATTACATGCTCCAGTCAAGACTGATTAGATCTGAGTAAGTTAATACTCTCGGGATGAAAACTGCAACACTTGGTGTGACTTCAGCTAGCTGACAGTGAAGCTGCTCTGTGTGCCAACTCCATGAGATGTGCAGTAAGTAAAGAGAAGGGGGCAGGATGGGCCTGCCTCACTGTGCTGGTTTGAGGCTAATTGGAATATTTCAAGGAGAGAAATTAGCTCATTGGTTGTAAAAAAAGAAAATAATGATGAAGTCTGTATCATTCATTGGTTTACTGAGAGGCATAAAAAGCCTAAATGTAAATAATTTATCCTACTCTGGTCTGTGATGCTGGATCTATTCACTTCCTCCTCACTCTGCTCTAGTATGTTTGTACTAATCTTGGCTAACAGATAACAACATAAACTTTGATTGTTTTGTTTGTCTGTCTGGGAAAGTAGAGGGAGAAAGAAAGGGTAGCTTTGAGCCCTTCTGGGCAGTTTTTTCTTTGGGAGAGAGTTTGGATTTCTGTATTATTTCTAATATGTATGTAATTGTAAAAAATTGTAAATATATTGTGTATATATCCTTGTAAATTTAGCTTTGCTGTAAATATAGCTTCATCTTACTTACGAGCCATCTGAGCTAGTCTGGTAAATTTCAATAGTGTGTGTCTAAGTTCCTAACCCACCACACTCACCCAGACGTTCATTGGAAACTCAATTTAGATCTAAACCCAAGCAGTTGCGTTTCTGATAGCAAGACAAGCCAGTGACCAAATAGAAATGCCATGTGATCTAGAAGTGTCTTGGGGGCTTTGGCTCTTGGGGGCCAAGAGACATAAGAAAAGTAACTGGGATGATTGATTAGTCTTACCTGGTTTCCACTGAGTGTTAGTGGTCTGAAGTCTGCAATAAACTTGCTAAGGAGATTTGGGCTCTTTTAAACAGAGTAAGTTTCTTAATCTTCTCTGCAGACTCTGGAGCCTGCAGACTAATTGTAAGCTCACTACCTAGCATTGCACTTGAAGAAAATTTAGGGTCAGTCATGATAAAGGACAGTAATTTTTATGACTTTGTGGGCAGTAACTTGATTTTGTGAAGGAGACATAGCTGTTAGGATTACGCAAATATGAATTTGCTTTTGAAATTGATTTGTGTAAAAGCAAGATTTGTTTGGCTCATCTCCATACCAACTGTCATTAGATGTATTTGTCCACTTTTTATACAAACAGGATAAAAAGGGTGAATACTCTCAAGAGGAAGTGTTTTGCAGCTCATCAGAAAGCAGAGTAGTAGCCAGATGGTAATGTTTTCATAAAGAAAAATGTTTTCATTCTCAAATCAGGTTCCTCAGATTCAGAAGCTGTACTTGAGTCCACTTTTTGGCTCATACATAACCTACTCCATTGTTGAGGCCACTGACTATCAGAGATGTCAAAAGCTGAACCATAGATCACCACTGATATGGATGTTGCAATTGCTTAGAGAAAATAATCTTCATCGTGGTTAATGATTGAAGTATGGTAATGGGCCAGTTGTTGACTAGAGTTTAGCAGGAAGTGCTGCTAAGCAGAATTTGTAGGTTTCTCTCAGTGAGTGGGCATTGTGACTATAAGCTGGTTGTATTCAAGACTCATGGCTCAGTAGAGAGCTTCTTGTAGTGCCACTAGGGAAGACCTGCTACAGACTGCTGGCATCTCTCAGGAGAGCTCAAGGCTTTGCATTGTATTGCAAGGCTAAGGAGGGATGCCCATAAAACTTTTAATTACGGAGCACCCAGTTAATCCTGACAGTTCTGTTCCTCAGGCTGGGCTCCAGCCTGGTCAGTGGGGAAGCAAATCATCCTTTTCTCTTGATGGGCAGGGCAGAGAACATGCTGTGTTGCACCACAGTGGGAGAATGCTGGCTTCACTTTCTGTTATTAGAAGTTTTGGTCTGTAATGCTCCAGAAGAAAGGAATCAGTGCAACTAAGGGCTGAATTGGAAAACATATCTCAGGCTTTGTTTTTTCACTTTGCATTGCCTTTCAGCTCCTTCTGTTGGGCTTTCCACCTCAGGAGGTGAGCCTGCAACTCTCTTAATGCAGGAGGGTGTTCTGCATGCGTTTTCTGCCACAGTACACACTTGATCTGGAATAAGACTTGAAGGAGTGACCACAGTGGTGATAATAAATAATAACTCGAGGCCTTGCTTGTCTGCCTTCAAATAATTCTGTAGTATTATCTAATGGCTGCAAAGAGATATTTTTTTATTTTAAATGACAGAAATGGAAAGAAACTTTCTTGCAGTTGTAAAAGTTTGAAATTTGCAATCTATTATTGGTATTTATTTGTCATTTTTGTCACACTTCCAGAGCAAAGTGACAGTTAAGGTTAGAGCTGACACAGTAAATCCTGCTCTCTGACAAACTTGCAAAATTCTACTCTCCCACTCAGCTGGAGTGAGTAATGGATTTTGATGGGGGATGTGATTGTTTTTTTCTTTCCCTTTCATATCAGAGTGGGGATATATTCTGAGCTTGCATCAGTAACTTTTCCTTCCTTCCACTAAAACTTGCTTTACCTTTGAGTACAATCCTTCTTTGTGAGAACCTGTTCCTTCATGGTCATTAATTGCCAGAGTCACAGCCTCTATTGTTTAGAGCTATTAATTTCCTATTGAGAAGGCTGTATTTCTGAATTTCTGATCAGATTTCTGTCTGATTTTGGAGATGCTTTTCACTGTTAATGGGTATATGTGGTAGCTGGGGAGTTCCCCCCTGTCACAGTTCACCAGACTAACTCAGCCAGCTGGAAGTTAAGGAATGAAGCTATATTTTGCAGCATGGCACAGGTTTACAAGCATACATACACAATATATGCAGCCATTTACAGCTATATACAATTCTATACAAGTTAAAAGTAATGCAGAAATTCAAAACCCCTCCCAAACAGCAGAAACTGCCCAGGAGGGCTCTGAACTAACTCCCCTCCTGTTTTTCCCACCCCCTCCCTTATTTTAGAAGGCTTATGTGCAGGGGTGAGATTGCCAGATAAGGAGTTAGAAGAATGTTTAGTTTGGGTTACACAAGAAGTTCAGGCAGAGATAGTTAACATGGCAAGCAGCAGCAGAGACTGACTGACTTAATTTATGTTTCTCGCTTTTATGTCCCTCAGTGAGTGATATAGACATCACTAGTATTTTCTTTTTATAGCAAATGATCTAATTTCTCTCATTAAAATGTTCCAATTAGACTCAAACCAGCACAGCATAGCAACCAGTTCAAAGTCCTAGCCTCTGAGGGTGCTGTCTTCTTTTGCTGGGTACAGTATGCTGTGCTCTTCCCTCCTCTTCATTCACTCAGTGGCAGATGCTTTTCCACACTTGACCCCTTTCCCTGTGATTAAACTAGTTGATGGATGATGCCCCATTGCAGGGGACAGAGAGGAGAGAGCTTTTACAGATGTTCTTGTTCCTTTTTGGGGTTGTGGAAGATGATTTTTATCTGGCTTTTACAAGGACCCCTCCTTTGAATGATTTCTCCAGAAAAATATTTTCATAGATTCTATTGTCTTTACAGGAGATAGTGAAGGTTGAATTACAGGGGCAGCAGAATGTGGTTATTCCAACACAACACTGTGCTTAATGAGGTGTCACAAGGATATTATTATAACAGAGGCTACAACTTGATTAAGATCTGACAGAAATTTCTTTGATAACATTGTCAGCAGTCTGTTGCTAGATGAAAGAGGACACAGTCTCAAACTGTACCAAGGCAGGTTTAAGCTGGATGTTAGGAAGAAGTTCTACATGGAAAAAGTGATTGCCCATTGGACTGGGCTACCCGGGGAGGTGGTGGAGTCACCATCCCTGGAGGTGTTTAAGGGGAGGCTGGATGAGGCACTTAGTGCCATGGTTTAGTTAATAAAAAGGGTTAGCTGACAGATTGAACTCAATGATCCGAGATGTCTTTTCCAGTGTGGTTAATTCTGTGTTAGACCTTGTAGTAGCCTTCCAGTATCTGAAAGGGGCCTAGAGAAGGGCTGGTGAAGGGAGTATTTATAAAGTCTTGTAATGGCAGGATGAGGAGTAATGGGTTTAAACTGGCAGAGGGGAGATCTAGACTAGATGTTAGGAAGAAGTTCTTTTCAGTGAGGGTGGTGAAACAGTGGAACAGGTTGCCCGGGGAGTTTGTGGATGCTCCCTCCCAGAAGGTGTCCAAAGTCAGGTTGGATGAGGCTTTGAGCAACCTGTTCTAGCAGGAGGTGTCCCTGCCTATGGCAGGTGGTTGGAACTGGATGCCCTTTGAAGTCCCTTTCAACCTAAACCAGTCTGTGAAAGCTTGGTGCAGATTGCCTAGTGATGGAAATATGATAGAGGGGGAGGAACTTATTCTCATTCATGATTAGCTCCATCTAGTAAAAAAAAACCCAAACAGCAAACCAACCAAAAACCCCCAACCTTTTAGCCTTTAATTTCAGATACAGAAACCAATGTAGCTGCAGCAGGTTCAACACAAGGGCCGTTGCTGTCGTTAGGGTTTTGTGCAGCATTTCCTTTCACGCCTGTATGTGCAGACAGTTTTGTCGAGCAGCATGGCAGGAGTACTGGAATAAAAATTTGTAGTACAAATTCAATACATTTGGGGAAGCTGACACTTGAAATGGAAATAGTGGAGGAAAATGAGCATATTGAACCACCCACTTATTGCTTACTCATTCTGTTTCTTGACACACTCAGCTTCTGCTGGGTTTGGTGCAGCACAAAGATGAGGGGAGCTGTTTCTTCACTGTCTTGTTCCTGTTTGTGCTTGGTGAGATATGATTTCACATTGATGATCTTGGAAGACTGCAGGGTAGGCTGGACCTTGGATGTGGACACTCTGCTTTGTGTGACTCTCTGGTCATGGGTGGGTATCAGGCCTGTAACATTAATAACTAGGGAGTTCTTCAGCTCTTGGCTATATACAAATTGGTTTTCAACAGAAACAGATTCCAGGAAGAAGAGAGAAATACTCCAGGTCCTGATTCTTACAAACTTTCTACAACTGCTTGTCCCTGTGTCTTTGTGGGAAAGGACAACTTGAAAGAACAGCAGTCTATGCTTTTCACATTTAAACTAGAAGCTGAGGTGCTCTTAACTGATATGTGACTCCCTATCTAATAGTACATTACACACAAAAAGCCCTTCCAAATGCACTTTGGGTAAGGCTGCAAAGTCAGGCACTCAAAGTGTAGGTCCTTGTGCCCAATTATGTCCTTTAAACATACTCCTGGCCTCTCTTCAAATGTTGGCAAGGCAACATTTATTTCCCCTGCCCCCAGCTTTGCTCTTTGAACTGCTGAATTGTTTTGATACTTTAAAATGCTTTTCTTCTTTAAAGGCAGGCACCTGGTATGGAAAATTTCAGCTCCAAGAGCTGGAAGCTGGCAAGTGTATAAGCAACTGGAAATAGGCAAGCTCGTGCTCTTGAGTAAAATTAGCAAAAGGTGGTTTCATCGTCTTGGCCTTCAACGTGCACAACTTCTGAACATACAGTTCAAAGACAGCTAAAAACGTTTCCTCAGCGCTCTATATTTAGCCAGCATTTACCTACCAGCAGTCTAATCTGCTGAGAAAATCTTGATGACAGTCTCAAAAAAGTCAGCATCCGTTTGTTTTCCCTTACAGTTTGCTCACAGCCTGTCCAGGTCAGGCTGTGATACCCTTGGATTCTCACTTGCATTTGCATTAAGATGACAAAGCTTTTGCATGACGAAGAGAAGATGCAATAAAAGGCATTTAAACCCAACTGCAAAAAAACCCTCCATCACCTCAGCCTTAGGAGACTGTTTGTGGCTGCGTTTGATCCTCTTGTCTCTGAAAGATTCTGTTCTCTGATGAGCTTTTGGGGGTGAGTGGGGTTATAACTTTGCTGACATGCACCCGTGGCTTAGCTATTTGACTGTAACTTTTCATTACACTACCCCAAAGGTGCTGTCTTTTGTTTATGTGAAACAGAGGTGAAGTTCTTCTAGGATTGGCAGAATCTATGGCAAAGATGACCGACATAGAGACAATACATCTCCTTTGCACTTACACCTTTACAGTTCTTCATTGTGATGGTGGTGGAACACTGCAACATGTTTCCCAGATTGGTAGTTGAGGCCTCTATCCCTGGAGCCATTCAAAGTGAGACCTGACAGGGCTCTGGGCAACCTGATCTCATTCAGGATGCCCCTGCTTATTATAGAGGAGGTTGGACTAGATGGCCTCTGGAAGTCCTTTCCAACCCAGACTAGATGACCTCTGGAGGTCCTTTCCAACCCAGACTAGATGACCTTTGGAGGTCCTTTCCAACCCAGATTGTTCTATGTAAGCAAACAAATTAACAAGCAAGGTGGAATGCCTTCACTTTTTACCCTTCTCAAAGCCCTGATGGTTTGGTTAAAAAAACCTACCCTCTCACTACCAGTCAGTGGACCTTCACATAATTCAAATGTTGTGCTTCTCTGTTCTGCTTTTGGGAAACAATGAACAGCTTTCTTTGAGTGCACCTATCATGGCATCTTAGCTCAGAACATGCCTGAGTGTGCTCTTCAGTTTAACCCCCTGATTATTCCCTGTTTCTGAACCTTGGAGCTCACTGCAGAGTGGTTTGGTGGAGCACAGCCAGAGTCTGGGGAGGGCTGGAGGCCATGAGAATGCTCCACTCCCTTCATTCCAGCCTCGGGCCAGGCTAGAGCTAGCCCCAGCAAAACTCCTTTATTTTTCAGCACAGATACTTTCTAATCGTTGCTGACACATCAAATCACACTTTTCAGTGGTAGTAAAAATCGGAGGTAATTTTGCCAGAGTGCTGCTGAACAGCTCATTTTTCAAACCTCGTCATTAGAGTGCAACGTAGCTATTTCTTTTTCAGCTATGGGGAAGTTTTATTAACTATCCTGAGTTATGCAATTCTCTGCTTTAAAATGGTGTTTATTAATAGATTTGCTTGGTCTCTTTAGCTTAATGTGACTAATCAGGCTGCTGACGTAGAAGACAAAACTACCCTGGAATGCAGTATTGCTTGAGGAGGTCTTAGATGCACAGTTAAGGGTACCCTGGGGACTTCAGTGCTCCACAGGATATGGCTGTTGTGTGGTAGTGTCTTGAAAGGAGGCAATACCAGCAAAGTCAAAATAACTGAGAGCTTTAGAATCACAGAATTGTAGAATTGTTTTGTTGGAAAGAGATCTTCAAGATCAAGCCTAGGTGTAGCACAGCACTGCCAGGTTGCCACTAAACCTTGTCTTTTAAGTACCTGTGGATGTGGGGACGCCACCACTGCCGTTCAGCAACCTGTTCCAGAATTTGACAGTCTTTTTGGGGAAGAAATTGTTCTTTGTGTCCAACCTAAACCTTCTCTGGTACAACTTTGGGTCATTTTCTCTCATCACAGAACTGCAAAATGCTGGGGTTAGAAGGGGTTGCACAGGATTGCAGGCAAGAGTTGAAAATTTCCAGAGGAGACAACTCCACGGTCTCTCTGGGTAGCCTTTTCCAGTGTTGTCACCCTCACAGGAAAGTGATTTTAACTTGTGTTTACTCGGAACCTCCTGTGTTCCAGTTTCTGTCCTTTGTTACTAGGGAGAAGAGACTAAACTCCCAGCTGGCTCCAACCTCCGTTCAGGGAGTTGTAGAGAGCAAGGTCTCCCCTGAGCCTCCTTTTCTCCACGCTGAACAGCCCCAATTCCTTTACTTGCACGTTAAGGTCATTCTGGAAAGGGCAATCGGATGTTGAAGTTTCCTGGTTTGGTACTTGGTCCCTGGTTCCTGGACAGTCAACAGACTCTGAATTTGAGCAGTTGGGTGAGCTTAATTTGTCTGTGAGCACTTCTACATGAATAGTGTAATCTTGTTTACTGTCCTCCCTGGCCTTTTCTTTCCACTTTTCTAATGACCTTTCTTTCCAAACCTAGTTGCGCTCTCAGCTCTACCCATTCCATGTCTTTATACTGTAACTAGTTAACTGGTGAGGAGATTCATCTGGTGGCTGCACTATTCTATTTTGTCATGTATAAGGAATAGATTTTTTATATTAGGGAGCTCTTAACTCCTTGATTAGTCCACTTGCCAGAGGAGGAGAAAAGAGGTAAAGTGAACAAAACTCCTCCAAAAATCTAAAGGAAGAGAAGATGATTCTTCTCACGTGTGAGGTTGCTAACTGCTTTATGCACATCTGAGGCTGTCCATTATATACTTTCACTCACAGTATGTCAGGTGCTGGAAGGGACATCCAAAGATCATCCAGTCTGACCCCCCTGCCAGAGCAGCATCACCTATACCAGATCACACAGGAATGTGTCCAGTTGGGCCTTGAATATCTCCAGAGAGGGAGACTCCACAACCCTCCTGGGAAGCCTGTTCCAGTGTTCTGTCACCCTCACAGTGAAAAAATTTCTCCTCATGTTTAAATGAAACATCTTATACCTCAGTTTCCACCCACTGCCACTTGTCCTGTTGTCAGGTATCACCAAGCAGAGCCTGGCTCTGTTCTTCTGGCACTCACCCTTTACATCTTTATAAACATTTCATTTGTTCTGCAACACTTCACAGCCACAGCAGAACTTAAATAAAAGTTGTTATAGTTTGTTAGACACTGACATGGTGTAAAGCCTGCTTTTTGGTCACATTCATTCTGCTGAGTGACTGATCTTGTACACATGGACAAGAAAGCTATGTAGTCAGTTCCTTTTGTAGTGTTCTTGGTGGAGAAAAAGCCTTTAAGTGACCTATTTACTCTTATTCTTGGCCTGTCTTACTACTTTCTTGTCCTTCAAAAGTGCTGAGATAGTATCTAGCAAGGTATTGTCTGAGGTTTCTTTTGTTATATTAGGAAAAAAAAAACAAACCAGAAAGAGGTAAAACATCTAAGTTATTTTCTCTGCTTTTTTCCTGGGTTTTCTTGCAATTGCTTCTTCTCATTTGGAAGTTATTTTATGTGTGTGTGTATATATATATATATATCTATATATATCTATCTATCTATATATATATATATATATCTATATATTTGTCCCTTTCTTTCCTGCCTGCAAGCTGTGTGGAACATCCACATGCAGCAAAGGAGAGGGATTAGTCCTCCTCAGGGTAGTCATTCTGGCTGGGTCCTTTGCCAAGTGCCAGCTCTGCCAGCTTTCTGGACCTGATGAGAGCCTCCCAGCAGAGCAGCACACCTGCTGTTGTTTGGGCTTTGGCTTTTTCTCAACTCCAGAAGCTGAATATTATTCATGTTTCACAGCCTGGCAGAGGGAGCAGATATATTAAAGTGTGGTGATAAGGACCAGCTCCAAACCTGAGTGCAGTAGCTTGCCTTAATATTTCTTGTGGCTCTGTTCAAGATCTGTGAAGTTAAATCCAGTCAGAGATCCATAGAAACCATTTCCAGCTTTGTGGTTGTTAAATCAGTTCTTTTCCTCCCTTTCAGTACTTTTCCCTCCTTCCTTGAGGACAGCAAACATTTCAGGAGTGAACAGTCGGTCCTTCCCCAAGACTGCTCTTGTCTTCCTGGCATCATTTGGCAGCACAGGTACTTTGACCAGAGGATTGAGGTTTGTAGAAGCACCTTGGAGCCACGGGGGCAGTTGTGAGGTTCCTGCCTTCTGTGCTTCTACCTTTGTAGAACTTTTGTAGCTTTGATCATGTAGTCCAAGCTCACTCTTCGCTCTGGTACATAGATTAACTCAGAATTGAATCGTGTGTCTGGGCTGATGGTGGAATAATCATGACATTTGGATGTGTGGAAGCACTGCCAAATGAAAAGCTGCAGCATGGTACTGGTGTGCTCACCCACTATGCAAATCTGTATGCTCTTAGTTAAGTTGTTTGTTGGAAACATGACCTACACTTACATGGCCTATGAGGAGCATCTGAGGGAGCTGGGGTTGTTCAGTCTGAAGAAGAGGAGGCTGAGAGGAGACCTCAATGTTCTCTACAACTCCCTGAAGGGATGTTGAAGCAGAGGTCAGTCTCTTCTCTGTGGTGGTAAGTGACAGGACCATAGGAAACGGTTCTAAGCTTTACCAGGGGAGGTTCAGGATGGATGCTAGGAAATATTTCTTCATTGAAAGGGTTGTCAAACACTCAAATGATCTGCTCATGGCAGTGGTGGAGACCCCATCCCTGGGGGTGTTCAAGCAGTATGTGGACCTGGCACTTAGGGACATGGTTTAGTGTTGACCCTTCTGCGCTGGCTCAAGGGTGGGACTGGATGATCTTCAAGATCCCTTCCAACTGGATGTTTTCTGTGATTTTCTTCTAAAGAAACTATTGAGATAAAACCTCTTCACAAGAAGCAGCATTTGCAACTGCCAACACAGCTATTCCTAAAGCAGAAAGTAGTCACTGTCTGTTTCATCAGAGATGGTTCTTTCTCCAGGTTAACTTGCACTGTGAAGGACAAAGAAATCTTTTGTATAGGGTTCTTGTTTTGGTCTTAGTGCTTTTTTTTTTTTCATCTTGGAGTTGTAAACACTTTTTGTTTCATTAAAAGTTATGGATACAAAACAAATAGCATGGCCCTGTTGCCTCTGTAGTCCTTGTGACTTCATCCCATCCATAAAAAGGACAATATGTTGTTCTATAAATCACTGTGGAGGCTGTCGACAGGACCTGACCTGGGCCCTTCTTGGTTGTGATGGAGAAATATGGGAAGCTGAGAACCTTTTTGTGATTGCTTTGTTTGTTTCTTGAAATGGGAGTGACTCTTTGGATGCCAAATGTTTTCTAATGAGTTCTGCTCTCCCTTTTCCATGATTTAAAATATTTAACTTGCTGGACGACTGGTTTGAAATCCTCTAAGTGGTAAAGCACTGATGGTTGGCAAGTTTGGGCATAAAACTGGTTTTAAGTACTCGTGGAAGAACACCGTGATGGAGGTGAATGGTACACCAGAAATCAGAGTTCTTTAAATGAACGCATGGTGGGTTTTTGATGTTCAACACTGGTTTCCTAAGAGCTCAGCTAGTAAATATTGGATCTAAAGTCCATTTAGATCAGTCAGAAGACTCTTGCTCTCTTTAATTTTGGGCTGAATTCGGAATCAGTTCCTTCTTCCAAGGTACTTTAACCTCTGTGGATCACTTTTCCTTGGATGTTTCATGAACATGACTGTACAGTGCTTTTCTCTGTCTGAGGAGACTCAGTCTGGAGATCATCCAGTCCAACCCCACTGCTGAAGCAGGGGCACTCACAGCAGGTTGCACGGCATCACAATGTCCAGGGTCTGGAATCTCTCCAGACATGGGAATGCCCTAATCTGTCTGGGCAACCTGCTGTAGCTCTGGAACCATGGAATTTTCTCCTTAGGTTTAAGTGAAACCTCTTGGCTTCTAGTTTATGTCCATTGTCCCTTGCCCTGTCTCTGGGCACCACTGAAGAAATTCTGACTGAATCCTCTTGCCCCCCAACCCTTGAGCTCTTGCTCAGTATTGATCAGATCCCTTCCTGAGCTGCTCTTTGGTCTCAGCAGCCCCAGGTCTCTCAGCCTTTTCTCCTCACAGAGAGATTCTCCAGAAGGTGGTACAGAGTCAGAGCATCTGAATTATTGATGAGTTGGAATCCAAGAGCCCTGCAGGTCATTCAAGCAGCTCCAAAATGGTTCTGAGTCTAGCTCCTCATATTAGAACTGAAGCCCCTGAAACCTTTCGCATGTTCTGACAGTGAGTCAGTGGCAGAGAAGAAACCATTATGTCAGCCTGGATTCTTAGCACAAGAGCCTCCCACTCCAGAAGACATTTAATGAACCCTCTTGATCCTTGATATAGATCAGTCCACTCCAACCCCAGTCTGAGGTACAACACTGCAGCAGCTCAGCCATCTGAGCCGTGCTCTCAGAGTTTGTATGTGTTCACACTCTTCACCAGCACAGGTCTGTCTTACACAGTCACTTTAGGATTGCAGGAGAGATGGTCCTGTCCTGCAGTCCTACTAGAAGAGAACTATCCTGAAGTTCTTGAGACCATAGAATTATTATGGTTGGAAAATACCTTGAAGGTGATTATTGAGTCTGACCATTGGTTTAGAAGGGTTTGAAGCTGAGGGAGAGTAGGTTTAGACTGAATATTAGGGAGAAATTTTTCAGTACAAGGGTGGTGAGACTCTGTAGTAGGTTGTCCAGAGTGGTTGTGGATGCCCACTCCCTGAAGATGTTCAAGGCCAGGTTGGATGAGGCCTTGGGGAACCAAGTCTAGTTGAGATACATCCCTGCCCATGACAGGGGGGCTTGGACTTGATCATCTCCGAGGTCACCAACCTAAGCCATGCTGTGAATCTTAACTACTAAACAGTATAATTTGTGGGAATCTCTGGTTAAGGTGGTTGTGATTCTCAAGAAGGAACAGGAAAATGTAGATTTCTTTCTTTTGCACTTACACCTCTTGAAAATAACTTTCTATGGAGCTTTTTGAAAGGAAGAGTTAAAAGCAATGCTTTGGCACAGCTAGAAGAAAAGTCAACACTCCTGCTTGGGGCTAGCTTTTGCCTGGTGAGGATTACCAGATGCTCACATTAATTTCATTTATTGCCTAAGCTTTGCTTGACCCCTTTCTAGAAGAGAAGGTTAATCCACTGGAAAAACGACTCAGTTCTGTGTCATTAAATCTTGCAGAACGAGTTTGGGTTGTTGATGAGATCCCATAATTCCTGTTACACTAATTAAAGAAAAGCAGTATTTGAGGTATGTAGTGGAGCTGTCTGATGCTGTGCCCCAGCAACATACCGTGGAGCAGTGAGGCATTTGTCTGTTGACCTAGAGCTGTGCTGGAAGCTCATGCCAGAACTGGTTCGCATTTTTCTTAGCAGCTTTCCAAACGGTGCAGCCTCTCTGGCTCTTATGAGTTGGAAGAACGTGCTGGATGTCTCTGCCCTTAATTTTTCCATTTAGTATCTGTGTGAGATCCAGGGTAAGAAGTGCTGCTGCTTCCTCCAGTCTGTGAGAAGGTCTGCTCCTTGGCCTGGCAGGGAGGGTGCTGAGCTGGGCAAGTCATCCAGGGATGGCCTGTAGCTGTGGAACAAGCACAATCATAGTTCCTTTTGCTCAGGGAGGCAGTTCTTGGTTCATGGAGGCCTTGGACATGATGGGCTTTTTGCCAAATGTGATTGATTTTTTTTTTTTCTTTAAAATCTACTAAAGAATTAAGGACAAATCATAGGGGGTTGGAAGTGACTTAGTGAGATTGAGTCCAACTCTACTGCCAAAGCAGGGCCACCTAGGGCAGGTGACACAGGAACACATTCAGATGTGTCTTGAGAGTCTCTGTAGAACGAGATTCCACTAACTCTGTGGGCAGCCTGTTCCAGTGCTCCAGCACCCTTAACATTAAAGAAGTTTTTTCTTATGTTGAGGTGGGACCTCCTGTGTTCCCATTTGTATCCAATGCCTTTTGCCCTGTCACAGGACACCAGTGAAAAGAGCCTGGCCTCTTCCTCCTGACACCTGCTCCTTACAAATACTAATAAGATCCCAGCTCAGTCTTCTCCAGAATAAACAGCTCCAGGTCTCAGTCTTTCCTCATCAGAGGATGTTCCTGTCCCTCAGTCATCCTTGTAGCCCTCTGTTGGACCCTCTAGTAGTTCCATGTCCTTTTTGAACCAGGGAGCCTAAATCTGGACACCATACTCCAGATATGATCTCACCAGGGCAGAATAGTGGGGGAGGAGAAACGCTCTGTACCTGCTGGCCACATTCTTCTTAATGCGCCAGATCCCCTAGAAACGAAGTACCTGGGTCTGGGGAGTGAGCCACTGCCTTTATGACGTGTAGGAGTTAAACCCCAACTTGTATGCAGCAGTGGTAGCTCTGTAGGTACTTGTGAGGTGAGACTTGCCAAAGCAGGAACTGTGCTAACAGCTCTGCCTTGCTACCTGCTGCTTTTGGAGTTAGTGTGGACTTCACAGGCAATTTGTGCAAATTTTTTAACCAATTTGATGCTAATTCTTAGTTGCCATAAATGAACAAATACCAGAGAGTAAATACTCCTCCTAATGGTGATGGTTTAACCAGTACGGATCTCTTCTGCTTGAGACCCTGTTTGCTCTTGCAAAATAAGCCAAAGGAGATGGAATGGGCTGCCCGGGGAGGTGGTGGAGTCGCCGTCCCTGGGGCTGTTCAAGGCAAGGTTGGACGTGGCACTTGGTGCCATGGTCTAGCCTTGAGCTCTGTGGTAAAGGGTTGGACTTGATGATCTGTGAGGTCTCTTCCAACCTTGGTGATACTGTGATACTGTGAGATGGTAGTAAACAGACGTTTTTGTAGAGTAGGGCTATAGGTTGGACTTGGTGATCCTGAGGGTCTTTTCCAACCTGGATGATTCTGTGATTCCATGATACCATTGGCCTTCTTGGCCACAAGGACACATTGCTGTCCACCAGGACTCCAAGGTCTTTCTCCATGGAACTGCTTTCCAGTGAGTCAACCCCTTGTCTGTACTGGTGCATGTATTTCTTTATCTCCCACAAACTTACAGCCTTCCCTGTGTTAGAAAATCATCAATGGGATGTTGGACTCAGCTGTCTGATGGGAGAAAACTGCAGATTTAAGATTACCCAGACAGTTATGCTATGGCTTACCATGTACGTTTTAATGCTCTCTCTTATGACTGTGCTGGCCATGTACAGTGTTTTCCCCAAGACTCCTGTTCATCCAGCACAAAAGAGGAACTCTTTAGCCATCAGCTCTTTAGCACTTGGGGTTTTGTCATTATTGCCAGGCTATATTAACTAGGTGCTGCTGAAGTGATGCTTTCAGGATAAGATTATTAACTAGCTGATGAGCTTTCCCTTGGTTCTCATTAGTATAATAGCTTAGTGTTGCTCAGGCAATAATTTCTTTGCCTTCCTCACCTGCACACCCAGGGCATATTTTTAATTGTACAGAGTAACTGCGACACAGAGAAAAAGGTGTTATTTGGACTGCCTGCTTTAAAAGGGTTTTGTTTAGGAGAGTCATTAGTATTGCATGGAATGGATCAAAGAAAGGGTCATCACATTGTTCTGACACGTGAAGACATGAAAGAAGGGCTGGATTTCATCCACAAACCCCCTCCCATCCCCAATGTCATTCAGGTAAGTTGCAGATCTAGCTGACATTCAGCTGATGAAAGATTACATTTAATTTAAACAAGATCACACAGTGGAGAGTGTTAAGTAAGCTTAAGAGTACTGGCTTTCACCAGTAATGCAGTTTCTGTTTTATCAGGAAGGTTAGAGAATCATAGCATCATAGGATGGTTTGGGTGGAAGGTACCTCAAAGATCATCTGGTTCCAACTCCCCTGCCATGAGCAACAACATCTTCCACTAGATCAGATTGCTCAGGGCCTCATCCAGCCTGGCCTTGAACACTTCCACAGAGGAGGCAGCCACAGCCTTCTTAAGTAACCTGTTCCAGTGCTTTATCACCTTCCTAATCCCCAGTCTAAATCTCCTTTCATCCAGCTCAAAGCCCTTCTCTCTCATCCTATCACTATAAGCCTTTGTAAAAAGTCCCTCCCCAGCTTTCTTGTAGAACCCTTTGATACTGGAAAGCTCTCTGGAGCCTTTTCTTCTCCAAGTTGAAGATGTCTGCTCTTTCTCTGCTGTTTATCTGTCCTGAGATAATGATACATGGCTACAGAACGAGGTGGTTGCTACCTGCTCCATACCAACCCAGGCCAGACTTCAAAGCCTTGGAACCACTAAGTCTAAGAGGTGGCATCAGGATGCTTCCCTCCTTTCCCTTCTCTGAACATTGTTTGCTGGAGCTCCTGGGACATTTTGGATACGTGGTGTCAAGCAAAGCTTACTAGTTCATGGTGTGGTGCCCAGAGCACCTATTGGTCAGCCTCAGAATCTGAGTGTGGTGCAGGATGGCACCATGGTCCTGATGTTCCTCCATTCTTCCACACTGTGGGAGGAATCCTGTTCCTGTTTTGTTCCATATGATCCCATACCAATTTTGCAGCTAAAACCGTAGCATTTCTGCATTGCTTTTCTGAAACTTAAAGAAGAGCCCTGCTGGGAGCTGAGATTGTCCAGCAGCCTCATCAAGTCTCAGTTCTCTTCCCCCTCAAAACTTCCCATTAATCTCACTGGCCTCTCAAAGATGTCTTCTCCCATGTTGTAGAGTGGCCCCCAGCCATCTGTGTCCTAATGGAGCGGGCTGGCAGCAGAGACATGGAAGAATGTTCCTCTTACCCTGTTTGGGCTGTTGCTGGTGGTGTTGCTGTGGCATGAGGGTAACAGCATCCTTCATGTCACAATGAGGAGCCACGTGGGAGGATGTCCTTTGGGATGCTGGCCCTGAGACTGTCCCTGTGGCCACTGGGGTCTGTCCCTATCCTTGATGGCTATGCACTTGAGACAGTGTTAACAGCCTTGTCAACTTCTTCCTGGTGATGCTGTGCAGCAGTACAAAAATAAAACACAGAAAAGAGGTTCTTGAGAGAACTGGAAGACAATTGCGAGGAAAATGAAGCAATCAGTGGATGTGAGCTGCTGCTGGCCTGAATGTGTTTGCTTTTGAGGTGCAGTGACCTGGCAGCTGGAAGGCTGCTTCTGTATTGCCAAGGGTTGCATTTCCCTGGCTGCTTGTTGGAAGACCAATCACTTACTTTGCCTGAGGAGCTAAGAAGCTGAGGCACATCTCTGCCTGTTGCTCTTGGGAGGCCTTTCACTGACTCATTGGATTTTTGAGGTACTGAACCTTTGGTAAGAGTGGTCCTTCTGAAATCACAGGCACCTTGCTGTGAAGCATTTGAGAGACTCAGTTTGGTGCCCTCCTTCACGATGCTGCATGCTCTCTGTCACTGCATGCTGTATCTTCTCTTAGCAGGACAGATGAAAACTCTTCCCTGAGTCCGGTCACTCACGTCCATGGATACGTTCTCAGTGGTCATTAAAGACTCAAATTGCAAATTTAGATACCACAAGGAAACAAAATACCCCAACCTACTCCTGCAGCCACTGATCTGAAAAAAATTACAAGTCTCCTTTTTCCTCAAGTCCCCTTTCCACCCACCCAGTCCTCAGGGTTACAGTTCCCTGATGGCCCCAGCTCAACAAAGCAGTCAATATTGGTCTTAAGGATGTTGTTACTCAGCAACACTCAGTAATCCTTTTTAACATTTTCCTAGCATTAAACACCATGAAAACTGGACTTAATCCCCCTGTTTGAACTGTAGCATGCCCTCTTCCCTTCTGAATGTGGCTGCTTTTGAAATTGCTCAAGAAACGTTTTTATGTCTTGTGTGCCCCATTAAGTGAACCCAAGGCTTGTCACACCATCTGTCACCACACATAGCTGCTGGGGTTTGAGGTTGTTGCAGGCAGGTAAGCTGTTGCTGTGCACTTGCTCACCATTTGATTAATGCACATGTCTGACTGGAATGAATTTGCTGCCTTGGTTTTGCTCAGTTTCCCTTTCATTTGCGACTCAAATACCCAAACCGTGCAAGTCTGGAGTTCTCAGAGGCTCCTGTGCTGCATGTCTTATCTCCAGTGTGGGAGAGCATTGAGGACAGGCAATGTGTTTTGCTCTGCTGCTGTCACCCACCCAGGCATGCTGTGTGGGTAGAGTGAAACTGTCCTTGCAGATTTTAAGTACCCTTATGTTTAATTTTTACTTCTCATTGTTTATTTCTCAGACTGAAGGAGCGAGGGGAAAAAAAGGGAAGAGTTGAGAGAGTGTTGGAAAATCAGGGGAATGGGGGCAATCTGTCTGACAGTATTGTGCTTTGATCTACCGAGAAGCCCCATCGAGGGGCAGGTGCAGCGTTTGGGGAGGTGGAGAGCTCAGTGTTGAACTGTAGGCGTTCCTGTCAGCTGTAACAAGGGGGTACTCAGCAGGGTGCTGGAAGGGCAAATCTTGCAATATGGAGTTGACATATTGTGACATGAGGATGTGACAGAGCAGCTTTAGAGAGCGGTCTGAGTACTCAGCAAAAGACAGATATTCTGGAAAATTATCTTAACTGCTGCTGTCCAAATTAAAGACTCTAGGAAGGAAAGGACGTGGAGAAAGATCTGTGTCAAGAAAGGCAGTCTGGAGAAATGGAACTAATACAGGACACAGAGCTACAGAAGTGAGGGCTCTTGGAGACTTAGGATGTAGGGAGAGAGGGACAGTGCTGTAAATTCACTAAGCTGGATTTACTGATTCACAGTTCTGTCTTTCAAGATGGAAATCCAGAGGCAAACTGACTTGCAAGGAAGGGCATTAATGAATTCACTTCACACTCTCTAAACCATTTTATTTTGAGAAGAAAAATACAAGAGGCTTTTGGTTTGTAATCTTCAGAGAAGACAGTTGTCAGTGAAGACCTTGATAATGCTCTCACTTGTGTAAGAGGAGAACTGTGTATTCATCATCTGGGGAATCAGTGTTTGGAGCATGCAATAAATGAGGCTTTTGCTTACTTAAGAGACTATTGAGGCTGTGACAAACTGGCAATTAATGTCGTTAATGATTAATGTTTGATTGTGTTAGAGGCTGTATTTAATGATTAATAGCAACCTTAGTGTGTATTTATAAAAGGAGTTGATGGCTGTAAAGCAATTTACTGGCCAAGGAGAAAACTGCTTGCTTCCTGTTGAGGATCAAGTTAATGCTGCTTTAGTCAGAGCTGTTAGTAAAAAGCCAGGATTGCTTACTTATCACGTCAACACAACTTCAAGTGACTGCAGTAAACACCTCTCACAAAACTAAAGCCCAGCAGAACTTCAAGAAACTGCAATAAACATGCCTTGGAAAACCAAAGCCACATAAATAGAACTGAAAGAGACCCTGAAGTTCTGGTCTTGTCTCTTTCAAAATCTTGAAGTGAAGTTAGCTATGTATCAGTATTTTTTCACTTCCTTATCTTGGCTCAGTGAGAGTGAGCACTAAAATGTTCATTAGGAGGGAAAAGGACTTTTAAGTCAAACCCTCCCTAGTGATTTGCTGATCTGTAATGAAGAAAGACAAAAGATTGCCTGTGCTTTCTTGGCCCATGCAACTACCTGTTCGTTTCTTTCAGGTCAGTTGAACTACAAATTGACTACTCCTAAGTTCTTTATTTTATTCACATCAAGAGGTTACTCTTTGGTTGTGCAACACAACATGAATGAAGTTTGCTGACAACACCAAGCTATGTGGTGCAGCAGACATGCTGGAGGGAAGGGATCCATCCAGAGGGACCTGGACAGGCTGGAGAAGTGGGCACAAGCTAACCTCATGAGGTTCAACAAGACAAAGTGCAAGGTCCTGCATCTGGGTCAGGGCAATCCCAAGCACAAATCCAGGCTGGGCAGTGACTGGCTGGAAAGCAGCCCTGAGAAGAGGGACTTGGGGATGCTGGTGGATGTGAAGCTTAACATGAGCCAGCAGTGTGCACTTGCAGCCCACAGGGACAACCAGATCCTGGGCTGCATCAGGAGAAGTGTGGCCAGCAGGTCGAGGGAGATGATTCTCCCCCTCTACTGTGCTCTGGTGAGACCCCACCTGGAGTACTGCATCCAGTTCTGGAGCCCCCATTACAAGAAGGATGTGGACATGCTGGAGTGTGTCCAGAGAAGGTTGATCAAAGGGCTGGAGCAGCTCTGCTATGAGGACAGACTGAAAGAGTTGGGGCTGTGCAGTCTGGAGAAGAGGAGGCTCTGAGGTTATTGAGGCCACCTTCTTGTGGCCTTCCAGTATCTGAAGGTGGCCTACAAAAAAGCTGGGGAAGGACTTTTCAGGATATCAGGGAGTGAGAGGACATGGGGGGAATGGAGCAAAGCTGGAGATGGGTAGGTTCAGGCTGGACGTGAGGAGGAAGCTGTTCAGCTTGAGAGTGGTGAGAGCCTGGAATGGGTTGCCCAGGGAGGTGGTTGAGGCCCCATGCCTGGAGGTGTTTAAGGCCAGGCTGGATGAGGCTCTGGCCAGCCTGATCTAGGGTGGGGTGTCCCTGCTGATGGCAGGGGGGTTGGAACTAGATGATCCTTGTGGTCCCTTCCAACCCTGACTGATTCTGATTCTCTAATTCTAAGTCAAGCATGCCTTGAGCTGGTTATCCAGAGCTCTCATTTTGATAATCAAAATTGGATTGCTGTGCAGGAGACCCTGAGCTTTGTTTCAGTGACTGTACCTGAGAAGGCTGTATCTGTGCAAGAGGAGGAGGTGCCATGGTGAAGACAATATTCTGTCTGCATATGTAACTTTTCAGTACACACTCTGATCCCTGACCAAAGGAATGTCTGCAGGCACAGCTGCCTGCTTTAGCTTGGAAACACAGGATTTAAATTACAGGCACTCCCAAAACTAGACAGAGATCACCTTTCATTTGTTTAAGTTTTAGGGTTTAAACAGGATTTAATAATCTCTAAGACTTGAGTGTTCTTAAACACTCAAGCTTTGAGACTGTACAGGAAGCAGCCATAGGTACAGAGACTACCCTTGATTGTAATCATTCTGAGCTCCAGAAGGTTCTCCTTAGTGTTGTTCCCCCTTGCTGGAAGCTGGATGTTGCACTGTGGCAGTGCCAGTGGAAGGGCACAGCTGACTTCTTTTTTCTCTGTATCACTTGGATGTAGATATCTTAGATACAGATATATGACCTCTGGCATATTGCTTCAGGAGCTGCTTCCTAGGGAAGCCTCAGCATGGGCTTGGTTATGGGAAGCACAACAACGCTTTGTTTTGGGTTCTTCTAGTAAGCTCAGGTGACCTTGGCTAAGTTGCTTTGTATCTTCCTCCTTTTCTTTCCTCTCCTGCTCTTTGCCTTTATTGGTTTAGATGAGATGGTGTATTTGAGCTCAATGGAAAGCTGATCTTAGCCTGGTCATCCAAACAGTATCCTAATGCAAATGAAAAAGGATTTATTATTTTTTCTTGCCCCCCTGTGTCAGTTGTAGACCATTGACCATGAAAGATGCTTGCATTCATTCATGTCTCTTGTTACTTTTTTAGCTTCTAATGGTCCTCTTGGTGGACATTTCTCTTTACTTGGGATCAGAAAGTGTCTGTGTTATGCAAATACCTGTTACTTCCAGTTGCTTATCATGTTGAGGGGGGTGGGGTAAGAACAAAGAACGAGCAAGGCTGGGCTAGTCTGGTTAATATTAGAGGTGGTTTTGTACTGACATAAAAGGAAATAGAATTTTTCATTTTGGGTCACTTGCAGTGTTTCTGATGCATCAGAATGGTTTATGGTGATCCACCTAAGGCAAGTGGTGTTGATGTTGGCAAAAATGTGTTGATTTTCCTTTCCAAGAGAAAACAAAGCTCTCAAAACAGGGCCAAGAGCTATGTCCTGCTTTGCACAAGGACTGGATTAGTTCAAACCAAGGGCATCACACAGGACTGCCGTTCTTGGAGGGCTGCAAAGGCAGCTCCCAGCACTCTCATGGCAGACTACTGACCTGCCACCATCCTTTAGCTGTTTCACAGCAAGAATTTAATTCAAAATTTCTGGGTGTCTCCTGTGGGGGATGAAAGCAGTACCAACAGGGAAGGCTAGGATCGTTGGGCACAAGGGAACAGTGGCTTGCGAATCTAACATTGACTTGAGGGGGGCAGGTGTTTATGACAAGAGCTTGAAAGTTTAATCATAGAATCACAGAATGGTTTAGGTTGGAAGGGACCTCAAAGGTCATCCAGTTCCAACCTCCTGCCATAGGCAGGGACATCTGCCACTAGAACAGGTTGCTCAAGGCCTCATCCAACCTAGCCTTAGACACCTTCAGGGAGGGAGCATCCACAAACTCCCTGGGCAGCCTGTGCCACTGTTTCACCACCCTCACTGCAAAGAACTTCTCCCTAACATCTAGGTTAAATCTCCCCTCTTCCAGTTTAAACCCATTACTCCTCATCCTATCATTACAAGACCTTGTAAATAGTCCCTCCCCAGCCCTCTTGTAGGCCCCCTTCAGGTACTGGGAGGTTACTACAAGGTGTACTGGAACATTACTGCAGGGTCTCCTCAAAGTCTTCTCTTCTTCAGGCTGAAGAGCATTTTGGTGCTGTTTTGCTGAACCTGAATCAGAGAAGTCAAAGAGTTTGAAAATGCTTTTTCCATTTGCTGCAGCCAAAGTGTTTGGCACAAGTCACCTGTGCACTTCTGTTGTTGTGGTTATGATGAAGTGCCAGTACCTGACCAAATGAGCTGTCTAAAGCAAAAGCTGTAAAATAGCAAGTCTGATGCTCACCTTGTGGACAGATACCAACTGTCTATTCTACTAGCTATGCATTTTGTGAATGAATTACAGGATCACAGGATGTTAGGGAATGGAAGGGATCTCCATAGATCATCGAATCCAGCCTTCCTGCCAGAGTAGAGCCATAGAATCTAGGGCAGGTCACACAGGAGCACATCCAGATGGGCCTTGAATGTCTCCAGAGAAGGAGACTCCACAGTCTCTCTGGGGAGCCTGTTCCAGTGCTCTGTGACCCTTATGGTAAAGAAGTTCTTCCTCGTGTTGAGCTGACACTTCCTGCCCTATCACAGGCTGCAACTGAGAAGAGTTTGACCCCTCCATTTTGACCCCTAGCCCTCAGACATTTACAAATATTGATTAGATCCCCTCTGAGTCTTCTCTTCACCAGACCATAAAGCCCCAGGTCCCTCAGCATCTCCTCACAGGGCAATGCTCCAGCCCCATAATTCTCTTCATAGCCCTCCATTGGACTCTTTTGAGTAGATCCCTGTCCCTCAGGGACTGTGGAGCCCAAAACTGAATGCAGTATTCCAGATGAGGACTCACCAGGGCAGAGCAGATGAGAAGGGGAGCCTCCATCTGCTGGCCACATTTCTCTTATTGCACCCCAGGATCCCCTTGGCCTGGGTTTCATGAATTCAGTGGTTCCATGAATTAAATATAAGGAGTCTGTCAGCAGAAGGCTTTGTGATAACAGAAGAAAACCTTTTTAATCTCCATTGTGTCTCCTTGATTGTAGCACACACAGCATAGCAGTGAACTGATTGTCATTCACAGAGTGGTTAAGACTCAAGTGGTAGAACTGTGGAGTAGAAATGACATTTATAGGGTTGGCTGTGACATACTCATGGAAATCTGCTGCTTTCATCAATATTAATTTGACATTGGGTTAGCATTTGGTAAGTGGAATTGTTGGAGATTATAAAAATGCTTTATTACATGTGGAAGGCCTTAGGAAATATTTCTGTCTACTATTTAAAAATCTGAAGAAGACATGAAAAGATTTTAAGATATGAGAAGTACAAGAGGGTCAAATGTGAAGTTAATTGGGGTTTAGAGTACGTAAAGTAGGGCCAAATTCTTCTCCTCTTTTACATAAACAGTGTCAAATCATTCTGAATGATAAGGGAATACGACTTGATTTTAAATTTGTCAGATGTCTTCAAAGCTTTGTTGCCCTGAGTTTGAAAATGCCCAGGTGCAAAGCACAGGCTTGGTTTTCCTGTAGCACACATAAGAATGCCTTAACAGAGAGATCAGAATGACTCAGAGGTGACCTTTCTATTCCTTGACTGTTTTAATGCCAAGTTATTTTCTGGCCTGTTGCTTGCTAGGCAGCTGCCTAGCAAGGTTGGATGCTGCAGTGCACAGTCAACAGTGCTGGTTATCTGTATTGCTGTTAACAGGTCTCATTAAAAGGTGGGCTACCTAGTAAATGAAGCTTTTTTAGGTTGTATGCTTGAGGGTAGATCAGATGTTGCTACCACTAATTAGTTGCCAAAAGAGGACCTGAGGGTATTTAAGAAATGTTAAGCTGAGCTCATTGTGTGTTTTTAATCGTTCCTGTGTGCAAAACAATCCCAGTACACGAGCTGTGCAAGCATAACTGCCTGGAGCCATGTGAAAAGATAAATCCAAGACAGAATATTAATGACAGAATAATGGTATTTAACCTTCTTACTGTATTTTCAGTATCCACAGCATTCCAGATGTTGCTTTTTATAAGCTCCAGGGAGGGAGCTTGAAGAAATGCTTTCCGCATTTTAGAGGGAGAGGACTGCAGCACCTTTCCTATGAAGATAGGCTGAGAGAGTTGGGGGTGTTCAGTCTGGAGAAGACTCTGAGGAGACCTTCTTGTGGCCTTCCAGTATCTGAAGGGGGCCTACAAGAAAGCTGGTGAGGGACTTTCTAGGATGTCAGGTAGTGACAAGACTAGGGGAAATGGAGCAAAGCTAGAAGTGGGTGGATTCAGATTGGCTGTTAGGAAGAAGTTCTTCACCATGAGGGTGGTGAAACACTGGACCAGGTTGCCCAGGGAGGTGGTGGAAACCCCATCCCTGGAGGCCTTTAAGGCCAGGCTGGATGCGACTCTGGGCAAGCTGGTCTAGTGGAAAATGTCCCTGCCCATAGTGGGCAGGGTGTGGTGTGTGTTAGAACTAGATGATCCTTGAGGTCACTTCTAACTCTGACAATTCTGTGACATTTTGACCCCTCTGTTTTGCCTGATGAGACCTTTGTTCTGAGCAGCAAAACAAAGTAGCTTCCAGTGTGACCTTTCTTTGGTGGCTCACACCATGGTGGTCCATGACTTCCCACCTTGTTCCAGCAGAATCAGGAGTGCCCTTTCAGAAGCTTGGTTTGCACTGTTAGTAATTGCAGATGTGGTCTTAGTCTGGTGAAATCTTGGTCTGTACTTGGAGTCTGTCTCTAAACTGGAATGAAGTCACTTCATCTCTGTGTCTTTGTTAAGATGACCTGCAGATTTCCTGAACTGGCTTTCCTGGAAAAAGAATATTTTGAGAGGAATGCTTCCAGAATGGTTCTTCATTCTTTTCTTTCTTTTGTTGCTTTTCTTTGCCACATTACTTTGTGGTGTTTTCCAGGTCATAGGTTTGTTGTCATGGTGACGATGGTAATCTTTGTAAAATAAGGAAATCATTTAGTTTTGACAGCAGGAAGAGAAAGTAGATCAAGTTGTTGATATGCAATATCATAAGCATTCTTGGCAGGAGTTTTGGACTGATGAGAGGTCTCCTAACAAACCCCAGACTCTTATATGGTGATTATAATCAAGTTTTAGATTAATAAGGGTTGAGGCTGTTTAGAGCTGTTGTTTACTTGCCTACTCCAAAGCCATGGATCCTTTTTTTAAAGGCATTTGGTACTACATTTCCTTTATTAAAAGGCCCCACTCAAACAACCACCAAACTAAAAAATGCCCTAAATATCAGATGTTTAGAAGAAAACGTTCCTGCAGCAGCTATTCTCGATTTGATATTTTAATGACAGCCCTGAGGCCTCAACATCACTTTAAACCCTGTAGCAGAGAGTTGTCTTCACTCCCAGGAGCTTGCAGTCTTGTTGAATCTAGAACACTCTCCTTGTTTTACCTTGAAATGTGCCATGTCTCCACAAACATCACCTTGCAGGGCACGTTAGACTGCAGTGCCCAGGTCAGTGTAGTGAATTCCTGTTGAGGAAGGGGGATTCTCTATTCCTTCCTTATTAGGGGGAGGTGAGAAATTAATTTGAGGCAGTGTTAATTTTTTGTAAAATTATTTATTAAAATTAATATTTACAAATTTGCACCACCCCCAACCACTATGCAATCAAGTTCTTTTGTGCAAAGTTATGAAAACTATAGACAGAAAGATTCCCTTAGGCTTAATGCCTCTTAACAACTATACTGTTTGCCCAGTAGGGGCTGAAACTGTGTGTGCTCTTCAGACAGAGGTAACTTATTTTACAAAGGAATTAAAGCTTGCTTAGATGTGTTGCCCTTAAGTATTAATCATTAATCACCCTCCCGGGATTGTGTCACAGCGTGTGCCCAGTGTTCGGGTCTTGGTGGGGCTGGAATCTGTCCCAGCTTGCAGGTGAATGATAAGTGTTCCCAGTCTCTGGGGTAAACAGGATTTCTCTGACCTTCTCTCCTGTGTGAAGTGGTCTCTGCCTCGATGCTGCTGCTTCTTCTGGATGCCGTGTGTCCAGGGATGATCAGCTGTCAGGGTTTCCAGGTGCAGGAGGAGGATTTGTCCGTGCAGCTTCTGGCATGGTCTTCTCACAGCTAGCAGGCTGTGGTCGTGGGTTTGCAGAGAGTCTGGAAGGTCTGCTGATCCCGATTCCCCAGGCTACAGGCAGCGGGCAAGCAATATCTGCCAGGCTACAGGGAGACTTGAGCTCCGTAGCTAAATGCAAGGTAGCAAGCCAGTATGTACGGCTGCTCTAGGCTTAGGCAGGGGGCTCTCGGCTCCCCATATGTATCAAGCGCAGGCGTGCATGAGCTCTGCTTCTCAAAGGGTTCGCAGACAGCTTAACTGCGCCTTGAGATCAATGCAAGAGGGCTGAGCCTCAGTAATGTTTGCAAGAGAGTAAGGGCCTGACTCTGTGTCTAGGCCATGCAAGCAGGTTAGGGCAGCAAGATGCTGCTATATGGATCAGAGGGCTGAGCTTGAACAGCTAAGTCTGGATCTCTGAACACTCTGAACACGTGGTGCTCCTTTGCACCCCTCTTTATAGACTCTGAGCTGAGATTCGTGGCTCATTTTGGCCATCTAAAGTGACCAATCAGGCTAGCAGTAAGCCCAAACCTTGCCTTAATAGGCAGAAGCTGTTTGCCTAGACCCTCCCAATAGGGGATTACCTGGGGGGACCCCAGGGGTACACGGACTGAGTGTGTGTGTGTGTTACACAACCTGTTTACTGCCATGGGTCCTGGCAGAAAAACATGTCCAGGCATGTAGAGGTATAGGGAGGCCTCAGTTTTGGGGCTGCAGCCCCTCCACCACACTTCCTGAAATCCTTGAACCAGTGAGTTCCAGTTGCTGTGTTGTCCCTTTTAACCTTCAGGATAGTATTTGTTGTTACTAACGCGGGAGAAAAGATTAGATGGTTTCCATTTTATTGTGAAGTCTAATTATAGGCTTTGATTTGGGGTTTTGTTTGTTTGTTTTTCTTCATTCAGGGTGAAATTAAAATTTTAGAACTATCTGACTTGTGTTTTGAGGGAAAAAATGAGCCTCTTGCACATTCCTCTCAACCGTGAAACATTGCTGGCTGGTACCTTGTATATATCCTGGTACCAGGAGATGTTCAGGCTGGATATTAGGAAATACTTCTTCACTGACAGGGTTCTCAAACACTGGAATAGTTTGCCTAGGGCAGTGGTGGAGTCACCATTCCCAAGGATGTTCAAGTGTGGACCTGGCACTTAGGGACATGGGTTAGTGTTGTCCCTTCAGTGCTGGCTCAAGGGTGGGACTGGATGATCTTTGAGATCTCTTCCAACCAGATATATTCTCTGATTCTGTTAGTGGCAGTGATCTCTGAATGTTAACAGTTTTCAGAGTTCCTGCAGGATAAGACATCACAGCGATGTATAGAATCACCCGGGATAGAAGGGACCTCTAAAGGTCATCTAGTCCAACCACCCTGCAGTGGGCAGGGACATCTTACTCTAGATCAGGTTGCCCAGAGCCCTGTTGAGCCTCACTTTGAATATCTCTGGAGACAGGGCCTCAACCACCTCTCTGGGCAACCCATTCCAATATTCCACCACCCTCATAGTAAAGAATTTGTTTGACCATCCAATCTAAGTCTGCTCTTCTCTAATTTCAAACCATTGCCTCTTATCCTCTCACTGCAGGCCTTTAGAAACAGTCTCTCTGCAGCTTCCTTGCAGGCCCCCTTCAGGTGCTGGAAGACTGCTATTACGTTTCCCTGGAGCCTTCTCTTCTCCCGGCTGAACAGCCCCCAGCTCCCTCAGCCTGCCCTCATAGCAGAGGTGCTCCTACCCCCTGATCATTTTCATGGCCTTCCTCTGGACCCTCTCCATCCAATCCTTGTACTTCCTCTGTTGAGAGCTCCAGATCTGGATGTGTTTTGGTCCCTGACTGATCGCTACAAATCCATCTCTGGCTATACTCCAGAATGCAGCTTTGTTGTATTTCTTAACATCATGCTTTGAACGAATGCTGAACTTGATACATTTTGGTTTAGCATATTGGGTTTTTTGTTCTGGTTTCACTCCTCTGAAACCTGGATTCAGGTCTATTTGCATGTAGCTATGTAGACAAATAATTTCTCTTTAGTGTGAAAATGAAAATAGAAGCTGTTTTGAAGAAAGGTGGATAAACTCCAGTGCTAAGGCTCTGATCACATGCCTGTGAGAATACAGGAACTGGCAACTACTGATTCTTTTCCTAACATCACTGTTCACATGTTAATGTGCTGCTGTAAATTTTAGAGCGAGAGAAAATATTATTCTCCTTCTTGGATCTTCTGAAAGTGCTAAACGTAACCAGTAGGTTTCTTTTGTGTTGTGGTGTTGTGGAGAGGAGACAGCAACAGGTGGGTAACTCCTTGTTGGACACAGAAATAAGCACCATTGCTTGTTCTTCTGGTTTACATTTATTTTCCCTTCCATGATGTAAGGTGTGTGTGGCTGAATTGTTCACAAGAGGAAAGTCTTTGGGACAATGTGGCTCAGAGGTGAGCTTTTTCTTTCTAGGCTGAAAATTTAATTGTACCCAGTTAGAGTGGCTGGTTTGCCACGTGGTAATCTGGAGAGGTAATGCTGTTATGCTTCTAAAGCTTAGACTTCAGGCATCCGAGAGAGATAAGGCTTTCTGAGGCACTAGAGCTAAGGCTGCCTGTGGCACTAACTGCTTTGCTTCTCTTTTTTTGGTTAGCAGGTCGAGAGAGGTTCTCCTCCCCCTCTACTCTGCCCTGGTGAGGCCACATCTGGAATATTGTGTCTAGTCCTGGACCCCTCAGTTCAAAAAGGACCTCAGGGAACTGCTTGAAAGAGTCCAGTGCAGAGCCACAAAAATGGTTAAGGGAATGGACCATCTTCCTTATGAGGAGAGCCTGAGGGATCTGGGGCACTTTAGCTTGAAGAAGACTGAGAGGTGACCTCATTCGTCTTTATATAGGCTGAGTGCCAGGAGGGTGGAGCCAGGTTCTGCTTGATGATGCCCAATGACAGGACAAGGAGCAATGGTGGCATTTGCAACATAGGAAGATCCACAGAAACACGAGGAAGAATTTTTTCGCTGAGGGTGACGGAACACTGGAACAGGCTGCCCAGGGGGGTTGTGGAGTCTCCCTCTCTGGAGATATTCAAGACCTGCTTGGATGTGTTCCTGTGTGCTCTGGCAGGGGAGGTTGAACTGGATGATCTTTTGAGGTCCCTTTCAGACGCTAATATTCTGTGGTTCTGTGTGATTCTTTTGACTTGGGGTATGTTGTCTTAGAAATGAGCCTGGAGCAGTGTGTTGAACAATTGCTACCACCATAGCAGTGTGTCTTGGTTTCAGCCCGGTCAGAGCGCAGCAGCTGCAGGAGAAAGAGAGGCTCCAGCTTTGATCACATTCACCCAGTCTTTGTTCTGGTAAAGCAACAAAATGGTATTCTAACTGGGGCTCTGCTGTCCCAGTTGCACTGCTCTACTTCCCAGCCTGCAGATTAGTTTCAGGTTTTACAGGTGGTTCTTAAGTAAGGTCTGAATGTGAAACCTCCTTTATAAGAACCTCTTTGTTCAAGTACTTTGGCTGAGCACTGTGTCCATGCAGGATGCTTCTTGCTTTTACTCAGCTAAGGTGTCTTTTTATGTGTATGTGTGGCAGTCACAGTCATACATTTAATTTCTTGACCAATTTTGTATAGGTCTTTGTTGAGTCCAAGAGTATATTGAGAGGTGACAGAATGTGACTGTTTAGTATTAATCTTATGGTGAATTAAAACAAGAGAGAGAGCCAGTTGGAATAAAGACTTATCTAGCCATAAGTAGAGGAAAAATAAAACTTCCATCAGTATCAATCAGTAGAAAAGACTGCATCATTCAGACTCTAACCACTCATCAAGACAAGGCCTTGTTATTACTCAGACTGATTACTCCGTCTCCTAGGTTTTAATCTCATGTAAGAGCCATCCAAAATTTGGCAGTGATTGCAGGATTAGGTCTCTTTCCCTTTTCACTGCAAATTAACTCCTTCAAAATAGAACCTAATTAGGGTAATGCTGGAGTGCCAGTCCAATAATATCTTGTGCCATTTCACTATCAGTTTGAAATGCAATTATGGCTTAATTCAGTTCTTTGTATTTTGTAGTCAATACAAACCATACTGGTTTCCATTCTTGGTGAATGTGATGTGTGTGAATGGATTCGCAGCATTGTACATCTTGGTATGATCAGGCCTGCTAGGATTTGCAGTGTTAGAAGGATAACTCCTCCTTAAAATTATAGACCCAGAAATTGACACTTTAAAAAGAAGGCAAATGCCTTGTCATGGAGTTATAGCATTGTTTGAGTTGGGAGAGACCTTGAAGATCAAGTCCAACCATTAACCCTCACTGCCAGATCACCATTATAAATGAGAGAAACTGAGAGCCCTGGGACTGTTTAGTCTGGAGAGAAGACTGAGAGGAGATCTTATCAATGTCTATAAATATCTGAGGTGTGGGTGTCAAGTGGATGGGGCCAATCTGTCTTCAGTGGTCAGCAGCAATAAGACAAGGAGCAGGGGCTGCAAACTGGAACATAGAAGGTTTCACCTCAACATGAGGAGAAACTTCTTCACAGAGAGGGTGACAAGAGCACTGGAACAGGCTACCCAGAGAGGTTGTGGAGTCTCCTTCTTTGGAGACTTTCAAAACCCATCTAGATGCATTCCTGTCTTGACTACCCTAAGTGATCCTGCTATGGCAGAGGGGGTTGGGCTCAATCTCTGGAGGTCCCTTCCAACCTCTAATATACTGTGATTCTGTGATTTTTAATTCAAACTCATAAAATGTGGAGTGCTGGGTTGTGACAGAAGGTTGTATTCATTCTTCTTGTGCCATTGTAGCAAGTAGGCAAGAAAATGGCCTAAAACATTCACTCAACTCTTAACACGTGCACTTTTTAGCGTAAAGCATCTCTAAAGGAGGGCTTTAGAACAGAAATGGTCCAAGCAATCCTACTGCTGCTCTTTATCTGTAAACTTGTTTTTGTGGGGTTGGCCTCCCCACAGGTTCCAGGAGGGAGATAAAAGTGAAAAATGGCTGAAATGTAGGTGTGCAGAGACATGCATCCAATGAGTTTTCCATGTTTGGTGATGGAGCTTCTGTGGGACCGTTTGGCACACATTTAATCGGGGATTAGAAGGGAAAGAAAGTGTTTCAGAAAAAGCTGCAGCCATTAGGAGTCACTGTGAAGTTACCTTGGTTTTGCTTTCTCCTCTTTCTCTTCTCTCTCTTCTGCTCTTATATGTAATGTTTTAAGGAGAAACACTCACCTTCAATCAGCAACAGAAGTGTGATGATCCATTGCTCAGGAGTAAATTGATGGGGACTTAAGGAATAAGCTTTAGGTACTCCCTAGAGAATCATGGCCCTGTAGTGAATCCTTACCTTACATCCTGCTCCTTCTCCAAAGTTTTAACCTTGAGATTGTGCATTACAGTAGCTCAATTGTCAAATATTGTAATTTGTATTTATTTTGCCCTATTTAAGGAAGGAGAACTATGAAAATAGTCAGGTTCCCCATGTACATTTAAAAAGGCATGGGGGAGGCGGTTGTTACTTATGTCCTCTGCTGTGATGATTTCTTTGCTGAATCCACCCTGACCCACACTTGCAGTGTAATTCTGAGATATTTACCTAAAAGGAAATATTTAGGTAAAAGGTTGTACACAAACAGCTTGTCACAAAGGCCCAATTTTATAAGCAGTCCACCAAAGTGAAATCTAATTGTCATTTCAATTTGAAACACACTTAAGCATGTTGTATAGAAATCTGCCCACCTGGAGAAGGAAACAGGGCTGCCCATCCAGCCTGAGAAGTCCTTTAGAAACTCCAGTAAATCCTTGAGAGACTCATGTCTTGCCTGCCAGACTTTCCCACTGTCAGCCCTGCAGACTGGCTGGGAAAAATATGGATAGATACACAGTGCCTTTCACTCCACTTGGAACTGCTTTGGACTGGCTGTGGACCTGGGCAAATATTGCTGTAGGGATTTCATGTGGGTCACACTTTCAGTTTGTCAGTTTGGAGGCTACTCCATCATTTTTATGACTGAAAGCTGGGCTATGCTGAACTTACTGAATCACTAAATGAGGTGTGCTTAGATGTGGTACTTCTACTCTTCATTTAGAGGTCTTTCATTCCAAATAGGAGAGAAATCACTTGAAAGGGAAATGATCTAAGAATATTTTGGATATGGTTTCTTCATACCAATAATGCAGTTCCACTTAGTATGTGGTGCTCAAAAGCCAGTAAATAACAGTGGCTTTTCTTTGCAGCAGCAGAACACAGTAGTCAGGGCTGCTTGCCTGGAATTATAATGCAGACTGTGGGGCTTGATAAGGCAGCACTGTGTGGGAGCAAGATAAAATTATATCCTTGGGATTATACTAAAAATACATTTGGTGAAAATGGTGTTTTCCTGGCACAGTTTAATTTAACCTGTCCTTGAAGACATCACACCTCTTCTTGCCTGGTTTTCCTTTATCTTGCTTTGCAGATGGCATGGGGGGAAAATAAGGCACAGTGGCAGTGGGCAGTGTCCTGTGTGTCTGAAGCTTTGCAAGCAGCAGTTGCTCACTGTGTTTATAACCTCAGGCACTGCATGATTTTTATACTTATCTCTGCTTGTCAGATCAGGGCTCCCACTGGGTGGAAAGGCTGTCTGGGCTTCTCTGGGCTTCTCTCTTAGGAGCGGTAAAGGAAATGTCTGTTCTTCAGAGCACCTTACTGGAGTGTTGCCTCTACACCTGTCCTTTAGAAATGAGAGCTCAAAATTAAGGTGATGCAATGATAATAAGCAGGCACAGGAGCACTCCAAAAAGAAACATAGCTTTTGTTTTGCATTAAAAGTAATTAGAGTATTTTCTGCCTGGAGCTGGGTGTATAAAAATTAGGATGAATTAAGAAAGGTTGGGCTCCTTTCTGTTCATAAATCAAGGTGCAAAGATTGTTTAGTCTTGTAACCACCATTATGCTCAGGCTGTGGAGTCTTGTGTGTCTTTCCCCAGAGTTTTGGGGTGCGTTTGAGTTTATTTTCTAATCATAGAGTGGGTTGGAAGGGGCCTTAAAGATTGGCTAGTTCAAAGCCCGCTTTGTGTCTCACACCCTCATAGTAAAGAACTTCTTCCTGATGTCCAGTCTAAGTCTACCCTGCTCTCGTCTAAAACCTTTGCACCTTGTCCTATCACCACAGGCCCTTTCCAACTTTCTTGTAGTCCCCTTTCAGGTACTGGAAGGTTTCTCTAAGGTCTCCCTGGAGCCTTCTCTTCTCCAGGCTGAACGGCCCCAACTCTTACATCCTCTCCCCATAGGGATGGTGCTCCAGGTCTAAATACTGAGCCATAGCTTAGGATCCAGTTAGTCTGGGTAAGGGAGGAGAAATCTGCATGTCTTTCTATCTCTGGAACATCCTGTCTGTCTACGTTACATTGTTTTTCTTGGTTAGAAATGAATCATCTCATTTTTAGAGAAGTGTCTGCCTAAACTGAGCTCAGTGCCTGGAACTGAATTACTTGTGGTAAAGGGAAGGTTCCAGTTCCCCGAATGGGGGATCGTTGCAGTCAGAACCTTGACTACCTGAAAGCAGGAAAAAAAACACCTAAAGTTCATCTTTCCAAGGGTGTTCTGGAGTGAGCTTGAGATCAGAAGATGCTGTTTCCAGCTGCACTGTTGTTGCATCTTTACCTTTTCAGACCTTAATGTAACCAACATTGTGAGCTGAATAATTTGAGGCCCTTTACTGTTTTGCTGCAAAACTGAGAGATTTCTTAGGAAGAAATGGAATAGACAGGATTATGTGGTGCTGCACAGACTTCACATGGTTGTATTGGGTGGATCTTGTGCACCTTAACTAGAAGCACTGAGTGCATTATGGATTATGCTTGGATTATGTCATCTTCTGAACAGAGCTAATAAAACCCAAGTTATGAACAGCAAAGCTATCTTAATATCATTGAAAATATGAAAGGATTGGCTCAAAGAATTGTGTCTGTTCACCATGGAGAAGAGGAGGCTCTGAGGACACCTTAGAGCTACATTTCAGTATCTGAAGGGGACCTATAGGAAGGCTGGGGAGAGACTGTTTAGAAGGGCCTGGGGTGATGAGAGGCAGCGGTTTGAAACTGGAGCAGGGCAGATTTAGGCTGGATATCAGGAAGAAGTTATTTACAAGGAGAGTGATGAAACACTTGAACAGATTGCCCAGGGATGTGGTTGAGGCATCACTGAAGATCAGACTTGATGTGATCCTAGGAGCCTGATCTAGTTGGCAGTGTCCCTGCTGACTTTAGGGAGGAGGTTGGACAAGATGACCTTTGAGGGTCCCTTCCAACCCAGTGCAATGCTTGGTCTGGGACGTGACATAAATGTTAATCCTAAACCACATCTCTTACTTGGACACCTGCAATAGAAATAGAGCAGGAGTCTAGCAAGTATTCAGAGGAGGTGCTGTGTAGTAATTGTGGTAGCATCCAACTGGTTTGACTACTGAGAAATTCCTGCTGATATTAAGACAGACAAGGAATCTTGGGTTATACATCATGTTGGAGACAGTCAATGTCAGGCTTGACTGGGGCTCTGAGCAACCTAATATAGCTGGGGATGTCCCTGCTGACTGCAGAGAGGGTTGGACTAGGTGATGTCTAGAGATCCCTTTTAACCAAGTGCATTCTATGGTTCTGTGTAGCCCTAGGCAATGGTTGTCTTGCCTGCTGTGGTGAGATGTAGTACAGGGCCTGTAGAAAATTGGGAGTGAAACTGCTGTGAGGACTGAGCACTCGTTGGGCTTGACTGTTTAAAAGCATTGTAAACCGATTTAGGTAAGGATGCAGTCAAAGCAACACCTATGTAGTTTAACCTATTTAAGAACCAAGTCCTTCTGGATACAGAGCAAATTTGTGGTGAGGGTTGGGACAGCCTTGTCTCCTCCTCCCTGCTGCTTCTGTTTGTTCTCAACTTATCCTGAAGACCTGATTTCAGCCAGAGTAACGTGGGAATTACAAATACCCAGTCCATGGACTACTGAGTGATCTGTTGAAAGTAAAAGCAAGTTTCCTACTCAATCTCAAATACACTTCAGAGCATTTGATACTGTCACTAGAAAGGGTACAGGAGTTTGGACGTTCAGAGATGATTGAAAGCAGCTATTTATACACAGCTGTCTTGCCTGGTGCTTTGCTATCAGCATCCAAACTGTTCCCTTTTCTGCTTTGGTGAGACAGGTGTCTGGGAGAGGAGTGGATGTGCCACTGCTGCATGCTCCCTCCACTTGCCATCAGAAGAAAGCTGTTCCCCTTGCCGAAGGGCTGAACAGGACACGTGTCAAGGTGCAATCAGGTTTTTCTTCATGGGTTTGAAAGATGAGTCTGACTTGGCATTTTTATTTCCAGTGATGTGCTTGCTCTTTCCACTCCCCCAGACATCTGGTTTCTGCCCTGAGCGATGTGATACCTTGTACTTCGACTGAGTTTCTCTGTTACTTAATTTAGCACTTCAGATGTTCTTGGAACACCTCTGTGAATCATTATCTTGTTTCACAGGCTACGAGTGGCTGGGCCACAGATGTGCTTGTAGATGCTGGTGTTGCCTTTGCTTCCCTGCAGAACATGAGAGATCATGAAAATGCTAGGGGAAATGCTGAGAAGAGGCCTGAACTTTAATCCTAAGAGACTTCCCCCTCCCACGTTAAGTGCCTTTCCAGTTTTGCCAGAAGTCATAATGATTTACAAACTACCCTCACTGACTCCTCATTGAGCGCTTCAGTGGGCAGTGTTCCCAAGAAACAGGCTGGTTGGCTGAGATTCTACTTCTAAGGTTTTGAAATATTTGGTATTTATCCTAGATAATCTTGTTGAACCCTGGGGTGAAGTTGAATTTCCCTCAGCATCTTCTCTATGCTGTAACAGAAAAGCCCAAAGGCATCTAGAGATGACCATCACTTTTTCTTTTGCTTTCTGAGAGGTTTTCTGGGGAGTGGGGTGAGAAGCAGAGCCTTTTCAGAGAAGGATCAGCATTAATTGAGGTGATCAATTTATACTGCAGCTTACAGGTTTTACTTTTGACCAACTTGTCTGAATTGCTCATTGTCTTGCTGCTTTGGTTGTCTGGATTTTGTGGACAAGTAAACCAGGATGATCCCATTGAGTGTTTGCTTGGTTATAGCAACAGTTTGTCTTTGATTTCACAATCTCCATTGTACTATACTACTCAACAGAGTGTCTGCAGAAGAATTAATCATGACAGAAAGGAGGCAAACCCCAAAGCTTTGGAGTACACCACAGGCCTAATCAATCCATGGTGTGGTTTATATTTGCTAATTTTCCCCCCAGGCTTATTTTCTCTCCCCTTTGTTATTTTCTCCTTGTGGTTTTTGACATGAGATGCTGCAACAGGAGGGATCCCATTTTGACAGAGGTCTATTTAGCAGCCTTCTCTTAAGTTGTTGCCAAGGAGGTGGTAAATGCAGCGTGGCCAGCACTTGTGGTATCCCTCACACAAACCCAGTACCAATCACCTCTTTGGCAGTGCGCTAGCCCTTGGGGGAGGTCTGCCTCCTTTCCTAACACCACTGATTTAATTTTACAGGCTGTATGGAAACTCTTCTTTGTTTAGAAATGTTTTAAGGGCTTAAAATGTTCCTGAATTACAATTCTGCTAAACATCTCCTGAATAATGCATCTCTGGCACATGTTTATCTATGAAAGCAGTCAAAACCCCACATTTCTTCTTGAGAGCTGCTGTAGCCTGTTTTAAACACAGAACACAGCAGTTTGGCATTTCACTGAATTATATGCAGTCATGTAGGTGAAGCTCTTCCTCCTGTGTGTATTTTCCACAGCTCTGGATTTTATTATTTTACCAAACCTGCCTCATTGTTAATTTGCAATTGAAACAGCTCCGCTGCAACAGCACACAGAGGTGCTTTAGTAAAACCAACAGCGACTTATTAAAAGATGACCCTAAATCAGTATGTCTCCAGAGTACATTTAGTGGTTTTGGATATACTCCAACTGAAATTAAAATCTCAGTATTAAGTTTATTAAGAAAATATGTTGTGGAGATGAGAAAAAAAAAAAAAGAGAGAAAAGGGGGAAAAAAGCATGAAAACATAGCCAGGATATGAGAAACTGCTTCTATTAATATATGTGCTTTGCATCCTACATGGATATGTAATTATTCCTCAAAAGACAAGTGCCAGAGGCTTCCACTAATGCATCAGGGACTTTGCTAGCATGGATTTTCACAAAGAGATGCTCAGCTGCTGTGGTCGGGAGTGGCTGTAGAAAAGATGGAGGAAAGGTAGTGTTGTGTGGTCTGACACACGTCTGGCTAAGCATTTATGGGCAGAATTGTAGCTGTGTGGCTGCTGCCAGCACACTGCTCTGACCCAAGGCTTGGGTGCCCCTACTGTTAGGTTGGATTAAGTGATGTCCTTACCAAAGTACTATTTGTTTGAGGGACTGGTCCTCAGCTGCTTGGTTCACTGGAGTTGTAGTTCTTTAGAGTATGCAGTTCTTTAGAGCTGGAATTTCTGCCTGTGCTAAAATGCATGAGGAACAGTGATGGTTCAGCAGAAAGTGCTGAACGCTGGCTAGAGAGACCTCTGTGTCCTCTTCCTTGGCAGGGAGCAGATAAGGGCTGTCTCCTCAAAGGCCTCAGTGAACATGGCAGTGTGCTGAGCAGCCACAAACCCCAGGCATTGTGTTCTCCCTGTTGCTTGTGCTGGCAGAGCCCCATGAATTGAGGGGTGCTGCTGCTGTGAGCTGAGAGTCACACCACTGGCAGGTGAGGTTCTGGAAAAGTTAAGGAAAATGACTGTGAGGGATTTAATGTTGGAAGGGTGATAGTGTTGTGAAGAATGTGTCAGTTCACACTTGGGCAGAGCTCACTGTAGTAAGATGTAGCCTCCTGAGGAAGGCAGGGGAATCCAAACTGCTGGGATAGTGCTGTCCCTTGGGTTACATCATACAGACACTACTGAGGAATTGTTATTGCTGTACAGGACTTCTGCCAACATCAGTCAGTCTGGAGTAGAGGTCTCTGCTGGTGTGGACAGCAAGAGGATGACTTGCCAGCCTCTGCATATGGTACTTGATTTGTTTTGGAAGGAAATTCAGACACCTAGAGAGGGAGGAAGCTGTTGTATACCTTCTTCAGGTCCTCAGTTTGGCTGAGGTTTCCCACAAAGTCTCAAGCAAGCACAGAGACCTATCTTCCAAGCTGATGCATCAGAAATGGGATGACTTGCAGGCCATAGCATAGTGACAGGAGCTGCCAATGCATTTAAAGATGGAGAATATAACAAAATATGGCAGCTTGGGAGATGAGGAAATGTGAATAAGAAACAAAGAAATCCAACAAGTGTATTTGGTAGAAGTAAACCAAAGCAGACAACTGGGGCAAGACACTTGGCCATCAGTAATAACCAAGGAGATGTAGGTGAAAGCTAAAGGAGAGTCTGCCTGTAGGTTACAGACCTGCTTTGTAAAGCTGTGATGCCTGCATTGAAAATGCAGCTCATTTCTGTGCTCCTGCAGTGTCATAACGATACAGACTGACTGGAAGGAGTTTAGATAAGAGAGCAATAAATAACTGAACTGCTGGAGGGGAATCTGAAGGAAGAAGCAAGTACAGATTAAGTTTGGCAAAGTGGAGGCTATAGAAAGCTATAAATCTGCTCCCCTTTGAGAGTAATAGCAAGACGGGGAGAGGAGTGTTGCTGCTGGCTATGTGTGAGAGATTCTTCTGGCCTTTGGGTATGGTGAAGCTCTTCAGGACTGGGTCTGCAGGGCTCTGCCTAAACAGCTCAGGCTGAAAGAGCAAGAGCACAAGAAGATGCAAGCTCAGGAGCTGGCAGCAGCCAGAGAGTGAGATGAGAGTAACTGCACCATTATGAAATGCTTTAGCTTAAAATTAGGCAAGAGGAAGCATGATAAAATACTAAATCTTGAGAATAATCCTGCAGAGGTGATGAGGATTTAAAAATGGAATGAAAGTAGAAACTGGGAAATGCAGGAGATGGACTGTAGCCTTTCTGTTTACTCTTCTGCACGGATACATTTGTAGATGTGACCCGTGGTACTATAGGAAATGCTACTCGAGGGCTCGAGGGTGGTTTTGGTTTGTAGATGTGGTGCGGTGGTTTTTTGCAAGCTGGAAAATGGTCAGAGCTAGATTGAATGCACAGAGCTGGAGTTTCATTACTAAAATGAACCATGCTCCCACAGACTGCAGGTTGGGTTTTTTTTTCTCTCCTTAGGAAAGTAATTAGGGACAGAAACAGACTTGATAAAATAGCTCAGTGATTTAAATCTGCTTTTTAAAACTATTATGTGGCAGTAAATCTTAACTGAAATTAGCAATGTAAATAATCTTGATGTTAAAACTCTTTCTACTGTGGAGACTGTGAGTCTTGAGGCAGTCCAGGAGGTTTTGCATAAAGCTTGCCACTGGTAAGGTTTTTACTTGTTTCCTAACAAAACAAAGGCATTAAGAATCCAGCTCCAGAGTAAACAAGCTTTTCTGCCAGCTCAAAAGACATGTGTTGGCTGCGCTGATGCCTGTGTAGGGTAGAGCCAAGGGCTACGCTGCTGGGGATTCCTGCGGGCTTCTGCCTGCGCCCACCCAGCCGGCAGCCAGCTGTCTCCAGAGCCTGCTTTTCACCCAGCTGGGTCACAGCCACATCATACTACTTTCCTGCAAGGCACAGGGCTGGCACAGTCCCTAACGTTGCACCCACGTGGCAAAGGCACCCACAGCTTCAAAAGCAAAAAGAGGAAGCAACATCACCTTCAAATAAGCAGTTGTGTTTTATTGTGTGCACGATTGGTGCCATCCTGCTCTTATTTATTATCTGGCTGTTGAAAGAAACAAAACCAGTGCAGTAATCTCTGAACTGAGAGTACTGTACAGGGCTTGAGTAATGCTGTCTCACTCGTAGACTCCTGTGATCTCTGCTCTGCTCCCTAGAAGAATATGCCAACCTTGGAGAACTTGCCTCTTGGCTGCAGTCAAGGCAGTGAGCTGCTTGTATGACTGCAAAAGCATCTTTTTGGACAGGCAGCCCTGTGCTGCAGTGGAACTCGTGAAAGCAGGGTTTGAACTGTGTCTTCCTACCACAAGTACTGAGCCTGGGCTTGAACCACCACACAAGCTGAGGCTGAGTCAAAGCTTGTCCATTTTTTTCAATCAGACTATAACACCTGTCTGTCTGTCTGCCACAGCCCCTGCTCTGTCACCATCCACAAAGAACAGAAGCACATCCACAAAGAACAGAAGCAAAGGAAGCAGCATTTTGGAAGAGCAGGGAGAAGCACTGGGTAAATCTGAACACCCTCATCGAGTACTTAGCTGCCCAGCCTGAGCCTGTGTAGAAATGAGACTTATCACTGTGAAATTACCAGTTCAGCTGAAAATAATGCAGTGCACCCTTACCTGGCCTTCCCTGGGTACTAGCTTGGATGGAAGAAAGAGCAGAGTTACTTACTGGCTTTGATCAGTCATCTGTCCCTTTGCTGAGGCTGGGAAGATCATAGAAGACTTTGGGTTGAAAGTGACTCAAATCATCTAGTTCCAACCTCCCTGACATGGGAAGGTACACATCTTACTAGATCAGGTTGCTTATGGCCCCATCTGACCTGGCTTTCAATTCTGCCAGGCTTGTAGCCTCCAGAATGTCTCTGGGCAGCCTATTCCAGTGCCTCATAACCCTCATGGGGAACATTTTCTTCCTAATGTCTAATCTAGATACAGATTCTTCCAGTTTGAAGCCATTACTGCTTGTCCTGTCACTGTATGATGCTGGCTGTTACAGCCTTGTGGGAAGCTGAGTTGTGCAAACTGGAGGAGTACTACAACTGATAAGATGTCCTAGGGTGACACTACTTTTGGGCTTTATTTGGGGATGGCACAGTGAATGGGATCTTTGAAACGGGTGGTGCCTTAACACCCACCTTCCTGGAATGGCTTCCCAGTGAATGTCACAACCTAAAATATCCCTTCTTCAGATCATGAAACTGGGGCTGCCTTGAGAATGCTGCACTGCCATTAGTCACTGGGGACAATTGTGTGTTTTGGATCTGGAGGGCGTTTGGTGGGGCAAAACTGGCCTGTATCAGGAACAGTGTGGCCAGTAGGACAAGGGAGGTTATTCTTCCCCTGTGCTCAGCACTGGTCAGGCTGTGTCCAGTTCTGGGCCCCTCAAAGGGTGGCAAAGCTGGTGACAGGCCAAGAGCACAGCCCTTTGAGGAGAGGCTGAGGGAGCGGAGGTTTTTAGCTTGGAGAAGAGGAGGCTCAGGGATGACCTCATTGCTGTCTACAACTACCTGAAATGATGTAGCCAGGTGGGAGTTGGTCTCTTCTCCCAAGCAACCAGCAACAGAACAAGGGGACACAGTCTCAGTTTGTGCTGGGGGAGGTATAGGCTGGATGTTAGGAGGAAGTTCTTCGCAGAGAGAGTGATTGGCATTGGAATGGGCTGCCCAGGGAGGTGGTGGAGTTGCCGTCCCTGAAGGGGGACAGGATGAGGCACTTAGTGCCATGGTCTAGATGACTGGACAGGGCTGGGTGCTAGGTTGGACTGGATGAGCTTGGTGGTCTCTTCCAATCTGGTTGATTCTATGATTCTATGAAACCACCTCTAGGTAGCCTGTGGGTGACTTCTGTGTCTGTGAGGAGTACAGTGGAAAGGCACCTTGAGGACACTGCACTGCTGTAAATCTCAAGCATCTCAGTGTATTTGTGAGAAGACTGGCAACATCTTAAGAATGTGATGTTTGCTGCCACCATCTAATGGTTTCCACAGAGCCAGCAGCTGTGATTTAGGTTGGAGCAGGTCCTCACAGCTTCTAAATCACCACAACACTTGGCTGTAACACAACATGCAGATCCACTGGAGTTCACTTGTCCTTTGCCTGTTCTGAAAGGTGCTCCCTTTTCTGATCTCCAGAGCTAACATTTCCTCATCTTTCTTTGCTTATTGTGAAATAACAGCTGCAGTGATGCTGATGTACACAGCGAACCAACAACCAGGAGCTTGCAGAACTGCACATCATTTGTGCTGATAAATGACACATCATTAATGGCTTGGGTTAAAAGAGTTTATGCTGCTAGTTATCATTGTTTTGTGTTGTGCTGGGATTTCTTGTTGTCCCCTCTGTTCTCTCATTTTTAAGACAAGTAGCATGTGTGTGCAATATTGGAAGTCCTCCTGTTGAGTCCATCCATTTTCTTCACACTCTTCAAAAATGGAGCAGTTATGTGACCTCAGGATGTTGTTTCACCCTGAAAAGCTCTGCCCAGACTTCCAAATGTGTGTGGCTGTTTGGCAAGCTCTGACTTGTTTGGTGGGTGTAAAAAGTTCAAACCAATGGAACTGCCAAGAATAAACTCCAGGTCTTGGAGGTTTTTGTTTGCTGTAACTTCCCATGCAAGGCTCAGCTTTGTTCAGCTTGGTTTGCTCTGTATTGCCGAGGAGGAATCAAGGGATGTTGGAGTATGTGAAATGCCTTTTGGAGGGTGTGTGCTGCAGAGAGGTTGGGTATTTCTATTGGATGTGTCTGTTTCAGAGCATGAAAAGATCAGTGTGCTTTTCACTGAAATACTTCCCTCAGTGGAAGCAAAGCAGCCAAGGAAGATAACGCTGGCACGGAGTAGAAGTGGGCAGGATTTTATCACATCAAAATGATGTCGGGTCTGGGTCAGCTGTTTAAGCTTATGTTTGCTTGTGCCTGTTGGAGCTGACTATGTTCAGGCCTTATTGGGATGTGCACAGCGATTGAGAGGCAGGAGGGAGAAATGGTTCATGTACTCTATTTTACTGTTGCCTTTACAGGTATTGGGCAGTGCAGGAGGGAAAAACCCTTCTATTCAAAAGCTTAGGAATTCTGCCAAAGCAAGTGCCACAGAAAATACTCCGTCTGCCTAGAGGCATAGATGTGCCTTCATCCAATAAACTAAGATGTGCACAGATTAAAAACTGCTGTGGAGTGTTTAAAAATGCTGTGTATGCTGAGGGAATCTGCTGGACTGGGGGTTTCTGCACACACAGAGCACTGCAGGAGGCCACGTGGCTCATAGCCCACCCACCGCTCTGCATTTGTACGTGGGGAACCACAACCCAAATCTTTTCATATGAGGTTACAGACCCCACAGAAGTCTGAAGAAAATGTAATAAGAGCAATTTCGCCCTGGCATTTGCAAGATCCAAGTACATTGCACCCTGTCAGTGCTGTTTTTCTATGGCTAAATGCCACTAAATGCTCTGGAGCTGTTGCAGGCAGCCAGAACAACTCCAAGGCTTGCTCGAGGATTAGCCCTTCCCATCCTCCAGCTCAGGCTGCTAGCATTAGAAATCACTGCAAATTTCTTGCTTGCAGTGCCAAGTTGGAAAAAATAATTCATTGGAACATATCCTTTCATAAGTGGAATCTGTTAGTTTGTGTGGTGAACTTGAATAATTGGAATTATGTTTGTTGCCGAGATGTTCCTGATGAAGCAGGTTTAATTACTGGTATCAAGTCAGAGCTCAGTGGCCTGAAGGCAGGAGCAGTTACCTCATTTGTTTGGTTGTTTTGAAAATGTCAAGCAGAAATGATGGCTGTTTAACTTTAGGATTTTTTTAAAAGTGTTTTTGTTTTTCTCTGCCTGAAGCAATAACATTTTCTTGCTATTGTAGGGACTCATAGGGGTGCATGTGACTATTTTTGAGTCCCTTTTTAAAAGAGACAAGCCACCAGAACATTTTATACAGACAGTGCTTCCTTGACAATATCTATAGATTTTTAAAAAGTGTAATATTCAAGTTGTCAGGCTGCTGAGAAATAAATCATGATGCACTGTTAAAAGAAACTGACCCAAAGAGTGGTGGTCAATGGAGTTAAATCCACTTGGGAGCTGGTTGCAAGTGACGCTCTTCAGGGCTCAGTGTTGGGACCACTTCTCTTTAACATCTTTATTGATGACTTGAAGTGTGTCAGCAGTAAGTTCACACATGACACCAAGTTAGATGGCAGTGCTGATCTGCACAAGGGTAGAGAGGCTCTACAGAGGGACTTGGGTAGATTGGATGGATGAGCCAATATTAATGGCGTGAGCTTCAGCAGGGCCAAATGCCAGGTCCTGCACTTGGGCCACAACAACCCCAAGCAATGCTACACGCCTGGGGCAGTGTGGCTGGAGACCTGCCTGGCAGAAAGGGACCTGGGGGTTGTAATGGACAATGGATTTATTGCTCTTTGAGCAACTGGAGGCTGCCTCAAGATCACCTGCCCTTGTTCTTGTGGGTGACTTTAACCTGCCAGAGATCTGCTGGGACTTTAATACTGCAGAGAAGAGGCAGTCTAGAAGCTTCCTAGAGTGTATGGAGGGCAACTTCTTATCTCATCTGTTAACCTGAGCCTACCAGGGGTGCAGCCCTGCTTGACTTCCTGCTCACAAATAGAGAGGGACTGATGGGAGATGTGGTGGTCAGAGGCTGCCTGGGGTCCAGTGACCATGAAATTAGAGAGTTTTCAATATATGGTGAAACCAGGAGGGGCATCAACAGAACCTCCACACTGGACTTCTGCAGGGCAGACTTCGACATAGTTAAGGAACTAACTCAGAAAGTTCCTTGGGAAACAGCCCTTAAAAACAAATGAGGTCCAGGCAGGTTGGACCTACTTCAGGAAAGAACTCCTGAAGGCGCAGAGGCAGCTGTGCCATTGTGCTGGAAGATGAGCCGACGAGGGAGGCAGCCAGACTGGATGGGCAAGGAGCTGCTGAAGGAATTAAAGATAAAAAAGAGGGTGTATCACCTTTGGAAAAAGGGGGAGGTGTCCCAGGAAGAGTTCAAGGATGTTGCTAAGTCTTGTAGGAAAAAGATTAGAGAGGCAGAAGCCCCTTTAGAACTTAGGCTGCCACTGCTGTTAAGGAGAATGAAAAATGTTTCTATAAGTATATTAATGGCAAGAGAAGGGGCAAGGACAACCTCCAGTCCTGATTAGATGGAGAGGGGAATATAGTGACAGAGGATGAGGAAAAGACAGAGGTAATTAACACCTTCTTTGCCTCAACCTTCAATAGTGGGACAGGTTGTCTCCAGGACAGCTGGCCTCCTGAACTGGCAGATGGAGTCAGGGACCAGTATAGTCCCCCTGTAATCCACAAGGAAAAAGTAAGGGACCTGCTGAGTCACTTGGATCCTCACAAGTCCATAGGACTAGATGGGATCCATCCTAGGATGCTGAGAGAGCTGGCAGATGAGCTGGCCAAGCCACTCTCCATCATTTATCAACAGTCCTGGCTCACTGGAGAGGTCCCCAAAGACTGGAAGCTGCCAGTGTGATACCCGTCCACAAGGGCCGGAGGGAGGAACTGGGAAATTCCAGACCTGTCAGCCTGACCTCAGTGCCAGGCAAGGGCATGGGACAGGTCATCTTGAGTGCCATCACAAAGCATCTACGTGATGGCCAAGGGATCAGGCCAAGCCAGCATGGGTTTAGGAAGGGCAGGTCCAGCCTGACCTACCTGATCTCCTGTTATGATCAGGTTACCTGCCTGGTGAATGTGGGACAGGCTGTGGATGTAATCTACCTGGACTTCAGCAAAGCCTTTGTCACTGTCTGCCACAACAAGCTCCTGGCACAGCTTGGACAGATTCACTCTGAAATGGGTCAAGAACTGGCTAGGAGGCCAGAGAGTGGTGGTGAATGGTGCCACATCCAGTTGGCAGCCAGTCATTAGTGGTGTTCCCCAAGGATCAGTGCTGGGCCCAGTCCTGTTCAATACCCTTACTGATGATCTGGAGCAGGGGATTGAGTCCAGCATCAGTAAGTTTGCAGATGACACCAAGCTAGGAGCAGGTGTGGGTCTGCTGGAGGGTAGGAGAGCCCTGCAGAGGGACCTTGCCAGGCCGGACGGGTGGGCAGAGGCCAATGGGATGAGATTCAACAAGGCCAAGTGCAGGGTTCTGCACTTTGGCCACAACAACCCCAAGCAGTGCTACAGGCTGGAGACAGAGTGGCTGGAGAGCAGCCAGACAGAAGGAGACCTGGGGGTACTCATAGATATTAACTTAACATGAGCCAGCAGTGTGCCCAGGGGGCCAAGAGGTGGCATCCTGGCCTGCATCAGGAACAGTGTGGCCAGTAGGACAAGGGAGGTTATTCTGCCCCTGTACTCAGCACTGGTCAGGCCACACCTTGAGTCCTTTTCCAATTCTGGGCTCCTCAAGAGAGATGTTGAGATGCTGGAAGATGTCCAAAGAAGGGTGACAAAGCTGGTGAGGGGCCTGGAACACAAACCCTATGAGGAGAGGCTGAGGGAGCTGGGCCTGTTTAGCCTGGAGAAGAGGAGGCTCAGGGGTGACCTCATTGCTGTCTACAACTACCTGAGGGGAGGTTGTAGCCAGGTGGGGGTTGGTCTCTTCTCCCAGGCAACCAGCAACAGAATGACGGGACACAGTCTCAAGTTGTGCCAGGGGAGGTCTAGGCTGGATGTTATGAAGTAGTTCTTCGCAGAGAGAGTGATTGGCATTGGAATGGGCTGCCCAGGGAGGTGGTGGAGTTGCCATCCCTGGAGGTGTTCAAGAAAAGCCAGGATGAGGCACTTAGTGCCATGGTCTAGTTGACTGGCTAGGGCTGGGTGCTGGGTTGAACTGGATGAGCTTGGTGGTCTCTTCCAACCTGTTTGATTCAATGATTCTAAGCAACTGAGTATGAGCCAGCAGTGTGCCCAGGTGGCCAAGAAAGCCAGTGACATCCTGGCTTATGTTAGAAATGCTGTGTACAGTAGGGAGGTAATTGTCCCCTTGGACTTGGCTCTGGTGAGGCCACATTTTCAGTGTTGTGTTCAGTTTTGGGCAGCACAAAAGAGATGTTGAGGTGCTAGAGTGAGCACAGAAGAGGGCAACAAAGCTGGGGAAGGGCCCGGAGAATAAATCTTGCGAGGAATGACTGAACAGGCTGGGGCTGGTTAGTGTGAAAAAGAGGAGGCTGAGGAGAGAATTCATTGCTGTCTACAGCTCCTAGAAAGGATGTAGTAGAGAGGTTGGTGCTGGTCTCTTCCCGTAGGTAAATGGTGATAGAACAAGAATGGCCTCAGGCTGAAACTGGGGAGGTTTAAGATGAATATTAGGAAAAATGTTTTCTCAGCAAGAGTGGTCAGGCATTGTAATGGGCTGCCTAGGGAGGTGGTGGAGTCACCAAACTTGTATGTGTTTAAAGGTCATTTGTATGTGGTGCTTGGGGATATGGTTTAGGGTGAATATTGGTTGGACTTGGTGATTCTGGGGGTTTTTCCCAACCTGAATGTTTCTGTGATTCTGAAATTGGTACTTTGTAGGCAAACAGCTGATTAGTGAAGTATAATCCATTGCTTCAGTTACTGCTGGAGAAAGTAACAAAGGTGTTCATTACCATTGCTCAGCCTTTAAAAAAGTTAACTGACTGAAATCTGTGCCTCTTGGATGGTTTACAGAGATGCTTATCTTTGGTTGAGCCTTCAGAAAGCCTGTGCAGGGAGGTAGGAAAGATATTCCAAGCCTTAACCTCATCTAGTGGAAAGTGTCCCTGCCTGTGGTGCTGGGGTTGGAACTAGATAATCCTTGAGGTCCCTTGCAACCCTGGTAATTCTATGATTAAAGCTCAGAAAGCAGTCAGATAGCTCCTTCCCCAAGACATCTAGGAGATACAAAGTTAGTGTTTCACAGGGAAACAAGAGTGCCTTCAACCAGGAGAAGGATTGGTGCTGAGTTAACAGTTACTCTGGTTAAAAAGTGTTCAGGATAACTATAACAGGGCAAACAAAAGTCCCTTTTCATCCAATGCTAGAGGTGTACTTTGCTTTGGTGTTCAATTTAAAATAAAGCCTTGGAAACTGAGGAAACCTCAGCTTGGTAGCAAGAGGCTTGGAATGTTACTGGCCTGGCTCACAACTGCAGGCTAACCAGGCTGTGACTGTGGCACAGGGATGGAGCAGATGCATCGGAGATGAGAAAGGTGCAGCTGCAGCTGACCCCTGCACTGGTTGTGCAGAGGAGCTGCAGGGCTGCATCTTGAGTATCTGACACCACTGTTGGGCTTTGAGCTGTGCTCTGCTCTGCTAGGCAGACAGCAGAGAAGCTGATGTGATTTCAGTTACTTTTAGCCTAAAAGATGACCTATTAGATGCATTTTCACCCCATAAAATTAGCACAAAAGATAGAAATGCATAGCAGCAAAGTGACTTTTTTTATTTCCTAGCTGCACAGATTGGAGAAAACATTTGATGGTTTGTACTGCAGTTTGCTCAGGCACATTTCAAAGTGTTGGGGTATGTCAAAAAACCAAACCCAAATCAACCCAATCAAACTAAACCACAAACGAAATCAAACTCAAAACACCACCACTCCCTCCACAAAAAGAAACCCTAAACAAAACCAACCCAAAACCCAAACCATCACCACCACCAAAAAAAAAACCCCAAAACTGAAACACCCAAACAAACAAAAAAAACCAAACCAAAGAACAACAAACCCACAAAAAAACTCCTGCCAAACCCCAGCACTGCGGCTTTAAATTGGATTGCTGCTTCCCCGTTTTAAATAAGTCACTCAGGTCTGTGTTTGCATTTAAGGAACACTGGAGTAAAAACAAGCAAACAAACAAAAGCTTCCTTTCATCCTCCCATTTAATGCTGCTTTTGGCTCTACTGCAGAAAACCCTTGACACAGCACATTTGTCACCTAGGTTCTGTTCTGCTGATGGCACAGTCTTTTTAACAGCGGCTCTAGTGTGAACTACCCAGAAGGAGGTGGGAATGAGGAAGGGCAACAACTCATAGGTTAAAAGAAGTGTAAGAACAAACAGGTTTCTCTCTTCTTGCGGTTATGAGTTTCTCAAAGCTGAATGTTGTCTTAACCATCATGTCTGATATCTATTGATAGACACTTCTTCCATGGGAAGAACTTAATCTGATCACTTCTGAAGCCTTTTATGTTTAGATATCTGAAGCAGCCAGGCAGTGTTACTGAAAAGTGATGAGGAATAGGAAGCGAACGTATGAAGTAATGTTACTGACTGGCAGTGATCAGCCTGTGCTGCTGTTTGCATTCTAACAGATCAGTGAATGGGAAAAAAAGGAGAAGGTAGTTGTTAGATTCCTATCAGAAGGATAGAAGTCAGCCTTAGATCCACCAGAGATGAAACCTCAAGAGTACAGAGTATTCTTGACTTGGCTTGACTCTCTCCTTTCCAAAGGAGAAAGGTTCTAGGATGCTTGGGCAAAAGGTGGAATGTTACCTTATTAACAACAGTCCTTTGCATTTCCAGTGGTATAGCTGCTCACAGAGATGGTACTAGATCAAATTTCAGGAAAAATACTTTCTCCTTCCCAAAACAGGGCAGCCCAGCGAAGGTGAGGTAGGCACATGGAGGCAGCTTCTGCTAGAAAGAGATGGTGCTTTTTTTTTTTTTTTTTCGTTTTTGAACTCCTTTTAGAAAGTCAGGAGTTGTAAATGAGGGTTTTCAGAAAGCTGAGGAATGTTTTGAACTGATGTCTGGTGAATGAGTTTGATAGTGAAGCACAAAGGTACTGTGATGCTGCCAATTTTGTGAGCAGCTCATTCCAGTTAAGAAGCTTGAGGTTTTTTTATAGCTCTCTTGCTCATAGGACTTCTCCCCTAAACTCCCAGCTCTGCAGACCTCATTAGTGAGAAGTCTTTGTCTGCATGTTTTCAGATGATTTTAAACAGCTAAGCAACTACTGCCAAAGTAGTTCTGTTTGTGGAAGTTCTACCAGCTCAGCTGTTGCTGTTGTGATATAGTGACTCCTTTACAGGGCTAGAATTACAAGTGGGTTCAAGTGAAAAGAACAATATGTCTTCATTAATGACTAAGAGACCTGCTGTCATCACTAGTGCCTGGTGGATTAGGAAGCAAATTAATAAGTACAATAGTAAGGTTGATGTGATCACCAGATGTATTCTCCCCAGTTTATCTGACAAATATAGTTTGAAGTGTTTGTCTTCCTAAGCAGTTTATTTATGGCCTACTGCACAGTGCCATAATGAAGCCAAGTTCTCTGTTTCCATGCTTTATTGAAACTACCAGACTGTAAGAGCTTATCAAAGCTGCAGGTACAGAGAAGTGTCCACTCACTCTGTTTAGATGAATCAGAAAGCCCTGGGCATATCTCTGAGAAGCATTTTGGTGTCTTCTCCTTCCCCTATTTCTGCCTTACCCCTTATCAACCCCATGTTCCCATTTCTGACAGTTACTTCCTCTTGTAAGGAGATGGCTTTGGAGAGAAGGATTCAAGGAGAGGCTGGCTGTGGCCCTTCTGGGAGACCCATTACAAACTTGGATAGCATGATAACCAGCTCAGAGTGGTAGCATGAATTTAGCACTGTTCCATGAGGACTGACTTGAGGCTCTTCTAGGTTAGGCATCTCCTGTTGGTTTAGTGAGCATCTCTAAGCTGGCCAAGCACATGTCACAGAATTGCAGAATGGTCTGGGTTGGATGTGACCTCCAATGGTCATCTAGTCAAATCCTTCTGCAGTCAGCAGGGACATCCTCAACTAGATCAGGTTGTCCAGAGCCCTGTCGAGCTTCACCTCCAATATCTCTAGGGACAGGGCCTCAAACACCTCCCTGGGCAACCTCTTCCAGTGTTCCACTATTCTCATCATGGAAAAATTGTTCTTAACATGTAATCTAGATCTTTTCTTCAGTAGTTTGAAGCCATTGCTTCTGCTTCTTGTCCTATCACTGCAGACCTTTGTAAACAGTCTCTCTCCATCCTCCTTTACAGGCCCCCTTCAGGTACTGGAAAGCTGCTATTAGGTCTCCCCAGAGCCTTCTCTTCTCCAGGCTGAACAACCTCAGCTCCCTCAGCCTGTCTTTGTAGCAGAGGTGCTCCAGCTCCCAGGTCATGTTCATGGCCCTCCTCTGGACCAGCTCCATGAGGTCCATGTTCTTCCTGTATTGAGGGCTCCAGATCTGGACCCAGTACTGCTGGTGAGGTTTCACCAGAGCAAAGTGGCAGAATCACCACTGTTCATCTGCTGGCAGCGCTTCTGTGCTGCCACTGGCCTTCTGGGCTGCAAGCATGCACTGTCTGCTCATGTCCAGCTTCTCACCCATCAGCAACCCCACGTTCTTTTCTACAGGGCTGCTTTCTATGCTGAAGGCAGGGTTGCTTTGATAGTGAGGATTGTTCCAGCAGTAGCAATCACTACATTTCTTCCTCTCAGCATAAAGTCGTGGATCTCAATGAGGTTCCCTGAGCTCATGAAAGCTGTTCCTTTTCAAGAAGTTAATTTATTCTCCTCTGAGCATTTCTTATGTAAAACCTAGGGAAAGTTGCCTACCTGAGAGGCCGTTTTCTGAGCAGTGTTTGAATTGAGATGCCCTGATGGCAAAATGATAAATACCAGCTCAGACTGATTTTTGAAGACTTTTGGGTTTGTTTCTTCCTCAGGTCTGAAAATGCAGGCACTGACAGAAGAAAGAGAGTTTCATCTAGCTACAAAAATGAGACATTGATCCGGGTTGCTCTCCTTTACCCTACAGATTCTATCTGTGGACTGCCTGAATAATTATTGATCCACTTCATGTGGGGTATTTCAGTGACATCACTTAAAAATGTGAGTTCTTGTTCCTGGCATGTTTTGTTCCGAGGGGAGTTCAGAGCCTTTTGCAGGTAGTTGTTGGAAAACACTGACAGCTATAGGTGAAGCAGCTTTGCTCAGCAGGTCTTTGCTCCTCTGCCTCTTACACACGGTTCTAATTGCTCCTGCTTAGAACACCACACACACTGCTCTAGCAAACAGCACAACACGTTTCTGGGCTCTGTCAGCTTGTGGCTGTTCCCCTTACAAGATGCTTTTTCCTCACCCCTTTTTTCATTGTATTTTCTTGGCAGCCTATGTTGGAAAGGCTGAACAGGGGGTGAGAGGTTCTTCTGCACACATATGGCCATTTCCTCTGTTCATCCCACACAGATTACCCTGTGGTGTGCTAACAACAAACCCTGGTGCTGACACAAGCAACGTTATTCCCAGACTGCAGTGCCAGCTGCTTTGGAGCTGGGAAAAGACACAGTGGCTCAGAGCAGCCTGTTTTACAATAACAGCAGCAGTGTGGGATTGTTCTGGGGTCTGCATGTGGTTGTAGACTCTGCTCTGTTGAAGATTAGTCTTAGATGCCTACGGATAAGAGGGCAAACACATCTATTTCCACCATGGTCTAGTTGTGGATAGGGCTGTGTGGTAGGTTGGACTGGATGATCTTGGAGCCTCCTCCAGCCTGGTTGATTCTATGATTCTTGCTTGTCAGCAGCTGCTTGAGTGTGACAGGTGGTCTTGAGATAGCTGGAGATGGGCAAAATAAAGTTTTCCACATTTCAGTTTATAATTTGTAGCACCCCAGAGCTGCAGGTTGCTGAGTCTTCTACAGAGTCAGACTACTTCTGTAATTCTTCCCAAGCAGAGATGCAGCTACCACCCAAAGCCATCATCCAAAGAGGACTCAGGCTGACATGCTGTGCTTAATGATGGCTGTGGTGAGGGGTAAGTAGAGTGGTTAATAAGTTGAAAGCTGCTCAAGCATTAGCTGAGAATCAAATGACCAAGTTCACCAGAGTTGTTTGTGTCATCAGAAACATTCCCAGAGTGTCACACAAGCTGGACTCTTGGATGTGGAGAATCTATCACAGTTTAACAGGCAAGTAACTCTGTTGCTGAAATGGGGAAATGGAAGGTTACACCTAGCCGTCTCCCACTACTGCCACTTACTGGTAGACTTTGATTTGATTTCCGTGTTGTTTATCTTACCTGCTTAGTTATCACTTAGTTGTTTGGCCCAAGCTATGTCCTGTACCATTACTAAGAAATACTACCTTTGTGACTTCAGAGCATGTTGTGGACATTGCTCTGGCTTGCAGCAAGAGGAAGTTGAGCAGCATGGAGATAACTGACTTTGAGGTCACACTAAAACTTAAGGCAAAGTTGAGTTTCCTCACAAGCTGCAGGTCAGTGCTGTGGCTGTTTTCGGCTGTGTGTCCTCTTTGTTGCCAAGGCAATAGAGACAGCTTGGCAAATTAGATGTCAGGATTGGAAATGTTTACCACGTTTCCCCAGTCCCTGAAGAGAGGATCCCACCTGGCATATAGTGTGGTGGGACAGGTGGGAGAAGGAGACCCCTTGCTCAAGAAACAGCCCTTTCCTTCCAGCAAAACTTCCTCACTAGGTTTTGTTTGCTGTGGAACTGTTGGCTCTCCAGGAGCTGCTGGGTGACTTAAGGCAAGAACTTGGTGCCTGTCCACTGCCAAAGACTACCTCTATTCAGGCACTTGTGAGATCTAACTAGGTCTTAATTTCTGAAGTGAACATCACTCAGTAGGATTGTCAGGTGGCAAACCATGCTTTGTTCCTTTGTGGTGACTCATGTCATGCACATCACATCATGCTGTGATAGTGAATAGCATGGAGGGACATGCTGTAGATAGGTGCTGCGCCTTGAGTGCTGAACTGGATGCGAGCTCCCCTTTGGTAGTCCACACAGTGCTCCAAAAATGGGCCCAAGATGTTCCCTTTGTTCTTTGGGTGGGGGTGATGATGGTGTAGTGGTGGTGGGAGCAGCTCTATGTGTTTAATAACAGTGATATGGTGATGTGTCTTATAGGTGAAAGCCAGGGGTGACAGGTATGCAAATGGAGGTGTCTGAATTCCAAGTACCTGTAATTTTTAGGGTCTCTGTACCACTGGATCTGTCACCTCCCCTGACTTCCAGAGTTTTCCAAGACAGGACATTGTTTTATAATGCATCTTCTTGCCAAATGAAACAGTGGAGACTAATGAAATGATTGCATAATGCCATTGAGAACGTGCTGCAAAATGCTGGGAAGGCATGCCAAAAAATGATTAGTCCATTGTGACTAACCCTGGAGCAAGAACTCTGGTTCTTTAAACTCTCCCTCCTCACACCAAACAAAAACCCAACCCCACAGAAGTGTCCTCTGAATTATCAAAAAATAAACACAAAAGAATATGGAATTCAAACAATTTCTGGATGGCTACAAAACTCAAGCAGCCTGCATGAGTACAGAATAATGGCAAGAGTGATGGTTGGAGCGCTGTTGAGATGAGTATAGACAAGTTTGGGCTCAAATCTAGTTGAAACCAAATGTGCTTGCCATGGGATTGGTTTTGAGGTGGAGGAGAGGTTGTATCTTCTGCATCTATGGAATCATTCCAGGTCAGGTTGGATGGAGCTCTGAGCTACCATCTAAAGATGTCTCTGCTTACTGCAGGGGAGTTGGACCTCTTTTAAAGGTCCCTTCCAACATAAAGCGTTCTCTGATTATGTAAGCTTCAGCCAGGTCAACTGCAGACACCACACAACTCCTCCAAAAGCTTCTGTTTCCTACCAGAACCTGGGTGTTTCCATGAAGGTGAACTTAGAACCTTTGTCAGCTATTTTTTGGAGGAACAAGCAGCAGCACCGAGTGCTTCTGGAGCAAGGCAGAGGGGCAGAACCTGTGAGCAAAGGATAGTTCTGTTCTGCTGCCTCCCAGTGCCGTCTGTTTCAGCTTGCTTTGTGGCCAAGCAGAAACATTGCCTCAGGCTTGCATTTGTCAGAGCAGGTTGTGTCCTCCAGCGGAGCTGTGGGAAAGTTTAAAGCAGTTCACAAAGAGTTTCAGTGGATCAGGAAACTGCAGATTGTTGGTAATGAATTCAGCTGCGAGGAGGTGGTAGGAACTGAGGAGTAACTGCATTTGCCAGCTCCTGATTGCAGGTAGCTTCCTGCTCTGGAGGAACTGAGCTGCTGCCAGCTTTCCTGAGCTAGGGAAAAGGAAGAAGAGTTGCACAGGGCAAGGAGTGGCTCAGAGACAGAAGAGCCGGGAGAGGTTCGATGTTGCCAGAAGAAACAAACCAAGACAACCCAAAAGTGCACTGAATTAAGGTACACTGTAGTCTATATGTGACCATCCACTTGGAGTGGTGGTTGATGCTGGTACAGACATTTACAGCAGCCACTGGTTTCTGAGATTTTTTTGGGCTTGCCTCAGTGGTTGAACTTATCCTTCAGAGTGCTGGCTTGTGTGCTTGGTTGGGTTCCTTCATGTGGCAAGTCGTTCTGGCTCCCTGTCAGAAGCTTGTCTGACAAGAAAAACAGTAGGTGGAATGAGTTTTTATGGGTGGTTTACTGAGCATCTGAGGAGAGTAACTAGTCACAAGATCAGTTGTAATTACACTGGCTTTGTTGAACTAATTTCTTTCCAAGTAATTGCTGTCAGCAGATACCAGTTTTTCGACTGAATCTTGTGGTTCGGTAAGTGGGGATTAGAAGAAATTAGTATTCCAGGGAAGAAGTGAAACAACTCTGTATATAGAAAGGGCAACATTTTAGTTGATCCACTTCACTGTATGGCATAAGCCAGTAAATGTAGGATCCAGATGTTTTGAGAAGAACATGGCCACAATGGATGCTATGAGTTAAACCTGAGAAAGCTGCTATGGGAGAGGATTCACAGAATGTCAGGGACTGGAAGTGACCTTGAAAGATCATCCAGTCCAACTGCCCTACCATAGCAGGATTACCTATACCAGATCACACGGGATTGCATCCAGACAGGTTTTGAATATCTCTCTAGAGAGGGAGACTCCACAACCCCCCTGGGCAGCCTGTTCCAGTGTTCTGGCACCCTCAAAGTGAGAAAAATTCTCCTCATGTTTAAGTGAAACTTCCTATGCCTCAACTTCCACTCATTGCCCCTTGTCCTGGCATTGGACGTCACCCAGCAGAGCCAGGCTCCATTCTCCTGGCACTCACCCTTTACATCTTTATAAAGATTGATGAGGTCATCTCTCAGACTCTTCTTCTCCAAGCTAAAGAGCCCCAGCTCCCTCAGTCTCTCCTTGTAAGAGAGCTGTTCCGTTCCCTTACCTAACCCTAGCCCTTTGTCTTTGTGTCTCTGCACTAGACTCTCTCAAGGGGTTCCATGTCCCTCTTGAACTAGGGGACCCAGAACTAGGACACAGTACTCCAGATGCAGCTTCTCCAGGGCGGAGTAGAGGACAGAAGAACCTCTCTTAACCTACTAGCCACATCCCTTCTAATACACCCCAGAATTGCATTGCCCCTCCTGACCACCAGAGCAAATTGCTGGCTCATTGTTAACCTCTCACCTACTAGGACCCCAGGTCCTTTTCCCCTTCACTGCCTTCCAACAGGTCAGTCCCCAACCTATGCTGATAGTTGGGATTGTTCATTCCCAGGTGCAAGGCTCTACACTTGCCTTTGTTGGTTGAGGACATCACCCCGTTTTGGTGTGATCAGTCCAAAGCCATGTGTGCTTACTGGGAAAATACATGGTGTAGCCCACGTGGGAGTAAAGCTGTAGAGCTCCATTGGTTCTTGCTGGGGATGTGCCAGCGTTCTGCACTGCACTGTGTGGCTGGCAGTCTTTTCAGAAACACAATAGAAGACTATTTAGTGAAGAAAAGATATATTCTGTGCTAATTGTGGTCTGAAAATGTGCTGCAAGATAACCATGGAAAACAGCCCAGCTATTTGTTGAAATATTCCAGCTACCAGTTCGAAAGCCTTTTGTTTGAAATTACATTATTGTTTACTTAAACTGATAAATGAGTCTTGGCAAGAGACTCACTCAGTGCTGAGCTCAGACACATGCAAATGGTCCTTGTTTTCAGCAGAGTCACAACTGGGAAAGCAAGACCCAGAGGGGTGCTCCCAGCTCTTCATGCAAAATGTTACTGGCATTGGACAGTCTTCCCCTGACCTTCTTAATCAGGAAAAATACAAATGTGTGTCCTGCCTTCTGTGAGGAAAGGCTGAGAGGGCTGGAGCTGTGTGGTCTGGAGAGGAGATGGCTGAGAGAGGATCTTATTAATGTCTATAAATATCTGAGGGGTGGATGTCAAGATAAAGGTGACAGGCTCTTTCCTTTGCCCAGTAATAGGACAAGGAACAGTGGGCACAAGCTGGAACCTAGGAGGTTCCACCTCAGCATGAGGAGAAAATTCTATATTGTGAGGGTGCTGGAGGCCTGGAACAGACTGCCCAGTGAGGTTGTGGAGTCTCCTTCTGTGGACACTTTCCAAACCCACCCGGATGTGTTCCTGTGTGACCTGTCCTAGGTGACCCTGCTTTGCAGGGGGGTTTGACTTGATGATCTTTGAACTCCTTCAAACCCCTAATATTCTGTGATTCTGTGATACTAACCTGACACTCAGGATGAGACATGCTTAGTACTCAAGTGTTGTATTTGGTGACATGGCTCCTGGAATTGTCCTTTGCAGCGCTTGTAATTTCTCTAGGGGGGCACAGACTGATTTGGGTTGGAAGGGACCTTGAAGGTCATCTAGTTCCAACCTCCTGACATGGGCCAGTGACACCTGCTAGACCTGAGACCAAGGCCTCATCCAACCTGGGCTTGAACACTTCTAGGTCTGTAGGAAAGCTTAATGTACTTTTTTCTAAAAGAGCACTTTCAACCCTCTAAACAGGATCACTCTGTCTGTAAGTAGGTGAACAATCAAAGTCATTGTTATCAGGAGCACTTCTGTGTGTAGTACAAAGGGATTTTGTAGAATGTAACAGTTTGTATTTAGAGTCTTTGCCATACACAAAGTAAGCTTTAACCAAAATAAAAGTAATTGAAAAATCTCTAGTGCAGTGGAAAGTACTAAATGTTATCACTGTCTCCAAGTGTAGTTCCACCATGAACTCAACTGATGGGAAAGCTGTAGGAAAAATCCTGTCTATAGTAGAAAATCCCCTTTTGCCAGCAGTGTATAAGTCATATTTTAAATCACATGTAATATCTGGGAAGAAGAATCTGGGCTGTTTCACCAGCAGCTCCACAAGAATCTGAGCCAGATGAGAATTGGGTGAAAAGATGGTGAAAGATGGATCTAGGGATGGGAGAATAAAATAGCAATGAAATAATGTAAAGCTCTGCAGCAGCCAGACAGTTTCTTGGCTCTGAGCTGGGAGGGGAAGTCTGGAGAAGATCAAGGAGCAATAACCAGCCTCAGTATTATGAAAGACAAACTCTGCCAGGCTGATCTGATCAAAACTTTAGATCAAGTTATACAAGTAGGTGATGAAGTGCTTGTTCTCTAGGAAGAGATGGGCCTGCACTGTAATGAGGGCTTGCAGAAGCTCCTTGCTGTAGCCTTCATGTTGGTTTGTTTGTGGGTACGTAGGACCAAGCGGCAGGTTATGGGAAGGAAGCAGTGGGGAGGAGCTGCAGAGGTGGTTAAATTCAATAGTGGAACTAATGTGCTCACACTGTGCAACAAGTCAGAGAAATAGTGTCAAGGGGAGAGAGTTTCTAGAGAGCTTAAAAACACACTCAAGAAATCAAATGAAATTCAGAGTGGGAAAATGGAAGCTGGCACATTTAGGGGGGAAATAATTCAAAATGCAGATAGTCCATGAAAAAAGAAGAGCCTTAAACTGTAGTGCTGGAAGGGACCTGGAGCTGCTCCTGGGAGGAGGATCAATAGGAGTTTGGTGTGCAACAGGAGAGACAAGCCAAAGTATCTGTCAGATTGCCTGCAGGACTCTGAGTGACCTTGCTATGAAAGCCAGGCACTGGCCCCAAGATTAACAAGGAAGTTTGATTTTAAAATCTCAAAAATATGTTCTAACAAGTGGGCTGTTGGTGGAAAAATGTCTGTCAGCTGGGTTAAAATCCTGTTAAAAAATGTATTCATTTAGTTAAAAAAAAAGGGTAGATTTGTTTGTTTGTTTGTTCTAGTTACAGCTTCCAAGTTGAACCAGAATATCAGGAAGGGAAGGAACAGCCTTTGCCCTACAACTAGGCTAACTGAGGCAGCTGGATGGAGGTGTTCAGGGCATCTCTTAGCTGCTGTGGTTGGTGCATGCCCATTAAGCATCAGCACCGTTAATTATTTGGGTATGTCTAAGAAGTTTGGTGGACTTTAAAGTGCAGATACATTTGCAGTGAACACTTTCTGAGGCTTCTCTTTTATAATAGATCCCATTTCTTTTGGAGAAATGTCTGTTCTGCAGTGTGGTCAGTAGGCTGGAGAGGTTTTCCTCCCCCTCCTCCTGGTGAGGCCACATCTGGAACATCATGTTCAGTTCTGGGCCCCTCAGTTCAAGGACCTCAGGGAACTGCTTGAAAGAATCCACAAAGGTGCTGAAGGGAGCAGAACATCTCCCTTGTGAGTAGTCGAAGGGAGCTGGGGCTCTAACTTGGAGAAGAGGAGCCTGAGGGTGACCTCATTCATGTTATAAAGATGTGAAGGGCAGTGTCAGGAGGACAGAGCCAGGCTCTGCTCAGTGATCTCCAATGATAGGACAAGGGGCAATGGGTGCAGGCTGGAGCAGAGGAGGTTCCATGTGAAATAGGGAATTTTTTTTTCACTGTGAGGGTGCTGAAGCCCTAGAACAGGCTGCCCAGAGAGGTTGTGGAGTCTCCATCTTTGGAGGTATTTATAACCCACCTGGACGTGTTCCTGTGTAACCTACCATAGGTGATCCTGCTCTGGCAGGGGAGTTGGACTTTTGATGGTCTTTCAAGGTCCCTTGCAACCTCTGACAGTCTGATTCTGTGTGTAGCTGTCCCTGAGGAGCATAGAAACAAATGAATATCAGCATTTTTGCATCCAAATTGAGCCCTGTGTGGTTAGTGTGGAACAGGCTTTAAAGCAAAAGCATGACACAGTTAAAACCATCAGAAGTTTCTACTTGAAAGACTTCGGTTATTTCAGAGCTATAGCAATTCTAATTAGTAGACTTGTCCTTCGTGGAGGAGGATATATCCAAAGGGCATGGCTGAGATCCAGCTGTAATTGCCAAGGCTTCTTAAGTGCAGCAGTCACAATTGTTGCCGCTGGGAAGCAGAGAATGCAGCCACCCTTCAGGGGAGGGTTATTTTAATGAGCTCATCCCTCTGACCAGCGCCTCATTATGGAAGCAGTTATACTACCCATCAGCAACCCATCCAACTGCATTTCCAAGGATAGGGCACTTGGCAGCAGGAAGCAAGGGTGATCCTGACCTCCCAGCATCTCTGTGCAGAAAACTGTGTTCAGTGGTCCCCTGAATTCTAGTGAAGATTCTGAACAAGGTCACATTGTTGTATAACAGCAAACAGACCTCTACTTTGTTCATAATTTGATAGGATTTGACAGGGTTGCCAGTGTACTGGATTTCCTTCTCAAGCCATGTGTCAAGAAGATGGGACCAGCCTCTTTTCACTGGTGTCCAGTGACATAACAAAGGATAATGGGCACATGCTGGAACCTAAGAGAGTCCATATGAACTGGAGGGAAAACCTTTCCTGTGAGGGTGTCAGAGCTGTAGAGCAGGCCACCCATAGAGATTATGGAGTCTCCTTTGGAGACTTGACATCAAGATCCAGAGCAACCTGCTCTGAATGACCCTGCTTAGCAGGGACATTAGACTTGATGATGATCCCCAGAGGTCCCTTCCAACTGCCACCTTGCTGGTATCTTGTGATACTGGTATGATTGTTTCAAGTTTGAAATTGGTAGTGGTGAGGGCTTCTGCCCCAGAAACCAAACCCAGATGTTTTCACCAGTAGCTGCCTGCTCTTCTTTCTTTTGGGAGACTGGAGGGTCTTCCACATGCAGGCTGGGGAATTCCAGTGCTGGGTATAAGCTGAGGGAGGCAGCTCTTGCTAAGCACACTCACTTGGGAATAGAGGGTGAGAGATAATCTGCACCTCATTCTTTTTCCTTTCCGTGTCTCCTGTCCATGATCTGCCTTTGGAAATGAAGTGGTGCATCCCAAGCAGGATCATCTCAATGCATTTTGGGGTTGTCACTTGGAACAGTGTCATTGTGTTCTAATGGCTTTTCTGAGCAAGCATGCAGTTTGAGGGCAGCTTTAAGGGAATCTTAGGCAAACATCTTCAAGTTTGGGATTTTGGGATATGACAACAAAAATCTTCTTTTCTTTGGGGGTGATGTAAGGAGATAGGCCAGGAAATCTATTTCCAGTATGAGCAGTCAGCTCAGCTTGAAGAACCAAACCACAGCTCTGCAGTACAGCTGAATGGGAGGTGCTGTGTTTGGGGAGAGGCTTTTCAATTACTTCTACTTTGCACTTGTTGCTGAGAAGAAGGGAATTGCCTTAAATTACTGAAGAAGGGTAGTTTTGCCAGCCAGTATGTTTGGGCTGGGAACAGATTGCAGCTCTACTCCTAGTAGTAAAGTTACAGACACACATAGCATTGTGGAATTGGATCTACCTGCAGTGTGGATGCTGCTGCAGTGTGTTTGCTGTCTGTCTTGAACTGTATTAGAGACAAGAGTGTGTTAAAATTGAAGTGTGGTGCATCCAGATTGTATTTGGCACCTGCAGGCTTTGTAATACTGGAGCATCAACTTCTATTGTTAGAGCATTGCAACACCTCCTATTTTATACCCACAGATCCTTGCAGTATAAACACAGATTCATGAAGTTCCAGAGTTCAGGTCCCTACTATCTGTCTGGGTGCTAAAAGGACTTTGCCTTGGCATGCTCAGTGGACCCTAGTGCCACTAACTTAAGTCGTTAAAAGAAGAGGAGAAATACAGGCAAAGCATTTGGGGTTGGTGCTTGTGGTCAGGCTTCATTTAACAAGGCTGTTGCCCAAAGAAATTAATGATGATGAACTCCTAAGTACCACATGGAAGAAGTTTATGATATTGAGAGGGAGACTGCCTGTTCCCATCACCATGGGAATAACCCTACTGAAGGTAATTGAATGATCCAAGTTAAACTGCTGCTAAGGCAAGGCCTGTGGGAGCTGCCCAAAACATGGAGGAAATTCAAGTTATTCAGGTTCACATTTCTAATAAGAGGAAATTCTATGCTCCATTACCCTAACCCCTCAGTCTGTGTTTTGTTTTTCTACCAGCACGTACTATAAGTAATTGTTTTTTGAGGCAAATGGTTTATGTCCATTGTCTGGGGCTGACAAGCTCAATGACGTGAAATGGGAGAAGAATAATTCCATCTCCTGCTTCTCTGCAGCACTTTATCAGGCTCGCTGGCACTGAATTACCATCTGTGCCTTTTTGTCAGGGGCAGTAATAGCTTTTGCTAAGCATTTGGTTGTGAGAGGGCTCTGTTTTCCCTGCAAGGTAAGTAACCTTAACAAAGGTGCCAGTGGGCACTGGGAACAAACCTGTTCTGGGGTAGTTGCTGCATTTTTGTCAAAGGCAGCATTTATTTATGTATTAAAGTTCTGTCTTTGCAAAGAAATTAAAACCCTTGTTTTTTGAGTGAGTGACTCTAACCTTCTCTTTGCATCTGTGCTACCTGAGAGAGATTATTCCCAGAGGACACCTTGTGAGGCTTTTTGAAGTAGATTGCTAAGCCAGAATTGTCATGAGCTCTATTATGGGCTAGAGACACCTTTAATTGGAGGACCACATTCTAATGTTTGCATGAGAAATAGGATGCAGCTCCCTTATGGTGTACCAAAGAAAGAGAAACTCAGATTGTTGTGTGTTAATTAACCCCAGCTTCAATTTGGCAGCCTTAGAAAAGGCAGTAGTTGCTTTTAGAACAGTGTGGCTGGGCACTAGGGCTGGCATTCAGTCTTGATCTGCCTCTCAATGTGGCATTTTCTCTTTCACTGCCTCTCTTTAAAAATTTTCTTTCTTTAATCTCTTTGCTGCACTTCTTCTTTCCTTCTCCTAATTTTGGGATAATTCTGGATCATCTTGAGAAGCAGGTGCTTCTGATGGACTTCAGGACAAATGATCTCTGCAGTCACATTCCTGCTCCCCAGTTCCAGCCAGGCCTTGTTGCTGTTTTTCTCTCATTGGCGTGAGGATGCAAACAGCCTTGGATGCCTTTTGGTGGTGATTAGATAAAAGACATGAGTTCTGTGAATGCTGCAGTGAGAGAGGAGGTGCTTCCCCGGGAGGTTGAGAGGGATCATTTGCCTTTGTTGTTATTAGACTTGATGTAGCCCTGCTTTTCTGGCTGTTTTACTAGGTAAACAAACACATCTCTTGTCCTCTGTCCTTTGAGTTTCTTTCTGACACTCTGTGGCTCTTGCTTGTCTCTCCTTTCTTCCTATTTTCACTTCACCTGGCTCACTTAGGTGTTAGTTGGTCATTGTCACTGCATAGGGGTACAGGTTAACAGTCACTGGGCACACTGATTTCTTCCTGGTTCTCATTTCTCACAGTGTGGCCCCAGCTGCCTGTAGACTTAGAGGAATAAGCGACTTCAGGGTAGTTTAGCTGAAAGATCACAGGCTGGCTCTGGCTCTGGCTCTTGTGATGGGTTATAATAGGATCACAGAATGGCTTGAGTTGCCATGAGCAGGAACGCCTCTCAGCAGATCATGTTGCTCAAAGCCTCATCCAGCTTGGTCTTAAACATCTGCAGGGATGAGGTGTCCATACCCTCTTCTAATGTCTCACCACCCTCATAGTAAAGAACTTCTTAAAGTCCAATCTAAAAGTACCCTTTTCTAGTTTAAAACCATCACCTCTTATCCTGTTTCCATGGACCCTTCTGTCCTGTCTTTGTGACCAAAGGAGATGCACAGAGCAGCACAAGGTAGAGAGACAAGGAGGAAAAGCTGTTGATTGAGAAGCAGCAAAAGATGAGCTGACTCATGCTAACTGCGGTGCTGGGCTCAGGGTGGACCCAACTATCCCAGTTTTGTAGCCTCAGCCACAGAGGATCGCTGGATATGGAGGGGCTGTGGGGGAGTAGGCCTGGGAATAAGGCTATGGAAACATCATGCCATTTTGGTGGGTGCTTTGACTGGCCTGGTAGCCTGAAAATAGGCAGGGCTAGTTGTAAATGATAGGAAGGGCTGCAGGGGAGGCATGCTACAAACACTGGTGAGCCTCAAAAGCATGCTCTTGGGCTTCATCCAAATGGACACCTTGTCTTACCAGAAGGCTTGGGCAGTAATCAGAAATCAGCTGTACCTCAGGAACTGGAAGGAAATATAGATAATCATTTCTGAAGTTTAAAGGGGACAGCACTTCTACAAAGGCAGGGATAAACAAAAATTAAATCATCCCCACAATAATCCTGTTACCTGCCTTCCTGTCCATTTGGGTGAGCTTCTCTCTCCTCGTAGCAGGTCCAGGGCTTCCTGGTGGAGGCTTTCTTGTTCTTTATTTTCATCCAGGTACTGTGCTGGCAGAAGATGGTCTGGATTTGTGGAGTCTTGTCTCCTTTCGAGGTTTCCATCCCATCTGCAGGTTTAGTTTTTTTTTCAGATGCAAAACATTCCCATTGGAATTCCTTTATCCTTATTTTGGGAAGATATCTTGATGTCCCTCACAGCAGTTAATTGGCTGTCCTGTTTTGCTTTGGGAAATGACTTTGGGAAGTCTCTTGAACGTGGCTGGATGAGACACACTGCCTCTGCAGTTCAATGGAGTCAGTTCAGGGTTTAGCCAAGCAGAAGAGCCCTTTGGAGCAAATGATGCAGAATGACAATAACTCTTTCTTTCTAGGCTGTGCAGTCACCAACTCTCCCAGCTATCATGGTTATGTTATGGATCCTACAGCCCCTACAAACACTTAACTTGCTAATGACCTTTTAGGCAGTTGTGTAACTGGGCTGAACATGGCCAACATGCTCTGGGCTCTTCTCCAGGGGAAAAGAGCAGTGTGTTGCGAGCCACAGCTCTCCAAAAATCAGTTAGGTGTTTCAAGGTGCCATAGTTCGAGGCCATGAGCTACCTAGGAGTGGAGGACAGAAGTGACTCTTACTCCTTTCAGGGAGTAGGAATGAAAATGCTGCATACCAATTGGCAGTTTAAAGAGAGATTCTGTTGACTAGTGAATATATGGAAAAGGCAATCAGGTAGAGTGGAAACTAAGCCAAATCTATCAGTCTAAATCCATCTAGAATCCTCCACTCCTTCCATCCTTAGCAGGCCTAAGAGTGGGCCAGAATTGCATCCCCTCCCCCCCACCCTCTGGAAATTCTACTCCATTTCTACACTGGAAAATGGAGTAGAATAACAAGATGAGGGTATCCTGGGACAGCCAGGTCGTGCTCTAGGCACGGCCTTTGTCTCTCTAGTTTTCTTCAGGGAACCCCTCAAACAACAATGCAAGGACAGTAGCTTTCTGCCCCTGTACTCAGCACTGGTCAGGCCACACCTTGAGTGCTGTGTCAGTTCTGGGACCATCAATTTCAGAAAGATGTTGAGGTGCCTGAATGTATCCACAGAAGGGCACCAAGGCTGGTCTGGAGCACAGCCCTGTGAGGAGAGGCTGAGGGAGCTGGGGTTGTTCAGCCTGCAGAAGAGGAGGCTCAGGGCAGACCTCATTGCTCTCTACAGCTACCTGAAAGGAGGTTGTAGCCAGGTGGGGGTTGGTCTTTTCTGCCAGGCACCCAGAGACAGAACAAGAGGACACAGTCTCAAGCTGTTCCAGGGCAGGTTTAGGCTGGATGTTAGGAAGAAATTCTTCACAGAAAGAGTGGTTGGCATTGGGATGGGCTCCCCAGGGAGGTGGTCGAGTTGCCATCCCTGGAGGCATTTAAAAAGAGGCTGGATGAGGCACTTAGTGCCATGGTTTAGTTAATTAGAAGGGGCAGGTGATGGGTTGGACTCAGTAATCTTGAAGGTCTTTTCCAACCTGATTAATTCTGTGATTCTAAGAAGTACCATGAAGTAGTTGCTGTCTCTGCTGAATTTGATGTCAGGTTCAGTGAACAGAGATACTAAGCAGGATGGTTTATCATGGTAAAAACTCGTCCAGTGAATCCTCCTGCATTTCTAATGCCCCACTTGGTTTGTCCTTGCCTTGTTTTCTTATGATATACCATAAACCATGAAGTTTATGGTGGTTATTGCAGAGGAGTCAGATCTTCCCACACATTGGCTTAGGGAGATGTTTTAATGCATCTGCGCCTGTATCCTTGACTGTCTTCGTGCTATTAATTCAGAAGCAAATGACAGCTGCAGATGTATGCCATAGCCTGTGACTCACATGGGAATGGAAGAGAGACCTCTGAGAAACACACCCACTGTTCAGAGGGAAACATCAGCATGTACAGTGGAGTATGTCACTTAATGAGCTTCCACAATCTGCAGGTCAGACCTGACATTATCCAAAGTGACTTGGAATAATTTTGACGGGATGGTTTAAAAGGTCATACATAAATTGAGTTTTGTGGTGGCAGATGACTTTCTGATGGATGACAAGCTATAGCATGAAAGCTTTGGATACAACCAGCTTGCACTTACAAGGTGCACTGACTAAGGCTGATTAAAGTGAAATAAGAGGAAAAAAAAAGAAGGGCAGAAAGCCAGGGTGAATTTCCCTTAGGGTTCGTGAAACTCGGTTTCTTCTTAGACAATGAGACCTCTTCAGTTTGAAGATTATCTCCCAAGAAAACAGTCACATTCCATCTAAGGGCATCTGAAACTAAACTGGATGAAGTACTGGCAAAAAGCCTGTGAAGAGCAATCCAGCACTAGTAGTGAAATGGCCTAAATAACCCGAGACTGTTTGCAAAGAGCATGTTTACCATGTCAGCAGAGTGCCCTGTGAAGTCTGGCACATCATCATTATTTTGCTCCCAGTGTACAAAAATACTGCAGTACCTCAGATCTCCTGATAAAAGCTGCTATGACTGTGCTGTATTTCTGTCCCTTGGTCTCACTCTGCATCAGTACAAGGTCCATTTTCACCCAATATCTGTTATTTTTACCTTTGAGCTACCTCAAGCCTGCAATATTCCTTAGCTGATGAGGTGATGCAGGCTTGTTTTCTTTGAACAGCAAACAAGATTCTCCTTTTCACGTTTGAAACTCATCTTAGCAGGGTATAGATGAACCTTTTCCTTCTCATGACTAACAGGATTAAAGGGAAAGAAGCTTTCAGAGTGGTGAATGAAGTAAAGTCCTTAGGACAGATGACAGAACTCTGTAGAAGAGATGCAGAACCTAAACATATGATATGGTGTTAATCCCCCAGGTGCTGCTGGCTGGTAGCTGCTCACATCAGGATGTTTGCAAGGAGTGACTGTGGTGGATTTGTGGGCAGTTGTCATATGAGAGCTCATTCATGGGAATGTGGCTGCTCATGAGGACTCTTTTGATGTCTTCTCATGGGCCAGTGAACGAATGTTGCACCACCTTGAGTGAAACACGTGTCTAGAAGTTAAACCGAGTCTGGGTCCTTTGGAAATGTTTTAAGTTGTTTTCAGATTCCAAGGTTGACAGTCCTTGTTGGGTAGAGCCTGTAGGTCCTCCTGCATTGGCAAGCTATTGAGAAGCACAGATGTTCACTCAGTGTGTAGTCTGCTGTTGCTGTAATAACTGCACAATCTATGTGTTCCATGTCTTTTTTCAGAGGTTAGATTGGCATTTACTCTTCCTGCAGCATTCACATCTGAATTAGTATTGACTTTGTAACTGGTTGGCATTAACAAGTAATGATGAAATGTGGGGGTCTGAAGGATATTTTGGTAATGTCAGTTTAATTGGAAGCTATTTCCTGTTGGTCCCTTTTTGGAAGATCTAACTGAAGGGGAAACCTCGTCGCTCTCTACAGCTACCTGAAAGCTACTGTGCCCTGATGAGACCTCACCTGGAATATTGCATTCAGTTTTGGGCTCCCCAGGTCAGGAGGGACAGGGATCTACACAAAAGAGTCCAGCTATGAAGATGGAGCACTGCCCTGTGAGGAGAGGCTGAGACACCTGGGGCTCTTTGGTCTGGTGAAGAGAAGACTTAGAGGAGATCTAATCAATGTTTATAAATATCTGAGGTCTGGGTATCAAGAGGGAGGGGACAAACACTCCTCAGTTGTGCCCTGTAATAGGACAAGGGGCAATGGGTATAAAATACAGCACAGAATGTTCCATCTCAGCATGAGGAAGATCTTACTGTAAGGGTCACAGAGCACTGAAACAGGCTGCCCAGAGAAGTTGTGGAGTCTCCTTCTCTGGAGGCATTCAGGGCCTGTCTGGATGTGTTCCTGTGTGACATGTGCTGGATCCTATGGTCCTGCTCTGGCAGGGAGGTTGAGGTCTCTTCCAACCGGATCTGTTCTGTGATCCCTTCCAACCACTGCTGTGCTCGGATTCTGTGAAAAGAGGTGGTACAACCAGGCTCCCTCCTGTAGTATGTTTGCTGAGGTTTTAAAGGTTGTTGTTTTCCTCCTAAAGCAGAATTGTCCAGAAAAATGTATTTGAGGAAGAGGGCCCAAGCTGCCTTTGCAGAAATGACTCACTAACCATTTTAAGGCCGAATGCTCTGTGTTGTCTCTTGACAACTGGATTCTGTATTAACAGGGAGAAAAGATGCTCTCTTATTTCCTGTGCTTTCAGCTGGGCCTAGGGAGTAACAGGGAGCTGTTTTACAGTGGTGAGCTGTGTGGAGAAGTCTTCTGTTCTGCAGAGGACAACCCTCAGCATTGTGTGCTCCTTTTGATGGCACAAAAATTGTCACTAAATGGACCCTGGTGAGTAAAATCGTAGTGGTGTGGACTCTGCCTAGTCCCAGTTCACCTTTCATAGTCTGGAAATCTTATGAACACTGAGGCTGGATTTCTCTCCAGTTGCTGGTGTTTATGTGGAGATGTTGCTGCCATTGGGTACATGAGGACCACTGGGATGCATGCTGCTAGAGGACTTGGCTGTTGTTCAAGATGGCACTTGGTACATGGCTGAATTTCAGATGCCAGAAATGCCTTTTGGAATAGGGATGATTTCTCTGAGAGGGGATTTAGTGAATGTCTGTAAATATCTGAGAGCTGGGGGCCAGGAGTGGGGGGACAGGCTTTGCTCACTTGCTCCCTATGATAGGACAAGGAGAAATGGATGTAAGTTGCAGCACAGGAGGTTCCACCTCAACACAGGGAGGAAATTCTTTACTGTAAGGGTCCCAGAGCACTGACACAGGCTCCCGAGAGAGGCTGTGGAGTCTCCTTCTCTGTAGACTTTCAAGGCCCATCCAGATGCATCCTCTGTGACCTGAGCTAGATTGTATGGTCCTGCTCTGTCAGGGGGGTTGAACTTGATCTCTTTTGGTCCCTTCCAACCCCTGACATTCTGTGATCCTGTGATTTACTGACTTCTGTCCTTATAAGCACTCAAGCCTGTGGTGTAATGTCCATAGAGAAGTCAGTTGTGTACACATCTCGTGATGCGGTGGAAACACTTGGAAGCTATGATTGTCTACCGAAGGTTTGTTGAAGTTCAGCAAGGCCAAATGCCAGGTCCTCCACCTGGGTCACAACAACCTCATGGTAAGCTACAGACTTGGGCATATGTGGCTGAAAAGCTGCAAGTTGGACAGGGACTTGGGGGGTGTTGGTTGACAGTCATCTGAATGTGAGCAAGCAGTGTGCCCAGGTGGCCAAGAAGGCCAGTGACATCCTGGCTTGTGTTAGACACACTGTGGCCAGCAGGACAGGGAGGTGATCATCTCCCTGTACTCGGCACTGGTGAGGCCACACCTCGAGCGTTGTGTTAGTTCTGGGCTCCTCACTGCAGGAAGGACATAGAGGTGCTGGAGTGTGTCTGGAGAAGGGCAGCAAGGCTAGAGAAGGGTCTGGAGCACATGGCCTATGAGGGGTGTCTGCGGGAGCTCAGGCTGTTCAGTCTGGAGAAGAGGAAGCAGAGGAGAGACCTCATTGCTCTCTACAGCTACCTGAAGGGAGGCTGGAATGAGGAGGGGTCAGCCTTTTGGTGGCAAGTGATGAGGCTAGAAGAAATGGTTCCAAGCTGCACCAGGGGAAGTTCAGTCTGGATATTAGGAAATTTTATTCACTGAAAATGTTCTCAAACATTGGAATGGTCTGCCCAGGGCAGTGGTGGAGTCACCATCCCTAGGGGTGTTCAAGCAGTGTGTGGACCTGGCATTTAGGGACATGGTTTAGTGTTGACCCTTCAGTGATGGGTTGAGGGTTAAACTGGATGATCTTTGAGGCTTCTTCCAAACAGATGTTTTCTGTGAATCTGTGATTCTGTTTCCATCATGATGTGGATAAAGGTAAGCATGCCTTGGAGGAAGTGTTACTTTTCCCCTCAAGTCCAGAAATGTTTGCTGGAGATGCTGGAAGAGCATCAGGAATGCTCTTCTCTCAAGTAACTGTTTTCCTTTAATGTCAGAGCCTCTCCTTTCTGGGCTTTTTCTTTTTTTCCCTTTTTTTTCCTCTCTAGCCATGCAGTGAGTTGCACAGATGGCCTAGCATAAGGAAGAAGGAAAATAGGGATGATGCTTTCTCATGGATTTATTTGTATACAAGTCCCAAGGGACCTAAGTATTAAATAGCTTCAGATTTAAGTTGTCATCAGTGTACAGACAACTGGGCACACATCACTAAAGCCAGATTATTTTCTTTTAGTAGATAAAATGGATTTTAGTCTTAAAGTGGGGTTTTAGTAGAACTGAAGTTAACTTTCTGAAAAGCATAACAGTATTGGGGGAGAGGAGCAAATGCTGTTTGAGCAGAAAATGATATTTCAACGGCAATCTTGAAGCTGTAGTTGAGCCTACAGATGCAGATTGCTTCTACCCATTACTTTTTAGACACAGAAGTGTTTGGACAGATGATATGATGCACTAATGGCTATAAACCCATGTCTGTGCTGGTCATCAGAATCTTGGTGGTCAATATTCATAGAAAAGTAGTTCTGCACTAATCCTCCATTATAGGCTTTGGCTGTCTGCTAAGTGCCAGGAGGAATGGACTAGTGAGAAACAGGTTAAGGGGCTCACTTCACATCAACATAGGTCATTACTCTTCGTGTTTTTTCACTTCTATTTATGTTTCCATTGGTGGCAACTGCATTGCTATCACAGGGAGCTGGAAGTACTTTCATCTCCAGTTGCTTACAGCTCCATCATTTATATGTGCTTTAATGTAATGATGTCTTGGCTGAAGACTTAGCTGGAAGTGGTGTGCTTGCATGCAGAACTCTGGATGTGGGCTCTGAACCTTGAAACAAAAAGATCTAGTCAATACTTCTGGTGTTCTTAGGGTAAACAAATTGCCTCTGTTAGTGAGTGGCAGTGGTCAGGATGCTGTGGAGCTGGAGCTAGAGAGAGGAATGATGTGTTAGGAAAGTGTGGGCACCCTGAGGCTGCCGTCTGGGTGTTTCAACTTCTTCATTCAGCTAGTGGAGAGGAAGAGGAAATGATCCTTCTTTTCTCTGCTCTAATTCAGCTGCCTTGAAGACTCCTTCCATAGCAAATTTTCATTTGGGCTATTTTCAACTTATTGTGCAGTTAGATAAATGCCTGAGCTGGCAGAGTGCAGGAGTTGGGAAAACACTGCTAGAGGCCTGGGAGCAAAGCAGAGCTCCTTTCCTTATCCCCATCCTGACAGCAGCATCAGCTTCAGAGGGAGTTGATTTGCATCCCTGGAGTTTGGGAAAAGGTGTTGCCCTTCCTGTGTTCCCTTTTGCAGTATCTCCCATGTCTGCACTCACCACTCTGAGTTCTCCAAAGCCAGGCATTGAAGATGTAGGTTTTGTTTGTTTCTGTGTCATGTGCTGTGGCTGGATCCTGCTTGTAGGCATCCCACTTTTACTCTGAGGACAAGGTGGCAGGCAGCACTGAAGGTACCAGCAGTGAGTGGCAGAACCCCAGCATTCACTAACATTAGGAAATTGCCTGTCTTTTATCCACCAGAATTCTTAAACGAGAGTTTAAATTGTACGGAAATAAACAACAACAGCAACAACAGGCAGTTGGAACAGTGGGGTTTTGTCTTGCTTGAGGAATGCTTCTGTTCAAGGGGAACTTCCTTGAGCATGTGCCCTTTGTGTGTTTTTCAGTGTGGGATATGTTTACAGCTTACTCAGTAACAGATGCCTGACAGTTAAAGTTACTCTAACTGAAACTGTGGGTCAATAGCTTAGAGGAGACATGGCAGTCTTGCCTTCCTGGGCATCCTCATCAACTGCAGCATAAGAGCATAGTCTACTGGGGCCTAAATACAGACAAAAACTGTTTTGAAGCTGCAAGTACTGTTATCCTATAGAGAGGTGCTTGGTCATTGTCAAGCTGTTCCATGTGTGTATGAGCATGCCAGCAGCTTGGTTTCTGCGTAATGGCTGCAGCGTTCTCTTATTCTTCTACTTCAAGAGGGGAAACAGGAAACAAAAGTAGAGAGGTTCTCACCTTCTGCTTGCAGAAAAGCAGTCTGGTTTGGAGCAGGGAGAATGAAGAGACTTCCTGAAAAATCAGTGCAGCAGGCAGTGGGGTGTACTGTGTGGGGACTTTATTCTGTGCTTTGAACTCAACAGGGGAAGTTTTAAATGCCTGGTGATTCCCAGGTGGAGCAGAGTTGGTCTCACAGGCTTGCAAGTGGATCAGCATCTTTGGGTACCAAGTGGATGAAGTTGGTCAGCCCTTCGAGAAGAGAGGAATGAGTGGTAAGATGGGACTGAAGGTGGAGTGTGAGAGGTGAGTAAGCAGACTCAGCTGTGGAAAAGTGCTCTGTGGGCTCAGCACTCGTGAGAATGCAGATGGCTTTTGTGGGCACCTCTGTAATGTGCTGTAAAATAAACCTTGCAGATCATTGAAGGATAGGAAGGATCTGCTTGCCTTTACTTAAAAGTGTATGGAAGAAAGTACTTTCTATTCAAGCCTTAATTTTAAGAGATGCAATAAAAATGACTGATCTATGGAAAAAAATATGCACAATTGAATCTCCTTTATATCCTCTCTTCTGTGTGTGCATCTCAAGTGCTAGTAAGTATAGCCTGTGTACATGTACGCTGATGCTGTTTAAAATCACAGCAACATACACTTTTGAAGATAATACTGAAGAAGTGTGATTTGTGATGTGAATAACCCTTAAGGAGCTAGCCTTTTGCTGTTAAAAAGGGTTGTTTGTTTCACTAGAGCATCTCAATTTGGAACGGTGATTTTGCACAGCCAAAGTATGCTCAAACCTGGTAATGCTGGTAATTAGCTTTTTTTGTTACTAGGTAGGAGAGTTTCCTGTGGACCTGAGACACTAAGTGGACATAATTGCCTTGTGATACGGAGTAGGATGTTTGTTTGTTGCACAGACTCACCTTTCGTGTTGGTAACACATTATTGATTGAACCTCTCACTGCTTGGCTGTAGAGCCCCATACCATCTGATTTCTCTGCTCTTTCCACTGCTCGCTCTTTGGAAGTCAAAGTCAAAGAGTTGAGCTCTAAATCCTGTATGTTTTCATGTAGTGACTGCCAGCGTCATGATGCAGGATGGTGGCAGGGGAGGTGGAAGGGAGAATAAGGTACTGTGTAGAGTTGCAGCGATGTACTTTTGGGTATGGTATAAGCAGCTGGGGCGAGCAGGGCTGTAAAGCTACAAGTGGCCATTGTGTTTTCCTGGGGGATACCGAGCAGAGTTTCAGTTCAGAAGGTTGTGAATTGATTACAATTCTCATCTGGTGGATCAAATGCTTATCATCGGTATCCTTATTTGAGCTTCCTGTCCGCTAGTCACAGGAGGCTGTATTGTGATGAACCCCACTGCACTGGTTGTGAATAACTCTCCTGCTTGAGATGGGAGGGAACAGAAAGGCATGAAAGAGCAGTTGGCTGGGAACCGGAGGTGGCAAGGGACTAAGGTGACAATTGGAAAGTCAAACTCTTGCTTTATCTCAGCAGGCACAGAATTAGGTTGTAGTCCTAGAAAGAGCCAAGTAGATTGTTAACATGGCTGAGTGCCAGGCTGTTTGTGTTCTCCTTGCTTCAAAAAACATGGTGAAGTTGGAAACGTGAGTGAAGTGCTAAGACCTGTGAATACAATCTCATTCTGTCAGCCCCTATAGAGCTGTTATTTCCCATTTGGAATCAGGATGAATGGGCAAATGGATCTTACAGAAACAATAGCATGGCAAGCAAAGGAAGAGAGGGATTTAGAGAAGAAATCATTCATAGCAGAGGTGTTTGGAGATTGGAATCATTCATGGCAAAGTAACAGAGGGATTTGGAGAATGGAACCACTCATGGCGAAGTTAGGCTTGCCATGCTGGCCTCAGCAGTGTTCCTAGGACAGGGATGGTCTTGAAGGCTGCTGCAAGCTGCTTAAAGCGTGGTTATAGCAGATGCTTGGGCCATGAGAGCAGGTGCCTTCCTGACATCATGAGCCATCAGTTCTCTTGTTCCACTTCCCTGCCTCATACTAGGTTCTCTCATTCCACTGTAAACTGCTTGATGCAGACGTTGTGCCTTTCATTTCTCTGTAAGGTGCTGCTACTCACAGAATCACAGAAACATCCAGGTTGGAGAAGACCCTCAGGATCACCAAGTCCAACCTATAACCCTACTTAACAAGATTCACCTTAAGCCGTATCCCTAAGCACCACGTCCAAACCCTTACAGAAAAACATGCAGAGTCAGTGACTCCACCACCTCCCTGGGCAGCTCATTCCAGTGCCTGACCACTCTCTTAGTGAAAAACTTTTCATAATGTCCAATCTAAACCTACTCAGTCTCAGCTTGAGGCCATTTCCCCTTGTTCTATCTCCAGTTACCTGTGAGAAGAGACCAGCAGCAGCCTCTCCACAATGTCCCTTCAGGTAGTCGTAGACATCAATGAGGTCTCCCCTCAGCCTCCTCTTCCTCAAACTTAACTACTGAGAAGGAAGATATTTAGTTCATTGCTGGAGGAACAAGAACATCAGTGACAAGCATTCAGAATTCTTTTCTCTGAAAAGGTCTGTGCTAGTGAAAAATCCACCTTCATTTTCAGTGTGCTGCGAACTGTCTGGTTTCTGGGCTGGATGAGTCTTGATTTGTGACCTATTAATTGTCCTTGTGCTTGCAATATCATCAGAGTGACTCCATTGGAGCCTGTGTCCCTTCTGGGTGAAATAAATGCTGGAAGACCTCCTCCTTACAAGGGACATCATGCTTTCAGTGATCACACAGTGTTCAGTGCACACTTTGGGTTGTACCATACTGTTTATTGAGCAGCTCCACAACTTCGGTCATTTCTGACGGAACTCACCTTTACTGTGACAACATGCACCTTGCACTCCAGTGCACAAATAACAATACATTGTGGCTTTGCTTATGGGAAGATGGAGAATATTTTTTTTTCCAGTGCAGTTCAACACTATTTTTCCCAGGCTTTTGTCACTCAGGGCATGTACTGTGATGGAACCTGAACCTGCTGTGCTCAGTCTTAAAAATGATGCTGCTTCCTACTAGAAGCTGAAGCATATCTAAATGGTCAAGCAACCATCAAAACAAACAGTTAAACAAGAAAGGTTGAGATGTAGATTAGGTAACATCGAACAGCAGACCATCAGTGCAGGGAGTTCTGGTCAGTGTTTACACACAGAAGCAAAAGATGCATCTGGTCACACCAGGTTTTCAGGTCAGGGTGAAAACAAAGAAGCACAGGACAGAGGAGAACTAAAATAGAAAGAAAGGACACAATGAACATCATATCCTGGGCCTGCACTTACTGTAGGTTTGGAAGGGTCCAAAGATGGTGTGATGGTGTTTTGTCACAGAACTGGAAATTGGGAGGCTCTCTAACCACCTGCTCTGAAGGAAACCATAATGAGTCATGAGCAGTGCCTTGAGGAGAGTTGTTTTGCCACCTCTTTGTACATCTGTTCCTCAGTCACTGGACAAGTGTGGTGTTCCTTGACATACTGTGATGCTGGCTCTGCACGTGGAAGTGTCCAGGTCAAAATCTGTTGTATGGGTGAATTAGTTGGGGCAATTAATGAGGCAGGAATTATAAAATATGTAGTTATTTTATTTCCAAAAAGCCCCACCCACAAACTGCATCCAAACTAGTTAAATTTGGCTTCTAGTTTGGTTGGGAAAATCTTCACACAGATGCTTATGGGCAATTTAGTAATTTAGGAGAATCAGAAAATTGGAAAAGTTTAGCCACAACATGGCTTTGCCCCACTTATAGGCAGCCTGGAACCCTAGGAAAAGTCTGTGCTATTCACATCAGTGGAGTAGAATTCAGAGATAGTCCTTGGCTCCTCTGCAGCAGTGTCAGAACTGCTTGGCATCTTCATAGCCATTGGGAGGCTTCTGGATCTTCCCAGGCTCTAGCAGGGTGCTAGGAAAGAGACAATCTCTGAGCTGATTCTGGTTCCTCTTGGCATGGAGGTTTGCAGAGATGCAGGCAGGATCTCTTGCAGATGTGCAGAGGTGGCACTTCTCACCACGTTGTGAGGCACTTAATGCCTTCTCCTGGTAAACTTGATGCACTTAAGTTTCCAGGTAGTTCAAGCCTGAAACATCAGGGCTAAGCTGATCTGAAGCATGAGGCAGAGCAAAGCATGTTGTCCAAGCCAAGAGCAGTGAGGCAGGGCATGTTGTCTGTGCAGAGTAGAGCATAGAGCAGAGCAGTACACACTGAGGCAGAACAGTAAGGCAGAGGCAGCACAATTGCTTGCAGCTTAGCTCCATTTATATTGTTTGCCCGAGTGTAAAGGCTCCTTTGTCCAGAGATTCACCAATCAGAATGGCATTTGCAAAACTGACCATATTAGGTGAAGCCAAGGCTTGCTTACCCTTATTTGAGTCAGATGCTAGCAAGTACCTAAACACCTTTGGGTAACTGTCTATCACTTTGTGAGGGAAGCCTTTGTTTTCTTCCCACCCTTGCTTCTCCCATCAGCAGAAGGGTGGGGCAAGCTAAGACATGTTTTAGGCCTATTAGCCTTCCAGGACAGTGGGGAAGATGCAAAGACTTGGCAAATGAAGAAAAGGTAAATTAAACTGCTAAGTATTAAGCTTCAGGTAAAGGGTCAGGATTCCTTCTTGGTGTGCCAGTCTTGCTCAGGTGATTTTGCCACACTAGCTTTTCTGGTGCTGTTCCATCAGCAACATCTCAGCATCTGAGCCATTTGTAGATTGTTTCCTAAACAACTTTTCTGATCCGTTACAGACACACAAACAGCCAACTAATGTATACCTAGGAGAGTATGTTAATGGGACTCTCAGTTGTCTCTTGCAATGCATCACTACAGTACTTGTGTGGTATCTTTTACTCCTCTCCACACCTTTGCAGGTGTCAGCCCTGTTCCTTATCTGCAAGCTGCCATTTCGTGCCTGAACTGGGCACTCTAACTCTCTTCCAAAACAGAAAGGGTAGTAAACAGGTGGACATGCTCATAAAATAATAATTTAAGAAAACATTCTTTTGATACAGCTCTCAGATTTCAGCTTCCCTGTTGTTCATCCCTTGCTGTGGTACCTTTCAAGCTTGCATGAGCTTCCAGGGTCACTTCTACTCCTGAGATCAAAAAGCTTTACCTGTTTGCACAGGTGAAGCTGTGGTGGATTTCAAGTATTTCTAAAAAGCTTTATTGAAAGGAATTTTAGCATCTGGATCATAGAATCATAGGATGGTAGGGGTTGGAAGGGATTTCTGGACATCATCTCATCCAGCCTCCATGCTAATGCAGCTTTGCCTATATAAGGCTGCATAGGAGAGCTATATCCAGGCAGGTTTTAAAGGTTTCCAGAGATGACACTATAACTGCTCTAGAACAGCCTGGTCCAGGGCTCTGGCACACTCACAGCAAAGATGTTTCTTAAGTTCAAGTGAAACTTCCTCTGTCCTAGTTTGTGCCTATCCTATCACTGCCCACCACTGAGAAAAGCCCAGTGCCATTCTCATGACCTCCACCTTTTAGATACTGATCAGCATTGATGAGATCTCCTCTTAAACTGCTTTTTTTCCAGGTAAAACAGCCCCAGGTCTCCTAGTCTCTCCTCATAAGAGAGATGCTACAGTTTCCTAATTATGCTCATGTCACTCTGCTGGACTCTCTCCAGTAATTCCCTGTCCCTCTTGAACTGGGGACCCAAGAACTGGAGCCAGTCCTCCAGATGTGGCCTGACTTAAGGCAGAGCAGAGGGGGAGCAGAACTTCCCCTGACCTGCTGGCCCCACTTTCTTAATGCATCTGTCATGGTTTGAGAGTGAAATAGCCAGTACTGAGGTGATCCAGGTGGCAGCAGCTAGGAAAATGAGTAAAGTGAAATAATCTCAGTCTGTCGTGCTCTCACACAAAAAACAATGACAGCACCCTAGGATGCCATCGACCTTGGCCACCAGAGCACATTGCAGACTCACGGTGAACCTGTCTGCCAGCACTCCCAGATTTTTCTCTGTGGAGTTGCTTTCCAGCAGAACAGCCTCCCAGCTGTACTAGTTGTAAGTATAACCAAAGAGCAGAGCTCTGAACGTGGTAGACTGGCTCTCTGAAGTGAGGATGTGCACATCTTGCACCCAAGGCAGCCAGTGAAACTGACTGAAAAACTGCAATGCATGATGTACCCTCAGAAATGGAGATGTCAGTGCCTAATGGTGTGATAAGGAGTGCTTCTGTGAAGGAGGGTGGCATGAGGGCAGGGAGCCTAACTGAGCATGCAGATTGAATTTGCAAGGATTTCAGAGCAGAGGAGACATCAGAAAGCAGTCTTTGTTTTTTTCTAGAGGACAGAGTGAATGACTTGCTGTTATTAGTTGTCGGTATGCATCTAGGAACTGAGATTTAGTAGAGTTCAGAGATTTTTAGAATCAGGAGGGGATGTGCTAGGGAGAAAGTGACAGGCTCTCAGATGATTCCAAAAGGGCAGATCTGTCCTACACAGTTTTAAAAAACCCTAAAGGATTCTTTTTAAAGTTATATTTTTATTAAACAAAATATTTATGGCTTAGTTTGGGATTGACCTGGTGATGCTCTCCTCTTGCTCAGTGCTTTGTCAGACTGTTGGTGTTGTTCAGCGTGGACAAGAGAAGGCTCCAGGGAGGTCTTATAGCAACCTTCCAGTACCTGAAAGGGGCCTACAGGAGAGCTGGAGAGGGACTTTTTTACAAGGGCTTGCAGTGATAGGAGAAGTGGGGATCGCTCTGAACTGGAAGAGGGGAGATATAGGATGGATATTAGGAAGAAACTCAAGTGGTGAGACACTGAAACAGGTTGCCCAGGGAGGTTGTGGAGGCCCCTCCCTGGAAGCGTTCAAGGCCAGGCTGAATGAGGCCTTGAGCAAACTGGCTTAGTGGAAGGCGTCCCTGGCTATGTCAGGGAACTTGGGACTAGATGATCTTTAAGGTCCTATTCAGATCAAAGCATTCTAAGGTTCTGTGAGTCTATGTCTGTTGAAGCATCTCTGCTTAGCTGATTGTTCCTTGCAGGGAGCTGTCCCGGCAGGTTCTCTGGAGCCAGGGATGCTGACACACTTTACCTGCAGGTCACAGAGATCACAACACTTGGACCTTCCCATAAGTGCTGGTGGCACCTAGGAGAGTCTCAGCTGCAGTGTGATCTGTCACTGTTGCTGTCTTCCCACCGGGCGGAGCTGGGAGAAGGCTATTAATCACCCTGCTGAAGGGCCAGCAGTCACTCTCTGTTTCAGCACTGCAGTGATGACAAATTCATCACAGTCTCTGTTTTCTTTCTCAGGCTTCCTTTTTCCTTCTAGTCAGATGTCGTAGCTACCACCTTTTCTCCCTTTAAGAAAAGAAGAATGAATTTCTTGTGCAGTCCTCTCCGGGAGCAGTTAGTGTGGCATAAGAGCTAGTTTGGGTAGAAGAGACTGTACAGAGTATTTAGGTTTGTGGTGAGTGTGGGCACTGAGGCAGTGGTGGGGAGGGAAGAGCAGAGATACCTTTCTTCTTTTATCTTGAAGGAACGGCTGGGGTGAGATGAAAGTTGGTACTGGTAGTGAATGTGGCAGTTTATCTTCACCGCAACTGCTGGTGACTTGAGTACCTTAGGGCTGGAGTCAGGCTTCTGTAAAGTTAACTTCTGAAAACACTAAAAGTGTGACTTTGTTTCTTGCTAATCTGCTGTGGTCATCAGCCTTAGAATACAGGTTGAACTGGGAAGGAGAGTTAGAATCAGAGAATCATTTTGATTGCAAGAGGCCCTTAAGATTGCTGAGTCCAACTCTTACCTAGCACTGCCAGGTCACAATTAAACCATGTCACTCAGCACATCTGCATAGCTTTGAAACCCCTCCAGTCAAGAGAACTCCACCACTACCCTATGCAGCCTGTTCCAGGACTTGACAACCCTTTTGGAAGAGGAACCTGTTCCTGATGTCCAACCTAAACGTTTCTCTGGTACAACCTGAGGCTATTCCCTTTTGTCTTGTTGCTTATTACTAGGGAGAAGAAACCAATCTCCTTTCAGGGAGTTGTAGAGATCAATGAGGTTCTCTCCTCAGTCTTCTTTTCTCTGGATTAAACAATCCCAGTCCCCTCAGCTGCTTCTCACAGGACTTGTGTTCAAGACCCCTTCACATCTTTGTTGCTCATCTCTGGACTAGCTCCAACACTTCAATGCCCTTCTTGTAGTGAGATGATCAAAAGTTGTGTTTAAACTTTGTCAGTGAAGTCAGCTATGATTAGTGACTTGGGCATTTATGGCATTGGTATTCTCATTAACACTAGGGCTTGTTAAAAGAGGATGTAGGAACAGAATCATGGAAGGTTAGGGGCTGAAAGGGACCTCAAAAGCTCATCCAGTCCAACCCCCCTGCCAGAGTAGGATCCACCTATACCAGATCACACAGGAACATGTCCAAGCAGGTTTTGAATATCTCTAGAGAGGGAGAATCCATAACCTCCCTGGGCAGTCTGTGCCAGTGTTCTATCACCCTCACAGTGAGACAATTCTTCCTTGTATTTACATGGAACTTCTGTACCTCAGCTACCATCCATTGCCCCTTGTCCTGTCATTGGGCACATCAAGAAGAGCCTGGCTCCATCCTCCTGGCACTCATCCTTTACATATGAGGAGGTCACCTCTTAGTCTCCTCCAAGCTAAAGAGCCCCAGCTCCCTCAGAACAGGTCCCAGGGCTGTGGTTTGGACTGGTTTGGGCATGTTCAAATAAGCTTTTTTTTTTTTTTCCCAGGTGATAATCATTTGATTTTGTTTCAGGTTAGGAATTTTTTGGGTACAATTTCATGTGAGAAAATTGTTTGGTTTCTGTCCAAGTGCTATGTTGTGTGCTAGGGTGGGCGAGGAGATGGCTGGCAGCCATCAGTGTCACTCTTGTACACAAACACGGTTTGTTTCCCTGTTCTAGACAAAATCTGGAGCTGTGGTTGAGAAGAGGAGGGCTTGTGGAGTATAAAAAAGATGAGAAGCCAAATATGATTTTGAGTCCTGCATGGATCACTGTGATGGTTTGGGGGTTACCCTGCCCCCCCACACTTTTGAATTTGCCCCAGCTAACTCAGATGGACCCTGGGAATATAGATGAAGCAATTTATTTACAGCTAGCAGAATTTACAAGCAGCTATTTACAATATATACAGTTATATACAATTATATACAGAAATATACAAAGGATAAACAATACAAAAGCACAACTCCCCTCCCAGAAACCTGAGTCCCCAGGAGGGGCTCTCAAACCACCCCAACACCTCCCCCCGGCCCTCTCAACCTTACCCCAATTCTCAGGAAGAAGAGAGGTGCGGCCAAGAGGTTAGGGAGCAGGGTTAGTAGGAGCAGGGTTAATGAGATGTGACCAGGTCTAAGGCAAAAGCAAGAGAGAGAAACAAAATGGAGAAAATTTACTTCTTCTTCCCAGAGCTCTCAGCGAGACTGTGAGAGAAGTTGACATCAATTGTTTTCATTTCACTGCCCGTTATCTAGTTCTTGTACCAAAACATTCCAGCTTGCTTCAAACTAGCACAATCACATTGGTAACATGAATGTTGGTGACATCATGTACAAGTGCTTTCTGTGTCCTTTTGCCAAGGTAGTGGTGATGTAGGTGTACTTAGGGGTGGGATTCCTATTCAAACAGGAGAAAAGGTATGAGGCTTGGGGTTTAGAGAAACTTTGCTGATTTGCAGGGCCAGGTTTAGGAATGCTGTTGGCAGTGGGGAGTTTGCTTCTGCTCAGACCTGGTGCTGGGTGTGAGCTGTGCAGTGTACAGATAGAGCTGGAGCTAGGTTTAAGCTCAGGACTGAGAGAAGTTGGTGTGAAAAGATGGATTTGATCACAGCATGTGGTCCTGAAGAGGCAATAGTGTTGGGATTAAGCCTGCTGGAGGTCTCACTGTAAGGGCATTGAAGTTTAGGACAAGATAAATGGAAGAGCTCATGTTCTTGTTGGATCCTGCTGGACTGCAGGATTAGGAAGAACACTTCGTTATCAAAGACACTTAGCTTAAGGTTGATTTTGTTGCAGGCTTTGTGTCACCTGTTCAAAAGGTCTTGGAGTGCCTTAATGGAGCCCTCATTTTTCAAACACACCAACAACATAGTGTTCATTGCACCTCCTGACTGTGAATTCACTCATCTTGGCAGAACTGAAAAAATATTGTAGAATCATAGAATTGTCAGGGCTGGAAGGGACCCCAAGGATCATCTGGTTCCACCCCCCCTGCCATGGTAGGGACACCTCACACTAGATCAGAGCAACATCTAGCGTGTCCTTAAAGATCTCCAGGGATGAGGCTTCCACCACCTCCCTGGGCAACCTGTTCCAGTGTCTCACCACCCTCATGCTGAAGAACTTCTTCCTAGCATCCAATCTGAATCTCCTCACTTCTAATTTTATGCCATTACCCTTGGTCCTATCACTACCTGATGCTCTAAAAACTCACTCACCAGCTTTCCTGTAGGCCTCCTTCAGATACTGAAAGGCCACAATAAGGTCTTCTCAGAGCCTTCTCTTCTCCAGACTGAACAGCCCAAACTTTCTCAGTCTGTCTTCATAGGAGAGTTGCTCCAGCCCTCTGATCATCCTCATGGCCTTTCTCTGGACAAGATCCAGCATGTCCATATCCTTGTTGTAACAGGGCCTCCAGAACTGGATGCAGTACTCCAGGTGGGGTGGTGTCACCAGAGAGGAGTAGAGGAGGAGAATCACAGGAACATCCAGGTTGAAAAGACCTTCAGGATCACCAACCTATAACCCTACTCTACAAGATTTACCTTAAGCCATATCCCTAAGCACCACATCCAAACAACCATTAAACACATCCAGGGTCAGCAACTCCACCACCTCCCTGGGCAGCTCATTCCAGTGCCTGACCACTCTCTTAGTGCAAAACTTTTTCCTAATATCTAATCTAAACCTACCCCCAGTCTCAGCTTGAGGCCATTCCCCATTGTTCTATCTCCAGTTACCTGTGAGAAGAGACCAGCAGCAGCCTCTCCACAATGTCCCTTCAGATAGGGATCACCTCCCTTGCTCTGCTAGCCACACTTCTTTTGATGCAGCCCAGGATCTGGTTGGCTTTCTGGGCTGCAAGTGCACGCCAGTGGCTCATGTTGAGTTTCTCATCCACTGGCACCCCAAAGTCTCTCACCCCAGGGCCACTGTCAAGCAGTCACTGCCCAGCCTGTGTCAGTGCTTGGGATTGCCCCAACCCAGGTGCAGGACTACTGTGAAACAGTAGAAACCCTAATAAAAATACGGACTTTAAAAACTGTAGATCACAGGTCCCAGAAACGTGAGGAATTCATATTAAACTTCAGCATATTTGTGTTTCTGCCTGTTCCAAGTAGTTATCCATGGGGCTTTGATATCTATGAAGCTCTATATGCCAGAGAAATATTTGCTGTAAATTACTTTTTTTCATAAACAGTTTTCATTCCTGGCAACCTAGCTTCCTCATATCCCCAATTTTATTACTTATCATCCTGGTGTATTGGTTTAAAGTGATTAAAAAGTGAGTAGACAACGTGAGGAACAATTTAATTGAGCGTAATAGGAAGCCTGATGCTGTCTTGTTCTCAGCCTCATTGCTGTTTGCTCTTGTGCTTTACAAGGCTTTTTAGTTATTATGCTCAAGATCAAACCATGCTGTTGTTTCATCAGTATCCATTCATTTTGTTTTTCTGAAAGCTTAACAAAGTCCTGGAACCTTAATGATTGTGTTGCAGTGAAATGCTGTGAGCTGCTATTAGGGCAGTACTGAGAATATTCCTCATCCTGGGTTTCTAATGTAGCAGATATTTCTTCTCAGTGCCGTGGCATGATTATTTCTGCTCTGTTTTTGTAGCTCCAGGATTGGTGTACATACTGTCTTATTTGCAGCAGGGTGCATAGAAGTTGGAAAAGGGGAGATTTAAACCAGAGATGAAGAAGAAATTCTTTACAGTAAGGGTGCTGAGACATTGGAACAGGTGGCCCAGGGAGGTTATGGATGCTCCCTCCCTGGAGATGTTCAAGGCCAGGTTGGATGGGGCCTTGAGCAAGTTGAGCTAGTGGAAGATGTCCCCGCCCATGGCAGGGAGTTGAAACTGGATGATCTTTAAGGTTCCTTCCACCCAATCCACTCTATGATCACATGACCAAATCTTACTTTGAAGGCCCTGATCTTCTTTAACATGTACAAATCAGAGGACAATATATATCCCTCATATGTTGGAGAATTCAGAAAAGGAACAAGTGGATTACCTCTGTCCTTTTGTGTCCTTCAGAAAGTTTCCTTCAGTGATAACAAGCCTCCTTTTCTGTTTTTTCTGAATAATTCCTGTAGACTTGCTTCTAACCAGTTCTTCTCTGGAGACATTCAAAACCTACCTGGATTCTTGTGTGAACTACCTTAGGGGACCCTGCTTTGGCAGGGTGTTAGGCTTGATGTCTGGAGGTCCCTTCCAACCTCAAAGGTTCTGTGATTCTGAGAATTAACAAAGTACCTGAAACATGTAAACCTTGGCAAGTGCTTCAGAAATCCCTTACACTCATGGGTGAGCTGGGAGCTTCAATCTTCACCCATTTTGGAGGTCTCTGCTCCAGCATTAAACTCAGCTGTGGTACCCACACATCCTCAGGGTGCTCAATAAGCTGCTTTTCAACCCACAGATGAGGAGAAGTTGTATTTGAATTAAAGTATTTGAATTAAACCATGGTGAAACCTGCCAGTGCATTCTCATGGCATTTTCCTACGGGGAAGAACAACATACAGCTGCCTTGGAGGATGTTACAAGGCAATATTCAAGACCTGCCTGGATGCCATCCAGTGTGATCTGCTATAGGTGATTCTGCTCAGGCAGGGAGAATTGGAGTGGATGATGTTTCGAGGTCTCTTCCAACACCTAACCTGTGATTCTGTGACAGTTTCTTTCTCTTGCACAACATGACAAGATGACCCTCGAGGGTTCCTTCCAACCTGATGCAATTCATGATTCTGTGATTTTTTTAAAGTTCAAGACCTTGGTCTGCTCTCTAATATAAGTGTGCAAAAGCATAGAATCATTAAAGCTGGAAAAGACCTCCAAGATTATCAAGTTCAACTGTCCACCCAATACCACCATGCCCACTAAATCATATCCCTAAGTGCTGCATCTACATATTTTTGGCACACCTCCAGGGATGGTGATTCCGCCACTTCCCTGGGCAGCCTGTTCCAGTGACTCTTGGCGCTCCTGTCTTGCAGCATGATGTTACAGCATGGAATAGAGGGGAGGCTTTGTCTCTGTAGAGCTTATAATGTGACAAAATGCTTGCACTGAATCTGAAAAACTACTAAGAAGGATGGCAGTTTGTCCTCTGGCTCTGAGCCATGTCTTTTGGCGCCTTCCTCGTGAAGAGATATGCCAGTGCTGGCTGCAAATGCAGGAAAATCATCGCAACTTAGCACCTTCACAGAATGTGTGAAGCCTTAGACTTTCTGGTGGATTTCAGCTGGTGGGTTGAAGGTTCATGTGTCGATGCATAGGTAGTACTGAAAGTTTACATTCAGGTCCACGAGCAATTTTGTGTATTCACCTTGGTATGTACAGCAGCAGAGGAGGGAAGTTAGTGGGGCGTGTGCTACAACAGAGCATTGGATCATGAGAGCAGAGCTGTGAGTTTGAATGCTTTTGATGGATCTCTCCCCCAGTAACTTATAATAAGCCTGCCTCAGAGAGAGCAAATTCACCACAAGTCAGAATTTGTAAAGTCATAAAACTGAACTTGTACTTTTTTACAGTTTAAATGTAACAGTATAGAGAAGATAAACTATTACAGAATATAGTGTCCTTAAAAAAAGATGGGGATGGGCTCAAGCAGCAGCCAAAACAGTGGCAGAGGAAGATAGCAGTGGGCATAGCAGAAGCAGCAAAAGAGGGAAGATATGAGTTGTGCTTACAGACATAAAGGTTTTGATGCTCCAATGAAATTATATAAACTTATCCATTGTTGCCATTTTATGGCCTATCCCTGGAACATTCACCTCTCTACTCAGAGACTCCAGGACTCTTCCACTTCTAAGTTTCTGTTCCTAATTTTTTGTTTGGTCTGAGCTAGAAATCTTGTGCAAAGGGCTACAATACTTTACATCTTCCATTGAAGAAGCAATTGTTTTTTTTCCCTTGAATGCAAGTCTTCTTTCATGGTAATTTTGATTGTAATGTCTTAGGTTTCATCTTTGTCGAGGATGAAGAAGCCAGGAGAGTGGTCGTAAATGAGGGAGAAAAGCTTTACTTTAAAGGGATGCTGGGTTTCACTGCTGGTGATTATACTAGGACAGCGAGCTCTGGCCAGACTATCCACACTCCTCTGTCACCTATTGATGTACTGATGGCCATTGGAATCTGCTGTTTGGTCAGCAGCTCTTGTGAGTTAGTGTGAGGTCACAGGGGGAAGATAGTTAAGGGTAGGTGTTTTCTCAGTAAGACTTCATCTTTGTCTGGGTGGAAGATGTTAGGTGTTCACACACATCGTCCAGGGATTGTCCAACTCCTCCTGTAAAGCCCACCCATTAATTCTAGAGCAGCAGCAGTAACTGTCTTTTTTGCGCATTGTTGGTCTCCAAAACATTAATCAGCAGACTGAACTTTTGAAAAGGAAGATTTGGAAGGTCCTTTTGTTCTCTGAAGTGTGCAATAGCATTTCTGCTATTAAACTAGGCTGGGATTTGAGGAGTACTTTGAAATGCGTTATAGTGTGAGTTGATGCTTCCTTCCATGCTACGTCTCTGCTCTAAGTCCTCCTCTGCAGAGTGGCTTAAGTCTTGAGTTTCTCCTGCAAAGCTGGTAGAGTATGATATCTTTCTAGAGACAGTCACCTCTCCTTTGGAGTTTGTTTTTAATGAAGGTTGTGTATTTTGTAATTTTATGGTGCCAGAGGAATTTCTGCTTAACAGAGGGAGGGCAGGGGCTGGGCGTGCTGGACTGTTAAATCTAGCTGTTTAAAAGATGAGTTGGAAGCTGTAGCAGAAGAGTTTCACCTCTTTCAAAAGGAACAGCTGTAAAATGTCAGAAGGATCACAATGACTTATGTCACGCTTAGCTTGGAATCATTAAAGTTTTCATCCTGTACCAGCAGTAAGGTTGGTCTGTTGCCTGGAGCTGGTGTAGAAGGTCTGGCTTGAATTTTCTCTTTGAATTTGACAAGCAGCAGTCATTAACATTTTCCTAATAAATTTAGCAAGCACAACATGAGCAACTCTCTGAAGGACTGAGGTGAAATGTTTCCAGCTGGTGTCAGTACTGATGGAAATGTTTTTTGTAGGTGTTTCTGGATTATATTTACCTAAATTCTGGTCTCTAAGTCAAAAAGATGCATAAACAGGGAAAGTAATAGTGTGTGCCACTAGAGGCTGGAAAGGGCCTGAGCAATTTGGGAAGTGGAAATATTTGAGTTCTGGACTCTTCTTTGTGGCAGTTAAGTCACTTAATTCCACTGGTACTTCCTGGCTTAGAAAAGGCAGAGTGAATAATCGATATGTTGCTGACTGCCCAGGTGTAACAGTGCTCATTGAGTGAGCCTGTGAGAAGTCAGAGGGGGAAGCAATGTGACTGTGCTATTACTGTTGTCATTATTAAGGCTGTGGCTAGAAATGCTCTTTTTGATGATCAGCTCCTTTATCCAAAGAGAAGGTTTAAACTGGGAAGAATGAAGAGAACTGGAATTTATATCCTCAGGAGCAACTTTAAAGAAAGGCTGTTAAATTCTGAGCAGGCAGCAGTGCCTGTGTGCATACCTTGTTTGGTTTCCCAGAATAGAGTGTTAGGTCCTGCAGATACTCCAGGGATTGTTTTGCTAGGGGCAGGTTCAGCTTCCACAGAACATCTGTCATGGCTAGACTTAATAAAAACCAACCAACCAACCCAACAAAACCCAAAAGCCAGACCCTTCCTCTTCCAAACAAAAACCCAACCCCCAAATAAACACCCCCAAACAAACCAAACCCCCAAACTACACACACACATACACAAAAAACCCTAAACCAACAACAACAAACAAAAAAAACAACGAAACAAACAAAAAAACCAAGAAAGAGCTTTGCTGCCTCCAAGTTATTATGGAAATCAGATGCAGGGAGGACTTTTACTGCTGACACAAAATGACTGGCTCTCTCTAGACTCAGGCAAAAATGCTCCCCAAACCAGGGTGAAATGATAATCCCACCAGTCATTGGCAGATTTCAAAACTGGTGCTGAAAGAGGTAGGCTTTCACCTTGTGGCTGTTGGAGTACTTGGAAATTACTACATGGTAACATAGGAGGGAAGGAGCAGTGCTTGTAAAGAAGTTGTTGAACTGCATGAAAAGAATGCCTGTCTTTGCTCAGTGCAGAAAGTCTCTGCTACCTACTGATGGAAAGGGTTTTCTTGCTGTTCTCTCTCTCACCCAGATAATGTGAGTCATTCTACTTGCTGATATCCTTCTGCTTCAGCTCTGGGGGACTTCATGCAGACATAGTAAAACACACACCAAGTTTTCAGTCAGTTTGCAGACCTGCAACCGCTCTCCAGCAGAGAGGTAGATGTGGATAATAGTAAAGGTGAGATTCCTGCACCATGTTTCCTTTGCTTAGTACCCTTCTGATCCTAGCATGGTGGGGGTTGGAAGTGACCTTGTGGTCCAACTGCCATGATAAAGCAAAATCACCCGAGACAGGTTGTCCAGGATCACTATGTCCAGAATCACAGAATATTAGAGGTTGGAAGGGACCTCCAGAGATCAAGTCCAACTCCCCTGCCAAAGCAGGATCACCTAGGGTAATCCATACAGGAATGCATCCAGGTGGATTTTGAATGTCATCAGAGAAGGAGACTACACAACCTCTCTGGGTAGCCGGTTCCAATGCTCTGTCACCTTCACTATAAAGAAGTTTCTCCTCATGTCCCAAACCCAGATGGGTTTAGAATCTCTCTGGAGAAAGCGAGACTCCACAATCTCTCTGGGCAGGCTGCTTCAGGGCTCTGGCACTCTCAAAGTGAAGAGATTCACAAGTAGTGTATGAGGTTTGTGGAATATGCATGAAGAGGGACACTGAGCTCCAACAGCTACTCCCTCATGTGCCAAGCATGCCCCTGAAATAGGTTGTCAGACAAGGTATGGCCCAAGGCCTACAAACAGATGAATAAAGGAGGGGTAGGTTTTGTCAGCATCACCCCTTTTCAGACAGAATTATAGAAGGCTTCAGTGCAATTTCTAAATTCTGTATTTCCTTCATTTGTGGAAGCAGGAAAATGTTTAAATAGTCCCCTGTTTGAATAGTCCCCTAAATAGGACATGCATGTTAATGTATCTATGATTTAGCAGTGCTAGTGTGCCATCAAGTAACTCAAGTGTAAAGGAAGAATTTTTTTGCTGCTCTGAATATTTGTCATTTGAGGAGGAAAATGTTGTTTTGAGAGCTGAGCAATAGCCTCATGTACCCTGTCTCTGAGAGAGGGAATAAGTTGTTGACACATCTACGTTTACAGATGTGATGGTTTGGGCATTAACCCGCCCCCCCCCCCCCCCCACTTTTGGAATTGCCCCAGCTAACTCAGAAGGCCTCCAGGAATATAAATGAAGCTACTTATTTTACAGCAGCAAATATACAAGCAGCTATTTACAGTATATACAGTTATATACAGAAATATACAAAGGATAAACAATACAGAAGCACAACTCCCCTCCCAGAAACCTGAGTCCCCAGGAGGGGATCTCAACCACCCCAGCACCTCCCTACCCCTCTCAACCTTACCCCAATCCTCAGAAAGAAGAGAGGTGCAGCCAAAAGGTTAAAAAGGAAGGTTAGTGGCAGTGAGGTTAAGATGTGGCTAGGTCTGATGCTTAAAGCAGAGTGAGTGACAAAATGGAGAATGTTATCAAATGTTTTCCTTCTTCTTCCCAGAACTCTCAGCGAGACTGATGAGGGAAGGAGACACAACCATGTTTACCTTTCATAGCCAATTATCTAGTTCTTTTCACCAAAACATTCTAGCTTGCTTCAAACTAGCACAATAGAGCATGGGCATACTGAGCAGTGGCTTCTCCTCCTAGGATGGTTTTTTTATTCAAAAGCAATAACTGACACTTTAAACATTTAAACTGAAGACATTTTAAATAGGAGGGCATGATTTAGTTCTGTTTTTTAAATGGTAGCTTTTATTTGTCTAGGCTGAGACTTTGTGGCTATGCTGTTGTGGAAGTACTGGTGGCAGCTCCATGTCTTGCACGTGGCCTTGTGAAGATTTTCTGCTGTGATCAGCAGGAGTAAGTCGAAGGAAGCTCAGGTGGGTTGGGGGATTCAAAGGTGCTTACTCAAGGACCCCTAGTGTCTCATGCTTGAATGTACAACCTCTTGTGCTGCCACCCATGGGCTCTGTAGTGGAGAACTGCGCACTGACTAGTTTCTGAGTAGTTTCCTTGGGCAAATGCAGGTCTTCTGGTGTCACACCTCATCATGACCTTGGTCTTATCCCATTATGATTGTTAGACATTCTTTATCCAGTGGAAATTTCAAAGGAGAACTGAACACTGCTGTTGTTCTGCTGGGAAGCCCATGATGCTGGATTCTGTTGTTTTCTTTGTGCTTGCTGGGCCAGGCTCTTCTGTAAGTTGTAGAGCAGGCTGTCCAAACCCAGAACCTCCCCTTCTGCATGGGTGCTGCCAGCTTGAATTCACTCCAGATATGCCTTAATATACTCCAAGGTTCATAGGTACTAATTGTAACACATTTATTACCCTGCAAGAGCTATTCTAAAGCTGCTGCACTGTGCAGGCCAAAGGGCTGAAGAACTTCGTCTGTGCTTTAGTTTGTTTAAAAGAACAGCTCTTCTTTGGAAACTCACTCTGTGCAGATGACATGGTACATACCAAAGCTGTGTCCTCACTTGCCAGTTGGACTCAGGTTGCCTGCAACTTGTGCAGAAGTTTAGGCCAGGCCAGTGTCATGTTGTCATCCTCCTTCCCCTCTTCCCTCCTCCCCCCCCCCCCCCCCCTTTTTTTTTTTCCTTTCCATTTTTAATGAATTCGGCTTTTACAGGAGTAAGAGATTCAGCCAGCTCTTGCTGATCTCAGTGTCCTCAGTATGATGGGAGGCAGAGGTTGGCACTGATGAGCAGTTACCCGTGTTGCAGCTGACTTTGATAGGCATGGATAAGGTGCTTCAAGGGGTGATGGCACTCAGCTTGTGCTCCCAGGAGCATCCCTTGAGCCAGCATTGTGCAGAAAGCTGAAATGGACTTGGAGTTGTAGCTATGTTCAGCAGAGTTTTTGCAGTTGGCTTGATTTCTTGGCTCTGAGTTACTGCTCATACAGTATATTCCTCCACATGGAGGACTGAAAACACATGTGAGGACCTCTGAGTATCCTTCCAGTAACAACAGCCTGTATTGCTGTGTCCCCTTCTAGTGGTGACAACACAGGGAGCTACAGGAGATACTTGGCACCTCACTCTACTAGCTGCTCTGGCTTGTGTCCCAGCACAGGCAGAAGGTGGGACTACATCAGGGGCTGGATGGAGCCTGTATTTCTATATGTCTTACATAGCACAAGCTTTATTTTTTTGCTGTTTGTCTTTGGGGATGGTACTACCATTTGTGCTGATCCCTTCAGGCCATCAGGCAGATGTCTGTACAGCTGGCAACCAAAAAAGGATTGGATAAAAAAGGATGGCAGAGTGAAAATGGAGAGGTATTCCTAAAGGCAAAGGTCTGTTTTTTTTTGCTGAAAGAAAGGGGTGGTTTTCTGGTTTGTGATACTGGGTTATTACCTGGAGTGGTGTTCCTTGTGCTTATTCTCATTTGGTCCATGGTGCTCAGCAGTCTGCCCAGTGGAGTCACCATCCGTAGAGGTGTTTAAGCAGTCGGTGGACCTGGACATAGTTTAGTGTTGACACTGAAGTACTGGGTAGAAGGTTGGACTGCATGACCTTTGAGGTCTCTTTCAAATGGATCTTTTCTGTGGATCTGTAGTGAGCTCACTGAGAAGTTGAAGAGACAGGTCAGTGCCTTTTCAAAAGATGTTTTGTCTCCCCAACAGTATCATTCATGTCACTGCAACTTCCAGTAAAACTGACAAGCCTCCTACTGATTTCCATGGGAATATGGTTAGGCCCAGGCAATTGAAGTCCTTGTTCAAGACAGAACTCCACTTTCCTGGACAGGTTGTGGTCAGGAGCAGCTGAGGGAGCTGGAGTTGTTCAGCCTGGAGAAGAGGAGGCTCAGGGGAGACCTTATTGCTCTCTACAACTACCTGAAAGGAGTTTGTAGCCAGGTGGGGGTTGGTCTCTTCTCCTAGGCAGCCAATGACAGAACAAGAGGATGTAGTCTCAAACTGTGCCAGGGCAGGTATAGGCTGTATATTAGGAGGAAGTTCTTCACAGAGAGAGTGATTTGCTATTGGAATGGGCTGCCCAAGGAGGTGGTGGAGGCACCGTCCCTGGAGGTGTTCGAGAAAAGCCTGGCTGAGGCACTTAGTGCCATGGTCTAGTTGACTGGCTAGGGCTGGGTGCTAGGTTGGACTGGATGATCTTGGAGGTCTCTTCCAACCTGGTTGATTCTCTGATTCCATTAAGGGTTTTGATTATGAGAATGAAACAGTCTCCTAAAAATGCTTTGAAAATGGCCTAGCTTAGACAGTGGGTTGCTCTTTCAGCCATCAAGCATGGTGCTGGAGAACTCTGCAGGCTGGCTTAGATGTTCTTCAAACCCTTTTCGGAAGGATTATTGTGCACTGTTAATTCTGCAGGATGTTTCTGCTGTGGGAGGACGTCAGATTTTGATTCAGCCTTCATGAAAGGGAAGTGGTGTTAGTTCATGACTTGGAACTGCTCTGGCATTTCCATAGAAATATCAGGAGCCAAACAGCGCACAACTGAAACAAAAAAGCCACAGAAGAGCAGATTCAGCCAACTTATTTTCCTGCACATATTTGGAAGACAGAGGGAAGGGATGTGTGAATTTTTAAACATGAGGCAATACGGAAAGAACCTTGAACTTTCTGTCAAATATGCACGTAATTAAATTTCTCCCTCTTCCATAATTGTCCATTGCACCCTTCTTGCCTTTTGTTGTTGTATCTGTTTGCATCTTCACAAATCCAAAATATCTTAAACTGGAGAAAACAAAAGCCTATTCATGCTTGTGCTGTTCATGTGGCTTAATTGGTTTACAAAATACAAATGTTCTTTGAAAGAATCATCAAGAGGCTGGTAGCCACCCATCATACGTGGTCCTTCTGCTCACAAGAGACGGAGGAGCGGAACTAGACATAAATGGGCTTGCTTCAGCTTGTTTTGTCTTTGCTCCTGTTGTGGCTGAGCTCTTGCTGTTGCTCAGTGGATGCAGCAGGAGGATGTTCTTCGGGTTGTAGCTAATTGCACAAATGAAAGCAGTCTTCCACGTGTGAAGTTTAAACAGAGAAATAAAAATATTTTTGAGATGTTTCACTTGCCTGTGTCATATCAGCATGCCCCTTGAGACAGCCAAAGTCATTGTGCTCTTGGAATGCTTGGCCAGACTCTTATGGTGGTAGAGACAATCGTGATCATAGAATCATAGAATTGTTGGGGCTGGAAGTGACCTAAAAAATCATCTAGTTCCAACCCCCTTGCCATGGGCAGGGGCAACTCACACTTAGGTCAGGTTGCTCAGAGCCCCATCCAGCCTGACCTTAAAGACCTCCAGGAATGATGTATACTGATGTCAGCTGGTGTTGGAATGAGGTTCCAGGTTGGTTTGGTATTTATGTGATAGTAAAGGAGAGGATGCAGCTGGGAAAAGGTAGTATGCTTTTGCATTCCAAACTGCTCAGTCCATCTGAATTGAATTACAGCTACAACTTGGGAGAAGTTCTGACTTTTCCTACAAAGTGATCTGTTAAGTAATGATTTCCTCACCTGGACCAGGAGTTTTCACCCCTTGGTCTCAGTGAAGGTCCAGAGGAGCTGGTGACAGGTGAGTGGTGGGCAGGCACCCCTGTCCTCTGCAGTTATTGGTGAGGTCCTGCACTGCTTGGACAAGAAGCAAAATCTCTGCTGGGTAACCACTGGAGTAGCAAAGACTTTGCAGGATTAAGCTTCTGGTCAATAGGCCTGATGGAAAGTGAGCGTGAAAACCTGACCAGGTAAATAACTCCATGCCTAGGGGTGGGTTTCTCTTTTGGGAAATGACAGCCTTTGCAGCATCTGAAAACCATCACTGCAGACATCTGCAGTAACTCCAGTGCAGATGTATGTGTTCCTGGTGCAAGAACCAGGAGCACATCTGTTCTTAGTCCTCAGAACACACTTCTTGGACAGCCCCAGGGCATCCTCTCAGCCCTGAGAGCAGGGGCTGAGCCTCTGCATCTGTCCCCAGACATCATGTCTGGATGCCTGGCCTCCTCTGGAAGCTGGGAAGATACACCTTTCACTGTGTCTGCCCTGACTATCTGACACAGACCTCTGCAACATCTCTTCTACAGCTGCAGGTGTGGGAGGAACAGCCCTTTGTTTCTTTCTGTCACAGCTCTTCCTTGGCCAGAAGCAGAAAATGTTATTTCTCTTGGTCTCTGCTTGCAGCTGAACTTTCACTTCTTGGGGTACTGGGAGAAAAGAGAAAAGAGATGAAGCCCTGCAGGTTTTTTCGTGTGGGAAGGGGAAACATGGGGAGCTGTTGGTCAAGACGCTGGAGCTGCCAGAATGATTTGAGCACAGACTAAAGGGTACAGACATGGACATGACTGGCAAAGTGAATCAAATCATGGTCAGCAACAGGTTGCAAATGCAGGAGAGTACTGAGGATGGATGGACAATTGAATTATAAAGCAGAAAGAAGCCTCTGAAGGATGCAGAGATCATAAAACGGAAGTATTGGTTATTGGCAGCAATAATCTGAAGCCATACTGGGTTACCTCAGTGGGAAGGCACTTTCCTGTCAGAGGGAAGCTTTATGTACAGCCTAATGCGATGGTAATAGTGAAAAAGAGAAATGTATTTGCACTGTCACTTGTTGCTCTGTATCTCCATGAATGCTGAGACTTCTTTGAAGAAAATATTACCTCTCCTGAGTGGCAGATTGATTACTCAATCTAATGAATAATTAAAGTGTTGAGTTTACCCAAAGCACTCCTTTCACTTTATATATTTTGCTAACAGGAAAAGAGAAGGTCAGGTATTCTTGTTGCAATTCAGAGTTTTTCCAGAGCAAAAGCCTTAGCTTTGCTAAGGTCAGCTGAATCAGAGTCACATGGCAATGGATTTAACAGCCTGCTGAGCAGGCAACTATTTACCATCTTTTGTTGTACTAGAGGTTCAGTTGCTGAACCTCATTTGTGGTGCTTATCTTTTGGTTTTCACAAGAGGCAAAAAAAAAGAGGTGACAATGATCTTTTAACTTTGTTTTTATTTGCCATGTAAAGTGGGTTTCTTCTCTCTTTATCCAAAGAAGTCATCCTGGAATACTTGATCAGTGTAGGTTGTAGAAGTAATTTACCATGGTGGAAGCAAAAAGAAATGGACCAGCTAGGTGGGCAAAAGCTCAGACTGAGCTCAAGTATTGAAGAACCAATAACAAGTTTAGGACTTCATTTGAGCCCTGACCTAAACCCTTTTTGGGGATAAAAATTATCACCTGAGAGAGGTAATGAGTATAATTAGCAATTTGTGCAATCAAATAGTTCTGTCTCTGGACTGCTTCTGTGCCATCTCTTCTGCAGAATGAGAAGCCAGAGCCCACTGTGACTGGAAGCAGCTGCTGCACAAGTTCATCCTGACAAGGACAGAGATAGCTGGCACTGGGATGTTTTGGGTTTTGAGCATTGATCTGGGAGGGGTGAATCTTGCTTCTGGAAAGCTGATAACCACCCTGGGTTCATTAGTAACTTGATGAGCACTCTATTTTGAGGTGGAGGGGGAACTTTGGTGGTTGGGGTGAAGTCATAAAGAGCTATGTCTTTCTGCCACTTTTGTGAAGGCAGCATGTAGAGAAGTAGTGCTCTGCAGAGTGGGGAAGAGCAGGCTTTGTACGTCTCGTATGCATTTGAGCCTTGCTAATGAGAAGTGGTTGCACAGTCTTGTGTAGGACCTTGCAGAGCCATCTTCCAGGTGCCTTCTAAAGCGCTTTTGTAGTGCAGGCAGATTTGCAGGAACTTAAGAGATATTCTTGCTCCCTAAAGGTTTTTCTCCACCTACTTCAGGTAAAGTCCTCTGATATGGTACAGTTGCTATGGAAATAAATGACATCACCATTGGGGGGAATGTGGCTTTGTAGGAGAAGTCAACGAACAAAAGCAAATGGGTTGTCAGACAGCTATGTGTCTTACATGGGAAAAAGAAGGTGGACAGATAACGAGGAAGTGATAAGTAATGATTATTTTTCTTAGGAAGTATGTGCTTTCTGAGACAAACCTTCCTGTAGACTTCAGAGAGAGGTATCTGTAACCCTCTTAAAGATGTGCAGGGAATTCAAGTCAGGGGGCTGGTGATTTCCCACTAGTTGCATGATGTGTTCCAGTTACTTCCATTTCATTTTCTGGGTTTGGTACTGAATGGACAGTAGAATACCATAAAAGGAGCTGGAAAAGATGCAGTCAACTGACTACAATAAGTAATTGTGACTCTTGCAAGCACACCACCTCCATCTTCTCAGTTTGCCTCCTGTTCTTTCCCCTGCTTGCTGTTCTCCCTTCTGCCTTCACAAAAAGGCATGCCCAGAGGCCATCTACTTGTAGAAAGCCAGGTGCCACCACTGTCCCCCACATTATCTTATCTGGAGAGTTCAGGACAGACTCCATACTCTGGAGTAATTAAGGGTGAGTGCTGGAAGAATATGAGAGAGGTGAAATCTGTAGTGTGGTGTCATCTTGGTGGCTTCAGTGCAACAGTCCTCGGAAAGAACACAGCCAAATGAAGGTCTTCATGTAAAGCATGTGGCCTAAATAGCTTTTCTGACACAGTTCATTAATTAAGGAAATTAAAGTTAAAGCACTTGCTTTAACTTTAAGGGGAGAGAGAAAAAAAGGCCTCTGGAGTAAATGCTAACTTCTGTTGTAAAATAAAACCTCACACTGTGTAAAAGCGTAGGTAAATCAAAGCCTATTTTGTGTGTCCTGTGCGTGGAAACAGCTGTGATTATCAGCAGTAAAGAAACTCGTGTTTTGCAGGTGACAACAGATTTCATGGTAATGGCACTGACCTTTACTAGCCAACATGTGATGGACAGTCCTCAGGGGATGAGCAGTAAATTCTCTCCTTCACAGGGAGGTTGAGCAAAGAGTCTGTGCTGTTTGATGGATTTCCTGACACTTCTGAGGAATCAGCTGTCTTGTGTTGGGACTGAAGAGCATTTGAATCCTTGAGTAATTTCTGAATGGGTCAGCCATGCAAGTACAGCACCTTAAGAGGTAGTGTATAGCCATGCTGTGGTTGTGGAGGCAGGGAATTAATGTGGCCGAGTCAGGGATTTGTATAAAAATAGTTATTTTATTTTCCCAAAAACCCACCCCCAAAACTATGTACAGAAACTAATTTAGTTTTAATTACCAGATTCAGTTCGTTTGAGAAGATCTACAGAATGCCATCGATAATTTGACTAATTTTGGAAGTCAGAAGTTGGAAAAGGCTTTAGCTATTAAATTACAGCATTTCCACTTAGTAATAAAGCTGAGCCAGTTACTCACAAGTGAGCCAGGCTGGTTGGAAGAAGGGCGGTCCAGCTGCTTGTCCTCTGGGGTTCTCTTTCAGAAGCAGTTGGAGGGTGGTTAAAGGCCTGTTGAGGCTGCACAAAGGGTGCTAATGGGTGGAAGCCGTCCCTCATCCTTCGAAGCAGAGCTCCTTCTGCAGAGTCTATCCAGGCGGGGGGAGAACTCTCAGGCAGGCAGGAACGCTCAGGCGGGGGCGAACACAAGGTGGGAACCCCAAGGCCGGCAGTCCCCCAGTACTTATACCCTCCCTACACAAAGAGCAGAGTTACCACTGCCTAGACGCGAAGAGCACAGCCAATCCCAGCCCGATTCCTGCACGGGCACTGCCCGGGGTCATCCCTTGTGCCGGCAGGGCCCCTTGCTCCCCCCCTTCATGCCTGCAGGGCAGGGGCGGGCGGGGAACAGGACTTTTCGCGTCTTTTCCTCTCCCATTCAAACCACAGAGGGAGAGGAATTTAGGGGTATACAGGACTCCAGGAAAGCTGTGTGTACCCATCTGTGCAGCAGTGGGCTGTTTTCTGGTATCTGCTTAAGCCAAAAGGCAAGCCTGGACTGGAAGAGGGGGTAGAGAGGCAGCCCAGCTCTGACTGCAGTATAGCTGAGCTGTCAGTGTGGGGCTGCTGTGGTTTGTGACTGGCTGGAGGAGCTCAGCACTGCCTAAAGTGTGGTTCACCTCTGCTGGTGAGAGTTAGATTTGTCACTTGCCAGTTGTACAAGCGTGGGGGGAGCAGTGGGAACGTTCCCTAGGGAGCGTGCATGGCAGCAGGCTGAGCTGGCAGCACAAAGGAGATGTTGCCTGTGTGTGGTTTTCTACTAAGACATTTGAAAAGCTGCTGGTGTTGTGTTGTATGAAGTTGTGAACCTGCATAAGGTCCACATTATGAGATGACCAAAATACCAGAGGAGCCTGCAGGGACAAGACATGGAGTCATTGGCAGAGGTCAAGTCCCTCCTGCTCTGCACAAATCGTTCTGCTGAAGGCAATAAAGCTATTTGTGTGACCAAGGCAAGGGAGGGTTGGCTCGCTTGGGAGAGAGCTTTAAACAGCAGATGTTCTCTTAAGGAGCAATGATCCTGTTGTCTACAAATGTCCTTAGTAATAACGAAGGGAACAGAAACAGAGGAGAGGTCTGGAGGAGCCAAATAGCTCCTGAAGTGTATATTTTTCATGAAATATCTGTAATTTATGAGGTGTAGTGTTTTGGTTTTTCTGTAGCATCCAGATGAGGAGCACTTATGCAGATGTGATCAGTGGGCTCAGACAAGCTGCCTAAATAAATAAAACAAGCACAGTTTTGCTTATTAAATACCAACGGGTTTTCAGCATTACTTCAGAATGTCAGGAACTTTGAGTGTGTTCCTCTATGTGAGAGGAGGGAAAAAAAAACACATGGGAATAGCCTACTTGAGAAGGCATAAGCCTAGCTAATGATGGCAGAAGGTGCAGACTGCTTGCCATCATGGAAACGACAGATACCGATATCCTGAAGTCTGTAGCATCATAGAACTGTTGGGCTTGAAAGAGACTTTTGAGATTATGAAGCCAAACTGCTTGCCTAGAGCTCACAGTTCTACCACTGCTGTCAACCTGCTGCCACTGAACCACATCCCTCAGCAGCACATCCACTCGTCTTTTAAATACCTCCAGGGATGGTGACTCTACCACTTCCCTGGGCAGCCTGTTCCAATGTCTAATGGCCCTTTCTGTATGGAAATTTTCCCTAATACCCAACCTGAACCTCCCTTGGCACAACTTAAAGCCATTTTCTCTTTTCTTGTCCCTTTTTGCATGTGAGAAGAGACCATCTCCCACCTTGCTCTGACCACCTCTCAGGGAGTTGTAGAGAGTAATGCAGTCCCCCCTCAGACTCTTCTGAAGGCCAAACAGTTCCTTCAGTCCTCACAGGACTTGTCTTCAAGGCCCTTCACCACCTTAGCTGCTCTTTGGACCCACTCCAGCACCTCAGTATCCTTCTTGCAGAGAGGGGCCCAAACCTGAACCCAGTATTTGAGGTATGGCCTCACCAGTGCTGAGTACAGAGGGATGACCTCCAAGATCTTACCTGTAGGTGAGAGCAAAGAGTTAGAAGGATAGTTTTTGTGGTGTGACTCTTCAGATTTAATTGTCTCCTCCTAGCTATTTTGGATCATGGAAGAGACTGGAAGCTTTCTGGAACAGGAGAGGAGTCTTGTTGCTCACATAATGCAAAAGATGCGTCTGAAATATGCTATGTTATTGACTATATTTACTCTTGTGCCTCTAATACCAACAGAAAGGTGTCTGTCCCCTCTTCTAACTGCCTTTAAAATTTGTTTAGACCACAAATCACCATTAAAGACATCAGACAACAACATCTGTGAGCATATATAGCAGTAGCTAGTGTGCTGTACCCCTTGGGTGAAGCACTGTCAACTCTAAATAGCTGAGCAGGCAGCTCCCAGGGAGCTGGGTGAGGTCCTTCATCACCCAGAGGAGGTCAGTCCCCAGTCCTGAGCTGGATCAGCTCTGTTTGTGGAAACAGCCCCAACCAAATGCCTGCTGAACCAGCAGATAGACCTGGCACAGCTATTGCAGTGACCGTGGGGCCACAGCTTCATGTCCTTCATCGCATCATTGGGTAATGCTTGGGGATTCTTTTGTAGGGGGGGTGTGTGTGCGCCTTGTGAAGCCAGCAAGCTCTCTGCTGTGATGGACAGAGGAAGTGATGTATGGGAATGATGTTAATTAAATGTCACATTTTGAAAAGATTAGCTGCTAGGCCATTGAGTTAAAATGGTGGTGCTATGTAAAACAGAAAGCATGAAGTTCACCGTGACTTCTAGCAACATTATATTTTCCATTTGTTTCTGTCCAGGTGGTTTCTGGAAGCCCCAGCCAGCATGCAGGCTGCATTATGCTAAGGCTGTTTGGGAAGTACTTCAAAGCTTGCTGTCCCTTCTTTAATGAGTGTGGGGTTAATTTCTCTTCCACATTCATATGTGAAAACCCACAACTGCCTGTTCCTGCACGCACAGGACTATATATGTACTCACAGAATGATGTGCCTACACAAGAAGGTAATGTGCCAGGACACGAGGAGTTGTGTCTGTGAGGTAGCATTTGTAAAAATTATGTCTTGAAAATGGTTTTATCTGCTGTATATTTAAGTAAACATGAGATGGAGATGGGCATTTGTCGTATGCCACTCAGGCCAGAAGAGAACAAGCTGAATGGTACTTCCAGAGCTCTGATTACAGTGCAAAGGGAGGTGCACAATGTGATTATACACAATGACACAGAAGCAGCAGAGGTGCTCAGAGGTTATTTCTCTTGGGCTCTTGAGCTGTAGGTCAGAATGTCCCCCTTTGTGTGGTGGGATGTGTGGAGAGGGGAAGCAGTCCTGCGTGGGAGCAGAGGTGTCCCGGCAGCGTCTGCTCAGCTCTCCTGAAGCAGTAACAGCTGACAGAGCTCAGCAGCTGGCCTGCAACACTCTCTGAGTAATAATGTTGATTTTTAACAGATCTTAGAAAACTAGGGAAATTCTGAAGGCCTGAGGGACTTCTCCAGCTTTTCCAGTGTTTGTAATGGGCCCAGAAGCATAGCGTCAGTTAGACCAGGTTGATTTGATGTTAGCTCCGGGCTGGCAGGAGACAGTTTGTTTGGACTCTGTATTAATTTAATACTCCAAAGTATTAAAAGCTAAAAATATAATTCCTACTTAGGGTGGTTTAACCACTGGTAGATTTCAATCAACTTGATTTTTCTTTTGATGAGGTTAGTGCATTCATGATGAAAACCCCAGGGATTATATAATGTGCTTGGATTTCTCTGCATCATATAAACTAGTAATGTGTGTCTTTTTGATTAAAAACAAAACCCAGAAAACTCAACATTGTATTGAGTCAACCTGCTGAGTGGATTTAGAATCTGAAGGTTTTGAAATGAGTTTGTTAATGTGTCCACATGAACAATGAAACCCATTCTGTCTTCCCACATCCAGTGCTGATAGTTTAGGACTCCCTTGGTAGAGTTTGGCCATGGAACTAGAAGCAAGTAATGACATCAGCTCACAGAGTGATGGAAGTCACTTCTGGTTGGGCACAGCCAAAACTAAGGCAATGTAACAAGAAACCAAGAGCCTTGCTTACATGACTAAGGGAAGAAATTCTGTAGTTGTCATACATTAGTATTCACCAAGTAGATTTTAGGTCTATCTTGAGCTGCTGTAAAAACTGCTCCAAGCAGTCCAGAAAGTGAAGGCAGAAGTGCAGGCTGAAGTGCAGGGAGAGAAGTGCTGAGGTGGAAGAGGCATCCCATTTGTACCCCCATGGAAATGCAGTAGCTTAGAGAACCACACAAGCCAATCCTAATATGTAATTGACCCTGATTTACTATCTCCACAGATCGGCAACTGAATTGCACAGACCACAGCAGCACAGGCAGCCTGGTCCCACAGCATGCAGAAGCTGATGGTTGACAGTGGTGCAGGAGTGGTTGATGAGGTCAGTGTTGCTTCACCACTCCCCAGGAATGCTGACCATCAAACTGTGAGGAAGTATGAAAGACATTGCTTTAAGCTCAACAGGCTGGGTTAGCTTCCATGGCTCCAGATGCTTCTCTTTGTGCTCAGGCTCTGGGGAAGGCATTTGTAAAACAGTTTATAATTTCAGTGGCCGTTTCTGAGGCCCTGCTGGCAGTACTTACCTTCTTGGAGGGGCAGCATCTTTTTGTGCCGCCTTTAATTTGACATTTCCTCTCTGCCCTCGTGTTTTCTCTCACTAACTATGTAAGGGAATTGTGGCTTGCTGCCCTGTACTAGCCCAGGTGGTACTGGAGGGGTATAGTGTGGGGTGACAGGACAGGTCTCAGATACAGGTTAACTTCTAAACAACTACAGGTGGGAGTTTTTCATCCCAGAAAAGAGAGTACTGGAAAGAGGCACAGGGCTCTGCAAACCATGAACATCACAAATTACACAGATGGGAAACAGCCAGTTAGCTGCTGTCAAAGAAAGCATAGAGTTATAGAATGCACTGGGTTGGAAAGGACCTTTAAAGCTCACCTAGTCCCTTGCAGTCAACAGGGATGTCTCCAGCTAGATCGGGTTGCTCAGAGGCCTATCAACCTGACCTTGAATGTCCTGGGGATGGGGCTTGCACCACCTCCCTGGCCAACCGGATACAATGTTTCTTTCTAAGTCCAATCTAAATCTACCCTGCTCTAGTTTTAAACTGTTGCCCCTTGCCCTGTCACCACAAGATCTTGTAAACAGTCCCTACCCAGTTTACTGTAGGTCACCTTCAGGGTCTAGAAGTAACCTGGAAAATGAAATGTACCTTGAGGCATAAGCATCCTGCCCTCAGAAGGAAGGAGGCATCCTTCTCTATTGTGAGGTGTCCCACTGACTTCAGTGAGATGATCATCTTGACTCATGGTTGAAAAGCAAACACCTGTTTTTTGCCTTATTTGCTGGATGAATAAAAAGTATTTGATCGTGGGAAATGACCTGGACAGAGACCCTGATTCTAGGAGATGAGCATTTAGGTCATTGGAGGAAGGAAGCAGGATGCTTGACGCCAGACAAAATCGGTGTGAAGTCTCTGTCAGTGGTGCTGTTGGAGAGGAATCTTTTCTCCCCTGTTGTCGAGCTGTATTCACTTTTCAGTAGAAGGTACAAGGGCTTGACAGAGCACAGATAAAATCACACTGAGCTGTGCTTCCCGGAATGTGGCACATCAAACAGGCCTTTGTTGGATGGCTGAAGGGCCTGCTTGGTCCAGATGCCTTTTTGACAGCAAGCATTGTTTTCAGAGACCCTGGGAATTATGCCCATAAAATGCATTCACTGTTTAGTTTAGAAGGCTCCATTCAGTGGTGGAATGGGTGTCTGGGGACCTGTGAAGGCTAGGCATGAAAGCAGCACCTTAATCCTCACGTTGAATTTCACCTGGGGTATTGCATCTCTCTTGGTGTTGTCCAGGAAGCCCTCTTTGCCTTATGCTGCTGGAGGAAGTGAGCTTGAGCTGTGCCTGGTGGGTTGGCCAGTGGCTTAGTGTGGTGGGTTGTGCTGACACCTATCCAGGGAAGAGGCTGTGGTTGGTGGGGTAAGGTAGAGGCTTTTGTCTCTGAACAGGGCAAGCTGACGTGCAAAGCACCAACCAGCCTCCTCTTTTGGGCAGTGCTCCAGATGTGGTGCCTTAGAAAACACAGCAGACTTGTGGCTACAACAGCACTGCATGCCTCAGGGCTTCTCTGGAGCTGGCTGTATATCTTGTTGGGTAGACCTGAACAGCAGGGCCAGTTCCTGGAGTAGAGAGAGGAGGAAAGACATCAGTCTTATATTTTGATTAGAGCAGGATCTCTTTTCATATATCATCTTTCCCATAGAAATTATCTCTGTAGTTCTCAACTGAGAAAGAAAGGAGTTGGTCAGGAGCTGAAGATGAGCACTGGATACATATGGTGAATCTATGGTTCTGTGGTGTTGGTCATGGTGCTCTCCAGCCTGACCTGTAGATCTGGCTGGCTTCTTTGAGTCATGTCAGGAAGGAATCTCCTGGGGAGAGGATGACTGGTATTGCATGAAAATCAGGCCCCTCCAAGGTGTGATCCAGGGTGGAGTGTGTGTGTGCTTTTAAAATAAAAGCCAAAACCTGCTCATAGCTTTTGAAGTTAAGGAGCTTAATCAGTTTGTATTAATTTGGCCCTGCTTCTTAAGCATGTGCATAAATATATTGTTAGGAGATGCCTTCAAGCTACAGCCAGGCACAAAGTTTTGTAGTGCTGATTTCTGAGCGGCAGCATGGAAGGGCTGTGTCTTCTCACCAGGGTGCATCTGAATGCTGGTTTTATAGCAGAGTCTCCTTAATTTCTTCAGGTGATGGGGAAAAAACCCTTCTGACACTGCAGCCTGTTTTTGAGATCAAGCTCAATGTGTGCCTCATTTGGGCATGGATTAGTTTTTGGAGTAGCCCGTAGCTTGCAGAGTGGCAACACTTGGCTTATCATGACATAAATACAGACAGAGTTCTAAGGTTCTCCTGCTTGGCTCCTCATGGCACTGGTCTTCAGCACCACACTGTGAAACTTCAGAGTATCCTGACTACTAGTGGCTCAACACTCTGCTCCTATCTGTCAGCTTTGATCTGGAAGTAAAGGACCATGTACTAAAGTGTGACATTTGAAACTGCACCAAACAGGTATTAGGGAGTCTACAGAAATTCTGAACGAAAACAGTACCAGGGTCTGTTTGACACTGAAGTTTGACCAGATTAAAAGGTGGGGTAATAACTTGCTTTCTGGTGAACCTTGCTTCCACAGCCCGTTCTCACCCAGGGTTTTGGTTTCAGTGCTGTACTCGGATTTAAAGCTTTTTCATGTTAAGTATGTAATTGTAGATCTTCTCAGCTTGTTGTTGTGCTCTTTTGGCTAATTGAAACAGAATGAATCATCTCTTATCTCTTTTAGCAATGTTTTCTCATAGCTGATGAGATTTTGGGGAAGATAATTCTTGAATTAGTTAGCAGTGTTTATAAACCACAGACCTGGGCTGGAGACCTGAAAAGATAATGAGAGGGAAGAGATTAAAAAATCCCAAACCTCCACAATGTGCTGAAAGACAGATCGAACAGCTTGGTGTATTCTGCACAACGTGCATGAAATGGTCTGGAAAAATGTTGGTGCTGTGAAGCAAAACATTCAGCAGGTAAGGAGGGTCTGTACAAACAGGATTCACCACCTCTGGATGATGATGACATTGGAGTTGCACTCTTTCTTCAGCAGGAATCTTGGCTTTTTCTTCTTCCTACCTTTTGTTGATTCCCCTTGCTTTAGTACTCACCTGTCAGCTGTGCTACTAAGAGTGGCACAAGTGGTAATGTGATGACTTTAGGTGTGCAAGTTTATTCCACTCTGGCTCAGTTTAGTTAGCTAGAAGTTAATTAAAGTTCTCAACCCTTGAAAGCACTCTATTGAAGGGATCACCACAAGCTTACTGTCACCTCTGAGTGGAATGTTAACATCTGGAGCAGCACAAGACACCAACTTGTGTGCAGAACCTCTCAGGGTTGTGGGGAGGAGTACAACAGAGTCTGGTTTGCTTTGCTGGAGGAACTTCAGTTGCGTAAGGAGATGGTGATGCCTTGTGCCTGCACACAAGTAGCTTCTTTAATTAGAAGTGGAATCTATTAGCACAGGGAAGCCAGGAGAAAACAAAGTTATTTTTAAAGCTTCTTTTCATTCAGAAACTATATTTGAAATGCTAATGGTGGTGCATTTGCCTTGTGCTGCTGGATCATAAGGAACATTTGCACAGGTTTAAGTGCTATCCTGTTTTGACGCTTGACAACTTCAGCTCAGATTCTGCTGACATGTTTTTACAGCTTGTTACTACAGGCATTGCAGCTTCAGCCGGGATAAGTGCTTGGCTTTGGCAATGCACAAACACTGAGGACAGGAACTGCCTTTTCAGAGCCCAACAGGTTCAGTTGTCACTGATGCAAGGATGCCAGTGGTCTGCAATTGGAGTTGTAGCAGAGAACCTTTGGTCTGTTCCTAGTGATGTCTGTTCTGAGAGCAATTTAAAGGTCTTCTGTTGAGTTTTACCCCAGAAAAAGACTTACAAAGACATAATGCTGATTTGAAGATTGTTTTGTGCTTTTCTGGGCTGAGCCCAGAAGTCACTGTGCACTAAAGCAAACAAAGTCCCTACGTATGCTTTGCAGTGGGCTGTTCTGCTGGGGATTGACCTCTGCAGCAGGGCTTGAGGAGAGGTCTTCAGAAGGGAAGTTTTGTTGCTGTTTTACTGAGAATCTTTCCCAGGCAAAACCAGGAAGTTTTGGATCTCTATGAAGCTGAGCAAAGAAATTTGCTCTTCCTTAAGTTAGAGGCTGTTTCTGGGAAAGCACTACCTTTGAGGAGAGCAAGTAGCCTGCTGAATTGGAGGATGCCGAGTGCATGTGCACTTTGAGTTAGAGCTTAAATAGCCCTGCCTGGGAAGCCAAGGCACATTGACTCCTTAGTGTCTACAGTTGCTGCAGTCTGCTGGCTTTTGAATCTTCCCAGCCAAGGAGGCTTCCATAGGAATGGCAAGAAAATAGCAATAGCTTTCAGCATCCTATCAACCTCTGAATACTAGTACAGAAAAATGTCTTCTCTTCTGAGCTGCTCTGTACTGAGTCCCTGGTAGCTATGACTGTGCCATCAGCATTTAAACCCTTCTTACCAGGCAAACGTATAGACAGATGTGTCATAAGGTACTTCATGTTCTTCCAGCTCTCATGGCCTTCTTGCCCACCAGGGAGGTGAAGCTTTAGGATAAGGATACACAGAAATGAAGCTAAAATGATGATGATTCCATAGTAAGTCAGTCCCTTTTTGCAGATCTGAGTTACCCTAAAGAAAATATTGAGCTAATCTATCCAACATGAACAGGAAACTTTCCCTCTCAGGGACCATTTTTTGTCACACTGATGATGCAGGCACCTCCAGTGAGCAAAGATACCTCTGAGCTGCAGTTTTCATCTTTACCTGGCAAGTCAGATGTCTACCATTTTGGCCTGCCATTGGGTTCCACCAGTTGATTCAGTAACAGGAACATGGAAAAATTTGAGTGTGGAGCAGAGGCATAGCATGGTGATGAGAAACCCATATGGCTTCTGAATAACTAAGAGCAGTGCTGCAGTTACAGGGGCTTTTATTGTATAAACCAGTTGGATTGGCTCCATATCCCTTAAGGAGGAGGTGATGAATGCATATCGTATCTGCTTCAAGAGATATGGGCTGCAAGGTGTTTGTATCCCATCCATGGGTCTTTCCAGTTCCCTTCTCACCATGATGGGGGCTGAAAATGCTGTAGAATGTTTGTCTGTGCAGTGGATTTGCACATAGCATTTTTCAGACATGAAAATCTCAAGCAGGAGAACGGAATGGTCTGAGCATTCAGAGCTGAGGTTTGAATAGGCCCATAGAAGCTGCAGTTACTTCCATGGAAACCTGGGAGAGCCAGGCTGTGTAACTGTGGGCTGGTGGATGTGGGAAAGGCAGAGGAGTGGGGTGGATTCAGAAATACAGAGAGCAAAGTGCTTGCTGGTGAATGTTTCCTAATGTGTGCTGGGGATCTAAGGAGAAGGGTGGTACAGTGTGCTGGGGAGGCAAGCAAAGGCCTTAGTTGAGATGCTTGTGCTCGGTGGCAAACAGGAAGCTTCTTATCTTCTTGCTTAAAGTATGTAAGTGCTCTAAGTTCCCACCCCACTGGAAGGTGAGTCATGAGATGTTTGCAACTGAGATTTTCATAGAAGCAAAGAATCCGGCCGTCCTTTTAAAATGCTGCTTTCCAGCACAACTTGTGCAACCTAGCTGGATGTCTTGGGTTCAAATGCAAGTTCCCAGAGACTCTGATAAATTTAATAGACCCAGTGACAATTTATAGAATTTATAGAGTGCCCTCCCCTCTTCCCCCTCCTTTTCCCAAAAGACAGGGAGGGATAGAAAGGTAGGGACACCCAAATAAATCAATCTCACTCGATTTGGAAGTTAAAAAAGGAAAAGTTTAACAATAACTTAGAGAAAGGGTATTGGAGGTAGGGGAGTTTACAAAGGATAAGGAAGGGGAAACAGCAAAATACAAAAAGGGATGGATACAACCCGAGTAGTGTGATGGTGTCTCTGCCTCGTGGCTGCCACGTGGTGTGCTGGTATGCAGTATGTGTGTGTGGGTCAAGAGTGAACGCAGGAAAAGAGAATGAGACAGGAAACTCCTCTGTCTTTTATACCACAGGAAGTGGGGGGAGTGGGCTAACCATCACCTGGAGTGTGGCCCACCCCTGGGGAGGGGCCAAGACCCCTAGGGTCAGGTTCAGGGTTACTCCCCCAGGAGTGTTAACCCTATACACTGGAATTCCAGATGGAATAAGGAATACTTGTCAAGAGTTGGGACTGGGATGGCCACTACATGACTGATGAATCTCTCTGCCTTTCCAAAGGGAAGAGAAAGGGAATAAGGGAGAGAGACTGATGGGGTGGAAAATAAACTAAACCATCTGGATTCTGGAGATGAATTTGGAATACATGGATGAGGATTGAAGGCAGAAGGGACAATAGCCTCCTTGGACACCAGCCACTGAAGAAAAGGCCTAACTCTGGTGATGCTACAGCCTGATCCTGAATATGACATCCATGAGATGGAATCCCTTGTCAGTTAGTTTAGAGTCACCTATCCTGTCCAGTCCTCACTGCACTGCTATCTCTGACATACTGATCTCCAGGGTGGGGCACAAGATGTGGCAGTGCCCTTGGTGTACACAGGAGCCGGTCTCATCCAGAGCCTTTCTGCAACCCAGCCCTTGGCAATGGCTGTCCACATCAGCTCCTCCCTGCTAGCAACAGCCCCTGGCTGTGCAAACCTGCCCTGAACTGCAGAAAGTGCCTCAGTGAGCAGAGCCTGAGCTCAGAAGTCGGCACTGAGCAGAATCAGTTCTGGTCCAATTCAAACTGAGACAATACCTCTTGCATGAACACCTGGGGACCACGGAAAGGCAGCTGTCCTCTGGCATGGCTTCTCCGAGGTGGGTTCCCTGCTGCTACAGGAGGCAGGGGGCTGTTCCCGTGGAGGAGCAGCAGGAAACGAGAGCAAAACTGTCTCGAGGGTCTGCTTTTCCTGAGCACCTTTGCCCACCCATGCAAATAGTTCCCTCTTCTGCCCAGCTTGGCAGTGCCTGCCAGTAGCCTGGGTGTGTTGGGTGGTCGCTTGTTGGACTGCAAGGACAGCCAAAAATGTTCTTAAACTACAGAAAGTAAATCAGAGGACTATCTGTGGGTGGTGAGGGGAGTGCAGGGCTACTAGGGAGGCTGCAGGTGTGGCTCTGGGTAAGGCTTTGCTGAGGTTCTGGAGCCAAGCTCTGTTTATAATAACCTGCAATGTGAAGAGCTGAGGTCAGGATGGATGGGAAGCATTTAGCACCAGGATGCTTTGTCAATGATTAATGGGACTTGGCTACATGTGCTATTTGGCAGTGTCACCAGAGCTCAGTGCCTGTCACCCTGGGGACCATCTCTAATTGCGCTGTCTGCAGCTGTTTGGACCCACAACACCACAGACCGAGTCAGAGCAGACAGATCTGCTGGCCCACTGCTTGATCAGCTTTTTAGTTAGGAGCATGTTCACTCTGACAAAGCAGCAGACATTTTTTTTGTCCTAAAAAGGTGGGTTTTTTAGGTACATCCTTTGGACTGTTATTCATTATTGTCATTGTATTGAGTAAAATGAGGTTTGGAGTTCAGCTTCATTGCCCTGGAGGGTGCTGTTTGTTTACTTGTTGTCCTGAAGCTTGCCTGTTTGTTTATCCTGATGTCAGCCCTGGTGTAAATGAAGGGAACTGCAGTGGCTTCATTCAAGCTGGGCAAAGCTTTCAGGACGCATTCTGAAGAACCTGCAGCTGGATGTGCGAGCCACTGGGGTGCTTGTGGTGGCCTTAGCTGGAGGAACGTGAAGAGGTGCACCTAGGCAGAAAGTGCCAAGGAATCTTGTGTGAGGGTGTGAGAGTTTGGCTGCTATGTTGAACAGTAACAGACTAACGATGCTGCATGTAGGACCTTCCTACCCTGGCTTCTGTGAGGAGAAGAGTGGTGCTGGCCACCGGCTGCCTGGGGAAGATAGGACTGGAGAAGCAGTGAGCCTGGCAGGAGCTGCTATCAGCAGGAGCTGCAGAAATCTCATCTGTCAGAAATTTATTTCCCTGGAGAACAGGAATTCCCCACAAATGATGGTAGGGTGGTCCTATATTTCCACATCCCTGCCTGGGTGTGGGGGCTTTCCTCACTTTTGTTGTTTTCATTATTCCTTGCCAGATGTGGCTGCGAAGTGCAGATGAGGACTGTTTTTGCCATCACTCCTTGACAAACTTCTCCAAGTTAAGAAAGAATTGCTCTTTCTCTAGGTTTCTCACTTTGGTTACCAGTAGCAGCAGCAGTGTGTGGAGGACCGGTTAGATTTCACACTGCCACTCCAAACAAACCCAGCAGGTTGTTCCTGGTGTGTGCCAGACCCAAGTCCCTTTGGAAGTTTGGGGCTGTGTGGTTTCCATGGCTTTCAAAACTTTGTGGTTCTTCCACACTACAGAAAATATGCAGAGAGAGGAAAACCAGAGGAGAAAAAAGTTTTCTGTTTGCAAGTTTACTGATGATACAAAGCTGGGAGAGAAGGATCTGAGAGTGCTGGTGGACAAGCTTCTCATCATGATCCAGCAATATGTTCTTGTGCCCAAGAAGGCCCCAATGGTATTCTGGGGTGCATTGAGTGTGGCTGGCAGATTGAGGGAGATTCTCCTTCCCCTCTACTCTGCCCTGGTGAGGCCACATCCGGAGTGCTGGGTCCTGTTCTGGCCTCCCCAGTTCAAGAGAGACAGAGAACTACTAGAGAGAGTCCAGCAAAGGCTACAAAGCTGCTGAGGGGGCTGGAGCATCTCTGTGAGGAGGAAAGGCTGAGAGACCTGGGGCTGTTTAGCCTGGAGGAAAGCAGCCTGAAAAGGGATATGATCAATGCTTAGCAAAAACTAAAGGGTGGAGGGGCAAAAAGATGGGGCCAAACTCTTTCAGTGGTACCCAGTGACAGGAGATGGGACAGCAGGCACAAACAGGACCCCAGGATACTCCATTTGAACACGAGCTAAAAAACCCTTGCCCACCATGCTACCTTGCAAGGCAATTCATCAGCTGCACTTGTGTAAAGAGAGCACAAGGAGTTGGAGAAGACAAGCACCCATGTTTGCCAGCCCACCTCAGCTCCACCCAGGAGACCGAGGTGATCAGCACTGCATTTTTCTTGCCATGCCCCAGAGCTTTGTCAAGATGTTGGAGGTGGACAGATGCTGTGGCAGTTCTTCAGGGGCAGTATATAGCTTTCACGCTCGCTCCATGTCTGTCTTACTTGCCTGTGAGCTACATTTTGCATTCTCTTTATTTGCCACATATAATGACAGGGTTTAAACAGCTTATCAGATAATTAGCTCTCAATGCATAATTTAGCTCCAGTGCTGTGAGTTATGGGAAAGTGCTTTGCCCTTGCTTGATTTAATAGGTGAAAGGGGATGCATTAAACTCAGTGTGGTGAAAGAAATGTCTTTGTCTTACTTCAGGTTCATAGAAATGTGGCTCAGAGTTTGCCCTGCTGTCACTTGCCAGTTTGTACCCTACTGGTTAAAATAGATTTTGCTACAGAAGTTCTTGTTCAAAGGGAATAGCAGATCAAAGTCCTGGTTAGGGCTTGATGCTTCCAGTTGCTGTCTGTCACGGTCTTAATGGCAGTAGTTAGGTCAGCGTTACAGAGAACCACCCTGCAACATGGGATGGTTGAACTAAGGGTGGATGCTGCTTCAGTGTCAGGTGTATGCCGTGTCTCAGTGCCTGGGGCACTGGGGTGTGGTGGAGCCCATGTGGGAAGTCACAGGTTCTACTGACAGCCTGAGGAGCAGCTTGGTGATCACTCCCTCCCATTGCCCTGGTGACCTTTCCGTGTAGCATGGTCTGCTTTGGGATGAAGGTGTTGCTATTTGTTCAGCCCTTGGAGACAGTGAGAAAAGGCTCTTGTGTTTTGTTTCTAAGCTGATTAAAAATGTGAGGGTGAAGCCATTCCCTTCCAGTTCTGGCACTTCCTGAGATAACCCTGGTTGTAATCTGCATGACTTTGATGTTGCCTCTTTGAGGTTTGGTTAGCTCAAACAGTGGAGAGAAATAAAAACGGCGTCAGGGTGTAAGCCTGGCTGAATATATATGTGCTTGCCAGCCACAGTGTCACATGCTTCTATTCTGAAGACCCACACAGCCATTGCACAATGTCGTGCTCCACTCCTATGTGTTTCAAGCCAGGTTGCTTTATTTTCATTCCTAAAGCTCTGGATGCAATAGATGCTCTTGTCTGATCTGTCAGCATAGAGATGTCTGAGTTCAATTTGCTTTCGTTTGAGTCAAAAGCTGTCCTGAGCTGGGTGGGAATAGGATCTTGTTCTTCACAGCTGTGTGGTTTAGTGGGATAAAAGCAACATTTAGGCACTTGCAGACACTACAAATCCTGTCACTGTTTGTTGTGAATGGACAACATGCCAGCTCTTCAATTTGAGGTCAGAGCAGCTGAAACAGCAGTCACTGTATTTATGCCTTCCAAGTGAGAACTGGCTTTGCAGGTTGCTGTTGGGAGGGCAATATTCAAAGAGGTAAAATTTAGCCATTCATTTACTGTGTCCAGTTTTGGGGTCCAGTTCAAGAAAGAGATCTCTGGAAAAAGTCCAGCAAAGAGCTTTGAGGATGACTGGGGCTCTTGAGCATTTCCCCTACGAAGAGAGACTGAGAGCCCTGGGGCTGTTTAGTCAGGAGAAGAGAAGATTGAGAGGAAATCTTATCAGTGACTATAAATATCTGAGAGGTGGGTGTAAAGTGAATGAGGCCAATCTCTTTGCTCCTTGTCTTATTGCTGCTGACCACTGAAATGGCTACAAACTGGAACACAGAAGGTTTCACCTCAACATGAGGAGAAACTTCTTTACAAGGAGGGTGACAGAGCACTGGAAGAGGCTGCCCAGAGAAGTTGTGAAGTCTCCTCTGGAGGCTTTCAAACCTCTCCTGGATGCATTCCTGTGCAAACTACCCCAGAGGATCCTGCCTTGGCAGGGAAGTTGGACTCGACGATCTCTGGAGGTCCCTTTCAACCTCTGAAGTTCTGTGATTCACCTTCAGAGACTTTCTAGGCAAAGTTCAGTTTTTTAGAGTCACTTCCACACTCAACCTATCTGTAGAGTTTCTTGGCTCTTCTCAAGGGTTTGGTTCAGGTGTTTTTGTAGACTTTGCAAACACTTCTGAATCTTTTGGCCCTATTTTAGGATATCTCTGCTTTGCTTTCAGCCTGACAGAGGGGAAAACAATTTTAAGAAAGGCCTTCTGCTTGTATAGGAATCAGTTTTGGTCTCTGAGAGGCATAGGGGTTGCTGTGGTGTGAGAGGTGTCTCCCACTATTTCAGAATGATGGCAGGGAAAATTCAAGAATGCTGAGAAGCAAAGAGACACTGACAGTCTTTGGAACACTCTTTAGAAGAGTAGTCTGCTGGCATTTCGGAAGTGTCTGCTTCATGCTACAAGTAGAATACTTGCTTTATTTTCTTATGATGGAAATCACATACCTAACCTAAAAGGAACTTGAAATGAATTCTTTATTCAAACATCAATCACCATGCCACCTCAGATAAGGCTTATAAATTAGAACTGTTTTGTGCCAGAGTGCAATTACTTCGTGCTGCTGGCCCAGTTGGCCATGGGATGACAGGTTTTGAGCCATCTTATAGTTTCAGGTGTGTAAGCAGAGGCAGAAGTGAGGTCTTATTTCTTGAAACCTTGAGATCTTCTGAAGCTGTGTGACGTAAAAGGATTTTAGGACACACAAATCTGAATATTTGGCTATGTGAAGAAGTGATCTGATTTCACAGGGCTCTGAGTGGTTGCAGCTCCAGCTGTAAAGTGGGGATTTCAGTGTGAGCATGTAACATGGGCTAAGCTGCGGATGTGAAAATGTCCCTCTTAACTCTTTTTTCCATGCAAACTGAGCCTCAACTAATGCTAATTTCTGTGGGATTAGTTAGTTAGTTTGTTTTTGTCCCCAAAGCTGCAATTTATTTTGTAATGAAGATGTAGTTTACCTACGTGTAAGCTTTCCAGAAGCAGAATTAGGCAAATATTTGAGGCCAGCAATGTGATATTCCTTATAACTAAAAACATGGGGGAATTGTTCCTTCCTGTATCTAAATGGATGGGGTCAAGAGGTTGGTTCCTGCCAGAAGGTCACATGAATGAGTATGGGAGAACAGATTTTTTCTAGTATTCCCTTTTTTTTTTGCCTAGTGCATGGGTTAATCTCTTTTAGAAGAAGCCCAGTAACAGATGGTTTTCTTCCTCATCTGTTAAAGGTACAAGCTGCAGCTATTCAGGAGGTCCTATCCATCCCAGCCTTTGCAGGGATCCTGGTGCCCCTGCAGCTGATCTGAGAGCATGGCTGGCTAGATCCTGGTGACCCTGAGGGCACCTGTTACACGTGCCAAGAGCTGCACTTGTGTTAACTCAGTGCATTGCCATTTTATGTTTCCCTATGTCTGAGTCCCCCATGGCTCCTGGTGCTTGTGGCCCTTGGCCTTTCATTTGTAGCAAACACTTGGCTTATTGCACAACAACTTTCCTTGTGCATCTGTTAACCTCCCTGGACTTTCCTAAAGATTCCAACTGTAAGGAAAAGGCCACGAAGAATCACCATTTGCAGAACCACAGCATGGTGGGAGTTGGAAGGGACCTCTGGGGATTATCCAGTACATCGCCCCTGTTAAAGCAGGGTCCCCCATATCAGGCCAGCCAGGATCACAGTGCCCAGAAGATTTCACAACCTCTCTGGGCAGCCTGCTCCAGGGCTCTGGCACACTCACAGCAAAGAAGTTTCTCCTTGTGTTCAAATGGAACATCCTGAGGTCCAGTTTGTGCCTTCTGTCCCTTGTCCTGTCACTGGGCATCACCAAAAGAGTCTGGCCCCATCTTCTTGTCCCCTGCTCTTCAGCTTTTGCTAAGCATTGCCCAGATCCCCTCTCAGGCTGCTCTTCAGGCTCAAAATCCCCAGGTCTCTCAGCCTTTCCTCCTCACAGAGATAATTCAGGCCCCTCAGCATCTTTGTATCTTCCTCTGGACTCTCTTCAGTAGCTACTTGTCCCTCTTAAACTGAGGATCCCAGAACTAGACCCAGCAGTCCAGATGTGGCCTCACCAGGGCAAAGTACAGGGGGAGAAGAACCTCACTTGACCTGCTGGCCACACTCTTCTAGGTGCACCCCAGAATACCATTGGCCTTCTTGGGCACAAGGACACATTGCTGGCTCATGGTAGGCTTGTTGTCCACCAGCACTCCCAGATCTCTCTCTGTGGAGATGGTTTCCATCATGTCTGCCCCTCACCTGTGCTAGTGCTGGAGGTCATCCCTCCCTAGGTGCAGGTCTCCACGCTTTCTCTTCTTGAAGTTCATGAGGTTCCCCTCTGCCCAGCTGTCCAGGTTGCCCAAGTCTCACTGAATGGCAGCACAGCCTGACCGGGTGTCAGCCATCCCTCCTAGCTAATTTAGCTGATCAACATCTCTGTGAAAGATCTTACCCCAAGCACATTTCCGTGAAAGTCTCCATGCAAGCAGTGAGATTCTTGGAAAGTTAGAGAGAGTGTCCACACCCGGGGAAGCTCCCTGTGTGTGCTTTGGAGAAGTGAGAGCAGGCTTTCTAAATTATAAACAGTTTAATGCCTCCCAGTTCTAGCTCAAGTGGAATTTAAGTAGGCGAATGTGTCTTAGAGTCAGCAGTAGTGAGAAGGAATAAATGAGCAAGAGAGAAGCTTGATGTGTAGTCCTGAGAGGTGGTGACAGGAGGAATGGGTGACAGCCTTGTTAGCACAATGGAAAGATAGGTCCTGGAGGTGCTTGCAGTGAACAAGAAGATCCTGCAGAATTAGTAGCACGCAAAGAGAGTGTTCTGGCACAGAGAAAATACCAGGCTGTGGTTGTTTGCTGTAAAAATAGAAGTGGAGGGAGAATATGCCATGGCAGCAGGGAGGAAGAGCCCCAAAAATGTTTATCTGAAGTGTTCCCACAAAGCAAGCCAACAACAAACTCCAACTTTTCAGTTTCTGAAGTTTTGGGTTCAATAATACTTCAAGAATACCTTAATACTTCATGTTCTCCTGTCTTTGAGAAGAAAGATGATAAAACAAGTTCCTCTCCTCACTGAACGTCTGGAGAATGATCCTATGAGTTGATAGCTCAGTGCTGGCATGGTGACATCTCACAGTGTAAGATACTGGCAAGAAATAGGTAAAAGAATTTCCAAGGAAGGAGAAAGCCCTGATTCATTTTATGTCTTTGTTGTCTGCTGAGAGGGTGTGGAGTAACTTGGAATGAACGTGGCAGAAGATCAACAGCTATAAATATCTGAGAGATGGGTGTCAAGATGAAGGTGCCAGGGTCTTTTTGGTGGTGCCCAGTGGTAGGACAAGGAACAACGGGTACAAGTTACAGGAGCTTCCACCTCAAATGTGAAGAGACACTTCATGAGTATGCTGGAGTACTGGAACTGGCTGCCCAGAGAGGCTGTGGAGTCTTTCTCAGGAGAATTTCAAAATGCATTCCTGTGTGACCTGCCTTAGGTGACTCTGCTCTGGCAGGAGGTTGGACTCAATGATTTCTGGAGGTGCTTTGGCATAGGGGTTGGACCCAATGGTCTCCAGAGGTGCTTTGGCAGGGAGTTTGGACTTGATGATATCTGAATGTCTCTTCCAACCCCTAACATTCTGTGATTCATACAACTAAGTGACCTTTATCTTCATCCTGCCATAACAGCACTGCGCAAAGAAGGGAACAGCAGCCACCTGTACAGGTCAAAGCCCCTGAGGACAGGACACTTCCCAGATGGGAGAATAGAAGGTTCCTCCTCCCAGGCAACTGGAGGAGCAACATGAGCAAGCTCAGCTCTGAAGGGAACCATAGTGTCTTCTCTTTTTGGCTCCAAGATGGTTTCTTTGACATAGGGCTGGAGTTATGTATAGTAGGGGCAAACATGCTCTTATGCAGACATCCCTTCAATCTTTATTTTCTGTGAGATGTGGAGTGCAGGTTCTGGAGATAAAGGTCCAGTGTATTGGCCAGTTGCTGAAATACAATTTATCTGTGGACTTTTGTTTAACTTTCTGTCCTGGAGATCACTAAGGGACCTGTAGTCAGGATATGGATGTCCCAGTTCACTTTGTGACTTCGGACCCTTGGTGCTGGAGACAGGCTCTGTATACAGAACTGAAGTTGAGCTTTCATGATTAAATTAAAGGCACTGGAACTGTCTTTCTGGCTTGAAGAGTTCAGGATGACTCATCTCTAACATGCTTGGGTAGCTTAGCAGTCATAGTAATAGCTGTTGTCTTTCAGCTTGCAATGGACATTTTCTTCTGAGAAGGGTTTTTGAGGAAGACTGGTGTCTAGGACCTCCATCTTTCACCTGTGGGCTGAGACCACCCTTCTCAGAAGGCTGTGGGAGCTCTTTCCAAGGAAGAGCAGCAGGGGTGAAAGCAGTCAGCTAGAAGCAGAACAAATTGTTCTGCTGAATTTCTACTGCTGAGGGCTTTCTGCTGCTGCTGCCACTCTCGCACCTTGGGGTCGTTCAGCAAAACTCCTGAGGTTTAGGTGCAAGAAGACTATTTCTCCCCTGGACTTTGAAATAAAGGACTTGGAGACATATTTTCAACTTATCTTTTTTTCTTCTTAGAAGTGTTTCTTGTTGTCTGTCCAAATCAGCACCATGAATGTTTGACAGAGGATTTTCTCAAAGCATGTTTAATGGCAAACGCTTAAGATGATATGCACTTTCTGAAAGGAAAGGAACCTTTCACTTCAGGCTGTTTGCAAAGACTTTGTGTGCACAGTCAAATCATCCCAAATCACCTGGAATTCCTTCCCTAGTGATGTTTTACTTTACACATGTTAGAGGAAAACAATGTGTTGCCTGCAGATGAACAGTCTCTTTCCACTCCCCTTAAGTTCATTGTGGAGGTGTGAAGAGATGTAATTAGAGACTCAGGACAGGCTGTGAAACAGAAAATAAAGAGGAAAACTTCCTTTCTGAAAGCAGCTTGGTGAGGTGCATGGCAGAAAACAACTATAGGCAGAAGTTTGGGTGAATCAGCCTGTTACTGTTGTAGGTGACACCAGACCTCTTAGAGTCATAGAATTGTTCAGTGTGGAGAAGACATTTAAGATCTTGGGAGTCCAACCTGTCATTACCAAGTCCAGCACTAAACCGTGTCCATGTCTTTTAAATCCATCCAGGAATTTTGTTGATGTGAACTTTGGTTGAGTGGTGCTCTGCAAGTTTTAGGGAGAAGCATAGCCAGTATGGACTTCGTATCCAGTCAGTAACTGTGTAGCTGATGGATGGTGTTGCTCTATCGACTGCTTTTTTCTCTTTGTCATGGGCTTTAAAGACAGCCAACAGGAGTGAAACCCTCAAAGGAAACTGGGGAAAAATACAGAATTATATTTGGAGAGAGATACAGAGAAGACGTTACAAAGCAATTACCACATCCCTGGCAACCCCCCTTGAGTTTTCCCCCAAACAAAAAACTAAATCTATTACTCCCCAGTGCTCCAATCCTCCCCCACCCCCCCCCCCCCCCAGCCCCCCCCAATGCCTCTGACATCCAAGAGGCCCCCATGTACTGCTTACATGTTCTTCCCTGCCAGACACAGGGCAGGAGGAGGAGGAAAGAAGGAGTTGGTCTTGTTGTGAGTTTGCAAAGAGATAGCAGAGTTATGGGATTGAATAACAGTCTTCTAGTCCCCAGAAGATGTTTTAACCCTATAGTCTCAACCTGGGACACTGCTTTATCCCTGCTGAAGAGCTTGGATATTGAGGTTTGAGAAGGTAGGTTTGCCCTTCTTGGGAAAGGTGGGAACACTGACATGATAGATGGCCATCCCTGCAACTTGGGGAGTCATGACTGTTCTTGGAGGAGAGCAGAATCTCCAGCTGTTGTTCCTACATCTCAACTATGTCTTCTGGCTTCCTTGTTGACGAGGTTTAACAAGGCACATAGCTTCATAGAATGGTTGGGGTTGAAAGGGATCTTAAAGATCTAGTTCTAACCCCTCTGCCATGGGTGGGGACACCTTCTACTAGACCACATTGGTCAAGGCCTCATTTAAGCTGGCTTCAAATATAGCTAATGCTTGTCCTTTCTTGTTAGTCAAAGCCACCTTTGCAAGGAGCAAGGAAAAATCTGGAAAATGTGGACCTCCACAGACAGTCTGGAAATTGATCTGGTGGGGAAATTGTTCTGCCTGAGTGGGCAAATAGAAGGAAACTGTCTCCATTGACTGTGCTGCTTTAATTCCTTTTTATGAGCTACTTGGGGTGCAGAGCTCTTTATCTGACCCACCATCAGAGCTGGCAGGGGCCCAGCAGGATCTCTGCTGGCTTGAGCTGAAGGATTTGCAGGCTTTCACCAGCTGCCATGCTGAGTCTTAGTCTGAGTTTTAGTCTATAATATACTGGTTCTAGAATCATAGAATGGTTTAGGTTGGAAGGGATGTCTAAAGGTCATCTAGTCCCTCCCCCTTTGAAGTAAGGAGGGGCATCCTCAACTATATCAAAACTATATCAAAATGTATGAAAATGCATCAAAATATTCAAGTGACTTACTGGAAAATCAGTGACAGATGAATGGTGGTGGCTAAATTCATGGTTTAAACCCCTAGTTTTTGTATCTGAATATAAAAGTGTGCCTGTAACAATTGGTTCAAAAGATGCTGAACAATCTAGCAGAGATGTTAGGCTTGGCACAAAGGGTTTGTAGGGACACTGCTGTAAGTGGGTGGCCATGCTCTGAGGAGCTGCTTCTTGCAGTGAGGGGATCTCGGTCAGCTTGCTCCCACAGCCTTAGCACTGGGAGTGGAGAGGAGGTCATGGGAGAACCGAGGACACAGACCCATTGTGATGTCTTGGTGGCCTTGTTAGTCTTCCAGCAGAAGCCTTGAACCTTTTGTTTAGAATGCCTCAGTAGGAAGCTTAAAGCACTTGAAACAGCTTCCCACTCACTTTCCCTTTTTGTTGGTGGTGAGCAGTGCAGCTGAGTGGAGCCTGGTAAGATTAATTGGTTGAATGCCCATCTTGAGCCCATTTTGCAGTTAAATATGGTTTCATTTTTCACACACTCTCTTTCAGCTCAGTTTAAAAATTACTCTTGTATCACATGGTAAATGCCTGAAACTCTCCACCCCATTCAGCCAACAGTGCATGTGGCAATGTGGGCAAGAAAACCACTGCTATTTATTATTGGTTTGTTGGGTTTTTTTGGGTTTTTTTTTTTCTCAAACTATTTAATTTACTGCTGCTGGTCTGAGCTATTTGCATTTAATTCTGTCATAGCATTTACTTCTGATTGTTGTTAACAGCTGTTCTGTGCTAGTAGCCTAACTGGTGAGTCAATATATATGCAGAATGCCCTTTAAAATTTCCTTTTGGGTTTTTCTCCCTCCCTCACCCCAGCAATGGGTCTAATGCAAGCAATATTAACAGTCAACCTTTTAGGCCAGCTGTTGTCCTCTCTTTGTTCATAGCCAGTGCTGTGACATGTGGAGGCTTCCATCACAAAAGTATTTACTAACCACTCATTACAGCAGTAAGCAATAGAAAAAGAAATTTAAAGCATGCTGTGTTGGTATTTTTAAGGGTAACTAGCTGGTCTTGTTTCCTGCTACTCCTGTAGTTGCCTGGTAGCTAACTTGCCCCCCAGTGTGTTCCTCCAAAGGTTGTTTATTGCTCCCATGCTGATATCTCCTCTATCTGTGGTTAATGTGATGTTTCTGAAGAAAGGGCTATAAATTCAGTTTGAATTGAACAGCTCTAGGAGGCAGAAACCCCACATGTAAATAGTGGTCCATAAATAGATGAAGACCTGGTTTGAACACCAACTGTACTTTCTCCTGGTTTCATTTTTCATTTCATAAAAATCAGAACAAGCCTGAGCCTCAAGCTGCTTGAAGGAGCCACATTTTAGCACAGAGGAAGAACTATTGCTACTGTCCATTTTAGGAGGAGGCATGAGCTCATTCAAAGCAGAATGCTCCCTCCCCATGCAGCACCCCCACAAAATCCTTGAGGCCTTGGTGACAAAAAGATGGGACCTGCTCAAGACCGGTTTGGTTTACACACGACAAAATTGCCTTGGCGAGTGAGTTTTCCTTATTGCCATCTGTAAGCAGCCAAAAGAACATGTAGTGTGGAAGTTGCAGAGGAGCCCTGCATCTGCTCATGCAAGCACAGACCTGTCTGGTGGTGCCCTACTGATAGCCATCATGCCATAGGAGCCGTTTGGAAAGTGGGACAACAGCAGTCCAGCCGTAATCCCTGGAAGCATAACAAATCAACCATGGACTCTAGCAGTGGCAGCTACAATGGTGGTGTGTCAGAGTGGTTCTCCTAGCCTTGTTGCTGTAGACCTGGAGTGACTCTTCCAGTGGAAGCTGGATGGTACAGGCCCATGACCAAGCTCTGCACTGCCATGTCTCTCACTTCTATCTTGCTTCTTACTATTTTTGTAGAAAAGAAGGGCTTTCTGGGAACATCCTCCCTCCAGAGAAGACTTATGAGAAACATTATGTGCTTGCAGATAATCCAGAAAATGTACTTGCTGATCAATTTTCTGTCCTCATTAAGTCTCTCAAAATTGAGTTCAAGGGGAAAAAAAAATAAAGACAGGAAGAACTTGGAGAGGAAAGCTCTTTGTTTATAATGGAAAGAAAACCAACTGAAAAAGCCCAAAACTCAGTGGCCTGAGAAGTGGAGAACAGAGTCAGCTCTCATAATGTTGTGCAACTGCACCACATGTGCTATTTTCACTTTACTATCAGGTATTTAATGTTGTTGGGCAGCCAGTGTTTCTTTTTTGTTTGTTCTGACTGTTCTGTGTGCAGTGCAGTGTAAGATCTCATTCCCAGTTGTTAGAAAAGAGGCTGACAGAGCACAAACCCCACTCATCAGTGTTTGCACACACTACAAATTCAGTGGCAGATACAGACTAATAATAGAAAGTTTATTCCTGAAATAATGGAAGGGGAAGAAAAAGCAACCAAACCCATACCTTGAGTCTTATAATAGCAGTCCATTTAAGTTAATAATTGTTTGGATGTTTAGACCACACTGGCGTAAAATGAGCAAGGTGAATCATAGAACCATCCAGGTTGGAAGAGATCTCCAAGATCACCCAGTCCAACCTAGCACCCAGCCCTAGCCAGTCAACTAGACCATGGCACTAAGTGCCTCAGCCAGGCTTTTCTTGAACACTTGTGGAAACAGCAACTCCACCACCTCCCTGGGCAGCCCATTCCAATGCCAATCACTCTCTCTGTGAAGAACTTCCTCCTAACATCCAGCCTAGACCTCCCCTGGCACAACTTGAGACTGTGTCCCCTTGTTCTGTTGCTGGTTGCTTGGGAGAAGAGACCAACCCCCACCTGGCTACAACCTCCCTTCAGGTAGTTGTAGGCAGCAATGAGGTCACCTCTGAGCCTCCTCTTCTCCAGGCAGAACAACCCAAGCTCCCTCAGCCTCTCCTCATAGGGTTTGTGTTCCAGGCCCCTCACCAGCTTTGTCACCCTTCTTTGGACACCTTCCAGCACCTCAACATCTCTCTTGAATTGAGGAACCCAGAACTGGACACAGGACTCAAGGTGTGGCCTGACCAGTGCTGAGTACAGGGGCAGAATAACCTCCCTTGTCCTACTGGCCACACTGTTCCTGATGCAGGCCAGGATGCCATTGGCTCTCTTGGCCACCTGGGTACACTGCTGGCTCATCTTCAGCTACTATCTACCAGTACCCCCAGGTCTCTCTCTGCCTGGCTGCTCTCCAGCCACTCTGGCCCCAGCCTGTAGCGCTCCTTGGGATTGTTGTGGCCAAAGTGTAGAATCCTGCACTTGGCCTTGTTAAATCTCATCCCATTGGCCTCTGCCCACCCGTCCGGCCTGGCAAGGTCCCTCTGCAGGGCTCTCCTACCTTCCAAGAGAGCCACACCTGCTCCTAGCTTGGTGTCATCTGCAAACTTACTGGTGCTGGACTCAATCCCCTGCTCCAGATCATCAATAAAGATATTGAACAGGCCTGGGCCCAGCACTGATCCTTGGGGCACACCACTAGTGCCTGACTGCCAACTGGATGTGGCACCATTCACCACCACTCTGTGGGCCCAGCCCTCCTAGCCAGTTCTTGACCCATTTCAGAGTGAATCTGTCCAAGCCATGAGCTGGCAGCTTTGCCAGGAGCTTCTTGTGGCAGACAGTGTCAAAGGCTGTGCTGAAGTCCAGGTAGACTACATCCACAGCCTGCCCCACATTCACCAGGCAGGTAACCTGATCATAACAGGAGATCAGGTAGGTCAGGCAGGACCTGCCCTTCCTAAACCCATGCTGGCTGGGCCTGATCCCTTGGCCATCCTGTAGGTGCTTTGTGATGGCACTCAAGATGACCTGTTCCATGCCCTTGCCTGGCACTGGGGTCAGGCTGACAGGTCTGGAACTTCCCAGTTCCTCCTTCTGGCCCTTCTTGTGGGTGGGCATCACATTGGCAGCATCCAGTCTCCAGGCACCTCTCCAGTGAGCCAGGACTATTGATAAATGATGGAGAGTGGCTTGGTCAGCTCATCTGCCAGCTCTCTCAGTACCCCAGGATGGATCCCATCTGGTCCCATGGACTTGTAAAAATAATGATGAAGTCTGTATTATTCACTGGTTTGCTAAAAGGGGTAAGAAGTCAAAGTATAAACAGTTTGTTCCTCTTTTGCCTCAGAACCCTTGCCATTTTCACTTCCCATTTGCTCTGCTCTCATATCTTCCACTAACAGATAACAAGTAAGCTTTGTCGATTGTTTGTCTGTCTGGGAGAGAGAGAGAAAGGCTTTGAGCCCCTTCTGGGCAGTTTCTTTGTCTAGGAAGGAGATTGGATTTCTGCATTATTTTTAATTTGTATATAATTATAAATATAGTCTGTATCTATGCTTGTAAATTTAGCTTTGCTGTAAATATAGCTTTAGCTACAGCTTTTAGCCATATGAGCTGGTCTGGTAAATTTCAGTAGTTGTAATGGGGAAGTTCCTCAACCCACTACACGTGCAACTTTTCCACGGGAAGGAGCCTGCTGGAAAAACAATTCCAAGTTGAACACATTCTTTTTCCCATATGGTCCATTGTGAATATGCACAGAATGACACTGCTTTGGTCTGCTTTATGAATACAACAAGCACCTTGGTGTTTGTTGGAGCTCTGGAACTAGACAACTTTAAACAGCAGTTCACATCAGGGATAGTTGAAGCTCTTTAATGTGTGGATTTGGCTCTGCACGGTCTTTGTTCTCTTGCCCAGTTTACCTCTTGAGGAAGGGACAGCAAAGGGCTAGTGCCCTGCATGGCCACAACTCTTCATCTCAGCCTTGAGAATGCTGACTTCCTCCCTTCTATTTCAGGAGGTCATTAGTGCTGATGAGATTAGAGGTTTATAACTGTAGGTTGGAGTAATTATTTCTAATTTGAGCAATGCATTTGAAAATGTTTCCTCTAATGAAGTTGTAATGTCTTTATGTGATTTGTCATGCTTCTCAAACACATGGCCCAAGCATTTTCATGTTTAGAGGCTGGGAGCTTCTTGAGAGGAGCAGACATTAGTTCATCATTGCTGGACTAATTTCCTGCTTCTCCATCTTTGTCTGCAGTAAATGAGAACAAGCTCATCACTGTAATCACAGTGGTGTACAGCCCATGTGGCCCTGGAGCTAGGCCTTCAGCTTCAGTTTGCAGCCCCTGGAATAGGTCCTTCTTGTGAGCAGGATTGTTTCTCGCCTCCACTGTTATCACCCAGCTCTGCCTGTCGCCTCCATAGCAAACAGACTGTTAGCAGGCTCCTGATCGTGGAGAAAAACAACTATCCATGACATGGAGGTTTGGCTGGAGAAATGGCCTTTGTGTGGTGAAAGGGAATGAGACAAATAGCCCTACAAGAGCAAGAGCTGCAGTGGTAGAGCAAAGCTGCATGTTCCTTCAGAGGCTTTGGAGTGAAAATAATGCTTGGTTTACAGGAATGTGCCTGAAATGTGTTAGAGCTGAGGTTTAAGTCAAATTACCTCTACTTTGAAACAGTATGCAGCACACTGCCGCTCAAGTCAGGGGGGAGAGGCAGAGGACATGAACTTACTGTGTGTCAGGTGTCTGAACACATGAGCCCCCGCTTTAAGTACCCCAGCCTCTCTTTGATCACATGAACCCCCTCTCTGAACACACCAGTCCCAGTTTGATCATTTGAGCCCAGTCTTTGAACACACGAGCCCTTCTTTGATCACCCCAGCTCCTCCTTCAACACACAGCCACTGCTGTCTTGTGCTGCTCTTGCCCAGTTTGGCTTCTTCGGGGCAAGACAGGGATGAAAATCAGGTGGGTGATTCTGATTTGTGCAGGGGATGAACTGATTGAAGGAGGGAGTGTTCGACTTGTGTCTGAGGAGCCTGTGGTTTTGTTAGCTCTTGAGGGCAGAGGACATGCAGGAGTGGATGCAGTTGTGATGGAGTGCCTAGGAGTGTCAGCTCGCAGGGATTCCCTGCTTGGACTCTGGGAGTGTTGGTGCTGTTTCTGCAGAGGAAGCGCTTGCCTATATTGGAATGGTTGGGGTGTAAACAACCAAGTTCTCCTGCCCTCAGACACCACTCCAAAGGCAGCATGTGAGTGAAAACACCAAGAGAGGTTCCTGTCTGCGTTCTAGTAGCATGGTGATTGGTGATACAGCAGCGTCACTGGCAAGTTGCAGTAGGCAGATGGCAGGTCTCACACTACAGGAGGATGTGTAAACGACCAAAGATAGGTTTTAACAGCCTTTTTCCAAGCCAGAAGTTTATCACTCTGTGAGCTCTCAGTCTAAACATCCCTGTGAAATTTCAAGCCCAAAGTCTACTCGTGGTTTATTAAATAGTTTTGACAACTAAATTGGATGCTGTGGATCACAAGTGTGCAGGGTGTCTTTCTTGGGCATTTGCCATTTGACACAGACCAACCAGGCTGTGCCTACTGGCAGGCAGGCTCCCCTCAGGTGGCCAACTCACCCCAGGTCTGCAAGGGAGAAAATGCAGGAGAACTGATCCTGAGGAATGCTTGGGTTTGTGGATGTGTTGGAGCAGTGGGGTGGCTGGTGAAGCAGTGGCATTTTGGGTGTTGCTGTGCTACCCAGCCACCCCAGCAGATCTCTACTTTTGGGGTTCTGCTGGGACCACCCTTGTGCTGCTAGGGGAAGGGCTGGTTTGCTTTGACCTTTGCTCTTGAGGATGGAGACTGTTGGCCTTCTCCATCCCCCATCATGGCTGTGTGTGGCTGCATGGTGTGCACTGGCTGGAGGAGTTAGCAGGATGTGCCCATGCTTTGCAGACAGCTGAAAGCATCAGGCTGACTTTTCTTTTGTTCTGATCTCCATTCTTTCTTTCCTTCTCTCTCTCTCGTTTCTCCCCCCCCCCCTTCCTTTTCTAACAGCAGGACTAAGTAAGGAGAGGGATATTTCCTGTAGTGCACGTTGCCATGTGAAGTATGTCACATAGTTCAGCTCTGTGGAGCTGGAATGTCCTGTCTGAACAGCAATGCTAGAGCTTGACCGTTAGTAATACCCATTTTCTTTTTTAAAACATTTTTTGTACTGCAAAGAAATAATTTTCTCTTCCCAGCCCCTGGCAGGTACAGGGATGTCATATATCTGGGGAATGTGGACAGGTTAATAAATGCAGTCACTGACAACACAGACACAAATGATCAGAAAACTAAGCTCAAAAGAGTAGAGGCTTGAGCAGCAGCAGCAGATCCTCATCATGTCAGTAGAACCCAAAACTAGTTCTAGTGATCCAGCTATCCTCCTTTTACTGACGTCAGGAGTGCCACTCTTGATACATCTGCTGGGAAGTAAATGTGCTCCCCAGAGGACAGAAGTTTCCTTTTTCAGCTGCTCTTTTAATGAGGATGGAATGTTGGACAGAGCGAGATGTCAAAAGCTCTTTAGCTTGTTCACTTCTGCAGTGAGCTGCCCATGCTTGAGAGCCACTTCTGCATGAGCCTCCGTTCATGACTTTGTGTTTATAATTTCTTCACCTCCTTCGTGTATCAGTGTTGTTTTTCCCCCTTATGTTGCTCCCCGTGACTCATTCCTTGATTTTTTGTTTGTGTTCCCACTCTGCTTGAGTGCTCCCTGTTCACTGTAAGAGCGCACTGCAATGTGCAGCATTTTATTCCCTCTCTTATTTAATTCGTAGGCAGTTAAGCCATGGAATGAGCTTTATTGGTGGAATGGGAGAAAGCCTTTCTGTGAGTGGCCAGGAAAGCCTGGTTGTGTATGATGGTGGGCCCAGCCAAACCATCCATGAAATCAGAAATGTGGGTTGTAGCTGGTGGCTAAATTGAGGTGGATGAACTGAGTTTGTAACTGACTCCTTTGAACAGGGGAAGAACCTCTGGAAACATCAGAAACAGCAGCTTTGGAGGAAAGAACTTCAGGTCTCTCACTTCATGCCAGCAATCCTGTGGGACCTTGGCTGTAGCTTGAATAGTCTGGTGATTGAAATAGGTGTATGCTTGTGTAAGGTGGTGTATCAGAGGTGGAGTTCAAGGCTTTGCTTTGATGAGTGGAAAAGCTCTTTGCAGTTTCCCGTGTCATGCGTTAGGCATGCACTCTATCAACACAATGCATCTGGGAGCTACTTGCTTTTGCATTCCCCTGCTACTTGAACAATAGCATTTAGCTGGGTACTCTCTGGTTCTGCAATCAGGTAACTAGCAACAAGAGATGTGTGTGTGGAGAAAAAACAACCCCAGGGCTTAAAATTCAGTGGTGCTCAGTCCTTGGTGCTGGCTGAGCAAATTGTTGCTTGCAACCCCTGCTCTTAGGTATTTCCTCTTTTCTTTATTTACATTGGGGAGAAGATAAATCCATTCAGCAGCAGCTGTGCCTCACTACTGACATTTTAATTTTCAGTTAAAAGATTTTAATTAAAATCTGACATCATTTGGTGTGAAAAATGAGGCTGACCTGAAATTACACATGCAGACCAAGCCAATGTCGATTGACTTATCGGCATCAAGAACAGCTCTGCTTAATCCAGGCAGTAGCAATGCATGCTGGAAGGGGCTCTGGCTTGTCCTTTTGTATTAATTCTGTCATTATTCTACCAAGGTAATGATAAGGAGAAGAGTTTGGGTCTGGCTTTCCCAGTTCTTCTCTGCTGGACTTCCTGTTGTCTTGTTTTGCCTTTTTCCCCTCTTTTGGATACTGCATTATCATCCTAGCAAGACATGATGACTTTGTGGGTTTCAAGGAGATAATATGTGTGGGACAAAATGTTGGCTCTTGAAACGGCTCAGAGTGTACCAAGTTGTTTGTAACTCTGCTGGTTTTACTTGGAAAGGAGGAGGTGAAACCCCTTCACCGCTCCAGCTGAGGTGTGTGCCAGTGTATGGGCTGAGCTGGTCCCTCTGTGCTCCTACCCACACATCCTGTCTCAAGACACAGGACTTAATGCAGCTCAATTCTCAGTTTTCCATGTTACTCACAAATGGAGTATAAACATGTCCAGGATGTGTATTTAACATACAAACATTGTCTGTCTCTCTGTGCAGACTTAAATTGGCAAACAAACCAAGTTTTTTCCAGACCTCTTAGTTCTGTTCTTGCCTGTAACATAAACATCTGTGGACTTGAGACATGGATTTGAGACATTTTCTGTCTCTGAAGGTTCTGGGTAAACTATAGGCAGCATGTCATTTTCTCAGTGCAGCTGTGCAGATTGCCTGCTTGTGAGCTTGGTTTTGCATTTGTGTTAGACCAGCACTGCTGGAGAGGGACCTTCTATAAGAGGCCAGGGTGGTGGGATGAGAGGCGATGGTTTGAAACTAGAGCAGGGTAGATTTAGATTGGACATTAGAAAAAGCTCTTTATTATGAGTGTGGTGAAACACTGGAATGAGTTCCCAAGGAAGTTGTGGACATCTCATCCCTGGAAGCATTTAAGACCAGGCTGGATGAGGCTTTGAGCAACCCAGTCTAGTAGCAGGTCTCCCTACCCATGGCAGGAGGGTCAGAACTAGGTGATCTTCCAACTCAAGCCATTCTATGAAAGGCCTGCTCAAATAAACATTTTATGTGTGTGTGTGTGATCACTGTTTAAGTGTATAAAAAAGAAATGGCATAGGTAATGAGGCACTTCTGTGTGTTCCTTCTGGTATTGCATGGATGAGAACACTCCAGTACAAAAAGGAAAAACAATTACACTGAACCTTTGAACAACATTTGGTGTTCCAAACTGAACTGCTTATTGCATCTTGTTCAATTCTTGGGGGTAACTCCTGATCAGAGGGATATGGTTTAGGAGCAGAGGTTTGAGGTCCATTTCTCCTTCCTATCCCCAGAACATATTCATGGTCAGAAATGAAAAGGATTCTCTTGCAGATAAGTAGTCTGGTTTCTCTGAAGATATCCCAAGCAGTCAAGTTGAGAAAACATTCTGAAATGGTGTGCAGTGGCTTTTCTCCACTTGCAAACCCCCCACCTTCTACAAAGACAACTCTTGGATTTATTTTTACTGCATGCTGCTATATTCCTACCACAAAGATGTGATTCACAAACTGTGTAGGTCTGATACAGAGTTGGAGCAATCTCTGAGAGCAGAGGGGTGGTTTGATGGCTCAATACAATAGCGCATCAGCAGTATTCACTGCTCCTCTGCTTCCTGTATGACTGTGGGTGAGTCTGAGATCAGCAAAGCACTAAAATATCTTTTAAGTTTCACCAGATACAGTAGACCTGTATTTAAATATTTAAGTGACTCAGCAAGAGCTGGGGATGTGTCATCAGCTCTGTGCTTCATACAAAGTGACTGAACTTAATGCTTGAGTGGATGTCAATCAGGTGCTTGATCTGTTGCTTCAGTGGGTGATTAGTGCCTCCCGACTCTGTTTACAAGGATATGTGACATTGAATTTGAGCTTATAAAAAATGTGATGCAAGGAAAACCTGTTTCATACCCACTCTTATAGGTTCTCCTATTTGGATTTCAGAATTCAGTTTCAAGACCTGTGTTTTCAGGCAACAGAGGAAGAGAAAACTCAGCAAGTGAATTCCTTAAGGTCTCCAGAACAAGTGTGCCACCAAAAGTAACGTACAGGGTAACAGAACAGATCAGTTCATACCCTAAAAACGTTTTAACATTCAGTTCTTCACAGGTTTAGTTACTTCCCTTTCTCTGCCTTTGACAATGGAGACTGATCTGTTGGAGGGCAGTGCAGAGGAGAGAGAGCTGGAAGTCTTGGTGGATAGAAGGATGACCAGAAGCCAGTAATGTGCTCTTGTGGCCAAGAAGTCCAGTGGCATCCTGGGGTGTATTAGAAGGCCTGTGGAGAGTAGGATGAGAGAGGTTCTCCTCCCCCGCTACTCTGCCCTGGTGTGGCCATATCTGGAATATCGCATCTGGTTCTGGACCTCTGACTTCAAGAAGGACCACAGGGAGTGGCTTGAAAGAGTCCAGCACAGAGCCACAAAGATGCTGAAGTGAGAGGCTGAGGGATCTGGGTCTCTTCAGCTTGGAGCAGAGGAACCTGAGGGGTGACCTCATTCATGGTTATAAAGATGTGAAGAGCAGTGTCATGAAGACAGAGCCAGGCTCTGCTCGGTGGTGTCCAGTGACAGGACAATGGGCATTGGGGGCAAGCTGGAGCAGAGGAGGTTCCATGTGGACATAAGGAAATTTTATTTTCACTGTGAGTGCATCAGAGCCCTGGAGCAGGCTGCCAGAGAGGTTATGGAGTATCCTTCTCTGGAGACATTCAAAACCTGTTTGGATGTGTTCCTATGTTACCTCCCTAGGTGATCCTGCTGTGGCAGGGCAGTTGAACTGCATGATCTGTTGAGGTTCCTTCCAACCCCTAGTGGTCTGTGATTCTGTGATCCATGCTGACTCTGAAATCAAAGGGTGTGTTTAGAGCCTTTCCAAATGCATCCATTCTAATTCAGTATTTCAGCTAATTTCTGGCTTTCAGTTTCCAACACCTTCCCAGTGATGCTCATGAGTTTATTCTGGAGTGCGCCGTTACTAAAAGGAGGAAATCATGTTTTCTGTCGGGGTTTAGGATGATGGGGGTTGGATAATGCCAGCCTCTTAAGACAGAAACAGCACAGCTGGCATCTCCCTGAGTGCCCAACCTTCACTGGGAGCACTGGGCCCACTGTTTGTATTTTCAGATAGCAGCAAATGGCTGCAGGTTGAAGCATTCATTTTTCATGAGGGCGATAATGCCCTTTCAGTTTGAGCTGCAGCAGGGTGCTCAGATCAATAGAGAACGTTCAGCAGTTACAGTGTCTGACACTCCTCAATTTACCTTGTAGCCAAAGAACTTATTGACAGGTAATTTAATTTGCTTTGGAAAATGAGCTAGAAACATATTATTTTCCCAAGTACAGTTGAAGAATATTTGCCACTTTATTGCCTAGAGAGAGCTGACTGTGTTTTTTTCTCTCATTTAATGGTGATCCCAACTGAAAACGCTGTCTGGCAAACAAACTTTAATTCATTTTGTTCCTCTATAGGCAGTAGGAGGAAAGTATTTTCTATATGCTTGAATATTGATTAAAAACTGGAAAACAACAGAGGCAAAACACTGTGTGTGGTAGTTCTAATAGATTGTACTCTTTAATCCACCTGTAAATTATCTGGCGCTACTACAGTGGTTTGTGCTGTTCCCCTGTCTCCAAGTAAAGCTTAAAGGATTATAGCCAGGAAGTATGGTATACTTAGGAATCAGATTTCCATCAACCTTTTCCATTGTTCCTGCAGGCTAGGTTCTGCTTCTGTTACATCAAGGCAGGTGAGGAGAGGCTGAAGGAGCCTGTCTTCTGAGGAGAGGCTGGAAGAGCTGGGTCTCTTCAGCTTGGAGAAGAGGAGCCTGAGGGGTGACCTCATTCACGTTTATAAAGATGTGAAGAGTGAGTGTCTGCTGGGTGATGTCCAATGATAGGACAAGGAGCAGTGAGAGCAAGCTGGAGCAGAGGAGGTTCCAAGTGAACATAAAGAAAAGCTTTTTCACTGTGAGGGTGCCAGAGCTCTGGCACAGGATGTCCAGAGAGGCTGTGGAGTCTTTTTCTCTGGAGACATTCATAACCCACCTGGACGTGTTCCTGTGTGACCTGCTCTAGGTGGTCCTGCTCTGGCAGCAGAGTTGGATTCAATGATTTTTCAAGGTCACTTTGAACCCCCAACATTCTGTGATTGTGAATTTAATCTGATCCTGATTAATAATAGTATTGGGACATTCAGATTTTACTGTTGCTCCCCTTGCTGAACTACAAGCCTGAAGCATGTGGATACCATTCCGTATAAACAAACTGTCCAGGCTCTTTTCTCTCTTTTCTATATTATTGCTTTAAGAAGCATGATGATAGTGTTAGAAACTGCCCTGCAAAGCAATGCATCCTGCATGCAATAGGTAGAGCTGCTGTGCAATTACATAAGGTAACTTAGATGAAAGAGTCACTGTGTTCTGCATCTGAGAGAGGAGACTTAATTAAGACAGGCAGTTTCTCCTGGGTACAACAAAGCAGTTCTCTGGATACAGCCCTGATTACACTGTAGTTCTTTTAAGTGCATCACCAAAGTCTTCATTATTATAATTAAATGGGTAGAAAATATGTCTGCCCTTCATTGCACAAAGCTTGGCTTTAGGGTTAAGGCTGGAAACTTCATGGAGAGCTGTGAAACTAGAAGCTGGCAAGCAAAGCAAATGTCATTTCCTGCAAACTAGATAATTTTTTGTCACTGTCCTTTTTCAGTCTTCCATTAAAAGACAGGCACATTAAGAAAATGGCTAAATGATGTATTTGCAGTAGTAGGATTTTCCTGTGGCCACCAGTCACAGCATCCTCTGTGAAAACAGAGCTCAAAAAAGGCTTGCCGCAGGGACACCCAGCCTGGGGAGGAGCATGGGTTCTCTGGGTGTGGAGTGCAGCCAGTGCTGCCAGCTCCTCTCGAGCCCGTTTTCCTGCCTGCTTCTCCTCTCTTTTTCCAGGAGTGGGCAAGTCCTACAGCTAAATGGAAGTGTATTTTTCTACCTTTTACTTCACAGAATGTCAGGGTCTGGATGGGACCTTGAAAGATCATCCAGTTCAATCCCCCTGCCAGAGCAGGATCACCTAGAACAGACCACACAGGAATTTGTCCAGGCAGGTCTTGAATATCTCCAGAGAGGGAAAGCAGCAGAGCCTGGCTTCATCTTCCCGGCACTCACCCTTTACGTATTAATTAACATTGCTGAGGTCACCTCTCAGTCTCCTCCAAGCTACAGAGCCCCAGCTCACTCAGTCTCTCCTCATAAGAGAGATGTTACTTACCTTGGAACCACGTTTTGAGGGGTGTTCATTGCTCATACACCCACCGAGAGGAACTGTGGAAAACAGCAAAAGAAGCAAAGGAGGAAGCTAATTCTTTCGGAGCAAGACACAGGCTTGTCTTTTAAATTCACCTTTTAACCCTATCTGCAGCAGCAAACTTTGAATCTGTGTTTCCTTTGTGGGGGGGATGAGCTTGAAAAGTCTTGCCAAGCCAGAGCACTGATGTTTAGAAAGGACATCAGAAGATGTTGGATGAGCAAATGCACAGGCACACCTCTTCTGCATGGCAGAGGCTATTAACAAATGAACAGTGTAACTTTGGGGACTCTCTGCGTGTAAGATTAAAGCTTAGAAGGACCAACTCCAAAACCACACAGCTGTTGCAAATCACAATCTATTGCAAAGGGCCCATTGAACCCAGATGTGAGCTCTGGGCTAGTTTTTGTCCATGAGAAGTGGTTTCTTGTGGCTGGCAGCATTTACTGTGAACACCTTTCCTTCAGATTTTTTGTGCTTCTTGTAAATAGCTTTCATCCTTGTCATGACTCTGGAGTGACACAGGAGGTGTCTTGTTTGCTTGACAGGCACAGCTTTGTTTTAATTCTCTGCAGTGTGATTAGAAGTCACACATTTCGTCCTGGCTTTTGAGCCATAGCTGGTTTAAGTCACGCTGATGAAGACATGGGATTACAGAAGTAGATACAAAACTTGGACTTCCCAAGCCCTTAGACATCCCCTTTTCTGCCATGCATCTCAATCCCAGACCAGGGGAGAGATGGAGACCCCAGCAGAGGCTGTCTTGTCTCCGACAGGTTCTGAGATTTCTGCTTCAGCAGCATAGTTGAGCCTTATGGAAATCCTAAGTCCAAATCCAGAGCACATGGTGTTTCCTGAGGGATCTTCCTGGGGTCCTGAGCAGAGCTGGAAGCTGGAGGTTCCCATTTTTCTGGTTGCAAACACGGTGTTTTTCTTCCCTCTCTCAACATTTTGTAAGCATTTCTCACTTACAAAACTGGAGATTTGAGGTTTTCTTTCCTCCTCATAAGTACTGTTGCAGCTACAGTGTAATTAACCTGTGGTTAGATTTGTTTTTGACACCTCAGTTGCTGCTAATTCACAACGTTTAACTGTTAGCTGGATGGAAGCAATTACACCAGGCTGGTGATGTATTTCAACCATAAAGATGCACGTGCTGTCTGAAACCCAAGAGACTGTCATGTTCAGGCATGCAGCTAATTCACTTCTGAGAAAAAGGAATTATCATTAGTTAGCAAAATATAGAACCAGAATTACAATTGCACTCCTGTGTTTATTAAAAATAAACCCAAGCATCTCATTTTGGTTGGAAGAGGGCAGATTTAGCCTGGAGATTAGGAAGAAATTCTTTACAGTGTGAGTGGGGAGACACTGGAACAGGTTGCCCAGGAGGTTGTGCATGCTTCTTCCCTGGATGTGTTCAAGGCCAGGTTGGATCAGGCCTTGACCAAGCTGGTCTAGTGGAAGGTGCCTCAGCCCCTTGCAGGGGGTTGGAACTAGGTGATCTTTAAAGTCTCTTCCAAACCATACCATTCTATGGACCTGTGATTTTTATCTCTGTGAGATGTGTTCAGGGAAATAGGAGAGCTCTGCCCATGGAGATTGACACTCTAGGAAGAAACATTATGAAGATTACAGCACATCCCCACAGCAGATCAGTTCTTTAGATGAATTGGATGTTGGTAATGCAGCAGTTTTCGGTGAAGGCTTTATCCAAGTGCCTATAACCTGCATCGTTTACTCACGGCTTCAATGAATGATGCGCACATTCACTGGGCAAAATAGAGAGAATGCCCACTTATTAGGTTCACATAAAATGATTTAATGAGGTTAACACAGCCATCTCTTGAATACTGTCTTTGTATTAATGGGGAAATCTCTGTTTTGATTTTAAGGCAGATATTTAATTTGTGCTGTTGCTAAGTAGGTGGTGGAAATCCCTGTTTAACCTGTATGTGGGTTTTAGCCCTCTCAACTCCTTTATCAGCAGCGTGTTCCGTGACTTGATGGAGCTTGCTCTTACATCAGCAGATGGAATGCATACTAACAGCCTTGCTTTGCAGCCCGAGGGTGGTGGAAGTGAATGTCTTGTAAGCACTGTGCACACAGTTGCAGAGATAAAAAACTGTGGGTGGGAGTGAAATACTTATCCTGGGTTTAGCTGGAGCAGAACTAATCCTGCTCAGAGGTTTGACTTCCCAGCTCAGTCTCTGCTCAGTGCCAGCACTTCGTGCACTCCAGGGCAGATTTGCACAGCCAGGGGCTGCTGCTAACAAGGAGAAGCTGTTGGAGGGAGTTTCTGCCAAGGGCTGGGCTGCAGAAAGGCTCTGGATGAGACTTGGTCCTGTGCACACAAAGGGCACTGCCACATCATGTGCCCCACTTTGGAGGTCAGTAAGTCAGAGGTGGCACCTGCAGGAAGGATTGGACAGGATAGGTGACCCTAAACTAACTGACAAGGGATTTCATCTCATGGATGTCATCTTTAGGACCAAACTGAGGGATCACCAGGGTCAAGCCTCTTCATCAGTGACTGGTGTCTGAGGAGGACTCTGTCCCTTTTGCCTTTGATCTCTGTCTGTGCGTTCCCAAATTCAGCTCCTGAATCTGGTTCCCATCTGCTGCTGAATCTAGTCTGGGACTTCCCCAGTGCCAGCCAGAGAGTGTCAGTGGTGACATTGGTGATGTCATTGCCATCAAGAGTAGGGTTTCATATTGTTTTGCCTGTATTTCATTGAATTATTCTTCTTTGCATCCCATCTGGTTTAATTTCTTTCCTGACCTATCAGTCTCTATGCCTTATTCCCTTTGAGAAGGCAGAGGGGTTCATAGAGACCATCTGCCACTCACCTAGTGGCCAGCCCAGCCCTAATCCTTGACAATACTTCAGAATTGCTTGGAACTGAGGTCCGTGGGCAGGCCATGTGTACAGGGAGGTGGGACCACCCTCCTCCCTCCCCCAGTCTGAGCTCATCCAGCGCTGCCACTGGGATCTGTCTTCTGGGTTCCCATGGCAGTGTCACCTGTTTCTCCAGAGAGAGCCTGCACACCAGCTGTACAGACTCCCACTTGCCAAGGCCATGTTCCTCAAATGACAAAGAGTTTCCTCACAGGAGCTGATGCACATTGGGTGTGCTGATAGCTACTCTTCTCCTTCATATAAAGCTGGAACCTTTAGGCAGCATGCTGGAGACTAAAATTTCACAGCCTCCCCCTGTGTATTACAGACCAGCTGAAACAAAACTGCTGTTGCACCCATGTAGTTACTTGGCTTTTTGTATTCTCTCTATGTCTGTTTTGTAATCCAGGTATAAATGAAACTAAACATTTTAAATAATGTATCCATTAAGCCAGTTTCATAACTTTATTTGATTGGCTTTTGTAACTTCAAGGGGAAATGTAAGGATTTGGGTTGATCTGAATCAGCATAAATGTAATTAATGAAGAAATAATTTAAGTTGATTAAAAAGGGCTTAAAATAATGTGATTAGACTGAGGAGATTTGGGTGGATTATTGGATTACACATTTTATTCCTGGAGGATTGTTGTAAGATTCAGAATGAAGCTAGTCACCCTGTTCAGGGCCCCCTGTGCCTAGTAATCTCCAGGGCCATGATCCCAGACCAGAAGGCATGGTCACATTCTGTGATTGTCTCTGGAAAGACACAAAATTGAGATTTCTGATCTAATACCTAAAATAATCACTCAGTCACAGAAACACTGAGATTGGCAAAGACCCTCAGGATCACTCAGTCCAACTGATATCCCTGCTCTACAAGGTGCACCCTAAAACATATCCCCAAGCACCACATCCAAATGACTTTTAAACACATCCAGGGTTAGTGACTCCACCACCTCCCTGGACAGCCCATTCCAATGCCTGACCACTCTTGCTGGGAAAACATTTTTCCTTATATCCAGTCTAAACCTCCCCAGCTGCAGCTTGAGGCCATTCCCTCTTGTTCTAATTACCTGTGAGAAGAGATCAGCACCAACCTTTCCACAACGTCCTTTCTGGTAGCTGTAGACAGGGATGAGGTCTCCCTTCAGCCTCCTCTTTTTCGCACTAACCAGCCCCAGCTCCTTCAGTCGCTTCTCATCAGATTTATTCTCCAGGCCCTTCCCCAGCTTTGTTGCCCTCCTCTGCACTTGCTTCAGCACCTCTGCATCTCTCTTGTAGTGAGGTGCCCAAAACTGAACATGATACTCGAGATGTGGCTTCACCAGAGCATAGAACATCATCAGGCACAGAAATCTGCTCCACTCTCCATTGCACAGGGCAGAAATGAGGGCACATTTGCTCTCCTGGGACATCCTTTTGGAAAAAAAACAGGTGCTAATTCCTTCCAAAAGGATGTCCCAGGAGAGCATAAAGGTGCTGATGAATGCCTTATTAGTGACTGAGGCTCTCCTGCCATCCATGGGAGGTTGTAAGCATTGCTAGCTGTCTTCCTCACTGTGAGGTGGACTGAGTTTGATTTGGCTTGGGGAGTGTATGGCTGTCTTTTTGATTGGAGTTGGGTGTTTTTTTAATGTGTGTGTGACAATGTCAGTCTACATTCTGAGTTTCCATGGGATCCATAAGGAAACATAATTTGAAGGACTTCTTAACATACATTTATCCACAACTGGGCTAAATACCGAAACTCTGAACAAAAGTGCCTCCATAGACAGAGTAAAAGAAAGACAATTCTGAAAGTTTTTCCTTGCATTAATTTGGGCTTCTGCAATTGCTCACAGTCAGGTGATGAGTGTATTGATGTAAAAGAACCTAGAATCTCTTACTCCAGTGTGTTTTCCAAAATATTCCTGATTTTTGTGGCTTTTGTGAACTTTTTCCAGTGTTCAAGGTCATTCCTAAACTGAGGGCATCACAGGATGGATGACTGCAGAGATATTTGAACTTCTCTGTCCTCAACAGATAAGATACTGTCTTTGTACAACTATTATGAGCTCGTTATATTCTGTGCTGATCATCTGTGATGACTAAATTGTTTTTACATGCAGGTTACTGATTCCAGGAGCAGAGTTGCAGGCCTGGGGCTTGGCATGACCCTTGCCTTTCTAGTGTTATGACCTCCTATGTTGGTCCTTTTTGGCACATAGTTTCTTATGCTTTGTCAAACAGGCTTTTGACTTTTGGTGCCTGACCTCTATCCATTCTTATTCATCACTGTTCAATCTTGGCTTTCTATCCTCTCCAGACTCTAAGTGTATTGATTTTATGCTTTCTCCCAGGTCGCTCTCAAAATGCTAAACAGCCTTGGGCTAAGAGTAGGTCCTTGTAGGGTCCTGTTTGAAGCGTGTCTCAATGATGAGTGTTTCACATTTACTGTTACATCCAAGACCTATCATTTATCTTGTGTTTGATCCATATAACGTCTTCTGAGTTTATTGTTCTGTCTTCTTAATCAAAATGTCATTCAGTACCAAGCCAGATGCCTTGCAGAAACCATGGTGTATTACAGTCCAAATGTATTACAATGTCTTTGTTGTGTGCACCAGCCAAACTTGTCACCTTGTGAAGGAGGAGGTAGCATATTAGTTTGACAAGCTTCTTACAGTTTGATAGCTGGAGAGAGACTTTTTACAAAGGCATTACAGGGTGAGGGGTAATGCTTTCAAACTGGAATTTATTTTAGACATTAGGAGGAAATTCTTCCCTGTGAGGGTGGTGAAGCAGTGGGAGACAAGTTGCCCAGGGATGTTGTGGAGGCTCCAAGCCTGGCAGTGTTGAAAGTCAGGTTGGATGGGGCCTTGAGCAGCCTGATCTAGCAGGAGATGTCCTTGTCCATGGCAGGGAAAGTTGGCACTGGATGACCTTTAAGGTCCCTTCCAAATGAAACCATTATATGAATCTGTGATTTTTGTCTCCTTGAGACATATTCTAGGAAGTAGTAGAGCTCTGATTATCTTCTGTAGGTTCAGTGGCTTCCAGCCTGGTAGGTTCTTTCCAGTTTGAACAGTGGCACTCTCTGAGTCCCGTGGGTCACTGGGGTTTGTCTCATGGTTCATTCTCATCCTGAGACTCAGGCACTGTGAGGATGATAGCCACAACAGCGTGCACAACAAGTTGTGGTTTCCTGGTGGCAGGACTATGGGTGAGGACCTGAAGGTAGGTCAGGTATCTCCTTTTGTACTGGCAGATGCAGCTATGACTGCGCCAAGCCCTGCAGTAATGTGTGAAGCAACTTCTAAATCTTCTGTGGATAGTGGGAGGTTTTTCAGGTCTCTGTGTTTTTGAAATTCACTGTGGCAGTGTCCCCTGCACTGGTTGCAAAGCTGTTGTGTCTCTGGCTAGTGAAGGAGATGAAGGCGGTGCTGAGATATACAGATAATGCAGTGCTCTTTTTCTGCTCCCTGGGGGCATGGCAGCCCTTATGCCAGAGTAATGCTGTAACTCACACAATGTTTGATGGCAAAACGTTAGTCCTTCTGGTCATGGTGCTGAGAGCTGTTGGGAAGATGCTGAGACACCAGGTCTTTGGTGTTTCCTCAGATCTTAGTCTTAATTATTTTTCTTACTTCTGCAGGTTCAGGCTGGCTCCATGCCCTGTGCATGCTTTTGCTGCATGCCTGTGTAAAGAGTGGATGTGGCAGAGTGTGGCTTCCCATCTGTGACTCTTCTGTGGGTTACCTTGACATTTTCTCTAAATGTAGCTCCTTCTACCATGATCCAGGGTTTGGTCAGTCCAAAGCATCATTGCTGGTGTCACCTTTGTAAACCTGAAATCAATGCAGCTGACATTTGTGTTGCCTGAACTTCATCAGCTGCTCTTGATGATGGCTTGTGGATGTGCCTGTATGGCTGTTTTGGTATTTGGAAGGTTGCTGAAAGTTCTCACTTATCTTTCTGTCTTGCATTTTTTTATCTGATGTAACTTTTCTGTTTATTCCATTAACAGAGTGACCTGTTGTAGTGGGAGGTGTCCCTGCCTATGGTGAGGTGTTGGAACTAGATGATCTTTGAGGTCCCTTCCAACCTAAACCATTCCATGATTACTGTGTACCTCAGCTCTTAGCAATGCCTGTTAAACTTTGGATCCTGTCTTGATTTCACATGTGCTCAGATCCCTGAATTAGCAGGAATTTGGTCTTGAAGAGGCTCCTGAGGTCAGTCTTCCAGCATTAGTATCTGCTCTTGCCATCTGCTGTGCTGTTCAGTTAGCCCAAGCGTGACTGGCAGTGTCCCTGTGCTGGTGGCAGTGAGGTTGGCTGGTTGGTCAGTCCCTGGGCAAAGGTGCTTGGGCCTTGTGCCAGGAGTTGTCAGCATGCATGAATTTTGAGTAGGTCGTGTTTTCTTTGTTGTCCTGTGAGCTGTCATGGTGGCTATCTGATACTTGCATCCTACAGGCCTTGCAAAAAAAAAAGTTTAGAGGGAGTTCAGCTCATTCATTTGTTGGTATAGCAGATTCACAGGAGAAACCCTTGTGTCTTAGTGACCAATACTAGTTTCCTGTGATTGTGGCTATCTGTACTAATCATGTGCTAATACTCTGGGTTCAGGCTTGGAGTCCCATCTCTGATCAGACCTCACAGGCACATGAGATCGGGTTGTAGCCCTGGCCCCAGCTCTGCCTTTCTATGTTCTTTTGGCTAGTTTATATAAACTTTCCCTGCTCTGACCTACTTTGTGATAGAAAAACTCCACCATTGTTTGTCAACCCACTACACAGTGCTCCGAACTTCGCTAGTGACTCACTGACCTCATTATTTCATGTTTAAAGGTGTATTTCCCCACCACCACTACTGTGAAGCTTGGAGATTCTGGGGAACTGGGATTCCAGCTAAGTATAACTGACATTTTGGGAAGCTCGTCTTGTAAATTTAATTAGTTTCTCCTGCTGGGGTGGGGGCGTGGTGGGGGTGGAAATAATTGTATAATCAGTTGGCCAATTAAGTGGATCATCTGAAGTTTCCAAAGCAGGTAATTTTTGATTTCTCAGTACTTGGCTCATGGGAAATGGCAAAGATCAAAATCAAGCTTCTCTTTTAGCAGGGGTGATGCTCACTGGTGAAAATGAGAATTGGTTTGGGGAGAAGTGGCTTTTAACCACACACTTAGCAAGTTTAGCTCTTGGCATTGTGACTGAATTTCCCTGCAGCTCTTGAAGGGTTTTTGGTTGTCTTTGGTAAGTGATGCATTTTGCCTTTCTTGGCCTCTCTGGCTGGGTCCTGGATGGCTGTGGCTGCTGTAGAGACCCTTCAGGTAACTTGCTTAATAACTGATGAGCCTGAATTCTGTGTGCAGAAGCTGCTGTACAGCTCTTTTCAACTGCCCTGTTTCTTAGTTCCAGCTTCACAATTTATGTCCTGTGTTCTTGACAGAGGGGATGGGATGAGGTGGAGAGCATGTTTATTCATAGTTTTTTTGTCCCACGTATTTATTTCTCTTAGCTCTTTGATTTAAACAGCAGAAGATTGAGCAGTCAAAGGTCAGGGTGGATGGGGTGGAGTTTTCCCACAACTGCTGATGGCTTACTTCTCCCACTGTTTACACATCCAGTCCCTCTGACAAGGATGATGTGTTCAGGAGAGCTCCTATTTTGGGAACATGCTTAGGCTGGAGCTCTGAATCTCTCTGTTAGAAACAGTGAGAAAATGTTAGGATGCAGTTGGCCCAGGTCTTAGCTACAGCTCCTTGATGTTAGTCCATTTCAGAGAAGCTGTGTGTGTACTGAGTACTAAGCACACATTGAAGTGGTCGTGCGGCTGAGGGCTTGAGGTGCTATTGCATAATGAATATCATGCAGGCTCAGAAACAGGAGGAGTCAACCAGTTGTATCACCTTGTAGGGGATGTCCAAAGAACTGAATGAAACCACCCTTTGAGTCCCTTTTGAGAGAAGTGTTTTGCCTTGCAAATCACAACCCACCCCGTCTGAGCAGGGGGTTTCTTTTTGTAGGTGTCTATTGCAGGCGGACTGGTTGCGTTTGTTTCCAGTTACAGCCTTTGGTGTAGAGCTAGGTTACCTCTGGTAGAGAGGGTCTTAGGGTGGAAATGGGCAAGTTATTTGCTTCTTTCACACTGGTTTGTGTTTTTGGCAAACCTCCTCCTTCTTTCATTGTCGCAATAACTTCAGTGTCATCAGTACAAGTGACTGAGGAGAAAGGGCACTCCTAGGCCAGTCCCCGTGTGATAAAATAAATTTTGATGGGCTTAGCCCCTTACAAAAAGACTTCATGTCCAAGCTTCAGGTGTATTGTGCTTTCTGATTGCTTAGGCTAACGAAGGGAAGCAAGTGCTCTGGTGTGGGTGAGTACTCAGGAAGAGTTTTGATAATCACAGAACCACAGAAACTTTCAGGTTGGGAAAGACCCTGAGGATCACCCTGTCCAACTGATACTCTGCAGGGTGCACCCTAAACCATATGCCCAAGGACCACACCCAAGCAACTTTCAAACACATCCAGGGTTGGTGACTCAACCGTCTCCCTTGGCAGCCCATTCCAATGCCTGACCACTCTTTGTGTGAAATTTTTTTTCCCAGTGTAATGGGGTCCCCAGTTGCAGCTTGAGGCCATTCCCTCTTGTTCTATCACTATTTACCTGTGAGAAGAGACCAGCAACAGCCTCTCCACGATGTCCTTTCTGGTCGCTGTAGACAATGATGAGGTCTCCCCTCAGCCTCCTCTTTTTCATACTAACCAGCCCCAGCCCTTGAGTCGTTCCTCATTAAGTTTTATTCTCCAGGGCTCTTTCCCAAGTTTTGTGCTCAACTCTGCACTAACTCCAACACCTCCACATCCCTCCTGTAACGATGTGCCTAAAACAGAACACAATACTCAAGGTGTTGCCTCACGAGAGCCAAGTCCAAGGTCACGATCACCTCCCTCCTCCTGCTGGAGACAACGTTTCTTATAATTTGCAGTGAGAATGTTTTTGGTGGGTAGCACAAGAGATCAGGTTCATGGGTTCTTCACACAAGATGTTGGCAGCTCTTGGTTTGCCAGGTAGCTGTACTTGTTCCTGTTCTTAATGTCCAACAAGAGGAAAAATGAGGAGGCAAAATTGTATTTAAGTCTTCTTCAGGCTCTGATATGAGGTGGAGTCCAGTGGAGGAAGGGTACTTCTTGAAGGAAATACTCCTCTATTCCCCAAGGCAATCCCTTGGGCCTGGGGGTGTGTGGTTGGCAAACTGTGATGTCAGGATCTGTAGATGCTTTTCATGCCAGTGTGAGTGGGGTTGAATGCCTGGCTTGCCAGGCTGAGAAGACAGCATGTGAGCTTACAGAAACACATTTGGAGGTTTTACAAACACTAGAATAAAAAAACTTCTTGATAATTATGAATGAAAGTTGTCATTTTACATCTAAATGAGCTAACCTCTTGCTTTTAAAAGACTGAACATGTCCTGCTGTGTGGGGAGCTGAAGAGAATAACTGCTGCAGTGATCTGCTCTGATAGCAATTGCAGTTTGCAGGGCTTGTGTGTATATTACAGTAGATGAGTATCAGTTAAAAGAACACTCGGTCTATGTCAGAAATGCTCAGATCTTGTTAATTTCAGGCATTTAGTCCATGAACTAGGCTTGAATTCTGTTCAGTTGATTTAAAAGGTATGGGGAAGTCCTCTTCAGAGTTGCAGAACTGCTGTTGTACAATCCCAGTGCTCTGTACATACTACCAAGCACGAAACCAAAAGTATCCATCAAAAATAAAAGCAGAGAAAGAGGGCACGGGAGGATAATCCAGTTCCTCCAAATCTCCAAGAGGTTAAGACTGATATGAAAAGGCAACTTTTGTTGATTGTCCATAAGGCAAATTAGTTTTTGCACCTTGGTGCCAAGAAATAGCTGATTCATTCCATGGCTTATTTACAATCAAAAAGCACAGATATGTTTGAGCTAAAAATTTAATGGCCACAGCTGTGGCTTAAACCCTCATATGTTTATGCAGGAACAGAATAGTTTAACTGAAAACTGTAATTAAAGAAGGAGCTGACCCAAGGCACTTGCTCACTTTGTAAAGAGCTGATTTCTCATAGTAAGTACTACAATAAAAGGCTAGAGGTAATTAGTCTTGTCAGTAGAAGGCTCACTGCTTCAGTTTAATTAGAAGTCTTTAGCATAAGGAGTTTTTGAGAAGGTTTGATTTTGCTCTCAGCAGATCCTGTGCCTTTAAATCCGGTTTCTGAGGGGCTTGGGTTTTTGGAAATAGCTTGGGTGTTTACCGACGAGGGGAGGTGAATGACAGCAGCCATTCAGCAGAAACATTTATACGAATCATGTACTGGAAAATACATCTGCAAACATTGCAGGCAACGACTGGAGATGTTCTTATGAGCACCGAGACTGATAATCTGTGGCTGGGACAGCTGGACAGGGTCGTGCTTGGGCACAGACCTTGCAAAGCAGCAGGAGAAGAGGTGGTGGATGGAGGGCAGTGCTAGAGTAGGGGTTTAGGTTTAGGATCCTCTGGGAAGTAGGCCTTGGGAAGGGTGAATGACACAACAAATGCATGGGAACTGCAAGGAACTGTTTCATGGGATAGGGGAGAGGAGTCAGGCTGCAAAGGTAGGGCAGTCAGGGGATTTGGTGTCTCAAAGCAGATCCTCAGGGATGCTGGACAAGCTAGTTCCTGGTACACATCTCATAGTTGGGCCTGAGGGCAGTGTAGCAGAGGGCTGTGTGCCTATACCCAGCATCAGTGTTTCCTCACCTTGGGACTCCTGATCAAAATCCAGGCAGCAAAAGTCCCTTCAACAGCAGAGGCAGAGAAAGGGAGAGCATTGCCTGGTGGCAGGGGAAATAGGAGGGATACAACTTTAATGAGAGTTTCACTATTAATTACAGCCTTGAATGATGTATTAAAAATATTTGCTGGTTGCTGTTGGATAGTTTGTGACACTAACAGAGCAGATGGAATCATGAAGAGAAGAAAGAATGATTTGCAATTGTAATTATATGTGAAATGTTTTGAGTTGGTGGTATCTGGGGAAGATTTCAATGTAGTTGCCTGCCACTAAAATTACAGAAAAGCTTGCAGGCAGCCGGGTTTGCATCCAGCAGCAAGTAGGGTGTTGATACTGAGAAGTCAGTCACATGTGTCTGACTAAGTGTCTCTCAAGAAAAGTTACAATATATCCCCTAAAGAAAAAGCTTTGGGTTTCTCTGCTTGATGGGCCAACTTCCCATAAGGACCTGGTACCAAGAGGTACCAGAAGAGCTGCCTTTCAAAACAAATGGGAAAGACCAGACCGTGTGTGAATAGGCTAGGGCTGAGCAGAAGGGTACGTGGGGCTCCCAGGAGAGCAGCCGTGAGTGACGAGCCGTGTGGTTGTGCACGCAGCAGAGATGGACCTTCTCAGCCTAATGAGAACAACCTCTGCCTAAAGGACTCTAAAACACACAAATAAGAAAGCCCAGACACTCCTGGGCCTGTGTCTCAGGGGTCTGAGTCATGGCTGTTGTTTGCTTTTCTTTAGTTTTGCTTGGGGTGTCCAAGGTTGCAGAGAAGAGTAGAATTGAGGCAAGCCACTCCATCAGCCAAGACCAAAGCTATTGCATATGTCCCACGGGCATGCTGACCTGGCCCAGGCTCTCCTCCCAGAACCACCTCAAAGGCTTCTTGCTTTCTCCTCCTTCGTAGGCCAAAGCTCCTTTTTTTCATGCCATTTTGTCTCCAAATCCTCCTTTATTTGTGATATCTCTTATGATATCCTGGAGGTGTTTAAGCAGTGTGTGGACCCTGCCACTTAGGGACATATTTTGGTTGTTGACCCCTTCAGTGCTGGGTCAAGAGTTGGACTGGATGATTTTTAAGGTCTCTTCCAAACAGATGTATTCTGTGATTCTGTGAAATCTGTTGAGATCTGCACCATATCAGGTTGCACAGCCCTTAGCCAGGTTCTTGAGCTTCCCACAAAACCCTCTTCCCCTACATACCTGGTTGCTACAATATGTGTGGACACCTCCGGGTGCTATCCCTTCACTGCTTTAGTGAGTGATGGGAAGGGCAGTGTAATAGCTGCAAACATCACTCATGCAAACTTAGTATCTCTGATGCTGCAGCTCAGTCAAGTTCAGTGTATAGCTTGGCATACCTTATAGCTCAGCAGGGAACTGAATTGTGGGAAGGGATAATACAGAATCACAGAATGCCAAGAGGCTGGAAGTGACCTCAAAAGCTCATCCAATACAGCCCCCCTGTCAGAGGAGGGTCACCTATACCAGATCACACAGGAACACATCTAGGTGAGTTTTGAATATCTCCAGAGAGGGAGACTCCACAACCTCTCTGGGCAGCCTGTTCCAGTGTTCTGTCACCCTCACAGGGAAAAAATTCCTCCTCATATTTACATGAAACTTCCTATGCCTCAACATCTACCCATTGCCCCTTGTCTGTCGTTGGGCATCACTGAGCAGAGCTTGGTTCCATCCTCTTGGCACTCACCCTGCACTGTGTTGTGTTTTGAGATTCAAAAGGACATGGATTATTTTTACTAAAATGTATCTTCTCTGTTCTTGATGGAACAACCAAGCCAAATATTCTCATTCTTTTTTTTTTTTTTTTTTTTTGTATGTAATTATTCTGCAGGATCCTTCAAACCAAAAATGTGGAAGAAAGAAAACAGTCTCCTTCAGCAGCATGCCATCAGAGAAGAAGATAAGCAGTGCCAGCGACTGTATCAGCTTCATGCAAGCCGGCTGTGAATTGAAGAAAGTTCGTCCAAATTCCCGGATTTATAACCGTTTTTTTACTCTGGATCCTGACCTGCAGGCTCTGCGTTGGGAGCCTTCCAAAAAGGACCTTGAGAAAGCAAAGCTTGATATCTCTGCCATAAAAGAAATCAGGCTAGGGAAGAACACAGAAACGTTCAGGAATAACGGACTTGCAGACCAGATTTCTGAGGACTGCGCGCTGTCGGTAATTCATGGCGAGAACTACGAGTCCCTGGACTTGGTCGCCAACTCCGCTGATGTGGCCAACATTTGGGTATCAGGATTAAGGTACTTGGTTCTCGTAGCAAACAGCCTCTGGATCTGATGGAAAGCAGCCATAATACTCCTCGGTTTGCCTGGCTGAAAACTGTATTTGAAGCAGCAGATGTTGATGGTAATGGCATAATGTTAGAAGATACATCTGTGGAGCTCATAAGAAGCTCAACCCACTTAAAAGAATCCAAGATTAGGTTAAAATTCAAGGAAATCCAGAAGAGCAAAGAGAAACTGACAACGCGAGTAACAAAAGAGGAATTCTGTGAGGTGTTCAGTGAACTTTGCACAAGGCCTGAAGTTTATTTCTTACTGGTGCAGATATCTAAAAACAAAGAGTACCTGGATGCAATGACCTCATGCTGTTTTTAGAAGCTGAGCAAGGAGTGACTCACATCACAGAAGGAAATGTGTCTGGAATCATCGCCGGTACGAGCTCTCTCAAGAAGGGCGCTCGAAAGGCTTCCTTGCAATCGATGGATTTACCCAGTACTTGTTGTCCCCAGAATGTGACATTTTGATCCAGAGCACAAAAAAATTGTCCAGGACATGACGCAGCCTTTGTCACACTACTACATCAACGCCTCCCACAATACATATCTGATAGAAGACCAGCTCAGAGGGCCAGCTGATATCAATGGCTATGTCAGGGCTTTGAAGATGAGCTGTCGGAGCATTGAACTAGACGTCTGTGATGGCCCAGATAACGAACCCATTGTCTGTAACCGTAACAACATGACATCGCCGCTCGCCTTCCGGAACGTTATTGAGGTGATAAACAAACTGGCCTTTTTTTGCCTCAGAATACCCCCTGATGTCTCTGCCTGGGGAACCACTGTCGCTACAACAGCAGAAGGTAGTGGTACAACACATGAAAAAGGTCTTTGGAAACAAACTGTACACTAGAGGCACCTTTATCCTCAGAAGTCTACCTCCCGTCGCCTGAGAAACTGAAATGAAGATCATCGTGAAGGGGAAGAAGCTGCCCAGCGACAGGATGTATTGGAAGGAGAAGTCACGATGAAGACGAGAGGCTGAGATATCCCGGAGGCTGTCAGAAGACGTTTCAAGGGAACCCAAGCTGATCTGCTCTCCAGAGAACTGTCTGACTTGGTGTCCCTATGCAAATCTGTCCAATACAAAGACTTTGAGACATCCATGAAGGCTCAGAACTACTGGGAAATGTGCTCCTTCAGTGAGGGCAGAAGCCAGTCGTATTGCAAATGAGTCCCTGAAGACTTTGTCAACTACAACAAAAGGTTCTGTCCAGGGTGTACCCCAGTGCTATGAGGATAGACTCTAGTAACTTAAATCCTCAAGATTTTTGGAACTGTGGGTTGCCAGATAGTGGCAATGAACTACCAGACCCGGGGCCTATGATGGACCTGCACACTGGCTGGTTTCTGCAGATGGGGGCTGTGGCTACGTTCTCAGGCCTTCAGTGATGCGCGAGGAGGTCTCTTACTTCAGTGCAAACACCAAGGGCATTGTTCCCGGGGTCTCTCCCCAAGTCCTACATGTCAAAATAATCAGTGGCCAGAACTTTCCAAAGCCCAAGGGTGCCTGTGCAAAAGGGGACGTTATAGACCCCTATGTCTGCATAGAAATACATGGGATTCCTGCAGACTGCACTGAACAAAGAACTAAAACTGTTCAGCAAAACAGTGATAACCCCATTTTTGATGAAAGCTTTGAGTTCCAGATCAACCTGCCCGAGCTGGCCATGATCCGCTTCGTCGTTCTGGATGATGACTACATTGGGGATGAGTTCATAGGGCAGTACACCATCCCGCTGGAGTGCCTGCAGCCCGGCTACAGGCACATACCGCTGCGCTCTTTCGTTGGTGACATCATGGAGCACGTCACCCTCTTTGTTCACATTGCCATAACCAACCGCAGCGGGGGTGGGAAGGCCCAAAAGCGTAGCCTCTCGGTGAGGATAGGCAAGAAAGCAAGGGAGTACACCATGCTGAGGAACACTGGGCTCAAGACCATTGATGACATATTTAAGCTGGCTGTGCATCCTCTTCGAGAGGCTACTGACATGAGAGAAAACATGCAGGTATGGCACTTTGGTTGGGTGTGTTGGCCTGTCCTGACTATGGAAGGGAAAATCCTGGTGTGGGATGCTGGTAGGGCAAACTTGCTGAAGGTAGTGAAGCTTCAGACCCGAAGCTGTTGTCAGCTTTTAACTGGTGATTAACAGGTGTTATCTAACAAACCCATGTGGGTTTAGTCAGAAATGTTGTATGTCTTCTCCAAACATGCTTTACTGGTTGGTTTTGTCTGATAAAGCAGAACTGTGCAACCTGCACTAGGTTGTGGTCCTGCTCTGGCAGGAGGGTTGGACTTAATGATCTCCAGAGATCCCTTCTAACCCCTAACATCCTGTGATCCTGTGAACTGGGAGTACGTTTGTGTTCTCAGGCCTTAAAAACTTCATTTTCTTTCTGGAAAGCATCATCAAGGTTTCATTTTACTACCTGAGTGAGGATTATGCTTTCATTTTTTTCTGGGTGAGCATAAAAACAGTCGATGTGTCACTAAGGTTGTCACTGGGGTTGTTTAATCTGGAGAAAAGGAGGCTGAGGAGTCTTTCTGCCTTTCTGCAACTCCCTGAAAGGAGGTTGAAGCCAGGTAAGGATTGGTGTCTTCTCGCTAGTAAAAAGTGACAGGACAAGAGAAAATGGCCTCAAGGGAGGCTTAGATTGCATAGTAGAAGAAGCCACTGGAAGGATTCTCTAACAGTGGAATGGGCTCCCTAGGGAGGTGGCTGAATACTTGTCCCTGGAGGTGTTTAAAAGATGCAGAGGTTTGGTGCTGAGGACCATGGTTTAGCACCAGCCTTGGCAAAGTTAGAGAATGATTGGACTCAGTGATCTTATAGGTCTTTTCCAACCAAAACTGTTCTAAGATTCTAAGGTCTTGTACACCCCTGTAAAAGAGCAGCGAGTTTCCCTGAGTGTGTGTTGCCTTTTCTTGCCTAGAAACAAAACTGAACAGTGTTAAGCAGTGAGTTTTCTTGCATAAACAGCTGAAATCATCCACAGCTCTCTCCTTGCTAAAGACACAGAAACAGTTCCTTGTTCTTCCTTGAAAGCAGGCGATGAACATGCAGCAGCACATCACTGACCCTGCTCCTCTGGGCAGTCAAAAGCAAATTACATGTTGGCAGCTGGAAACGTTTGCAAGATGACATAAGTTTTAAATCACTCTCAAGGGAGGAGTCAGAGCATATTTTTAAGAATGGGAAACTCTTCCCAGCCTTTGCTTTCTTGCAGGCCTTGAAAGTGGCTGGTTGGAACTGTTGCCTGCACCTTCTGTCTGTAGGTCAGGCACTATATGGGAACTGTAGGAGGAGAAATACTCCTAATATGACTCAGATAGCGTTAAAGTGCCTTCTGAGCAAAATGTCACTGCAAGGTCTTGTTCTTTCAAGACACAGTCACTGGATTTAAGTGCATGAAAATGCATTTGATGAATGAGCAAAGTCTTTGTTAACTAGCTGGCCATGTTCTTGTGGCTGCTATTTCAGCAAGGTTAGGGGGGAACATTTGCAAGGTATGGATGTTTAGACTGTGCATCTTGATAACTCTGTGGGACTTGAAGAAGATGAATGTTGAGACCTTGTCAGCTATACATCCACTGGCTTGAAAAATAAATGAATCTTAGAATCCTAGAATGGTTTGAGTTGGAAGAGACCTTAAAGATCATCTAGTGTAAGTTGCAGCAAAAGAGGTTCCGCCTCAACACAAGGGGGAACTTCATTACTGTAAGGGTCACAGAGCACCAGAACAGGCTCCCCAGGGAGGTCACGGAGTCTCCTTCTCTTGAGACTTTCAAGGCCTGTCTGGATGTGTTCCTCTGTGATCTGTGTTAGAGAGTATTGTCCTGCTCTGGCAACCCCTAATGTCCTATGATCCTATGTTCTAGTTCCAACCCCCTGTCATGGGCAGGGATGCCTTCCTCTAGACTAGGTTGCTCAAGGCCCTGTCCAACCTGGGCAAGGAGGGGACATCCACAACCTCCGCAGACAACCTTTTCCAGTGTCTCACCACCCTCACTGTAAATAATTTTTTCTTAATCTGAAGTCTAAATCTGCCTTTTTCTAGCTTAAAGCCATTGCTCCTTTTCCTATTACTCCAACCCCTGGCCACAAGTTACTGCCCTTACTCCACGCTCTGGGGAGCAATGGCTGTTCTGACTCCTGTAAAAAGTCCCATCTGGGCTTTCTTGTAGTCCCCCTTCAGATACTGGAAGGCTGCTATAAGGTCTCTCAGGAGCCTGCTTTTCTCCACGCTGGACAGCCTCGACTCTCTCAGCCTGTTCCCATAGGAGAGGTGTTGCAGCCCTCTGATCAACTCCTTTAGGAGCACTCCAGCAGTTCAATGTCCTTCTTGCATTGTGGTCCCCAGAAGTGGATGCAGTACTCCAGGTAGGGTCTAAAAAGAGCTGAGCAGAGGAGGGGAACCCCCTCCTTCATCCTGCTGGTCACACATGTTGTGTTTGGTTTGACCTGCATATCCAGGATTAATTTTCTTATGTATGATCCACGAAGGGGAAAAGATTGTTTAGCTTGTTTGTGTTTCTTCGTGATGTGGTAATGCAAGGCCAAAACAGTGTGGGTTTTTTTCCCCCTGCTTGCCTTTCCCATGGGAAATATGAGGTCTGTCAAACTCATTCTTGCTGGAGGATGACAATGATGGGAGAACAAAGTGATTACAGCAGCAAAAGCAACTGGGAAGAGAAGTAGCTTTTAGTGCTGATGGTTTAGTATGCTGGGGATCAGTTGGGGCTGAGTTTGCAATGCAGTTGGGGATGGATTTGCTTTCCTCTAGGCCTAAAGGAAAGCTGGAGCTGGCAGCAGATGTGGCTGTGGAGAAAGGTGCTGATTGAGAATTCCTCTGTGTCAGCACCCTGGGGTCTGTGGGGCCCAGAGGTGGTGGACAGTGGGGTACCATTGGCCCACATCAGTGGGGAGCAGCAGGCAACACCAAGGAGGTCCTGGCAGGCAGGAAGGGCCAAGTGGCAAGCAGCAGGTGGTATTGAAGTGTTCCTTTTCCTTCTGGCAGAATGCTATGGTGTCTGTGAAGGAGCTGTGTGGACTGCCGCCCATCGCCAGCCTCAAGCAGTGCATCCTGACCCTCTCCTCGCGCCTCCTCAGCGGGGACAACACGCCCTCCGTCACCCTCTGCATGAAGGATGCCTTTCCTTACCTAGAGCCTCTGGGGACCGTGCCCGACGTGCAGAAAAAGGTCCTGGCAGCCTATGACCTGGTAGGTGCTTCCCACTGCTACCTCTGCCACTCCCACCATGGACAACATGGCAGGTGGTGCTCGCTGGTTTCTTTGTGTCCAAACACGTAAACAGTCAGAGTCTTCATAGAATGTCAGGGGCTGGAAGTGACCTCCAAAGATCATCTGGTCCAGCTCCCCCGCCAGAGCAGGATCACCTAGAGCAGATCACACTGGAGCACATTCAGATGTTTCTTGAATATCTCCAGAGAGGGAGACTGCACAACCTCCCTGGGTAGCCTGTTCCAGTGCTCTGTTGCCCTCACAGAGAAAAAATTCTTCCTCAGGTTCACATGGAACCTCCTATGCCTCAACTTCCACCCATCGCCCCTTGTCCTGTCACTGGGCATCACTGAGAAGAGGCTGGCCCCATCCTCCTGGCACTCACCCCTTCCATATTAATAAACATGAATTGGGTCACTCCTTGGTCTCCTTCTCTCCAAGCTAAAAAGCCCCAGCTCCCTCAGTTTCTCAAATGGCTTAGGCCGTGCCAAATAGGCTTAGAGTCCAGGGAGGTTCTCCTCCTAGTCAGATCACATGTGGAGGAGTGGGTTCAGTTCTGGGCTCTTTGGTTCAAGAGAGACAGGGAGCTAGTGGAGAGTGTCCAGTACAAAGATGCTGAAGGATGTGAATCATCTCTGTGGGGAGGAAAGGCTGGGAGACCTGAGGCTGTTTAGCCTGGAGAAGAGCAGAGAAAGGAACTTCCCAGTGCTCATCAATAGCTGAAGGGTGGGGAAGAATAAGATTCTTCCAGATTCTTTTCAGTGATGCTCAGTGACAGGAAAAGGGGCAATGGGGGCAACCTGGAACCCATCTGAACTTGAGGAGAAACTTCTTTGCTGTAAAGGTGCCATTGTCCTGGGCCAAGCTGCCCAGAGAGGTTGTGGAATCTGGGTGACCCTGCTTTAGCAGAGGGGGTTTAGCTAGATGATATCCCAAAGTCACTTCCAACCCCCAACAGTACTGGGATTCTGTGAAGTCGTCCTTTAATCACCAAAATACAACACTGGGCTTTTTGTTCATGTCTCTTTTTTTAAACACAGTGGTGACTGGCACAGGTTGGTGCTCACAGAGGTCTTTGTTTACAAAATTAGCAGCAGCTCAGTCTGTGCTGGTGGCTGCTGGTCATTGTCCTTGGGAAGCAGGAGTATTTGTGCACTGCAGCAGAGAGCAAGGCCCTGAGACAAGGAACTGTAGCTCCCAATCAAGGCTGACCTATTCCCTTTCAGACACCTTTTAGCTGCACTGTTAAGAAGTGCCCATGGCCCTGCCAGCCCGAGTCAGTGTTGCCCTCAGGAACAGCACAGCAAAGTTGGAAGGGAGGTTTTAAAACCACCTTGTTTTTTTTGCATGGGAAGGAGAGGTTGGTGTGGTCCAGGAGTACTTTCACAAAGATAGAGACAAACTGGAGTTGCTCCAGGTGAGTGCTGCTGCTCAGCATTGTACAGCATATGTCACTGCTGTGGGTGACTGAGCAACAGCTGTGGGTGGCTTCCTGTGGCAGAAGATGCTGTCACGTTGTGCCCCTTGGGCTATGAGGCCACACCTCACTTCTCATCTTTAGAAGATGGTCTGCAGCAGCTGATAGCAAGCTGCACAGTTTAGCCCTGGCTTAAATGTGACACTGTAGAAACCAATGTATTCAGAATTGCTTCCTAAAGGGAACAAGTCCTGAAAGTAGTCAAGTTCACCATGAGTCAGCAATGTGCTCTTGTGGCCAAGGCAAATTGTCTCCCGATGTCCATTAAGAAGACAGTGGCCAGCAGTTTGATGAAAGTTCTCCTCCTCTATGCTGCCGCCTTATGGATCACTGGGTCCAGTTCTGGGCTCCCCAGTTTGACAGAGACAAAGAACTACTTGAGAGAATCCAGTGGAGGCTACAAAGATGCTGAGGGGTCTGGAGCAGCTCTGTGAGGAGGAAAGGCTGAGATACCTGGAGCTGTTTAGCCTGGAGAAGAGCAACCTGAGAGAGGGTCATCTGAATGCTGATCATCACTAGCTAAAAAGTGGGGGGCAAGAAGATGAGCCCAGACTTTTTTCAGTGGTGCTTAGTGACAGGACAAGGGACAGTGGGAACAAGAGAGGTAGTGGAGTCTCCTTCTCTGGAGCGATTCCAAACCACCTGGACTTTGTGATGCTAGGTGACCTGTTGTGCGTAACCCTGCTTTGGCAGGGGAGTTAGACTGGTTGATCTCCAGAGGTCCTTTCCAACTCCCTGGGAATTCTGTGAAGAGGGAGACACTGATATTGATTAAAAGAGAAATACTACAACCCTTGCATTCCTTCCAATTGTTTGTGTTACTTGGAGATGATTGAGTTATGCTGATAAATTACTGTCTGTAGCAATACAGTGTTGTCCTGCTCTGGCAGGGAGGTCGGACTTGATGATCTCCTTGGGTCCCTTCCAACCCCTAACATCCTATGATCCTGTGAGTACCAGAACAAGGGTCTGCAGATCCAGTCAATTGGAATGTTTTAAACTGGACTTTTACTGGGTAGATTCATTGGGTGGTGTGATTATCTGCTTGAAGGAGCTGATGCCACATAAATATTTTTTTCTGTCTTTGGAGGCCTGTGTCACCCCTTATCTTTGCAGTTATATACTGTAGAGGACACATGGGACATTTCAAGGCCTCCTTCGTGCTTTGGAAGCAGTTTTTCAGTTTAAATAGGTGAATGACCACTTTTGGATGCAGACAAAAACACTTGTAGAGCTGCTTTAAATTATGTTTGCTCTCACATTTGCCTCTCACGGCAAAAGATGTACCCTGGATGTCAAGAGACAGTAGAAGGAGTTTACAATCAGAGAAGGAGAAGGGAATCCTTCCCTAGATGTTTCAGGGCTGCCTGGAGATGTAGTTCTGGTTAACTTTAAATTACCTTAAACCACTCTGGGTGGGGCAGCCTCTTACTTTGCTAAAACATTTTGCTTCTGAAAAAGCAAAAAAGCCAGAAGTGAGAAATGTTTTTCTTGTGTTTGGTATTTACCTTCTGAGGCAATGCCAGCAGCAGAATGCTGAAATCTATTTAGCCTTTTCTGTGCTTAAATCATGAACTGCCTCTATCAGTCATCCTCTTTGAAAAGACACTGTGGGGAGGAGTCTGTGGTTTTGATAGTGAGAAAGGTCTCTTCCTTCCTTTGGTGTTTGTAATGATTTGATGCAATCCAGAGCATATTTCTTTTTAACAGTAATACTATTTTTTCCCTTTTTTTTTTCCGTCCATAAATGAGACCACAAGGAGAAGTTGGTGGCAAGTGATATGAAATAGTTTTTACTCATTTATTTTTATTTAAAGTATCATTCAATACAAAGTATCCAAGGTTCAGCCCTTGAAGTTGGTAAATATGGCCTCAACGAGCTGGATCCACCAGTGCTTGCTATGTCTGTTTGATTCCCCAGAAGTATCTCTACATTACAAACACTTTTTGGGTGTCAAGGCCTGAGAGCCAATATTGATACATAAAAAGAAAGCTGTTGGCTGTAGAATCATAGAATGCACTGGGTTGGAAGACACCTCTAGAGGCTAGCTAGTCCAATCCTGCAGTCATCAGGGACATCCCCAACTAGATCAGGTTGCTCTTAGCCCCATCAAGCCTGTCCTTGAAGTCTCCAGGGGTGGGATCCCTACCACCTCCCTGAGCAAACTGTTCCAGTGTTCCACCATCCTCAAAGGACTTCTTCCTAATGTCCAACTTAAATCTACCCTTCTCTAGTTTAAGACCATTGCCTCTTGTCTTGTTGTTACAATCCATTGTAAGCAGTCCCTCTCCAGCTTTCCTGCAGGCTCCCTTCAGGTACTGGAAGGCTGCTATTAGGTCTCTCTGGAGCCTTCTCTTCTCCAGGCCGAATAACCCCAACTCTCTCCACCTTTCTTTGCAGAAGAGGTGTTCCAGCTCTCTGATAATTTTTGTGGCCTTTCTCTGGACACTCTCGATCTGGTCCCTTTCCTTCTTGTGTTTGGGCCCTCATAGCTGGACATAGTACTCCAGGTGGGGTCTTACCAGAGCAGAGCAGTGGCAGAATCACTTCCCTTGACCTGCTAGCCACAATTCTTTTGATGTAGCCCAGTATGCCATTGGCTTTCTGGGCTGCAAGTGCCCATTGCTGGCTCATGTTAAGCTTCTTGCCCACCATCACCTCTAGATGTTGGCCTTCCTGCTGTAATAGTGGCCTGTACCTCTTAATTGCTTTTACAGTGAAATGAAAAAAAGGGTTGGCACTAAATTGGGCAGTGGGAAGCTGTTATTATAGGGCTGCCTCATTCTTTGGACTCCTTAGCCCAGGTATTACAGAATCACAGAATGTCAGGGTCTGGAAGGAATCTCATCTAGTCCAACTCCCCTGCCAGTGCAGGATTGCCTGGAACAGATCACACAGGAACGCATCCAGGTGGGTCTTGAATATCTCCAGAGAGGGAAACTCTATAGCCTCTCTGGGCAACCTGTTCCAGTATTTTGTCACATTTACAGAGAAAAAAAAAATCTTCCTCATGTTTCCATGGAACTTCCTGTGCCTCAACTTCCACCTATTGCCCCTTGTCCTGTCATTAGACATCACTGAGCAGAGCCTGGCTTCATCCTCTTGGCACTCACCCTTTACATATTTATAAGCAAGAATGAGGTCACCTCTCAATCTCCTCTTCTCCAAGCTAAAGAGCCCCAGCTCCCTCAGGCTCTCCTCATAAGGAAGATGTTCCATTCCTTTATAATTTCTGTGGCTCTGCACTGGACTCTCTCAAGCAGTTCCCTATCCTTCTTGAACTCAGGAGCCTAGAACTGGACATGATATTCCAGATGTGGCTTCAGCATGGCAGAGCAAAGGAGGAGGAGGAGAACCTCTCTCGACCTACTAACCACAACCCTTCTAATACACCGCAGAATGTCATTGACTTTCTTGGCCACCATAGCACATTGTTGGCTCATGGTCAACCTTCTATCCACTAAGAGCCCCAGATAACATAAATTCCTAGCCAATCTTCCTCACCACCTCTGAAAACATCATGGATTTCACCTTAAAAGTCTGCTTTGAGAATAATCTCTGATAAAAACACCCCAAACATGCCAGAATTCTTTTTTTCCCTTGCAGGAAATTGCCAACTGAATTTAGTTTTGAGTTGGGTTTTGATTTTTTTTCTCATGGAAACACCATGCCTAGGTGTTTAATGGGGCGTGGACAGGACTGACAGTCCAGGCAAATGGAGGTGCAAAGTCTCAGACCTGCCACCACTATCTAGAGAACAATCCACTGTCTGTTCCCTCTTACTCAGCCTCAGCCTTGTGCAGAGGCACAACAGACAAAGGCCACTTTATGCCGTTCGTTTGTTTTTTTCCTGGGCAATCAATTTTACCATTGTGTTGTATTGTAAATATTTTCTTTTGAGAGAGTCTTATTAAAATAAAGTTTAATGGAAGAGAAGCTTAAAGAACCAGAATGATTTCCCAGAATGTCTTAGCCAACAGGCAGTGGGATCAGCATTTTGAGAAGAATGGTAATGTCTAGGGTGCTGCTGGAGACTCAGTTGCTGTATTTGATAGCAGTGGTGTTGTTGGCACAGGTATTGGTCCGTGTACACTAGCAGAAGTCTGCTGAGGTGTGTGTGGAGAAGACCTGCTCTTTCTTCTTTGATTTGGTCCTTTCAGGTTTCTTTGTCTTGATGCAGGTGTGACAGCTGTGTAGTAAAATTCATGTTTTTATGCCCACGTTGCAGTGGTGTAGTGGAACTCAACTGTTTCTGTGTCTTGAGAAGGAAGAGACTTTATTTTTGCTACTTTATTTCTGCAAAGGAGAGCAGAGGATGGGATTTGCCAAGACCAAGGAGATAAGGTGGAGCATTGGCAGTAGACATAAACCATTTTGAAACTACCAGAAATACAAACTGAAACCATTCATTTCAATGTACAGCTTTGGCTGATGCCATACGTAGAATGGGTGGATGAATTCCAGTAACATTGTCTTCGATTCCCACACAGACTTCCTAGGACAATGCAGTGTGTGACTTACAGAGCTGCTCTTCAGGCCTTTCCCCCTCATTGGTGGCCATGCATGGGAGGATGGTCGCTCAGATGGGCAGTACCTGCAGGATGCCTTAGAACCAATCAAATGGATGCCAGTTCTCATTGATCACACCTCAAAAGAGGATGTTCTCCATCTGAGGAGAGAGGTCCAGCTGGACCTGACAGATGGTTGAATTATTCATTGCAAACACTTACCCTGTGAAGTTGGGATGTTTTTTTCAGTTGAGAGATGTTCAGAAACAGATTGTGGTTTCTCTGCCTGCATAATATGTTACTGCCCTGATGCAAGCATGCACAAACCCGGGGACGCTTGTGCCCTTTGCTTTGCAATCATTGGCTCAGTGTTGGTTTTCCTCCAAGATCAAATGACTGAATAATTTTCAAATCAAAATGGTTTTGTGGTCATAAAAGTGGACTTGCTTTTACCCAACCTCCTGCCTTATGTGTATATAGAAGCTTTTCTAGGGAAATTAAAAAACGCTCCAAGCATCTTTCACATTTTTAAACCATAAACAGCAAAAAGTGTAAAAAGAGGTTGAATAGAGGAGCTCTTTGCTACATAAACTCATACTGACATAAATATTTCTCTCTGGAAGTGAACTTGTTAATTTGAAGCAGAGAGGTACAGATGGGCAGCGTGTCTGCAGGTGCTGCTGAGAGATGGCAAAGTAGTGAGAAATATTTTGGTCAGCAGGTAGAGGGATTGGGGTTTTGAGAAGAGAAGCAATGTCTAGGATGCTGCTGGAGAATCATTTGGATATTTAATAGCAGTGGTTTTGTTGGCACAGGTATTGGTCCACGCACCCCAGCAGAAGTCTGCTGAGGTGTGTGTGTGGAGAGGACCTGCTCTTTGTCCATTTTCAGAGTGGTCTTTTACGTTTCTTTTGTCTTGAAGCATGCATGATGGCTCTCTATTCCCAGGCAGAGAGTCCATTTTCCCAGTTTATGTCACTGCAAAATGGCTAAATGGGTTTTTGTGAGCTTTTACACTGCAATCTGTGTTTCAGCTAGGACAGAGTTGTCCCCAAAGGAACGTTTTTCACAACTCTGAGTAGCTGAAGAAGAGGAATATTGCAGAGCAGAGCATCCCCTGCCAAAGAAGTGTCACAATGCACTGACGTCAAACACAGTCCAGTACATGGACGCTGTCTCAAATCTGTTTTTTTCCATCCAAAATTGGATATGGACTGGGAAAGTAATTATCCTGAGTCTTTCTCTGCTTCTTAGAATTCTCATTTACCCATTTCTCTCATAGTTTCTCTCTCTAACAGCTGACATCTCCCAGTCCCTTCAAACGCAAGACCTGGAAATGGTCAGATCAGAACTTTTCTCACAGAATGAAGTTCCAGTTGGGTACTTGAGTTACACTGCTTTAGCATAGGCAGATTGGAAGCTGAGCCTTCCCCTTGCTCCTCCACTGCTTCCATTGTTTTATAGACTGCTGGTCTGCGTGTACCAAATTCCATCCTGCAAGGCTCTGACAGCACATTTCCCAGAAATATTTCTAAGTAAAACTGTGAAATTGGAATTCAAGGTGAACTTTATTCAGTTCCTTCTGCAGGCTGTGTCAGTAAGGTGTTGTAGATGTTTCCATCTGATGTAGCCATCCCTGACAGCTGTCCTTTTGCTGGGCTGTTGCAGGGAAAGGCTCAGATGCAGAAACCTGTCTGGAAGCATACTGAGACAGCTATGAGGTGGACTGGTGCCCACTGTTTCTTCCCATGTCCTGGCATCTTGTTTCCTTCTCTGCAGGACTTGCTGCCAGGTGGTTGATTACCCAGCTGATCCTTGTCCCAGATGTCTGTGAGAGATGCTCGGTGCTACAGGGCGAATCCTGTGCCCATTTTCTTGAGTTCAGCTTGCTCTTCAGCTGCTTTCCCACACTGGTTGGGTTTTTTTGTAGCCCTTTTGATTTTTGTCTGGTTTGGGATGGGTTTTTTCATGGGTTTGGGTTTTGTTGGGTTTTTTGTTTGTTTGAATTTTGTTGTTGTTGTTGTTGTTGCATTTTGGTTTTGGCTGGTTTTGTTTCTTTCAGGGTATTTTTGGTCGTAGAGGTATGATGTGGTACTCCTTACCTAGGCAAACTCTTTTGTGTCAATGAAAGGCATAGGAGACTGAGACAGCAGCTGTGAGGAGACACCTAAGAGAAAGCTTCTTGTCAGCTTTGTGTTCAGTTTCTCTCCTAAGTTTTGGAATATTGATGAGAGGATTCTTTGAACTGCCTCTTTTGTATCTTCCCAGCAGGAGCAGTGCTTTAATTTGCCACCAGGTGTTTTCTTTCCTGTCTTTTTTTTTTCCTGTTGTTTTTTGTTGGGAAGCCTCTGCTGTGTTAATTTCCTCACCTGTTTTTGGCTTGTGGAGCAGTTTATAATGAAAAGGAGAAATTGGTCTCTAGCACAGGAGTTCACTCAAGTAAAAAGAAATAGCACTTTTTGTTCTCTTTGTATCAGTCCTATGATTAAACTGCTTTTAATACAGACAGCAAATGAAGCTGTTAATTCCTTCTGAATAAAATTATGATGTCTTCAGTATTCAGATATTTCAAATTTCACTTAGAATGTGTTTGTAATTAACACTTAACAGAAGTGACAAGGTAAACCATGGAAGCAATGGGATTCTAAATTCAATATTTCATACTTTATTCAAACACATGAGGCAGATCAGTGTCGTTTTTCAGCCCATGCTCTGTTCCACTTTCTGGGGCTCATATACCTGGCGTGAGAGAGCTCCCAGGTGTAATCAGCTCTTGTGAGCAGCCAGCGTGGTTGTAACACAGTGCTTCAGGTATTACACACAGAACCACACAAAATGTCGCAGCTGGAAGGGACCTTGAGAGGTCATCCAGTCCAACTCCTCTGCCAGAGCAGGAATCTATACCAGATCACACAGGAACATGTCCAGGAAGGTTTTGAATATCTCAAGAGAGGGGGACTCCACAACGCCCCTGGGCAGCCTGTTCCAGTGTTCTGTCACCCTTACAGTGAAAAAATTCCTCCTCACGTTTACACAAAACTTTCTATGTCTCAATTTCCACCCATTGCCCCTTGTCCTGTCATCATGCATCACCGAGCAGAGCCTGGCTCCATCCTCCTGGCACTTGCCTGTTACTCTCCTCTTCTCCAAGCTTCCTCAGGCTCTCCTCATAAGAGACATGTTCCATTCCCATCTTGGTAGCTCTGCACTGGACCCTCTAAAGCAGTTCTGTGTCCCTCTTGAACTAGATGGCCTAGAACTGGACACAATACTCCAGATGTGCCCTCACCAGGACAGAGTAGAAGGGCAAGAGAACCTTTCTTGACCTACTAACCACAGCCCTTCTAATGCACCCCAGAATGGCATTGCCCCTCCTAGCCATAAGTACACATTGCTGGCTCATCGTCAACCTCCCATCAACTAAGGCCCCCCAATCCTTTTCCCTTTTGCTGCTTTCCAACAGGTCAGTCCCCAACCTATACTGGTCCATGGGGCTGTTCTTTCCCAGGTGCAAGACTCTACACTTATCCTTGTTGAATTTCATTCAATTTCTCCCTGCCCAGCCCTCCAGCCTGTCCAAGCCTCGCTGAATGGCAGCACAACCTTCTGGTGTGGCAGCCACTCCATCCAGTTTGATGTCATCAGCAAACTTGCTGACAGTTCACTCTGTGCCCTCATCCAGGTCATTGATGAATATATTGAACAGAACTGGTCCCAGTACTGACCTCTGTGGGACCCCACTAGTCACAGGTCTCCAACTAGACTCCATCCCACTGACCACAACTCTCTGACTTCTTTCCTTCAAGCAGTTCCCAAGCCACCTCGCTACCTGATCATCCAGACCACACAGGTAGATGGAGATGAACTGGGTTTAGGTTTCCTGCCCTCAGCACTGTGCAAGAATATTGACATGGAAGAAGCTATTTTGCAGGGGACAAGCTAACCTCTGCAGATGAGGCTGTGTGCTGCTCGTTCCCATTAGTTTGTTGAACGTGACATGTACTTCTGGGACTCGTGCCACATGCGTCCTTTGTCAGCCTGAACAGCCTTTTATTCACTCCTTGTCATGGGAGCGTTTCTGGCACTGCAGCCTCTCCAGGAGGGTTAGAACCTCCAGGACTTAGAGAAATGGCTGTGCCTCTGCTCCCATGGAAACGTGGCAGGGGTCCCTCAAGGGTGGATCGGGCCATCCTTTGTTCCCACAGAGCTCTGCGTCGCTGTGGCTGCTGAGGGAGCACAGAGGGGACCTGGGGACACGGTGCCCAGTATTGACATTAGCAGGATCCCAAGTGGTGTCAAGATGTGTGGTAGTTTTTCCCACTCAGCCTTCTTTCCTGCTGCTTACTCTAATAGGCCCCATCCATCAGGAGGGCTGTGAGATTTCTCCCTGGAAAGGTAACTCCATAAATCATACCACAGCCGGAGACTTTCAAGCCCACTTTTGCCAGCAATATTTCAGAATCCACCAGCCTGTGCTGAAGAGTGAGTTTTCTGAGGTTTGCATACCACACCCACTCAGCTCCTCTTACACTGCTGGTAAGGCAGGTGCCTTTTCAGATCCCCATGCCAGAATCAGGTTTGTGTGCTTTCACTCCTATTTTTGTCCATTCTCTTGCCCCTCCATGGTTACATTAAACAATCACTTGGTGAAGTTCATCACCTTCTTCCTGATGTGGGAAATGCAAGGATCCTGAGCAGCCTCATCAGCTTCAGCAGCTGCTAAAGATTTTCACATTGGCTCCAAGTGGACCCAGGCATCAGTATCCACCTTCTGAAGGTTACATTTTAGTAGCTGTTGGGAGGTTAATCCCTTGAAGCTCAGTGTTCAGGAGGTTGTATCCAGGCAGAGGTTGGTCTCTTCTCCTGGGCACCCAGAGACGGAACAAGAGAGCACAGTCTCAAACTGCACCGGGGCAGGTTTAAGCTGGACGTTAAGAAGAAATTCTACACGGAAGGAATGATTGCCCATTGGAGCAGCTTGCCAGGGGAGGTGGTGGAGTCACCATCCCAAGAGGTGTTTAGGAGGAGGCTGCATGAGGCACTGAGTGACATGGTTTAGTTAGAAGGGTTAGGTGATAGGTTGGACTCCATGATCCTAGAAGTCTTTTCCAACCTGTTTGATTCTGTGATTCTGTAATGCTCTGGTGGAGCATGAGTTTCCTGAGGGAGCAGGATGTCCCTTGCTCTTTGAGGGTCACTCACTGCACTCCCACTGCCACTTAGGAGCTGGCATTAAGCAGCAGCCTAATGAGCTGCAAACAGATGGCTGAGATTTAAACAACTGCCCCAAGAGCAGTGCTCAGCCTGGGGCAGGGCAGACTAAAGGTGTGTGGGAATTAATGCTGGAAACGTCAGAAAGCTCACTCTTTAAGTTCAGGACAGGTTAGTGGAAACTGGGCTTGAAAATCTCATGCTGTGGCATGATTTGTAGAGTTACCTTCACAGCAGAAAATCTCCTGATGGACAGGACCAAGCAGAGGTATCTATGCTCAACGTGCTGCACCGCTGGCAGGCGTCCCCCACTGCAGTCAGGAATGCTGCCAAAACTGCTGCCTGCTGTGTCCAGCATGGGAGCATGTGCAGGACAGTAGCTGAGGCTCTCACTTGATGGGTTGTTAACATTAATTCTGGTGAACAGTTGTTAGTATTAGCTTTTTAGGTGGCCTTTACTATGTTTGCTTACTAACTATTCCCCAAGATGCTACCGTGGGTGTAGGTGAAAACGTGTGGGAGGGGAAACTGTAAAAGTTGATTTTCAGATCAATTTGGCTGGGTTTGGGTGGTTGGATCAGTTCTGTTGCCAGGATTTTCACACAGTCTTTTCAAGAGTATCTGTTGTGATGTGCTTTAATAAAAAATATACAAGCAGACCAAACCCCCACCCTATGCTATAATTTCATTCCTGGATAGCAGTTGCTTGTCTCTTGTGCTCATATCTCTATGGATCAGTCTCTGGTTTCTCAGAGTGAACACCTAGGCTGCAGCCTTGCACCCACCCATCTCTTACATCCTTGCACTAGTCCATCTCTTACCACTGGTAGAAAGCTGAATCATAGAATGTTAAAGGTTGAAGTTGACCTCCAGAGGTAGAGTTCACCTGCCTTCCCAAAGCAGGATCCCCTAGGGTAGTTCACACAGAAATGCATGCATGTGGGGTTTAAAAGTCTCCAGAGAAGGAGACTTCACAGCCTCTCTAGGCAGCCTGTTCCAGTGCTCTGTCACCCTCACCTCAACATGAGGAGTAACCTTCTGTGTTCCAGTTTGTAGACATTGCTCCTTATCTTATTGTTGCTGACCACTGAGAAGAGATTTTCCCCATCCACTCTGCACTCACTTCTCAGATATTTGTATACATTTGTCAGATCTCCTCTCAGTTTTCTCTTCTCCAGACCAGACAGCCCCAGGTCTCTCAGTCTCTTTCCATGGGAGAGCTGCTCAAGTCCCCCAGTCATCCTTGTGGCTCCCCGTTGGACTCTCTCCAGAAGGTCCCTGTCTCCCTTGAACTCTCACACCCACAGATCTTGTTGGGAGCAAGGACTGATGGGTCATGGTATCAGAGGTGGTGAAGACACTGTAGGCCCACCAAAACCACATCACAGTTGGTGCAGGGTGTGTTATCTCTAGCTAGTGCTTTATTTCCTAGAGGAACCTGTGAGGGGGGAGTGCCAAGTGGTACAGTAAAGGCATTCCCTAACCCAAATCACTGAGCTGATGAACCCTGGCGATTTGTCATGGGACAAAAGCTACTTGTTTTTGTCAAGATCACTGCCAAGCAGGAAGACAGGAGTGGGTTAAATTCTGTCATGTGGTTTGTTTTTAATTGCTTACTGTTGCTGAGGTGAGAGCAGTGAGACTTTGATGTCAGAATCAAAGGAGCAGAGAAGGCTGCTCTCCTCACTCTGCACTGAGGGGAAGAAAACTGGCATCCTATTGTCTTCATGTTTGAGAGTCCTAAACCAGGCTTGCCAGAAACTTCTGGGAGCAGCTCCAGTAGTTACAAAATCATAGAACAGAATCATTTTCATTGGAAGAGACCTTTAATATCAAATCCACCCAATAGTTGGAGTAAGATATGGTCAAAGTTAAATTGCCTAATTGCATGATCTTCAAGCTTGGGGTTTTTTTTGGTGTGTGGTAAGATATTCTTCCTTAGCTGTACCTATGTATATAGAACCACAGAAAGGTAGGGGTTGGAAGGCACCTCTGGAGATTGTCAAGTCCAACTCCACTGCTAACACAGGGTCAGCTAGAGCAGCTGGCATAGAAACGCATCCAGCTCTGGGGAGCCTACTCCACTATTCTGGCACCCTTGTAGCAAAGAAGTTTTTCCTTATATATGTAACATGTATGCTGTATGTCTGTGTCTGTATATGTATATATGCAACAAACTCTCCTGAGGTTGTTTAGCTTGAAGAAGAGGAGGCTCAGGGGGGACCTTATCTGTCTACAACTACCTGAAAGGAGGTTGTAGCCAGGTGAAGGTTGGTGTCTTGGCTTTGGAATGGGCTGCCCAGGGAGATTGTGGAGTCACAGTCCCTAGAGGTGTTTAGAGAGAGACTGGATGTGGCACTTGGTGCCATTGTTTAGCTGATTAGATGGTGTTGGGTGATAGGTTGGACTTGATGATCTCAAAGGTCTTTTTCAACCTGATTAATTCTGTGATTCTGTGAAGTCAAGCTCTGCTGGAGAGATCTGAGTGCAGGAGAGTGGGCTGCATTCAATCTGCTGTCACAGCTTAAATACATTGACCTCACTGGGCAAAACCTTGCTGTTGTGTGTGGGCAGTGCAGGCACAGACCCGTGGGAGACCAAGCCCAAGCTGATGGGTGAATGAGGTGCAGCAGTCATGGAGATGCACCTTTGAGCTCTGGTTGCCTCCATACTGATTGCAGGAGTTTTTCAGGGCTCTCCCTCCTCTGACTGCTCAGACCAACTTCAGCGTTTGTGGTTGGTGTCTGAACAGCTCCTTCAGCATGGAACAACTACATGCTGTGGGGCAGCGAAGCCAGAGGGTGGATAGAAATTGTCATTTCTTTCTAGATAACAAGCAAAAATATCAAAGAGGACAAAATCAGCATGATGCATGAACAAGCAATGAGAATGAAAGGCAAAGGATACTACTGAAAGTAATTTCCATCTCGGGCACATCCACCAGGCAAAAAGCAATTTTTCACTCTGTAGGTGTATTTGGCTTTTTTTTCTCTCTGCCCATGAAGCTGTGGTGATGGGTTTTGTTTTTCTCATGCTCTTGTTTGTATCAAAGGCAGAGATATTTTTACTCAGTGCAGCCTCTCTCACTAGGTTTAATGAAGATGATCTGGGGAGCAGAATTTGGCTCTGAATTCCTCCAGAATTTGGAAGGTCATGTGTGACATGTGGCAGCATCTCTGCTCCCTTGTACCTCAATAAAGAATGAGACATATTCATTTGCTAGTGTTAATTTAATACTGTTCTACCATCTCCCACTGAAATCACCAAAATCCACTGGTGGTGTTTTCATGTTTAGTGTGTCTGAAAGTAGGAAGGCTTTTAGCAGTTGTAGGGTTTTGGCAGAGCTTCCAGATGGTTGTTCCTGTAATTTCAGTCTGTAACGTTAGGCAGTGTTCAGTTTGCTTCATTTCTAATGGGCACTGCTTGCATGCTGCCTGGATTTGGTTGGGGTTTGTGGTGTGCGGTCCGGGAGAGCAAGATTACTCTTGGTCAGAGTTCTGTAGCATGTTCTTGCCTTCTGTGACAGATGTATGTCAGTTTCACAGAATGCACTGTTGGCAGAATTTATCTGCTTCCCTGGGCTTCTGCAGGGTTAGTTGTTACCATCCAAGAAAGGAGGCTCAGGAGACTTCTCACCTAATGAATGCTTCATCTGTTTGCTCTTAATGAGCTTCTCTAGGGAAATGCATAACTATGGGTAACTCCTGGAACTTGAGAGGAGGCTTCTGGAGCTGCCTGCCTCTTTTGGTCTCGTTCCCTTTAAACCCCAACAGAAATGTTGAGGACAGGATGGGATTTTGATCTGGGTTTCTTTAAAGAGGAACCCAAGAAAAGTTCACAGAATCACAGAATGTCAGGGGTTGGAAGTAACCTTGAAAGATTATCCCCTGCCAGAGCAGCAGCATCTGTACCAGATCACACAGGAACACATCCAGGCAAGTTTTGAATATCTCCAGAGAGGGAGACTCCATAACCCCCTGTGGAGCCTGTTCCAATGTTCTGTCACCCTCGCAGAGAAGAAATTCCTCCTCATGTTTACATGAAATTTCCTATGCCTCACCTTCCACCCATTGCCCCTTGTCCTGATGTTGGGCATCACCAAGAAGAGCCTGGCTTCATCTTCTTGGCACTCACCCTTTAAATATTTATAAACATTAATTAAGTCACCTCTCACTTTGAGCCCCTGTGGTGCAAAAAAATTCAGCACAGGCTTAAACACCTGTTGAAATCAGCACTGTTTATGACTTGATGACATTTTTGATAACCACTTATGCCAGGGACTATGCTTATGTCTCCTTTTGTTTTAAGGAAAGTATTAATTAGAAAGGGCTCAGTTTCACATGGGATAAGTTTGGTTTGCCTCCTAGCTCTACCTTCCCCTGAAATCAGGTATATTTCCTTCACGTGATGTGCAGCATTGTCTCACTGGTGTAAAACAGTGATTCCTTCAACTCTGGAGCAGAGCATTTTGTGGATGCTCCCTCTCTGGAGGTGTTCAAGCCTAGGCTGGATGAGGCCTTGAGCAACCTGTTCTAGTGGGAAGTGTCCCTGCCTATTGTTGGGGGTTGGAACTTGGACGATCTTTGAGGTCCCTTCCAACCTAAACCATTCTGCGATTCTGAGATTTTCTGAGGGACCCTCACTTAGCTTGATGCAGATCCCAGAGCCCTGATCTGAAGGAGCGAACCAGCCTTTGTGGTGTTGCTTTCAGAGCAGAGCTCTTTTGAAGTTTGAACCTTTGTGCTTCCCTGTTGGAGGAGACCCTCATAACACTGTTGGCTTTTTTTCCCTGTGTTTTTTTTTGACAGATGATCCAAGAGAGCAGGGTTCTCATTGAGACAGCAGATGCCACTCACGACAAGATTGTTCAGTGCCAGAAAGCAGGTAACCTTCTTTATCATGCAGCTTGGGGTGGGGGATGAGAAACAACATGCCAGCATTTGTGTATAGTTTGTGACAGATGCAGCTTCTTGGAGATGGTATTTAAGTGAGCATCCCAGTGTTTCCCTGGCTAATTCCACCCTCCTGAAGGCTTATCCTTCAGTAGCAAGGCAATCCTGGAACCAGGGAAAAATCCTTGGCTTTCACCTTAGAAGCTATTTCTCCATCTGCTCTACAGCTCTGAAATGTCTGATGACATTTAAATTAGTCAAATGAAGCAGAAAGGCAATAATTTAAAAGGCAGTGTGCTGCCTTTCTCAACTCCATTCTCTGCCACAGTTGTCATGTTAAACACAGAGGAGTTTTGAAACCCACAGGACCAAGCTCTGTTGATTTGTACTGTTAGGTTTGGTTTAGACCTTGTAAAGTTCTGCTGTTGTAACTGACACTGAAGCTGTGTGACTGCATTGTGAGCATCAGTTGTATGCTTAAAGCAGATGGTGTGTCACTGGTGTGATGTACTGGATGTGTTTATCTGAACTGGGCTCACTTCCTGATGTGAAAACATTTGTAAGCCAGTTGGGAAGGGACACCTGCAGGAAGATTTTGCTTAGAGTGCAGTTATTCAGGCTGTTTTCCAGAGGAAGTGCCAGGAGCTCTGCTACCCTTGATAGGCAAAACCTGTGAGTGGGCAAAGTGCGGGGATTTAAACAGCAGAGACATCCTGCGTTGTGTGGGGTTCAACTGCCTCAGCTTTAGCCAGCTCCTGGAATCCCTGCAAGGCAAGAGGAAAGCTATTGTTAGTGTTCCAGTAGTGCTTCAGGCAAGCTGCACCTAGCAGAAGCCTGCATTGGTCTGTGAAAGGATCAACTCCTTCAACAGCCCCCTGAGCAGCCCTGTCTGCTCTGTGCAGGTGCTCTCTCAGCAGGAATCTTTGATGGAATTTCAGCGAAGCTCAAATATGCAAGGGACTTAAATGCCTTAAAATGCTGGGGGGATGTGAGCCATGGAACAACTGGAGATGGAGCTCTGTGTGTTCAGCCAGGGTGGCCTTCAGACTTCTTGGAATGATTTAGTGCCAATTTGGCCTCTGTAAGGAACACACGAAAGGAACTCAAGCAGTTCTCTCTCTGTTCTGTCTCTTAATCCCCACCAGAGTCAGAGAAATGTTTGCATACACTCTGCAGATCTTGTGGGATTGGTGAGCTAATTGGACTCGTTATGGTTTTTAATCTGCTCCCAGATTTTCTGAATTCTTATATCAAACAATGGATTTGCAGGCATTTGCCACAGAAACTAGCAGTGAAATGTGACAGTTTTCAGGAGCCCTACAGGCTGCAGGAACAGCAATCCTGTGCTGAGCTGCATACGTCTCTGACATAATTTATCCTTGTGAAGAGCTTTTCCCCATGACTGTGACTGAGATTAATGAGGGGCTGTGCATTTGAGTCTGCATTTGCTGTGCTGAACAGGTATCTTCCACATCTGTCAGACCTTCCAAAGTACAAAATCATCTGTTTGAGGTGTGGCAAGCTATATCTTTGTGTCAGAATCTTGCTAGCAGCACAGGCTGCAAACAGAATTGATAGGGGAGTGTTTGTGCAGGCACCAGGAGGCACGTGCCTATCTGGTACTCCAGCACTGGAGAGGAGAGTTAGGTACAAAGTGAAGCACAACTGCAAGCTTGTACAGGACCTTTTTTATTCTGGAGGACACTCTTCTGAATGGACACTGAGGAAGTAGGGGAAACACAGAAGGAGGCTGTAGGAAGTGCTAACTGTGAGACTGAAAATGCACACTGAATGTTTTATGGGGAAAATCAGCCACTCACTGGGTGATGCAGCAATTTCTGTTTTCAGGAATGGAATTCCACGAAGAGCTTCATAACCTTGGCACGAAGGAAGGTTTGAAAGGACGAAAATTAAGCAAAGCCATTGAGAGTTTTGCATGGAATATCACAGTGCTGAAGGTAAGCCCAGAGAGCATCACCTCTTGTCTCCTGCTAACTTTGTAAAGCAACCTCTGCACTTTTGGTCTTACTAATACTGAAGAAACACTTCAGGTTTGGTTGGTTTTTTTTTGGTTTTTTTTTTCAGTGGAAAGTATAAATTACTCCAATTATTGAGATGCATCAAATATACCTCTGGTTTGGAGGTTATGAAAGGGAGTTGATCTAAGCCTGGGCAAAAGAGGAAAGATAGCTTGTGGTTTGTATGCTCAGTTTTGACTGTTCTGCCCCACACACCCTGAACATGACTTGTCTGAAGGCACCACATCTCAAGACAATTGTTTTGTGAAATGAGAACTAGAGCACCTGTTTAGGAAGAGATGTGGTGGAGTGGTTGTCATGTAAAACCACATTGAATACTGTGGATCCTGCAGAAAAGTCCAGGTTATGTTTCAAAGAGCTAATAAAGGCATTTTCATCCCTCCATCCTGGCTGTGCTGTGACACATTGTGCAGTGAGCGCTTCACTCAGCAGACTTTAGCTGCTGCTTCAGCACTGACCAGCCACAGATTGTCACAGCAGCTGAAAGTCAGAGCCTGAGTGAAGTTTCCCAGGGACAGCCAAAGGTGAGGAGAGGATCTGCTGCAGCCACAGCAGACGGCAAGGAGAGGCCCTGCGCCAAGCACTTGGGTTGTTAGCATTCAGATCACACCTTTTTTTCACAGCCTCATTTCCCACCTTGTTCTCAGACATCACACTTCGATTTCCCCTCACTGTCTTCCTGCTGCTCACTCCCTCCAGCTCCCATTAAGTAGGTTGTGCTGTCTGACAGCTTCTCCCTGGGACCCCCCACAGTGCTTTTCTCTTCGCTGGCATGCCAGGGTGACAAACCAGATGATAAGAGACAAATGTCCTCATCAAATATCCACCTAAATGTAACATGTGACAGTGGGCAGCACAAGCAATAGGTGATGCACATGCTTCAGCATCATGGAGCTGGAAAGAACAATGACATGTCCTGAACAGGAGAGGGAAAAAACAAATAGGGAACAGAGAGGCTGAAGGACAAAAATGGGTGGAAGAGGCTGTTGGCAGTGGAGAAAGGCTAGAGAAGACATAGAGGACACCAGTGGTTTCTTGGGTATCTTGATTCACCACGGAAGTGAGTAATGGAGTCAGAATAGGCTCAGTTAGTAGGACCTCTGATGAAGAGAAAAGGCAACCAGCTCAAACATGATGGAATGAACTGACTTTTTCTGCATAACCCGCTTGAGATGAGGAGCTAAAGATGACAACAAAATCACTAGGCAGTTCTGATCTTTAATCTGAACGCCTTTAGCTGTGTTGTGTACAATTAAGGATGCTTGCTCAGAGTCACTCTAAGCACCATTGGGATTACTCTAAACTCCCATTTTGAAATGTTTGTCAGGAATTTGAACCTCTGAGGGTGACCTGTGATCAGTGAAGGGCCAAATAAGGTGTCACAACCCCCTGGGCAGCCTGTTCCAGTGTTCTGTCACCCTCACAGGGAAAAAAATCCTCCTTGTGTTTTAATGAAACTTCCTATGCCACAACTTCGACCCATTGCCCCTTGTCCCATCATTGGGCATATCCCAGCAGGGCCTGGCTCCATCCTCCTGGCACTCACCCTTTACATCTTTATGAACACTGATGAGGTCACCTCTCAGTCTCCTCCTCACCAAGCTAAAGAGCCCCAGCTCTCTCCGTCTCTCCTTGTCAGAGAGATGTTCCATTCCCTTAATCATCTTGGTGACTGCACTGGACTCTCTCAAGCAGTTCCATGTCCCTCTTGAACCGGGGTGCCCAGAACTGAACACAATACTCCAGATGTGGCCTCACCAGGTGTTGTGAGGGGGTTTTGTCTGTGCTTGGGGTAAGATAAGAGGCCAAATTTTTTTGAAAGGTCTTTAAAATAATTTAATATTGTATACAAAGAGAATTTCCCCCCCCCAAACTTATATACTGTTAACCTACACAAGTTCTTTGTATGCGGTTGTGAAATTACTTTACAGAAGGATTCAGGAATTTGGTAGAGGTTTGGAGAGGTTTGGATGGAGAGTCTTGTGGCATAAAGTGCCACGGGTAAAGTCACTGAGATTTCTCAGCTGCTCAAATCGAGATGGTTCAGTTACTCACTAATAGGAGTCACAGTCTCTGTGGTCCCAAATATGCGTAGCGAAAGCCACGCGGTTGATCCTCCTGGACCTGAATAGTTCAGTTTGGGTATTGGGGTGCGCTGTGTGAGAAGGCTCCACGGGCACGATGGGGCTGGGAGCGGCGAGCTGGAGCGGCGGCTGGCCAGGAGTGCCTTGGTCGATCATTCCTCTGGATAGGTGCAAAGTACAGTGGGCTGGAAACCATGCAGCGGTGGTGGCCCCAGGCAATGAAGAGGCCAGGAGTGGTGGGTGGAGGAGGGAGGCAGGAGCACTGAATTGCCCTATTTATGAGATGTGGGCCGAGACTGATGGTCCTTTGGCCACAATCCTGTCCAATAAGCGTCTGGCAGCAGGCCAAAACATGCCTAATAAGGTAGAGTCCACAGGTCTGGTACCCCCAGATATGGAGAGGGCACAGGTGGGCCACACGCTAGGCACGTGGGCTTATGCAACCTGTTTACATCAACCTTGCAAGCAGGGCAGGCCAGACATTAAGGTGCCAGGCTTGTTGTGCCCCTTTGTCCGCTTAATTTGTTTTCCCCTGGTTTAGATAGAAAAACACCTTTCGGAGGGAAAACATGTCCGGGCAAGCACAGGCCTGTGAACATGGCTATTTGGGCCTGTGTGGCCCTCCACCACACCCGGACAAAGTAGAGGAGCAGGAGAGCCTCTCTCAACCTACTAGCCACACCCCTTCTAATACACCCTAGAATGGCATTGCCCCTCCTGGCCACCAGAGCACATTGCTGGCTCATGGTCAACCTTCCGTCAACTAGGACCCCCAGATCCTTTCCCCCTTTGTTGTTCCCTTGAGGAATTCTGCATTTCAGTCCCTCTATTCATAAGAAGCCTGTTTGCAGGTCATAGCTGCACCTTGAGTTTAGGACAGCTGTCCCTAGGAAGATTTGGTGAGGAGAGACCCAAGAGCCCTGCCTCACTCAAACCATTGGTCTCCTTTGTAGCTCTGGTGCCAGGGTGGCCACTACAGATATAATTCCCTAGATCACAGAATGTTAGAGGTTGGAAGAGACCTCCAGAGATCAAGTCCAACTTCCATGCCAAACAGGATCCCCTAGGGTAGTTTGCACAGGAATGCATCCAGGTGGGATTTGAAAGTCTCCAGAAAAGGAACAACCTCTCTGGGCAGCCTGTTCCAGTGCTCTGTCACCCTCACTGTGAAGAAATTTCTCCTCATGTTGAGGTGAAACCTTCTATGTTCCAGTTTGTGGCCATTGCTCCTTGTCTTATTTCCGCTGACTACTGAAAATAGATTGGCCCCATCCACTTGACACCCACCCCTCAGATATTTGTATACATTGATCAGATCTCCTCTCAGTCTTCTCTTCTCCAGGCTAAACAGCCCCAGGGCTCTCAGTCTCTCTTCTTAGGGGAGATGCTCAATCACCTTCGTGGCTCTCTGCTGGACTCTCTCCAGCAGGTCCCTGTCTCTCTTGCACTGGGGAGCCCAGATGCTGGTATAATGCTGTAAAAGAACTGAAAACCAGCCCATACGATGCTGTGCATCAGCTGCTTTGCTCTGGATGAGGTGAATGAATGGCACAACACTGCCAGGGCAGAAGCCTCTTTGTGTGCTCGAGGTCGTTGGAGACAATGACATCATGTGGCAGCTTGCGTGAGGTGCCTGTGAGCAATGGCAAATTTTATGTTGTGCTCATGCCTGTGAGGTGATTAATAATCTTTTCCTGGGCTGGTGAAGCCAAGGCATATTTAATTAATGTATTTCTTTATAAAGCCTCCCTGCAGTAGGTGAGCTTTGAATACAAAGAGGGGCTGCAATAAGAAACTGCTGCTGGCAAAATCATTAAATAGTTACAGAGCGTGAGATTAAAATGTACTTTATAAAACTCCCAACTGTGGACATTCTTCACATTTAAAAGTGCCCTCAGGTATTTTTAAGAAGAACCTAATGAGAATGAATCAAAATTAGGCCTTTTTTGTTCCTTAGCTGATGTAAACTTAATTACACATTAGTAATACCCACCAGAAGGACAAACTGTTTGCCAGAGCAGGCAAATGTTAGTAAGAACAAGGATGTTATAGCTGCGTGACAGTCAACTTTGACATCTACCCACATGTCTTATCTTCTTATCTGGTCCCATGAGCCTCTCAGGCTGACAATGACACTGAAGAGGTACAATATCAGTACACTAGATAGAAGAATCCTGTTCTGACAGGAGACAGTTAAGGAGTGGTTATGATACCAAATTTAGTCTCACTTTCACTTGTATTTCAGTACACTGCCAGCTCTGTGCCTCTGCTTTACTTCCTGTGTGTGATTAAGTGCCAGTTAAATGCAACGACGGCAAATGTTTTGTTTGTCACCTGATGGGGAGTGCTAGGAACCATTTGTTTCGTCCTGGTGAGCATGCACAACCCCTGCCCTTAGCTTGGCCAACCCTCCCTTTTGTATCAGAGTTCACAATTCCTGTTTGTTAGATGCTGGCCTGTTTCTAAAATGGGTGACTGTTAATTTCACCAAGCGAAGGGGTTCTCCTGCTGTTCCCTGGGTGCTGATGTTCCTCCCACCACCCCCTCACAAGGTCAGCTCTTCACTGGCACATATGGCTGATCAGAGAGGGGGAGTGCCAGGCTGTGGAAGGCAGAAACTGAGAAGCCTGTTTAGGGCAGTTCTGGACTTGAGCTAATTAGAGCTGAGACATAATCGCTTGCACTCAGTGGTGCTGTAGAGCGTGAGAAGGTTTTCACTCACGTACACCAATGTGTGCACAGGTGACGTGTGTACAGCGGCAGCTTGGCTCTGTTCCAGGCCAGCTTGGCTGCTGCCCCTTCTGGGGCCCCTCTGCCTGCTCCATCTGCCTCTCCTGCAGGATCTTGTCCCCAGAATTTTCCAGCAACTAAAGCATCAACCACATGCTCCAGGAGTTTTTTGAGAAAATCTTGTAGCCTGCAAAACTGCTCTCCTTGCTCAGGCAAAACTGCCATGGACAAAGTGATCCACCTGAGGCCCAGGAACCCAGTGAGAAAGAAGGGGGGTGCAAGAAGGCTGCAGAGGGACTGTTTACAAAGGCCTGAAGTGAGAGTGATTTGCCATTGGAATGGGCTGCCCAGGGAGGTGGTGGAGGCACCGTCCCTGGAGGTGTTCAAGAAAAGACTGGAGGAGGCACTTAGTGCCATGGTCTAGTTGACTGGCTAGGGCTGGGTGCTAGGTTGGACTGGATGATCTTGGAGGTCTCTTCCAACCTGGTTGGTTCTATGATTCTAAGAGCAGATTTAGATTGGATATTAGGAACAAGTTCTCCACCATGAGGGTGGTGGAAGACTGCAACAGGTTGCCCAGAGAAGTGGTTGAGGCCCCATCCCTGGAGATATTCAAGGTGAGGCTTAACAAGGCTCTGGGTGATCTGATCTAGTTGAGGATGTCCCTGCTCCCTGCAGGGATGTTGGGCTAGATGACCTATAGAGGTCCCCTCCAACCAGGCAATTTTAAGATTCTATGAAAGCTGAGCAAAGTTTAAACAAGTTTATGATGGTTTGGATTTGTTGGTGTCATGTGGACAGGTTTTGTCTGTTTGCAGGTGTATTTAGATGGGCTATCCGTGGTGGATTAGCAGATGCAAAAGTGTGGAGACAATGCCACCAGACACTTGCCTGCACATGGATGGTAAATATGTATGTAGTTAATACATCAGCATACTGACTTATTTATAGACAAAAGGTAGGAAGACAAAGAGACATTTACTGAAAGGGAAAGCACACAAATGTTTCAATCTTGTCTCTGCTCAGAAATGCATTCATGACTTTTTAAATCTTTTTTGGTGTCCATGATAAGATTTCTCCTCTGTTGCCCTGTGTGTGTTGTGTCATACTAAGTTCTTCTCCCCCTCTGCCCTGATGAGGCTGCATCTGGAGTATCGTGTCCAGTTCTGGAGCCCTCAGTTCAGAAAGGACCTCAGGGAACTTCTTGAGAGAGTCCAATGTGGAGCCACAAAAACGATTAAGGGATTGGAACATCTTGATTAAGGGAATGGAACATCTTCTTTCTGAGGAGAGCCTGAGGGAGCTGGGGGCTCTTTAGTTTGGAGAGGAGGAGCCTGAGGGTTGACCTCAATAATGTTTATAAAAATGTAAAGGGTGAGTGCCAGGAGGATGGAGCCAGCCTCTGCTGGGTGATTCCCAACAGGACAAGGGGCAGTAGGTGGAAGTTGAGGCATAGGAAGTTTTGTGAGGGATTCTATGATTCTATGATTCATGATTCTATGATTCTATGAACTATTTTTTTCCCTGTGAGGGTGACAGAAGACTGGAACAGGAGCAGGGGGGTTGGACTGGATGATCTTTCAAGGTCTCTTCCAGCCCTTGACCTTTTATGATTCTGTGACTCCAACTACTAGTGCATGCTACAAGACATCAAGTGGTTAAATTTTGAGAGATCATTCCAGCACCTGCCTGTGAGTGTAGCTGCTAATTATCCTGCATTTAAATTAATGCTGATTAGGTTGATAAAGAGAGAGGTTGCTGACTGCAGAAGGGATACAATTATTAAATTGCTAATACAGTTCATTCTTTGGGGCAGAAATCCACAGCTTTCTTAGGTAGTTGTGATTAGTTAGCTCTGATGTAAGTGGGTTTATGCAGCAAAACTGTGCATAGATAGCACATTTGGAGGATGATGACCAGAGATGACCTGTTTCTGTGTCACAGTCATTTGTGACAGTCAGCCTGCAGTTGCTTGGGAAACCTGCAGCATCCAGACCTCTCCCTTGGGTAGAAGAGCCCAAAATGTGGACTTTGAGGCCACTTGGAAAGATAAAAGCCAGATTTCTGAAAGATTTACATACAGACTTCACCTAAACTGAGCTGAATTCAGCATCACTCTGAGGTATCAGTTTTCTTTAGGATTAAGAGCAATGTTTGGAATGGTGATTGTTACTCTAAGGCACTTTATGCATGATGTCAGCATATGGAGTTGCTGCTCACCTGTAAAGAACTAGGTCCACTCTCAGCCTTAATTCAAGCATTATTATAGTGCGCCCTGGGAGTATTAGTTTAATGCATGTTTTATTCTCAAATTCATCTTGTAAGTAAGGTTTATTTGGGTCTTCCAGTCCCATTTTTCAGATTGAGTCACAGAATCATCTCACAATTAGGTGAGCTTCACTCTTTGGCATGCTGCAGAATGGTCAGCAGAGCAGTGACTGAATCTTGGGGACTGTTGACAGAATGAAGCTCTCAAATGAATTGGAGAGAAAACAAAATTATACTTGAAAAGAGAGATACAGAAAGAAATTACAAAGCAGATACAACATCCATGCAAGGCGACCCCCTTGAATTTCCCCCCAACATAAAATTCAGTCTATAATGCCCAGTGGGCCAATCCTTCCCCCACCATGCCTCTGCCATCCATAGGCCTAAACACAAGCCTCTGAAGGCACCAAAACCAGGCCTACTCCTTGCATGTTTGTCTTGGCTCCCACCCAGCACAGGGCTGAAGGAGGAGGAAAGGAGAACAAGGTGGGCTCACTGTGAGTTTATAAAGAGATAGCAGAGTTATGGGATTGAATAACAATTTTCTAGTCCCTAGAGGACTTTTAACCCTATAGTTCCCAACCTGGGATAGGGACATTTGATGTAATCAAGTATAACAGTATCAAGTCACTTAATTACTGCCAAAGGATTCTCATGGCAGTTTCCACTACCATCTTAAGCAAGAGCATGGTGAGTTCATGAGATGCTGTAAAGCTGCTGCGTGCCATGGACCATACATTTTTTCCCCTGTAGGTGTCGGTTAGGCTTTCCCCTCCCCCCCAAAAAAGTGCTCGTATTTGACATCCCTCTTTTTCCCAGCATAAGCACATTGGTGCTCAGTTTGTGAGACTGCAAAAATAGGTGAAATACAAGCAACAAATTCTGGAGATTTGCTGTCATCTTGTGACAATGATAGTCCAACAAGAGCAGCAGGCAGGAGTGGTTTGTGTGGCATGGAGACTTCGTGCTGGCTTTGAGATGCAGGATTCATTGTATAATTCTATGTCTGCTTGTCTCCAGACCTCCCCAGATAAATGTTTTGAACGTGATTACCCTAAATGCTTTTTCAGTCCAGAGAGGTTCAGTGTCTCTGCTGCTGTCCAGTCCCCATGTTGTTTGCATTTTCCTTGCTGATGCAGTCCAAAGTTGTGTTTATGACTTCCAAACCTCTGCACGCCCTGTGCCCTGGCTACCTTTGAGCTGTCTTACTCTGACACAGGCTCAGCTACAGCTGAGATTGACTGAGCCCATCAGTCTGTGATGAAGGGGTGGATTTTCCAAGCACATGAGAGATGTAGAGCAGCTCTGACTGTTCCCGGAGTAACTAGATCAGGTTGGTTTGTTCCGTATGAACTGAGGGCAGGAAAGAAACCAACTGGCTTTATGAGAGCACTAAAGGAAAGTGAAAAGGGTCAGCAAGGCCAGCGTCTGTTCACTGCTGTGAATCTCAGCTTGCTTAGCTTGCTGCAGTTTATGTAAATGTAGAGGGAATGGTAGGGAAGGAGCTGGGTTTAGTTTGTTTGTTTGGAGCTCATTGAGAGGGCAAAGCCTGTGCTGCTGGCCCTTAGTGCCATAGCTCTCCTCTGTGGGGAGTTGTTTCCACTTTTTTTCAGAGATAAGGGTATCTGAGTCCTTTAAGTGCATTGAGTTACAAGATAAGGAGGTAATAGTGTGTGATTCACATGGAAAGCTGTTCTGATCAGTGTGTTTTATAAACCAAGAGGACCAAACCATGTCATTAGGTAAGCAGATCCTTCTTATCATCATAGCATAGAAGGTCAGGGGCTGGAAGAGACCATGAAAGATCATGTTTGCCCTCCTTCAATTCCCAGGCATCTCTGCTGTCCGCTGTGACTTACCAAAGATGATGGAGAGTGGTCTGGCAATGACCTCCACAAGCTCCTTCAGCACTCACAGGTGCATGCCATCAGGACACACTTATGGATGTTCAGTTTACTTAACTGTTCCTTAACCCAGTCCTCATCAACCAAGGAAGCCTCCTCCTCAACCTTGTCTTCCTCCGTGGCCTCAGGGGTGTAGGGCTCCTGGGTATAGACAGAGACAAAGAAGGCATTCAGCAACTCTGCCTTATCCGCATCCTCCGTCACCAAGGCACCCATCCCATTCAGCAGTGGGCCTGTATTGCCTCCAGTGTTGGTTCTGCTGCAGTATGTTTGAAGAAGCCCTTTCTGTTGTCTTTGGCCTGCCTTGCAAGATTGAATTCCAAGGAGGCCTTAGTCTTCCTAGTAGCCTCCCTACATCCTCTGGCAACCATCTTATACTCCTCCCAGGTGGCCAGTTCCTCCTTCCACGATCTGTGGACTTTCTTCTTCCACTTGATTTTGTTCAGCAGCTCCCTACTTAACCATGCAGGTCTCCCAACTCCCCTTCTTGATTTCCTACTCACTGGAATGCTCTGATCCTGAGCTTGGAAGTATTTCTTGAATATTAACCAACTGTCATGGGCCCCTTTGCCCTGTAGTGCTCTGTCCCATGCTACTTCCCCTAGTAATTGCTTGAAGAGGCCAAAGTTTGCCCTGCTGAAATCCAGAGTTGTGATCCTGCTAGGTATTCTGTTCCTTCCACTCAGGATCCTGAATTCAACTATCTCATAATTGCTGCAGCCAAGGCTGCCCTCAACCTTTGCTGCTTCAACCAGAAGCACTAGCAGAGTGCTGTTTCCAGCTGGTTCAGCTGGCAAAGGGCTCCTTAAGCTATCCCTACACTGCTCACAGCACCAGCTTTTGCCTTTCTTTCAAAGGCAGGAATTGGAGCTCTTGAAAAGACACATGGTCTCACTGGGTTTTGCCAGTTGAATCTAATGATGGAAAGTTCTCAGGTTGCTTCAGCAGTGTGTTTCAGGATAGAAGGAGTGTAATCCCAGTCTGCGGGGTACTAGTTAACCACCTGGAATACACTGTTCCTCTTGGCTGTTAGCCATGCTGCCGAGCATTGCTCTGGGGGTGATGTCATGAGCAGCCTCAAACAAGTACAGCACTGCCTCTTTGGGTCCCTCAGTGCTCCCTGCCAGCTTGTGAAGCCCTCATGCAGTTTCAACCATGACCTTTGTATTCCTGACCAAGGAAAATTTGAAGACATGAACTGAATTTAGAGCAAATGTAATATGTATATGAAGGCCAATCTTAGGTCTGCAAATACCACATGGTGGCAACAAGGGAAAGGGAGAACAAGAGTCTACAGAGTTCACAGGTCTTGCTCTTTCATGATGCTGTGTGTTTCTGAAGAGATGGCTTAGGGCACAGAGTGCCAGGATGGCTTGACATGGCCTGTCCTGTATGAGTCAGTTATTCCTGCAGTTTTGTCCAGTAATGTCACAGCAGGAATGTTTCACTGATTGGCAAAAAGTGATTGTCCAGACATTTGGATCAGGCAGAGCTGCTGCTTAACTATCCAGGCACATGCTCCTGCACATTCTCCTACCTGCAGTGCTGCTGCTTGTGATGAGCAGTGCTCACTTCCCACCTCCTGGACTCTGTGCAACCAAGCCCCATGAATAGTTTCTGTTCCTTCAGAGAGCAGCCAGCATTTCCTGACATTTCTCCAGCTTTTAACAGCTGTTTGGGTGCAGAGCAAATAGGACTGGAAGGGCCTGTGAAAGGCTGTGTTGTAGTTGCTTCTGCTACCCCAAGGCAAGATCATCATGAGCATTTAACTGCTGAGAATGTAAGCCCTGATCAAATGCTTGGCATGGAAGGTGCTTGGTATGAGGCTCTGGTGTTCACCATGGTGACACCCAGTGTCTGGGGGACCCAGACACCTAAAGGCATTTGTGGAAAGAGCTGCTGGCCAGAAAGCCTGAGTAGAAATGTAGATCTTTGCCATGCTTCACATTTCCTTCTTCCTTCAGTGCCAGCACTCTGCTCTTGCAACTATTTCACAACAGTGGGTTCAAGGACAAGCCCCTCTTGCAATCTCTGTGGGACCCACATGTAGGACAGACCAAAAATGGAGGGTCACCAGAAAGTAGGTTCATCCAGAAAGTAAGTGCCTTCCTTTGCTGTAGACCTCTGGGGGTTTTGATGAGGAACACAATGATGACAGGACAGGGGGCAGGACACTGATCCAAAGTTATGCATTTCAGACACATTTTTCCCAGTGGGGTGGATGTGTTTGTGGGTGAACACACATAGGTGGTGAGACAGGCCTTCAGACAGATGTGTGGAACAGCAGTAACTTTGTGACAAAAAGAACAGCGTAGACAAGTGAAAGATGGCATGGAAAGCCTTGTGTAATATCTTGTCTTTGCCCCTTTGCCTTGCATTTGACTAAAACAAGCCAGAGAGAGGTGGCAAGCAGCCTTGTGGCATGCCTTGTATTCTGACAAATTGCCAAAAGCCCTGGGTCTGGTGCCAGGCTGCTGGCTCTGCATGCAGGGTAGCGGTGTTGGTGGGAGACTGGACCAGGAGCAGGCAGGGCCACTGTGCTTGGCATCCCTGTGCCAAAGCCGTTTTGGCAGCAGGGGCTTTGAGCCTGGCAGAGGGTTGGCATGCTGAGACGCTGCGTGTAGCAAAACCGTTTCTGGCTTTGCTTCACAAAGGGAGGCTTGTCAAGATGTTTAAATAGTGCTAGTCTGCCAAAATAGAAGTCTGACTCCTTGTGTAGGCTGGCAGCTGTCCTGCCTCAGGTACCCCTCTGTGCCTCACTTAGTCTTTTGTCTTTTCTCCCCAGCCTTAAATTCCCCTTCCCTCTACATCAGCCCAGTTGTGTGTATCATCCAAGTCATGCTAAAGCAGCAGGATAGCCACCATTCCTTTGTCTCATCTGTGTGCTCAGTTCTCCCCTTCAGCTGCCTCTCATGGCTCCAGAGCTGTCTCTGCAGGTGATGTGGTTCACATGAGTTTATCTCACTGTATTTCTGCTGACTTCACCCTGGGATAGCTGTGTGGGATCCAGTGCTGAGCCCATCACAGCCTAAGCTCTGGTTCCACTGGTGGGACAGACCCCATCATAGCCTAAGGCTGCAGCCACATTGCAGTCACCATTGTTCTCTACCAACCTAGCAGGGATTTTGGCACCTGGGTGCAAAGGCTAACTTCTCTTGAAGGGTTCTGGATCATCTGGTCCAAAGAAATGCAACTGGAAAAGTAATTAATAGCACTCAGACGCTGGTGTGTGGATGCAGAGAGAGTTTGTTCTCCACATGCTGCTTTGAGCAGTAACAAGATCACTGCCTCTGAGGGAGTTATTTGAAGGATCAACAAGTAGGAGCTTAGATTCCTTGATGATGCTCATCTTTTGAGGAAAATGAGCTACTCCTACACATGTTTTTGAGCTGAATTGGAGGGCCTGGAGAACAAGAGCTGCTGAGGGAACTGTAGTTGTTTAGTCTGGAGAAGGGAAGGCTCAAGAGAGATCTCACTGCTCTCTACAACTACCTAAAAGGAGGTTTGAGTAAGGTGGGAGGAAGTCTTTTCTCCACAGTAATAAATAATAGGACAAGAGAAAATGGCATTAAGTTGCACTAGGGGAGGTTTAGTTGCATGTTAGGAAACATTTATTTACTCAAAGGGTGGTCAGGCATTGGAGCAGGCTGCCCAGAGAGGTGGTGGAGTCCCCATCCCTGAAGGTGTTCAAGAAATGTGTGGCCATTGCACTTCAGGACTTGGTTTAATGGCCATGGCAGTGTTAGTTTGGTGTTTGTATTTGGTGATCTTAGAGGTCTTTTCCAAGTGACACAATCTAAGATGTGTAGTACTAGCAGTGGGGGCAGAAAGATGGCTGAATGGAGTAATGTCTATAGATGACTCTCTGCTCTGTGAAAACCTGTGTCAGTGTCATCTCCCATTCTTTGGAGGAGGAGACAGTCAAGGCAGGAACTGCAAGTGGCATAGAATCTCCAGCACCTTCTGCCACCCATCCCCTCCCTGGCAGTGGTGACATTTTTATCTGAGACATGGATATCAAAGAGTGTGCTGGAGTTAATTAACACACCCTGGAATACATAGAAGTTGGGAATCTTGTTTGTGCCAATCTGACAACATGACCTCATTTGGAGGAATTAAAAGGGCTGTAATCAAAGTGTAAGATCAGCAGAAATCCACACATTTCATGCTTTTATCTGTCACTGGCTGTTCTAACAAAGAAAGGAAAGGAGCAGCTGCCTCTGTGAGATGTTAAGGATTGCATTATATCCTAAGCCACCAGCTCTGCCATCACAGCCCAAGCAGTGTGCTGGAGAAGGAGGGAGCCCTTCCTCCAGGTCTTCCCTGGCCCATGGGGTGGCACTGGGCTTCCGCCCCAGCTCTAGAGCTTGTGGTCCTGCCCCAACACCTGGCACCAGTGAGGGACTTGGAGAGGCCTTGTCATAGAATTACTTAGGTTGGAGAAGACCTTAAGATCATAGAGTCCAACCATTAACCCTGCTCTGTCAAGTCCACCACTAAACCATATCCAGAAACACCACAACTACACTGCTTTTAAACACCTTTAGGGATGGGGGAATCACAGAAACAGGTTGAAAAGAGTCTCAGGATCACCAAGTCCAGCCACAACCCCACTCTACAAGGTTCATCCCAAACCATATCCCCAGGCACCACATCCAAACAACTTTTAGACACATACAGGGTCGGTGACTCCACCACCTCCCTGGGCAGCCCATTCCAATGCCTGAACACTCTTGCTGGGAAATTTATTTTCCTAATATCCAGTCTAAACCTCCCTAGTTGCAGCTTGAGGCCATTCCCTCTTGTTCTATCATTACTTACCTGTCAGAAGAAACCACCTCCCTGGGCAAGCTGTTGCAATGCCTGACAATCCTCTCAGTTAATTTTTTTTTTCCTAATGTCCAGCCTAAGTCTCCCCTGGTTTATCTTGAGGCCATTCCCTCTTCTTCTGTCACTAATTTCTTTCTTTCCTAGCTTGGAGGTATCACACATTGCCTCACCTGGATACTTATTCATGATATTGAAACCTTCAGTGGTCTTTTTCTTTGCTTTGTTCTGTTCACTGTTGGTGTTTCAGGATGGTCAATTAAGCAGGTGGTAGTGTTGAAAGCTGAGTTGGATGGCACCATGGTCTAGTAAGATGTGTCCTTTGTAATGGTAGGGGGGTTGGAACTGGATGACCTTCCAGTCCAAACCATTCTGTGGTTGTTTGATTTGGGGATAAAATCTAAGACAAAAGAAGTGCTGTTTGGTTTTGGGCCACAGATAGAAGAGGTTGGCATTGTTTGTGTCAGGCTGTGTACAGAAGAGAGCAGACTGAGAAGATGCAACAGACTTGGAGAAATGAGTGAAAAAGGCAGATATTTTTCTGTCCAGCATTGGTGTTATGGATCAGACACAGGTCCTTTATTGGCAGGAGGAGCCTTACTGGTATGCTGTGATTGCTTTCAGTTGACAGAGCAGGGAATGGGAGTGTGGAGAGGGTCCCAGCTATTCCCAAGTGAATTGCTCGAGGGGTGCTTTGCTTGGGTGTTTTGTTAACTGCAGAACTTACCTTCTCCTGCAGCTGGTCCTTTTGCCCAGGAACATGAAATGCAAGAGAATTCTGTGCTTTCTAAGCCTTCTTTTTTTTTGAGAGGAGGAAGGGTCAGCTCTCAGGATGTTACTACAATTACCAGATGGTGCTGCCACACACGGGGAGTTTGGAATTTGTGGTCAAAGGAGGACTAAGAAACAATGCCTGAGTGCAGATGTTTTCATTTCCATCTTATGGCTGTGTATCTAAAATAAAGAATGCTGTGGTTTCTTCAATGATGTGGGGTTTTCTCAGGCTCTGTACCCCTAGACTCTCAGCCAACCCTTTGCTTTCAGACCTAGCAGCAGAAAAGAGGCAGGTTCATTGCATGTAGGGGTGGACAGTGAGAATCCATACCTGCATGCCTGTGCTTGCAAGCTGGCTGCTGGAGACACTGGAGCAGCTGAACTGCTCAGCACATGAGTAACATCGAATTAGAGGCATTGTTTCTGAAAGCAGGTTCCTGCTGCAGCCAGTGGTCACAGTCATTGCTTTGGACAGCCTGCTCTAAGGTAATTTAATGTAAGCACCCAAATGAAAGAGAAGCAAGAGATGTTTTTAAAAAAACTAAAGCAAAAGCCCCCACTTTTCATACCTAAAACGCCTCCTGCAATGAACCTTAGCCACACAGTACAGTTGATTGGCAAAAGCCCAAAGATTTCAGCTGGTGTGAGGATCAATAGGGAGCAATGCAGTGTTATTCAGGTGAAGGGTTGACACTAATTCCTTCCCAGGCTTTGGTCTGGGGGCAGTGGGGTTTAGGAGGGCACTTGACTGCATTTCAAACAGCAAGCTGGCCACGTATGTCCTCTGCCCTTATTTCATTAGGCAAATCCTGTAGGAGAATTCCAAAGACAGACCCTCTTTCTGAAGTTGCCATGGCTGCACGAGGCAGTGCTGCACTCATGCTGGCAAAGGCCAGTAGCAGAAGATTTCCTAAGTATTTGCTGCTTTGCTAATTGTGTGACTGGTTTTGAGGCTCTCTTTGTATGAGGAAGGTGTTTTGTTCCTTTCCGCCTCCCAGGCTGCCCTCAAGGTCTGCTTGTGTCCAGGATTTGGAAGTATACAAGTGGTGAGCTTGTAATGAACCAGGGAGCTTTGCCCAGCATGGTGCTGAGGGGGATGTCTCTATCTCCAGCAGAACCATTTGTTGTCTCCAGGACAGCTGGACTCCTGAAGTGGTGGATGGAGTCAGGGACCAGTACAGTCCCCCTCTAATCCATGAGGAAGCAGTAAGGGATCTGCTAAGTCACTTGAATCCTCACAAGTCCATGGGACCAGATGGGATCCACCCTAGGGTGCTGAGAGAGCTGGCAGCTGAGCTGGCCAAGCCACTCTCCATCATTTATCAGCAGTCCTGGCTCACTGGAGAGGTCCCTGAAGACTGGAAGCTGGCCAATGTGATTCCCATACACAAGAAGGGTCGTAAGGAGGAGCCAGAAAACTACAGACCTGTGAGCCTGACCCCAGTGCCAGGCAAGGTCATGGAACAGGTCATCTTGGGTGCCATCACAAAGCACCTACAGGATAGCCAAGGGATCAGGCCCAGCCAGCATGGGTTTAGGAAGGGCAGGTCCTGCCTCACCAACCTGATCTCCTTTTATGATCAGGTTACCTGCCTGGTGAATGTGGGGAAGGCTGTGGATGTAGTCTACCTGGACTTCAGCAAAGCCTTTGACACTGTCTGCCACAAGAAGCTCCTAGCCAAGCTGGCAGCTCATGGTTTGGACAGATTCACTCTGTGCTGGATCAGGAACTGGCTGGATGGCAGAGCTCAGAGAGTGGTGGTGAATGGTGCCACATCCAGTTGGCAGCTGTCACTAGTGGTGTTCCCCAAGGATCAGTGCTGGGCCCAGTCCTGTTCAATATCTTTATTGATGATCTGGACGAGGGCATTGAGTCCAGCATCAGTAAGTTTGCAGATGACACCAAGCTAGGAGCAGGTGTTGATCTGTTGGAAGGTAGGAGAGCCCTGCAGAGGGACCTGGACAGGCTGGATGGGTGGGCAGAGGCCAATGGGATGAGATTTAACAAGGCCAAGTGCAGGGTTCTGCACTTTGGCCACAATAACCCCAAGCAGTGCTATAGGCTGGGGACTGAGTGGCTGGAGAGCAGCCAGGAGGAAAGGGACCTGGGGGTACTGATAGATAGTAAGCTGAAGATGAGCCAGCAGTGTGCCCAGGTGGCCAAGAGAGCCAATGGCATCCTGGCCTGCATCAGGAACAGTGTGGCCAGTAGGACAAGGGAGGTTATTCTGCTCCTGTACTCAGCACTGGTCAGGCCACAGCTTGAGTACTGTGTCCAGTTCTGGGCCCCTCAATTCAAGAAAGATGTTGAGGTGCTGGAACATGTCCAGAGAAGGGCAACGAAGCTGGTGAGGGGCCTGGAACACAAATCCTATGAGGAGAGGTTGAGGGAGCTGGGGGTGTTTAGCCTGGAGAAGAGGAGGCTCAGGGGTGATCTTATTACTGTCTACAACTACCTGAAGGGGCATTGTAGCCAGGTGGGGGTTGGCCTCTTCTCCCAGGTAACCAGCAATAGAACAAGGGGACACAGTCTCAAGTTGTGCCAGGGTAGGTATAGGCTGGATGTTAGGAAGAAGTTCTTCACAGAGAGAGTGATTTCCCATTGGAATGGGCTGCCCAGGGAGGTGGTGGAGGCACCGTCCCTGGGGGTCTTCAAGAAAAGACTGGATGAGGCACTCAGTGCCATGGTCTAGTTGACTGGCTAGGGCTGGGTGATAGGTTGGACTCGATGATCTTGGAGGTCTCTTCCAACCTGGTTGATTCTATGATTCTATGATTCTATTTTAACTGCACCTTTTCAGCAGCTGGAAAAGAAGGTAAAAAATGCCACAAGTGTTCTTGAAGTCAGGGCTAGACCTGCAGAAGCAGACAGCATTCCCAATACCCAGCCACTCACGTCACTGCTTCATGCACATTGCTGCTTGGCTGTGCAAGGAACTGCCTCCTGGAAAACCCGGGGAACACTTGGGTGGATCCCTGGTCTGTCAGACCCAAAGGGCAGACAAAATCAGGTTAAAAATTTTGGGATTTGTGTGGGACAGCCTCTTCTGCAGCTGGTAGATTGGTTTAGATTGGGAGTTTAAACATTAGCAGTGGAAATCATGGAACTGGTTTTCAAGTAACCTGCCTAGGGTTTAAAGCAAATTGGCAAGTAATATTTGGCCCCTTCTTTTCCTGTCAGTTAACTCATTTCTGCAGTCCTTTGTCTTTCAGTGTGCAAGAAGTGGTTCTATGTGTTGTGTGCAATGGTCATGGACTGGAATGTTTCATGCCACTAGGTGCATGATTGTCATAGTAAAGCAAAGCTCCTGGCAAACTGTACAGTAATGATCAAAAAAGTAGAGTTTTAAAGTCTGTGCCGACACGGAAATAACTCTCTGGCTTTTTGGAGTACTCTGCTCTGAAATGTGGGTGGATCATAATCAAATTCCCATCAATTGTTCCCAGGTTTAACTCTGAAGGAGGCATAGGAAAAGATCTGCGTTTTGTTACAAGCTTAACAATGCAGTCTCATCATTTCATTAATGATTTCCTCAGGATTAGATTTCCAAAGCCATATGCAACCGTTTAATTGAGTGCCTCCTTATTAGTATTAAACACCATTTAAGTCCCGCTCTGGTGGCACTTGGAAAATGCCCCTTTGTGGTCCACAAGTCTCATTACCTTGACCCATGTTTCTTGTGAAACGTGGAGTGACCCAATTCACTGCTTTATTTGGCTGGGTCTGGCTTTTTAAGCCAGCCTCTGGAGATTTACTTTGTAATTAAATAATACTTTGAGAGCTTGCTTCTTTGAGAAAAAGTTAAAACCCAGCAGTAATGTGCTGGGGGTGATGTGGCATGGGTGGTGAGACTGATGTTGTTTGGTGTCTGTTTACTCAGCCCACTATGAGATGTGCTGTAAGAGAACGTGCCCAGAGATAAGCTGCCGTCTCCTGTAGCAAGCAGCTGATCGCAACCAGTCCCTGCTTCAGGGGGACAGCCCTGGAACAGGCTGCCCAGAGAGGTTGTGGAGCCTCCTTTTCTGGAGAGATTTTACACACACCTGGATGTGTTCCTGTGTGACCTGCCCTAGAGTGATTCTACTGTGGCAAGGCTGGGCTGGGCTTGATGATCTCTGGAGGTCCCTTCCAACCCCTAACATTCTTCAATCCTTGAAAAAAAAACAGATTCTTTGTGCTGGGAAGGCCATGCTGCTCCCCATGGCATTTTCCACTTCACAGAATCCCAGTACAGTGGATTTGGAAGGGACCTCTGGGGACCTCTAGTCTAGCGGGTTGCCCAGGACCATAATGTCCAGGCAGGTTTGCAATCTCTCCAGAGAGGGAGACTCCATAACCTCTCTGGGCAGCCTGCTCCAGGGCTCTGGCACCCTCACAGTGAATTTTTCTTCCTGATGTTTAGGTGCAAACTCCTGTGTTCTTCACCAGTACTAGAGCAAGGTGCTGGGGCAACTTGTCATTGCACTTCTTTTCTGCACGGGCAAGATGTTCATCAGAGAACATCTCCTTCAAGATCTATCAGCATTAACAGTACAAAGTTCATTAGTCCATTAACATACATCATCTAGGATCCAACATGAATGGGGAAGGAATTCTTTACTGTGAAGCTGGTGAGGCACTGGCACTGGTTGCCCAAAGTGGTTGTTGATGTCTCATCAGGGGACACTGTCTCAAGCTGCGCCAGGGAAGGTTTGGGCTGGATGTTAGCAAGAAGTTCTTCACAGAAAGAGTGTTTGGAATGGGCTGCTGGGGGAGGTGTGGGAGTCCCCATCCTTAGAGGTGTTTAAAAAGAGACTGGATGTGGCACTTGGTGCTGTGGTTTAGTTGATTAGATGGTGTTGGGTGATAGGTTGGACTTTTCCAACCTGATTGATTCTGTGATTCTGTGATCCCTGAAAACATTATAGGCCGAGTTGGTTGAGGCTCTGAGAAACCTGGTGGAAGATGTCCCCACATGGCAGTGGCATTGGAACTAGAAGATTTTTAAGGTCCCTTTGAACTCAAACCCTTCAATGATTGTTGAATATGATGAGCTGGCATCTTGACTCATGGCACCTTAGGAGCTTGACTGGGAAAAAAGAGAACTAACAGAAAATGGCATCCAGAATTCCTCCCATCTGCGGCCAGTGCCAGTGTGTGCTTAACACCACTGAAAGCCTTTTGTGGGCTGTCACCCAGAATGAGCAGCATTTAAGCTGTGTCAGATTATCCCTGTTTTCTAAGCAGTGTTAACCTGTCAAAGTAGAGGTTTCTAATCTCAGTTGTGTGGTGAGCTGCATGCTCTGCCGTGCTGGTAGTTTATGCACAGCTGCAGTGAGGTGTGTGAAACATGATGCTTAAGAGTCTAGTGCAGAGCCACAAAGATGGTTAAGGGCATGGAACATCTCTCTTAGGAGAAGAGCCTGAGGGAGCTGGGGCTCCTCAGCTTGGAGGAGACTGAGACATGACCTCATTCGTGTTTATAAATAGGCAAATGGTGAGTACCAGTAGGATGGAGCTAGGCTCCTCTTGGTGATGCCCAACAGGACAAGGGGCAATGGGTGGAAGCTGAGGCATAGGAAGTTCCATGTAAACATGAGGAGGAATTTTTTTCCCTGTGAGGGTGACAGAACACTGGAACAGGCTGCCCAGGGGGTTGTGGAGTCTCCCTCTCTGGAGATATTGAAGACTCATCTGGATGCATTCCAGTGTGATCTGGTATAGGTGATCCTGCTCTGACAGGGGGCTTGGACTGGATGATCTTTGTAGGTCCCTTCCAGCCCCAGACATTCTGTGATTCTGTTAATGTTCCCAAACTCCCTACAGAAACAAGCCCCTTGGTCAGTTTTCCAGGGAGAACACTTGATTCATCTCTTCTGGTTTAATTTAGCATCCTGCAAGGGCTGAGTTGAGCCTTTCTCCCAAGTATTTATTTTCAGGAAGGCAAATGGTATCAGTAGCAGAAGGGAGAGAGATGGATAGATGCTGAAGTGTACCATCATGAGCTCTCTTTGTCTGGAGGAGATGCTTTGTCTGTAAGGGCAAAGAGGATTGTTCTGCGTGCAGTGACGATCATGGTGACTGATTTATTATGGCTGTTGCAGTGCGACCATGCATTTAAGGTTCACTCCAGCTTCTATCCAGTATTTAGTTCATTAAGGTGTTGACACAATTCTGCTGGCGTTTTTCTTGGGTGGCTTATGCTCACAGGCAGTTTTTCAAAGCAGACAGATGGGTTTTCAAACAGAGCATGCCCACAGATTTCTTTTTTTTTTAATGGTGTCTTGAGAATTATGACAGCTCTGTCAGAGGGGGATGGTTTGTCGTTAATTTGCTTGTGACAGATGATTCAAAATCATTTTTTGCCTGCTCAAATAAACCAGCTGTTCAGAAACAAAAAACCCGAGGAAGCTAAGCCACAGATCAGTTAGGCTGTACATGAATGGAACTGCGCTATTTTGATGAGTCCATTACTGTTTTCAGATTGCTGTGAAATCAGAATGTCTTCAAAATATTGGAAGTATTCTCAGGAGGAGTGCTTTTCCTCCTTGGAACCCAGGGATGTGTTGTGCATTGCCTTGGATGGAATCTGTGATCTGAATTGCCTGGCTGCTGACATGTGAAATCAGAATATGCGTAAGGGAGGGCGGGTGGCTTAGCATCCTCACACACGGGCTGTGAAGTAACTTGGCTTCTGGGGATGTCAGGTACAAGTCTTGGCAGGGGGAATTAGGCTGTCATCCACCAGCAAGGACGTAGCGAATCCCAAGTAGCTTTCCTTAAGTGAGTGTCTCAGATAGTCCCTAGGCAAAGACACAGTCTGTGGGTCACACCAAGAAAGACTTCCATGATTTGCCCTCACTCTGAGAGAGGAGACACATCTCTGCCCATGGCAGGGGGATTTGAACTAAATCTTTATAGTCTCTTCCAATCCAAACCATTTATGATGACTCTGTAGGAAGAAGATGACATAGACTCAAGTGAAGCTCTTGTTGTGTCAGCTTGTGGAGCTGCATCTGTCTTGTGCTGCTGCATGACAGGACATTCGGACATAAGGAAGAACTTTGGACATTAGGAAGAAGTTCATTACAGTGAGAGTGTTGAAATACTGGAACACGTTGCCCAGAGAGGTGGTAGAGGCCCTATTCCTGGAGACATTTAAGGTCAAACTTGGTAAGACCCTGAGGTGCTTTTTCTAGTTATAGATGTTCCTGCACACTGCAGGGGGGGTTGGACAAGATGACCTTCAAGGGTCCCTTCCAACCCAGTATGGTTCATGCTCCTGCTGCCTAGGGACACATTTGCCATGCTGCAGCAAAGGACAGGCTTCTAGGAGTCTTTCCCAAGACACTTCAACTAAGAGGACAAGAACTGCTTCAGGGTGCTGGGCCTTTGTTCTCACCATTTTACCTCTCTGATGTATGGCTCGTCCAGCTTTTGGACATAGTTGTTCTTGGTGTTGTAAGGACATCCACTTGGAGCTGCTTCTTGTTCCAAGGAGACTTCTTTACTCTTGTACGTGAGTACATAGAACCAGAGTATGACTTAGGATGTTAAAGGTGCAAAGCACCATCACACTTATCTTTGTCTACTCTCTGGTGTAGCCTTTGGCATCTTCAGTCCCACGTGCATAAGGAGAAGCAGCAGACCCGCAGCAGCTAGGTCTGTTTCATCCTAAACCCAAGCTTTTTAAACCTGTGTTGCGTATTGAGGAACCTGCCACCCTCTGTTGACATGACCACGTCATTAGCAAGACTGCTGTTGGATCTGTTAGCTTCTGCTGCAGTGTGTTGTCCCTGTCAGTAGCAGACAGGGGTGTGCTGGGGGCTCCTGGGTTCCACCATAAGCTCAACCTCTGCTCTAAATTAGGCAGGATATCAGCAATTTGAAAGGCACTGTGGAGGTGCTCTCACTTTGTGTTTTTGAGCAGCCCCTTCTCACCGTGTCCCAGGCTGTCTGTGTATTCCCAAACTGCCAAGATGCAAATCCCTTCAGGAGAGCTTCCTCTCAGATAGCACAGAGCCACCCACACAGTCCCAGTGCTTGCCATTGTTCTTGCATTGAGCCAGTTCCCAGCATCTGAGTTGCCATTTGCATTGTTCAGCTGGGACAAATTCATCTCACCAGGGGGTGAGGCCATCGCCCTGCCATCCCTGGGTGACGTGCTTCCCCACGTGGTGTTTACCAGTGCAGAGGCACTTGCAAACCATCATTGTTTCTTGGCTGTGAACGTTGTTTTCAGGGACTTGCCGATGCAAGTCCAGTGCCAGACGTCGGCAAAAAGAGAGCTGTGGGATAAATCCTTCCTCTCAGCTCTGGGGAGTGGGGGAGCAGTAGGATGCTCCTGCTGCTGGAAGGTGCCCAGCTGTGACTCACCCAGCACATCTGGTTTGTTCTAGAAGCTGAAGGAGGGCTAGTGATCAATCGCTCCTCTGTTCTGCTGTTGTAATATCTGTTGTCTTCTCTTGAGACCCCACCAAGCCTGGGTAGGTCAGGCCAGGTAGGTCAGGCCAGGTGGCAGGGACGTGTTTGTGACATTTCAGTCAGCCAAGGTGTTCCTTCTGAATATCACAGTATCACAGTATCACAGTATCATCAGGGTTGGAAGAGACCTCACAGATCATCAAGTCCAACCCTTTACCACAATTCTCAAGGCTAGACCATGGCACCAAGTGCCACGTCCAACCTTGCCTTGAACAGCTCCAGGGACAGCGACTCCACCACCTCCCCGGGCAGCCCATTCCAGTGTCCAATGACTCTCTCAGTGAAGAACTTTCTCCTCACCTCGAGCCTAAATTTCTCCTGGCACAGCTTGAAGCTGTGTCCTCTCATTCTGGTGCTGGCCACCTGAGAGAAGAGAGCAACCTCCTCCTGGCCACAACCACCCCTCAGGTAGTTGTAGACAGCAATGAGGTCACCCCTGAGCCTCCTCCTCTCCAGGCTAAACAATCCCATCTCCATCAGCCTCTCCTCGTAGGGCTGTGCTCAAGGCCTCTCACCAGCCTCGTCGCCCTTCTCTGGACACGCTCAAGCATCTCAATGTCCCTCCTAAACTGGGGGGCCCAGAACTGAACACAGTACTCAAGGTGTGGTCTAACCAGTGCAGAGTACAGGAGCAGAATGACCTCCCTGCTCCTGCTGACCACACCATTCTTGATGCAGGCCAGGATGCCATTGGCTCTCTTGGCCACCTGGGCACACTGCTGGCTCATGTTCAGGCGGGTATCAATCAGTACCCCCATATGTGTGCAACCAGCTGCACTTGGGGTGGTGCTAGGAGAAGAGCAGCTCAGATTCCTAGTGAATGATGATTCTATGATTCTCTGAATACTGAATGTTGATAACCAGGTGCATCTCCTACCTTTTGTTTCTGTGCATCCTCTGGCAGCAGAACCTTGTCTCTTCACAGCACTTGGGATACCAATATTGCATAAATATTCATTCTGGCATTTCTGAACACAACTCCTTAATGCAAATTTCATGTAAGACATTTTTCCTGATGGTTACAAATCGGATTGACATCCTTTTAGTCACTTCACCTTTATGTGCTCTGGGAAGATACAGAAGCAGGCTTTTGCTCAGCAAGCCTCATTTGCATTTGTGTCCTTGAAGGTCCCAGACAGGGTGGTTCAGATGGATTCACTGTGGCACTATGGAACACGGTGTTTGTATGGACACATAGCTCAATCTGCTCCTGCTAGAGGAGGACCCCAGGCTGGGTACCAAACCCGGGGCAAGGAGGGGTGGATAACCAGTCTTACAACTGGGGACATGGCAGCCATTGCTATGTGGGACCTGATGCCAGGTTGCAAAGGTAGAGCAGTGGCATGGGGAGGAGGCACACCATGTGCCATCACTTCCCTTGCCAGGGAGGAGTCAATGCCTTCCTATGTGGCTTTGTAAGGCCGGCCAGGTCTGAATCACCTCCAAAGAGATGACATGGCATGACATGACATGGAAGTGGTGAGAGCCTAGACATGGGGAAAGCCTGCTTGCTCTGCCCACTGCACTGGCTGCTGCCTTCCTCAGGGAGCTGGGTGCTATTCTTCAGAAGGGGCTTCAGTCCCTTCTGTGGGAGCTGGTGTTGGGGGCAGAGCAGGGATTTGAGATAGGAGCTGGGGCTGTTCAGCAACAGCAGGTCATAGGGCAGATGTGAGTGCACGATTGCTGCTGTGGGTCCTGTGCAATGTGCGTGGTCCCTGACTCTCTCCTGCCTGTCTGTCGGTGTGTCCTCAGGGCCAAGGAGACCTCCTGAAGAATGCCAAGAACGAAGCCCTGGAGAACATGAAGCAGATCCAGCTGGCGTGCCTGTCGTGTGGACTGAGCAAGGCCGGAAGCGGGCAGGGGGATGCCAAGTCCAAACGGTGCCTGGAGGCGATACAGGAGAAGGACACTGGCGATGAGAGTGGACGGCTGTGAGGGGCAGAGGCAGAGCTGCCGCCTTGGGCACAGAATTCAATAACTCTATTTTTTTAAAGCATTTAACAATGCACACAGGAATGCCCTCTGCAGGGTGTTGGTAGTATTTGAGAGCCTCACAGTGTCAGTATTTTAATGCAGTTAATTTAAGTTAAACCCCGCTAGCGAGGTCGCTAACGGAGCCCAGCTGTCTGCCTGCGAGCGTGCCAGGCCTGCAGACGCCCTTCCGTGCATCACGTTAGCCATTTGCTAATTTATGCCTTTGTCATCTTTGAATAGGCCTCTTCATCCCGAAGATCAAAACAGAGCGCTCTTGTATCAGTTTTGTGCTTTGTTTTACTCTCCAGCTTTTATCATTTAACTATAGGTTGCACTTATGATGCTTAAACAACCAGAACACGACGACCAATGTCACCAACAGCTGATATTTGTGAGGGCAAAGGCAGTGGTTTGCTGCAGGGCCTGAGCATCACTTTTTTTAGATGAACAATTCAAATCAAGTAAATGAGAGATTAAGTGGTCAGTATTGCTGGGTAGCTAATGAGATTGGAGGTGTGTATTTCACTGATTCTTTAGCAAGCTGCTCTTCAGGCTGCACCCTGGTGGCACGCACTAACCTAAGAACTAGCTGATATATTTCATCCCAGTAAATCATTGCTACCTTGTGGATCTTCAGGATGGCGACAGTCGTTGCTGGTAGACATTAACCTGCATAGCAATGAGCAGAACTAGTCAGCTCTGTAACTAGGAGGAGAGCTGTGAGCATCCTTCTGTGGTCATAGGCTCTGAAAGTGAGCTTTGGGCTGGTCTGAACCACCCTGTGGCGCCAGTGGTAGAAGGAAGGTTTGACAGGCGTCACAGATTTTGAGCTTGACTGCCAGAGGTGTGAGGTCATAGCCTGCTCTCCACCTTCTGTTTAGGTGCTGAAGCCAGCTGAATGAAGCAAGCAGGATCTGGCCTATGCCTTAAGGATCATGCTGTGCTAGAAATGTGAAGCAAGGCTGCAGATGTAGTGTGGAGAAGCAGTCTGGGGAAAGCACAGGGTCACAGCAGTCTTGTGCAGCAATCACCAATCTTTAGGGTAGTTCTGAGAATTGGATGCCTCTGTGTGCCGCTGTAGAAGGGAAGCAGAGAGCGTTGCGAGGCCAAACGTCCTCCTCCCTCCCTGCCTCCGGCTGCTGTGTGCTCACAACACTCTTTCCAATCCTTTAAGTACTGTGCTTGAGTGTGGTATTTGTGTTCCCTTTAACAGGACTAAGTGTTTTATGGTTATATATATAAAAACCAAAAGGACTGTATTTATTTAAAGCATTGCTTTTATTTTGAAAAGCTACTTTTAAAATTAATTTGATTAACAAATATGCTAATTTTCTGAACATAACAAAAAAGTAATGGCTGAAAGTTTGACCTTTGGAGAATCTTATATAGCTACTGTGTTAAGTTATTTTTGACTTCTTAATAACACTATTATGTTCATGTTGCACATTACTGAGAAAGTAAAGCTATGAAACAGCTTTGACCCATGTGTTTTTAAAGTGATTTAATGCAGAAGGTGACCAGCAAGATGTGGATAAAGGTTACAGTGGGTAAGTTGCTTTGAAAGCAGGTTCTGCTCTGAGAGGAACTGTGTTACTGCAGAGGTGATACCTTGAGTGCCTTAAATATAATTAAAATTCAAGCAGAGCTTGCCATACTTGTTCAGATCCCACCCTAAATCCTCACTTTATCTCTCCGTTAGATTCCGAGCATGTATTCAGCCTTCAGTGAGGTCTGGAATTGGGTGTCTTTACTGTTTCAGGCAAGCTCATAAAGCCCAGGTGGATTTGCCTCTCCCAGGTCTTGAGGAGATGTGTTGTGTGAAGATTGGCACCGTGAGCTGTCACAGTTTGTGCACAGAGCCTGTTGCTGGGGGCAGGGAGTTTTTTTGTTAGTGGTTTTTGGTTTTATTTTTGGCTGATGCTTAAAAGTCCTAATTAACATCAAGTGAACACAAATGTCCACAGGAAAAATGTTTCTACCAGGCATCAAATTAAGGACAGATGAAAGTCTCCAGTGTGGAATCAGATGACAGCATTAATGAAGACGTAATGGCACCAGTTTTGATACTTCCCATTGTTTACAAGAACTGGATGTGAAAATTGACTTAAGTATAGGAAAGGGCCTTAGGCCTGACAGGCACTCCTGTCTCCAGCAGAGGAGTTTTCTGGCAGCAGCAAAGCTTTGGGGGAGGAAATGGAGACCTCTTGGGAAGGTCGAGTGCCACATCTTGTCTGGTATGGTGTTAACACTGCAACCTGGCCTAATGGCAACACAAAGGTAATCCTCAAGTCATCAGAGCAGTCAAAAGGATGGTGCCATGAAATTTGGAAGGTCAGCACTGGAGATCTTGGGAGAAGGTGTCTCTGCTGCCCATGTGTAACAGATTTTAGCCACCTCAGTGAGGCAAATTAGCATTTTTCCAGGAACTGGCTGTGCTTTTACAGCATATCATGAATCCTCTCTTCCCTCCTGCACAGAAAACAGTTCCACCTTCTCCTGGGAAAGGCAAATTGATTGTAGGAAGTTGAAAGAATGAAAGTTGAGCAGGTGGCATTCTAGATTATACTCTTCTCTTGGCAGGAGCTGCTTCTCTGAGCAATGTGCCTGCCTGCAAGAGAGAAACACAGCAAGCACAGTAATTCCTTGGGATGGGAGCGTCGTTGGCTGGAAAGTGAAGACCGCGCAGAGTGAAGCTGAAAGGATGAATCTGTTTAACTACACATCCCATTAAAACAGGCAGCTGGACAGAAAATTACCTCCAACAGCATCCAGAATGGCTGAGTCATCAGACAGGGGTTTAGTGCCATGGCCAGTGCAGTTGTGTCTGCTGGAGAGATTTGGCATGGGGCAAAAAAGCTCTGTCTCTGCCACACCACGTGCATGTGCCCTGCCCCTGCACAGTGGGTTTGTCCCCTGCCCAGAGCTGTGGTGCAGGGCATGGGCCCAGAAGGGCTGTGAGGAGGAGGGAGAGTGACAGGGAGGAAGGTGTGCAGCCACTGACCTTCTGCTGTATTTCAGCAAGTGAATGTCTTCCTCTTGAAGAACGCACCTTGGTCCTGCCAGGTCCCTGCTGAGTTGGTGGTCTGTGCCAGATGGCAGGGAAATAGGCTATGAAATCACCATTTTTTGTAATGCCCATTCAAGGAATAGAGAGGTTTCTCCTCCTTTTCCTGGAAGGCCTCCCGTGGGACTTCTAGACTCCTGGGGCTGTCATTATTTTAACACTGTTGCACTCTGCAGTGTTTCTGCTTCCTGCATCCATCACTGGAAGCCCAAGGGACATGGAGGCAGAAAGCAGAGGGGATCAGCTAATGGGGACCTGAAGTCTGTGGTGGATCAGGGAACCAAACTTCTCCCTGGGAATGAACACAATCCTCACCTTCCCTGCACTGGCCACAGCTCCTTGTCCTCTGTGAACCACTAAGTCCAAGATAAACCTTTAACTGGGGAGGCATAGCCTTTCTTTAAGACAGATGGGAGAGATGTGGTAAGGGATAAAGTTAATTAATCACCTCAATATCTTTTGAGTGCAGGTCTTTCATTAGTAATCCTTCTCTCAGGTCAACAAATACTCCTGTAAGAAAGAAAAAACCCAAGGCTGTACAAGAGAGTTTCAGTGTTCCACTTGTCATGTGAAAGGGATTGAGAGCTGTTTCCAGCACCTGAACTGCTTCCAGCATCTAAGGGAGCCTGCACTGGTCTCTTAAAGGAAGCCACCAAGGTATATTCTCTTGTGCTGTGCTGATGCTTGCACAGAGAGTTGCCCCAAATGCTTCAGGTACCAAATTTTACTGGTCCGTTTGTATAATGGTATTGGATCTCATCATCTGAGACAAGTGATCACAAGTACTTTTTTACCCTAGATGTTGTTCTACCTGGAAGCCCTGGTCTGCACAGCGTGGGCACAGCCTGCAGTTCAGCAGAATCAGGGGGTCCAGGCAGCTCCCTTGGCTTTGGTGAAGCAGCCTGTGTACCAGTGCTGATGGCACAAGTTTTGTGCTTAAGGCAAGCACTGAAAACCAAAGGTTTGCTGCAGCTGCAGCCTTCTCTCTCTCCCACCACGGGTAGGACATCTTCTCAAAGGGCTCTGCATTGGCAGCAGTGTGCTTGTGAACTGGGCTGCACCAGCTGCCTTCACACCTTGACACAGGGCAAGAGGTCTCTGAGCTGTGGCCAGCTGCAGGATGTACAGCACAGGCCTTTCTATGAGGCTGCATCTCACCAACCCTGCAGGGTTTGTTCATGCCCCTTCTTCCAGCTCATGATTTGCAATGGCTTTTGAGCAAGCAAACCTTTTTTGGCCATATTGGCGCAGGCTCATCCGTGGCTGTTTCTTTTGGAAGGGAACTTCACATTTGTTGTTGCTGCTGTGCCATACTCCTCTGCCTTGTCCCTGGCTGAGCTGCTGAAATGTTCCCACTGCTCCTGGCTTGTCCAGCACACCAGCAAATGCTGAGCAGCGTGATTGTGGGAAGATTTCCAGTAAGCATGTCATGGCTCTTCAGGGGGCTCCTCCATGTCCTCTTGCACTTGGCTTGAAGAGTCAAAGGCACTTTTAATTCTCTTCTGCGTTATGGTTCACTGCAGGCACTGCAGTGCACCTGGTCACTGCTTTACAAATCCTGTGCAATGGTGTGTGAAGGGAAGGCAAAACCTCTGCTGTACCAACCTCAGATGCTGCTGCAGCAGCAGGACAGCTGAGCTGTTTAGAAAACAACTGCCCTGAAGCCTGTGCTTTGCCAGTCTGTCCTTTTTGTGTGTGTTTGTGCTAAACCTGCTCCCTTGGACTGTACAGCATAAACAGAGGCTGGGCAGGCTGTGCCCATGCACGCAGACAGGGCCAGGGTGCCTGAGAAGATGATAAAAGATCTTCTCCTAGTGCCCAGGGCACCCCTGAGTGTATGTGTGTGAGACCAGTTGTGAGCTTCCACAGCTGCTTTTCACCATTGTCATGCTGAGACTGAGAAGGTCTCCATATGATAAATATGGCGGTACCACAGAGCAGCCTTCAAGGTTGTGTCCTCTTCCCCAGGGAAAAGTGAGCCAAAGCCTGATGCCATGGCTTCATGGCAAAGAGACTTGTTCTGATGTAGACAAAGTAATCCCCAGCTGATGTGCTTGACTGAGGAGGTGTCCTTTCTGCCGAGCATGCACATGATTTCATCACATAGGCATTTAGGGCCCATTTCTCTGTTTATCCTACAGTCTTGCCCAAATTTTCCTGTTTCCAGGAGCTGAGCTAATGCTGCAGATTCTCTCACCCCACGGCAGCCATGAGGGAAAGTCTCAAGGAGAGATGTTTGTGGTAACATGTCAGGTGTCACATTTGCAAAGGGCTTCAGTGTGAGTATGAGCAACTACTGTGACTCGGGTGGTGTTTTGTAGCTCATTCCTCTGTTTGTACCCCAAGAGATAACCTTAATTCAGTTTCACAGAATCACAGAATGTTAGGGGCTGGAAGGGACCTCAAAAGATCATCTAGTCCAACCCCCTGCCAGAGCAGGATCACCTGGAGGAGATCACACAGGAACACATTCAGGTGTGTTTCCCAGAGATTTAACTTATGTGGATAGCTAAGTAGTCTAGATTTGGAAGTTAATTAAGATCAACCTAATTAAGGCTAAAGTAGTTATGTACGTGAGCATCCCAACAGTATTTGATACAGCTTAACAAATATGCTTTGAATTCTAACCTCTAGGAGGCTGAATATACTGTCTGACAAGTACTGAGCTGGAGAAGTACCTGTGGATATAGGGCAGCTGGCCAGGGGTTGCTGCGTGCCTGGTGCTCAGCCATCCAAAACTGGCAACAAGGTGAGAGAACAGGGCAGGTAGCAAGAAGCATGGAGGATGGGAAACCCTGGTCTGTCAGGCCATGGCTTGTCATTACAGTCCCTTTGCTTGTGGCAGTAGCTCCTGTCAGAGTTGCCACCCAGGGCATGAGCGATGCCAGTCTCTTGCCTGCCATTTAGCTGGTGCATTGCTGAGCAGGACAGCAGTGTGAGCAGCAGCTGATTACAGCGCAGTCACTCCCCAGCATTCGGCCTGCTACTGTGCTTCATCTCTTGTCTCGTCCAAAGGAAGAGAGGAGCGTGAAGGTCAGGTCCCTCCTGAAGGAGCTGAGGAGCCTCTGTGCCCAAGTCTGGCCCTTATTGTCCTGTTCTAGTGGAAGGTGTCCCTGCCTATGGATGATCTTTGAGGTCCCTTCCAACTAAACCATTCTATGGTTCTGTGATTGAGGGACAGCATCTTTCTCTCACAGAAGTGCAAACACTGAGTCAGCCCATGGACGTGACTACCTTAACCCCGCCATCTCCACTGTCACCGAGGTGAAGGCAGTGTCTCCCATGCCTGTTACCACCAGAGAAAAGCTTGGTTTGGTTTTCCTTTGGAGGAAGACTGGGGTGGAATAGCTGCACCTCAGCCTGGGAAGCCTGCCTCTAGGATCCATGGGGAAGCACGTTCTTCAGTCTGGAATTTCTAGGTTTTGTATGTTGTTCAACCTGCAGTAAGTCTGTGAGCTGTGCTGAGCTGGCAGCCTGTCCTTGGTTTGCATGGGCAGCTGAGAGAATTTCTGTGCTAAGTGAATGCCCTTCCAGCTTGGAAGAGGCTGTGCTGTGAATTCCTCTGCTTGGCAAGGCTCCTGCACTTGTCTTCTGCATCACAGAGTTCAGTAGTGCAAACCACCCTCCCTGTTGCTGTCACTGAAATTCAGGTAAGCAAGAGAGCTTGTGCCACATATACAGGTGGGGTTTTAAAATGAGCTTTTGGTATGATCTGTGTAAAGAGATGTCCCTAGGCATCATCTTCCACTCTTTCTTTGGAATCGTGAGAGCATGTGAGCAGCTGCTGAGTAACAGTGGGGAGAGGAGTAGGGGCAGGAGTCTTCTGGAGATCTGGAGCAAGCACAATCCATTTCCATTTTGAGGTGGATAGCTTCTTGTGCTGTGACTGTGTGGGAAGCAAGGAGTGCATTTTTCACCTTGTCTGCACAGAAGGAAGTGTTCCTGGCTCAAGGGAAAGCTGCACAGATGTGGCTGCTCTGAATCAAAGCTGCCCTTTCATCACACTCCAGTGCAAGCATGATACAAGATGTGCAGCTTTGGCGTGATCCTCGGCCTGCTCTTTTCCAGTATTTATTGTGCGTTGTTTCAGGTGGATTTCAATGAAGACAGTTTATTCATCCTCTTTATCTGAGCTTAATATTCATCTGTGGCTTGAGTGAAATGAATATTTCAGACCTTGAATTATGCATGCTCTGCAGCACTGCTGGCATCTCCGGCTTAAAGACCTTTGTGCTGCTGTTTGAGTCTCACACCTTTTTTGCTGTCTCCTAGAAAACGCTGGGGGACTTTTACTGGCTCTGCTGGAAAGTGGTGCCTGAGGGGATAGGTTGGCAGAGCTGGCCCCATGCTGGGAGCTGAAGAGCCTCCTCCGGGTGCCAATCTTGAGTCCTTTGCTTTCCCCCTTCAGCAGCAGTGGACCACGCTGCCACTCTCCCACCTCTGCTTTTCTCTTTGTTGTGGATTTCTCCCTGGTAAGACCTCTCTTGGCCATGTTTTCTGGGTTTTGTTCTCCCCTCTTGCTTTCCTCCCCCAGTGATCATGGTGAGCAGCTCCCCAGCAGTTGCCATAGAGATAACAGAGCCTTATCTCTTCCTCTGCTTTCTTTTCAGTCTTTCTTCAGTCTTATAGACTGGTGGGCTGAGCCAGCTGCATCACCCCACAGGTGCCAACCTGCCAACCTGCTCTGTGCTACACAAGCAGGCTGTCCTGCACCTTGGCAAGCTGAGGGATGCACAACTGAGATGTTATGTTGACCTCCAGACTCTCAGTAAGTCTCACTGGTCTGTGCACAATAGTGGAGGACACTGAATCTTCGGGTAGCTCTATGGTACAGCTGGGCCTGATGATACCCCTGGGCTTTCCCAGCTCTATAACCACAAATCTCAGTTCCACTTCTGCCTTCAAGACACTGAGAGCTCTGATCTTTCTTGGGTGCAACAGCCAGTTCCTATGAATGCTGGGGTGCCATAACCCCCTACTCCCCTGGATGGGGTGTGCAGAAGTCAGGCAGGTGAACAAAGAAGGGGTAAGGGACTTCACAAATGCCAGCCCCTCCATTCCTCTCCCTCTGTGCCCTTGCTGTGACTTGAAGTTGCTGCAAGTTATTGCTGACTCGGTAGTGGTACTGCAAGATTCAGTGCTAAAGACTGGTAACTGGGTTTTCTCCCAATCTAATCTCACATCCCAAGGGAAAGAGATCACGTGGAAACTAAACAGAGTGCTGAGAGTTAGTGTCCTCTGCTGACCTCATGAATATGATTACCTGAAAGGATGACTTTTACTTGGCAGCTTTGTACATGCTGTTCCAGGGCTATTATCTTGTACGCTGATGCAAAAATGATCAATATACCTTCCAGAAGCTTGTCCTAAATCCTTCAGACAAATTATTAATAGAAGTAATTTGAGTGGTTGAACTCTTTGGAAAGCTTGGACACTTCACTGCTCAAAAGCTTGGCTGCTGGGAATGTAAGTAAGAAATATTAAATTTGCTTTATGCTCCTCTAAGCATTTCTGACAGAAGGGAAACTGTCCTTTTGAAGCGCGGTAGAAACAGCAATGTGAGCAACTCTGAACTCAGAGACTACATTTGTCAAATGCAGGCAGAGGTTCCTGAAGAGCCTTTCTTTTCCTCCTGTGTTCAGAGACGTTCAGAGGAAATGTCATGTCTTCATACGGCAAAAATGGGCAGAACAGGGAAGAACTCTGAAAAGTTCAGCAAAGGGAGTGTATTTGAACAGGGTGTCTCAAGTACTGCCAGAGAAAACCTGTCCTGCTTCCCCCTAAGCTGCAACGAAGGAGGGAGATTATCATGGTCCTAATTTGTAGTACCAGTTAACTGCTGGATGTCACAGAAAATGCTTTGTCACCTTCATCAGGGCACAGGGGATCTGACTAGATGTGAAATCTCAGGGAGCTGCCTCCATCTTCCCTGCCGAGACTTGGAGGGAAGAGTCACTTTGTCAGGGTAAATGAGGCGCAGGACAAAGCCGCTCTGATCACAGCAGGTTTCAGTGGGAAAGAAAACGGAGCTGAGGGCAGAGCCCACTGGTGACTCAGAGCTGTGTATTGCAGTGAAAGAGTTGTAGGGGCCTTATTTTCAATACTTTTGAGATTTCCTTTTCCCTACTGACACCACCACTAAAACTTTGACAGCTCTGGAGGGTTGGAGAGCAGCCCACTTGCTGTGTTTGCTTTCCTGCTGAGCAGCCACTGGCAGGGCTATTGCTCAGAACCCAAAGACAATTATGCTGCAACTCTGTGAAATCTGCCTCCACCACCTGAGAGAGGAAGAACTGCCGATAGAGAAGGTGCTGGCTTGGTCTTGTGAAGCCTAAAGCTGTTTGAAACACCCTGAGTTGTTCTGGGAAAGCACCCTTCCTTTGAACACCTCTTTAAACTGTTCCCGTTGGGTTGTTGGTGTCACAAGCCATTCCCATCAGTGACAGTGCTGCCTGTCTGAGGTCCTGCCACCACAGCATCCTGATCTTGGCTTGACACTTTTTGCACCAACTGTAGGCTAGATACAAGCAGCAAGTAGAAAACTAGTTAATATATGGCTACAAACTGGAACATAGAAGGTTTCATCTTAACATGAGGAGAAACTTCTTTACAGTGAGGGTGACGGAATACTGGAACAGGCTGCCCAGAAAGATTATGGAGCCTCCTTCTCTGGAGACTTTCAAAACCTGTCTGGATGCATTCCTGCGCAAACTACCCTGGGTGATCCGGCCTTGGCAGGGAGGTTGGACTTGATGGTCTCTGGAGGTCCTTTCCAACCTCTAAGGTTCTATGATTCTGTGATAACCTAGTTCACATTGAAACAGCTCCTGTCATCAGGCTGCTCCAGAACATCAGATTGTGGGCCAAGGTTATTTGGCCATGTGCCAACTGACAGCACCTCTGGATTTCCTGATGTCTTTGAAGATGGCTGCTTGTTATGTGGCCGAGGGATGAGTGCTTCAGGCCTCCAAACTGTCCCACCAGCACTTCTGACCCAGAGCTGTAACTGTGAGACATAAAAAGAGAAGTCACTCCTTTCTCCTCAAGCCGAATAGAGAATACAGACCAAACAGGTAACAGCTTTGAGATAATGGCCATGTGGAGATGTTTCCCCCCAAACTGGAGCCTTTCATGTGTTTCTGATCTCAGCAGCTGTACCTGTGTTTGTCCCCTTTTGGTTTGTCCCCCAAGCCATTACCCAGCAGAAGCATTCACCAGCCCCAGCAACCTGTCTGGCACCTGGCCTGGGACTGACAGATTCAATGGTGCTGTGGATCTGCTGAGTGATGGTGCTGGAGCTGAAACAAAGCTGCAGTGGCTGAAGCCAGCAGCTTTGCTGGCTGGCCGAGGGCTGCTCCAGCTGTACTACTTACCGCCTGGCTGGCAGAAATACAGATCTGCGTTTGTGCTCCCAGAGCACGCTGGAAAGAGCTGCAGGGCAGCAGCGAAGGACATGGGTGGCCAGCAGCTCCAGCACAGCCCCAGCCCTCGGGGCAAAACTCATCTAAACATGTAAAAGTGTCTGTGTGCATCTGTGTCTGATGCAGACACTGGATTTTTCATTTCTTTCTCACACCACGTAGCCAGAGGGGTTGCCTGCTTGCCTGGCCTACCATAGCACTGCACAAGCCTCTGGAACGGCTTGAGCCACCAGCTTGTTGAGAGCTCAGTCTGAGAAGCTCATGGTGACCTTACCTGGTTATTCCTGCCCATGGTGTCTTCATTGTCCCCAGCTCGTGGTGCTTACAGCCCAGCACAGCTGTCTGTGGCACCATTACCCCAGCTGGATGAGTATGCACAGTGTCTGCTTCTTCCAGAGACAGCTCAGGAAGCAAACGAGATGAGTGTGTCCCATATTAACACATTAGCAGTAACCAAGTACACAAAGGAAGATGATGATGGCTCAGATGAAAACAATCTGAGTGAAACCAAAGGTCCTTCCACTTCCTCTGGCCAAGATATTCTTTGCCATTTAAGGCTGCATTTTGAGCATAAACTCTGCCTTGCTTCAGAACTGGAGAATTGAGGGGGGTATTTCTTGCTTTAGTTTCTCCTCTTTCTTGCACTCCTAATTTCCTGGTAGCTCCTGTTTGAAAACTTCGCAGGACAATGACTGAATCCTTTGTGTCTTGCCTGCCAAACAAAGCAGATCACCACAAGCAAACCAAGTCATGTGCCATGTTTTGCAGACAAACTGGAAAAAAGCTTGGATGCTTCACTTCCTCTGAACTTCCCACCAGATCCCATGGGCCGTCATATTGAAGCTACATAGCAAGAGGCTGCTTTGCAGGAACTCCACAGGAGCCTTCTTGGATTGCATTTAGTAAAGATTTCAGCCATACCCTGAGCAGTGACCTGATTTATGGTTCTGCTCTATAAAGAGCCCCATGAAGCTTGGAGGGATTATCTGCTGAGTAGAAGAGTTTGTGTGACTGAGTGTGCCAGGTTAAGTGCACCCTTTGTTGGCAGTGTTCTGTGCCCTAAGAAGCAGAATATTCAAATGCTGGTCCTGATCATAATCTGTCTTCTGCAACATCAATATTGGAGAAGAAGTCAGACCAAAGACATCTTTTGGACCCATTTACTTACTAGAATTGTCCTCTTGAGACCGATTCAGAAAAAAAGGTTTACTGTGTTGGATGTCCATCCAGAATACAGATTTTAGTGCTGTTTCAGGAGCCCTGCTCAGTGTTTGCTTCCTGTAAGAAGGCTGAGTCAAGGTGTTGGTCACTTTGAGGTATCAGCTAGCCCCAAATGCTGAGATTTTGGGGTTACCACAGTTTCTAGTGGAATATTGCAATGAGGTACCTGGAAACAAACCTGCTTCAATTAGAGTGATCCATAAAATCTTATGTTTACTACTAGGCACTGCCATGCTGTCAGTTAGTTCACCACAATGTCTAAGCCTGCTCTTGCAGAGCAGAGAGTCTTCCTAGAGCAGAGGAGGTCTTGTTCTGAAAACAGGACCTCTCTGGAGGTCTGAATGTATTTGTCCTTAGATTTCTTTTACCTGTGGCTGAGCAGAGAGAAGGCCTGGGCAGCCCCATCTGCCAGCAAGTATCCTCAGCTCTTGCTAAAAGAGGGCACACAGAGCTGGGCCAATGTGGGAATGCAAAGTGAAGAAGGATAATAAGAGGCAGATGCTGGCCTTGGTTCCCACCAGCTGCTGGCCACCCTATCTCAGAAAGGATCAATAACGGACATTTGTCTAATGAGGAAAACAAGGCAGAGTTCATGCAGAGGACTGGGTTGTCCTTGCCTAATTATGATAATGTGTAGGTGTGTGCTCTATGCTCAAAGACTATATAATGAGAGTCAGAACAATCAATAAAGATTCTCTGGCATAATTCACACTGAATTGGTCTGTAGTGCATGTGACATTGCCTTCTATCACACAGATCTGTGAGGGCCTTGACCGCGTCTCCCGCAGCAGCTAACAGGTAGCTGCAGCAGACCAATAGCCATTGGTGTGGGCAGAAAGCAAGCAGGCTCTCAGGCTCATTGAGCTAAAATATGCTCCTGAGGCTGCTTTTCATCCCAGAGTGCATGCAAGATGTCACTCCACACCTGCAAAAGGTGTCTTCCACCTCCCCTCCCATGGCAGAGATGAGGAGCTGGAGTTTGGAGGCCACTGGAATTGGAGTGTGAGGCTGGTTCTTCGGAGGTGACATCTTTTCTTAGCTCTATCTCAAAGCTTTGTGCAAATTCTCTTAAGTAAAGACTCCCAAGGGCAGCTTAAACACAAATCAGCAGAGGTGGTGAAAGGAAGCGGATAGCAAAAAAAAGCACTCCCCTTCAAACAGTCTATTTTAATTATACGTTGTGAAATAAGAGGGCTCGAAGTATCTCAGCCAAGTATGCTCAGAGCAGTAGAACTATCTGCATTTTTTACCTTAAATAAAGTAAAAGACCAGGCATTTTCCACCTTTCTATAAGGAATAGAAGCAGCTGCTTCATGGGGTGGATCTGCAGAAGTGTGTGCCTGTGTCCCACATTCTTGCTAGAAGGGAAGGAGTTCCACAACTGGCAGGAGGAGATCAAAATTCCCACTGTGCTGGGCTTGGTAAAAGCAGCATCAGGAGAACAAACATGCCAAAGTAGGCTTAAATAAACATAGCAGAGACCTGAATGATGTGTGGAAGGGTTATGGAGAAGACGACAGTAATTTGAGTTGGGATTTCAGGGTTTAAATGGGCAGAGACAGGGGGTAAAATCAGTTTTCAGCTGTATGTTACCATCACTGATTGTTTTCACTGCAAAGTTCCTCTCTTCTTGTTTTTCAATCCAGTCTTAGCTGTCCTGTGTGAAATCTGAAGTCTGTGAAGGATCAGAGCCCATTCCCACTGAAACCAGTGCAAAGGCTTCCCTGGGCTTGCCAGCTCTCTTTTGTCAAGCAGATACACTTTTACAGTAGCTGAGGCTAAATCAGTGAAGTTACTTCTTGGCCAAGGTGAGATTTGTTAAAAAAGAGGAAACCTCTTAAGATTTCCTAACAGGTAGCAATGGCCACTGCCCTTCCAACTGTCAAGCAAAATGGGAAGAACAAGGTGGCATTTAATTTCCTGAGTGCCAAGAAACTACCTAACAATGATAAATGCTGTCCCTGTTTGGTTTGGAAGGAAGACACACACATGCTGCTGCTCCTGGGTAGTCTTTGCAGTTCTGCAGTGTTTTCCCACTGTGCTTGCAGCGTTTGGACAGGCATTCTGTGTGTGCCTGTGTGGATGCACATATGGAGCTCCCCACAGGGATTCACACTGCTATTCTTCCCCTCCTGATGTAAATATAGATGGGCTGTAACTCTTCTCTAAGGAAGTATGTTTGATTTTTATCAGGCAGTTAAAAGAGTTCTGTTATGTCTGGAAAAGAGGAAAGCTATAGGCTTGTCTTACATTACTGCTGACATATGCTTATGCCTGCACACTTTGCTTTCAGGCTTTTTGGAATCTCAACCTAAGCAGACCCTTCAACAAATTCCCATTGAGCGCTTCAGGGGGTAGAGCAGGATGTGTGAAGGGCAAAATCATCTCTTGTCATTCAATAGGAGCAGAAAGTCTACAAACCCTTGAGGATTGTGGACATTTCTTGCTCTTTGCCTCCCATTTCTGGTCTGATAACTGCCAAGGCCCCAGTCTCTTCACTCAAATCATTACACTCCTCATCACTGTGAAAGGTGACAGCCTTTGAAACAGAAAGATCCACTGAAAATGCCCCTGGGTGGTGACACCTTGTCACACCCTGAATGTCCCTGGGGAAAATGGGAAAATTCCCACCTTCAGTAACTGTCATTTTTTTCTGAGAGACAGAAAGAAATGCCGAAAGATGGAAGGAGATGGGGAAGAGAATGTTGCTCACTTTTCCATTTAGGATTAGGATAGCTGAGTCTCAGCTCTTCCGAGTCCTGCCTCTCTGCTTAATAATAGGAAACAGGGCCAGAAAGGATGGCTTGGCTATAGCAGCACTGCAGCTGGGAGCTGCTCCTTTCCAACAGCCTGTGCCAATATGGTGGTGTGGGAAAGCTCTTCAGTACCCACACTACCCTTGTAAGGGCTCCTTCTTTTCCTCCCCTCCTCTCTGCAGCCTTTTGCAGCCTGCCTCTCGGGGCTCTTGTGTTTGGCCTCCTACTCCTGGCCCTTGGCTTGCCCATCAGCTGTTTTCAAACAACTGTCTATGCCAACCTAATAAACACTGGACGTCTAATTTTAGAGCAGAAATGATCCCAGATGCTTTTCTGACTTGCACTGTAGTACATTTTTCATAAGAAGAAGTTTTGTTCTTAACCTTTCAAAAGTGATACAGTGCTGGGGAAAGCAGCCATGTCTGGCCCTCCTGTGCCTGCTGTGTCTTATTTCCGTGAAGAGGGTCTTTAATCACAACCTGAAGGTTAATACCTAGAGTTTATGCTCTGTAGGTCCCTCAAAGCTCAGCAGAAACACTTGGTTGCTATGCGTGCCATGATTGCTGTGCTCTGCCTGCTCCTGCCTGGCTATTATTGGCTTCAAAATACAGGTGGCTGGAGGTGAAGCTGACTGTGATGTAGCAATGCGTCCTAGTGGAGCTGTGTAGAGGAAGCCTTGCTAGAAGACTTTGGGGATAGACTCAGGGGGTCACCAAGCTGATGGAGAACTGAGGGTGGAGAGATTTGTAGTGTGGTGTTTGAGGTATGGTTGTCTGGCTTTACTTCTAGGCTCTGTTTGAGCATGTCCTAACCTGCCACTGGACTGTTTGAAAACAGCCACCAGCCACTCGTGCGAGGACTCCAAGAGACAGCATTACTCACTGCCTTGAAATGCAAAGCCACCATGGGAAGGTAGGGTGCAAGAGTTGCATTGGTACTGTGCATCCTTCTGGTCATGAATGCTGGCTGAGAGCCTTACCTAGCCAAAAACGAAGTTCATCCCTGTCAGAACTCAGTAAACCTTGCTGCTAGTTCTCATTGCTGTTCTCTCTGAACAGCAACACACATGAACACTATGAAGTTCAACTCTCTCACACAGCAGTTTTCATTCCTCATTTGTAAAAGGTTTTGGAGCCCTCTGATCACCAAGCAGAACACAACACTTTCATGTCCTGTGAAGTGAGAAGGTTTCAACAGCAGTAAAGAGCACACTCAGTCAGTATTCCATGTGCAGTGATGATATAGTGATAAATACTGCTGTAGTCAGTGCAGTAGTGCTAACACGGAGGAATGGGTTATAATCAATAGAAATGTATTCACAGATTGCCTTTTCTGATTGTTGCACACATGCAATTCCCACTGGATGTCAGTAACACCTGAACATCTAACTTCTACCTGTGCCCAAGACAACAAGATTTTCTGTATCAACTAACTCCCAACGGTGTGAGCAATTCACTTTCAGGCCAGGTCTGGGAGCTATTTGTGTTTTCATTCCTGTTGGACAGAAGGCTAAGATCTGGCAAGAGTGATGTTTCAATCCTCTGAATACCAAAGTTGAATATTCCAACCCTGGGAACAAAAAACCCAAACAAACACCATTTGCTAGCTGTATGGGATATAATTGGTGCTATTTTTTGCCTCCTACCTGAACTCACACAGCTAAGGATGACGTTTGTGTTATTGACTCCTTTTTCCTCAGCTTTTGTGCCAAGCCCTTATGTCTATATCCAAAATCAGCACAAATGCATACAAGATTTTCTACTTTAATTTAATGCCCATGGTGACTTTTCATGGAGAATGTGCAATGATTTATTAGCATTCTTGTAACCAGTGTGCTCTAATTAGCCTTGGTACAGAGATGTAATAAAAGACAAAACTGCCTAGTCTTGGGAAAAAGAAAACATAGGCTTGCAAGGTTTTGCTGTAAGGTCACAGAATCACAGAATTAACCAGGTTGGAAAAGACCTTTGAGATGGAGTCCAGCCTATCACTTAACACCTTCTAATTAACTAAACCACAGCACTAGGCACTTCATCCAGCCTCTGAAGGTAATTCTATTGTAAGTTCAGATGCTTTCCCTGTAGGCTTAGATTTTGTGGGTGAATAGCATGCCCCTGTGCCACATCTAGGTCCATGCTTTGCTGGAACAGACTCTTTCTACACATGGATTTTTGGTTTTCTCCTAGACATCACCTTTTTGCCCATATGAAATGCAAGCTGCTTACTATTTTGTGTCTTGCTCCTGGATAATGAACTAATTCTTTTCCTATGTTGCCTTCCACTGCAACATCTTTTCTGCATTGCCGTTCCATCAGGAAATTACTCTCTTTGAGCCAAGTGCTGTTGCTGTGTATTTAGGGTAACTATGGTGTTCTAGTGGCCCATGGTCCCTGGATGAGACCATGAAAGGAGATTGTCGTGGTTCCCAGGGTGCTGAGAGGCAGTGTATCTACATCTGTGATTTGATACCAAACTGTGGAAAGGCATTCTAGACATTTCCTAATGTGTCTGTTTCCTGGTAAGCAGAAGCTGAAGTTGCACTGTTGTGATCTTAAATAGAAGAGGAAGTGGATGTGTGCCTGGGTGTTCAGACAGCAGTCCTCCCAGGCTGTCCAAACTCAGCAATATGAAGGCCAAGTTTGGCTACTAAATGGGCAGAAAAAGCAAAGTGGGACTGGCAGAACATGATCTGAATATCATGGAGGTGTTGGATAGAAGCTTGGACTTGGTCTTAGACATCTTTTCCAACCTTAATGATTCTCTGAGTTCCATCTGGCAGAGGATGCAGCTCAAGAATCAGGAGTCAGTTGGACCTGCTGCTCAGCCCCAACATGCAGAGCTACTTCCACACAGTGTTCTGTGCTGGGTTCAGACCCCAGTCACACACCCTGACTCACACCCTCACACCCAGGGTGTTCTGCTGCTGAGACAGCACAGACATGTGAAGGGAAACAGCACATCTCCATTTCCTCTCTCTAGTTATAGTTCTGTTCAGAGTGAAATTTTTTTTTCCTGGAAAAGGGCCACCTTAATACTATTGGGTGGAATATGAAAAGTGCAAGTGCATTTTCCAACTCATCTCCAGAGCCAAGTGCTGATGTAGGAAGTAGATTTGGACTGAAAATACCCAGGAATTTTGTTTGTGGCTGGCAAAAGGCAGTCACCTGAGGGACAACTTTAGTAGCGAGGGCTCTTGAAGAAGTGCCTGTGGGTGTGAGTGAGAGGAATGGAATGGCACAAAGGAATATTACAAGCTTTTATATAGGCAAAAGGAACAAATAAAACAACATTTTACAAAGCAGCTGCCCAAGGGCACCATGTTGAGCTGGCTAGAGAATCAGAGGTGTGCACGTTACTGCAGTTTTCCAAGTAGCAGTAGGCTTTCCAGTCATTTGTGTTCTTTTGTGACTGTGTTTATAGTTTATGTTCTTAGAATAAAGAATGTCCTTTCGTGAGTGAGACCTGCACATCTTTAGGTAAGTTTTCAAGCACTGAACAAATGCTTGAGCAGATAGCCATGATCCTTTCCTCAACAGATGTTATTGATGGATGAGAATCTGGACATGAGCAGACATGAGCTGTGCTTGCAGCCCAGAAGGCAAAATCACATCCTGGGCTGCATCAAAAGTGTGTCCAGTAGATCCAGAGAGGTGATTTTGCCACTCTGCTCTGGTGAGGCCTCACCTGGAGTACTGCATCCAGCTCTGGAGCCCTTAGTACAGGAAGGACATGGGCCTGATGGAGCAGGTCCAGAGGAGAGCCATGAAAATGATTCAGGATGCTGAGGCACCTCTGCTATGGGGACAGGCTGAGCGACTTGGGGTGTTCAGCCTGGAGAAGAGAAGGCTCTAGGGAGACCTAATAGCAGCCTTCCAGTACCTGAAAGGGACCTACAGGAAGGATGGAGAGAGACTGTTTACAAAGGCTTACACTGACAGGACAAGGAACAGTGTCTTCAAACTTGAGAAGAGCAGATTTAGATTGGATGTTAGGAACAAGTTCTTTACTATGAAGGTGGTGGAACTCTGGAACAGGTTGTCCAGGGAGGTGATTAGGGTCCCTTCCCCAGAGATATTCAGGGTGAGGCTTGATAAGGCTCTGAGCAATCTGATGTAGTTGAGGACATCACTGCTGGCTGCAGGGGGTGTTGGACTAGATGACCTTTGGAGGTCCATTGCAGCCTAGACCATTCTATGATTCTGTTGATGTGCCAGGACTCTCTTCTCCTGTTTTCTCTACTCACTTTTGTCTGTCTATTGTTTTTATCCATTTATTGTTTTCATCCTTGCCTGTTCTCTTTGTGCTCTGGATTAGGAACAAATCTCTGCAGGAAACACAGAGGAAGTTGTTGGTATGTGTGTTTCTTCAGTGTTAAGTTCACATTCATGTCTTTAAAAAAAAAAAGATTAAGGCTTTGGGGTTTTAGTCTTCCCAAGCAGGCTGCTTGGGGTCCAGTGACCATGAAATTAGAGAGTTTTCAATAGATGGTGAAACCAGGAGGGCCATCAACAGAACCTCCACACTGGACTTCCGAAGCCGACTTCAGCTTATTTAAGGAACTAACTCGGAAAGTTCCTTGGGAAACAGCCCTTAAAAACAAATGAGGTCCAGGCAGGTTGGACCTACTTCAGGAAAGAACTGCAGAAGGTGCAGGAGCAGCTGTGCCATTGTGCCAGAAGATGAGTGATGAGGGAGGCAGCCAGACTGGATGGGCAAGGAGCTGCTGAAGGAATTAAAGACAAAAAAGAGGGTGTATCACCTTTGGAAAAAGGGGGAGGTGTCCCAGGAAGAGTTCAAGGATGTTGATAGGTCTTGTAGGAAAAAAAATAGAGGTGAACGCCCCTTTGAACTTAGGCTGCCACTGCTGTTAAGGAGAATAAAAAATGTTTCTGTAAGTCAGAGGATGAGGAAAAGGCAGAGGTGCTTAACACCTTCTTGGCCTCAGTCTTCAATAGTGGGACAGGTTGTCTCCAGGACAGCTGGACTCCTGAGCTGGCAGATGGAGTCAGGGACCTGTATAGTCCCCCTGTAATCCAGGAGGAAGAAATAAGGGACCTGCTGAGCCATTTGGTTCCTCACAAGTCCATGGGACCAGATAGGATCCAGCCTAGGGTGCTGAGAGAGCTGGCAGATGAGCTGGCTAAGTCACTGTCCATCATTTATCAACAGTCCTGGCTCACTGGAGAGGTCCCCAGGGACTGGAAGCTGCCATTGTGATGCCCAGAGGCAAGAAGAGCTGGAGGGAGGAACTGGGAAATTCCAGACCTGTGAGCCTGGCCTCAGTGCCAGGCAAGGGCATGGAACAAGTTTTGAGTGCCATCACAAAGCACCTACAGGATGGCCAAGGGATCAGGCCAAGCCAGCATGGGTTTAGGAAGGGCAGGTCCTGCCTGGCCAACCTGACCTCCTGCTACGATCAGGTTACCTGCCTGGTGAATGTGGGGCAAGCTGTGGATGTAGTCTACCTGGACTTCAGCAAAGCCTTTGACACTGTCTGCCACAACAAGCTCCTGGCAAAGCTGCCAGCTCATGGCTTGGACAGATTCACTCTGTGCTGGATCAAGAACTGGCTGGAGGGCTGGGCCCAGAGAGTGGTGGTGAATGGTGCCACATCCAGTTGACAGCCAGGCACTAGTGGTGTCCCCAAGGATCAGTGCTGGGCCTATTCAATATCTTTATTGATGGTCTGGACCAGGGGATTGAGTCCAGCATCAGTAAGTTTGCAGATGACACCAAGCTAGGAGCAGGTGTGGATCTGTTGGAGGATAGGGGAGCCCTGCAGAGGAACCTTGCCAGGCCAGATGGGTGGGCAGAGGCCAATGGGATGAGATTTAACAAGGCCAAGTGCAGGGTTCTGCACTTTGGCCACAACAACCCCGAGCAGCGCTACAGGCTGGGGACAGAGTGACTGGAGAGCATCCAGGAGGAAAGAGACCTGGGGGTACTGGTAGATAGTAGCTGAACATGAGCCTGCAGTGTGCCCAGGTGGCCAAGAGGTGGCATCCTGGCCTGGGTCAGGAACAGTATGGCCAGTAGGACAAGGGAGGTCAGGCCACACCTTGAATTGTGTGTCCAGTTCTGGGCTCCTCAATTCAAGAGAGATGTTGAGGTGCTGGAACATGTCCAGAGAAGGGCAACAAAGCTGGTGAGGAGCCTGGAACACAAACCCTATGAGGAGAGGCTGAGGGAGCTGGGGTTGTTTAGCCTGGAGAAGAGGAGGCTCAGGGGTGACCTCATTGCTGTCTACAACTACCTGAAGGGAGGTTGTAGCCAGGTGGGGGCTGGTCTCTTCTCCCAGGCAACCACCAACAGAACAAGGGGACACAGTCTCAAGTTGTGTTGGGGGAGGTCTAGGCTAGATGTTAGGAGGAAGTTCTTCCCAGAGAGAGTGATTGGCATTGGAATGGGCTGCCCAGGGAGGTGGTGGAGGCACTGTCCCTGGAGGTGTTCAAGAAAAGCTTGTATGAAGGCACTTATTGCCATGGTCTAGTTGATTGGACAGGGCTGGATGATCTTGGAGGTCTCTTCCAACCTGGTTGATGCTATTCTATGTTATGCTATGCTATTCTGTGCTATGCTATTCTATTCTGTTCTATTCATTAAAGTGTTTGTTTCCCACACTATGTTCTTCTGTGAAGAACAAAATCTCCACAAGATTTGCAGTAGCCCTTTTCTTTTCTTTTCTTTTCTTTTCTTTTCTTTTCTTTTCTTTTCTTTTCTTTTCTTTTCTTTTCTTTTCTTTTCTTTTCTTTTCTTTTCTTTTCTTTTCTTTTCTTTTCTTTTCTTTTCTTTTCTTTTCTTTTCTTTTCTTTTCTTTTCTTTTCTTTTCTTTTCTTTTCTTTTCTTTTCTTTTCTTTTCTTTTCTTTTCTTTTCTTTTCTTTTCTTTTCTTTTCTTTTCTTTTCTTTTCCTGGTGTTTGATGCCCCTGTGAGAAATTCTGGCTTAGCTAAACTCTCAGTGGGCTCCTGTGGCAGCAGGGTTTACCCTGGCTGTGTTGAGTTTATGAGCAGGCTGTGTAGTTCTGAGTTGCTCAAGCTCTTGTTGCTGCTTAAGGCTTCAGGTTTATATGACTGTCTTCTCTCTGTTTTGTTTGTTTGTTTTGTTTTGTTTTGCTTTTTGTTTTGTTTGGTTTGGGGGTTTTTGTTTGTTTGGGGTTTTGTTGTTATTGGGCTTTTTGTTTGTTGTTTTTTTTTAGTTGTTTGGATTTTTTCCTATACGACTTCATGCCCTAATAGTTGTGCCTTTTGCATCCCTGGACTCCCGAGGGTGAGCTGTGAGGCCTGGCAGAAACATCCCATTGCAGCTGGTAGGCTCTTTTTGATTTCTTTGCTCCAGTTTCCCCACAGGTTTTTAAATCTGGGAGCATTTGGTCTGAAAAGCCTCAGTGCCTTACTACAGTCTGTTTTTCCAGTGAGTGGGTACCATTTCACCTTTGAGATGCCACAAGTGGCTCCTTGCTTTGGAGGGTGTTGGCTGTGAGCCCTGGCTACTGATTTCAGATGGGCCTGGCAGATTTCTCTGTTTTAATTTGGAATGGTTCCTCCTTTGGCATCAAGCATTGCAAAAGACAATTTTCTGATAGAGAAACAAGCTGTCCCTGGTACACTTCCCTGCAACTGTGCTCATGCTGATTTTTCTTCCTCTCTTCCATCACCATGGATATTTGACAGGCCCTTGAAACCTTTGGGCACACAGACATCAACCTGTCCTGGAACACTGCTTCCTTTAGGGTTGTGGTGCTTTGGGAAGGACCGAACCACCCAGGGATCCTATACACACTCTGCGTGGCTCTGTCTCTCCCCATCTCCCTGGTGTCCTCCCATAGTCACCTCTTTCCCCTCAGTCCTTCTTGCATCCCACCTACTACTCCTTCTTGATGTGTTCTAGCCACTGCTGCACCTAGGTGCCCCAACCCCATCACGTGCCTGTGCCCCACCTTGGCCATATAAATATGACACAATATGACACTGAGACTGGGCTTAGCCCGCATCTCTTAGGTCAGCAGCTCCAGCAGCACCACCACGTCCTAGAGGCAAGGACCCTAGTGCCCAGGAAGGCTGAGGACCCTGGCAGCTGGTGTACTGCTGACCCATGGAGACTTCCAGAGCTGAGGCATTTGGGGATTCTAAAGATGCCACCATCTGGGGCACCTGCCAAGACAGGTGTCTGAAGGACCATCAGAGACCCTGAGAACTCTCTCACCTGGGGGACACACCCCACCTCTAGGGACTTACTGCAGGGAGATGTGCAGCTCATTTTCAACAGTGTTATCTTATAAAAAACTTGATATTTGCAAGATGAAAGAGGAGTGGGTAAATATGGAGCTGAATAATGCTTTGGTGTGGTGTGTACTTACAGACTCACTGCCTTCAGCAGCCAGTTCTGTCAGCAACTGGACAACATCCTCTGTCTGCAACAGTGCAGTTCTACTTGTCAGCATTCTGCCAGACCCCTCTCAGACAAACAGGTATTAAATTAGCTGAAGATATGTGCATGACACTGCTTAATAGATAGTGAAAGTCTTTTCATGAATACCTGAGCTGAGGTGAAGGCTTCTGATTTCATCACAGACAGCAGAGTCTCTGTGTATGGAAAATAATGATTTTTGCATTGAAACAGATGTTTTTTCTTCTTATCATCCATGCAGGGATCAAAAACCAAAAAGCCATTTTCCTGGAGGCAAACCCAAAACTCCACAACTGTAAAAGCAGCTGGGCAGACAGCCGTGGGACTGACTTTGCTGACAGCAAAAAAGTGATTGTGGAGGGTAGCACAGTCTGTGGGTTTGCTTTGGTTGGTTTGTTTGTTTGTTTTTAATTGGAAAAATCAGCCAGGTGGGAAACTCCTGATAGCCATAGCCTTGTGCTGCCTCAGCTGGCTGTCTGACTTTCCAACTCCCAGTGCCCATTTCAGGTGATTAGGGCAGAACTGTGGCTCCTTGCTGGGAAGTGAATGGCTGTCAAGGTTTCTACTGAGCAGGTGTTGGTCTGTTGGAGAGTAGGAGAGCCCTGCAGAGGGACCTTGCCAGGCTGGATGAGTGGGCAGAGGCCAATGGGATGAGATTTAACAAGGCCAAGTGCAGGGTTCTGCACTTTGGCCACAACAACCCCAAGCAGCACTACAGGCTGGGGACAGAGTGGCTGGAGAGCAGCCAGGAGGAAAGGGACCTGGGGGTGCTGGTAGATAGTAGCTGAAGATGAGCCTGCAGTGTGCCCAGGTGGCCAAGAGAGACAATGGCATCCTGGCCTGCATCAGGAACAGTGTGGCCAGCAGGACAAGGGAGGTTATTCTGCCCCTGTACTCAGCACTGGTCAGGCCACACCTTGAGTGCTGTGTCCAGTTCTGGGCCCCTCAATTCAAGAGAGATGTTGAGGTACTGCAATGTGTCCACAAAAGGGCAACGAAGCTGGTGTGGGGCCTGGAACACAAACCCTATGAGGAGAGGCTGAGGGAGCTGGGGTTGTTTAGCCTGGAGAAGAGGAGGCTCAGGGGTGACCTCATTGCTGTCTACAACTACCTGAAGGGAGGTTGTAGCCAGGTTGAGGGTTGGTCTCTTCTCCCAGGCAACCACCAACAGAACAAGGGGACAGAGTCTCAAGTTGTGTTGGGGGAGGTCTAGGCTAGATGTTAGGAGGAAGTTCTTCCCAGAGAGAGTGATTGGCATTGGAATGGGCTGCCCAGGGAGGTGGTGGAGGCACTGTCCCTGGAGGTGTTCAAGAAAAGCCAGGATGAGGCACTTAGTGCCATGGTCTAGTTGACTGGCTAGGGCTGGGTGCTAGGTTGGACTGGATGATCTTGGAGGTCTCTTCCAACCTGGGTGATTCTGTGATTCTATGATTCTGTCTGGTCCTCTGCCCCCAGCACGCTGAGGACTTCTTCACCTGACTGCTGGTTTCTGAGGGCAGACTCTGGCTCGGTGCGAGGGCCGCGGCTGCTGAGCGCCGCCGAGCGCTGCTGAGCGCAGGGGTAGCGGTGCCAGGAGGCAGTAAGAGGAAGCAGAGCCTAAAGCGAGGGCAGGCTGTGGTTAGGCCTAGGCCAACTGCGCCCTCTGCCGGCCAGACGCGGAGCGCTGAACCAACATGGCTCTTCGGCTCCCGATAGAGCCTTAGATGGAAGTTTTTCTTCATTGTGTCTAAAACTTGCATGCATGGACACAGTCTAGTGCCAGGCTGCCTTGTGCTCCTTCCTCTGTGACAGCCCCAAGAGCTTAGGTTTTCAATTCCATGCTGTCAGGTCTATGGGCACCTACCACAGATCATCACCATCCCTGGGGCTTCTCCTCATCCCTTCCCATGGCTCAGGACCCCACTTCAGTCCCTACCCCAGCAATGGGGGCATGTCCTGGCCTAGCCTTGCCCTGTCCCCATCCCTAGGGAGGTTCCTGGTGGCCCCCAGACTTCCTGGCCGCTGGTCAGTGTGACAGGATGGTGGTAGACTGTGAGGCCCTGTTCTGCCAGCCCTGGGGGAGCCTCACTGCTCCTGCACTTCACAGTGCCCTGGCACCTGTGGTGTCCAACCCTCCAAACACTACCACCACTCTAAGACCCCTCTCCCCGTTTTGGCCCATTTGAAAGACTCATCTACAAAAGCCTCAGCTTAGAGGGAGCACACAGGGCTTCTGTGATTCCTGCTTTAGGATTTCCAGTCAAGAGCACAAGTCCTTTTTAAAGAGGCTTTGTGTCTGTGGTACAAAGCCTGGTTCCTGAGCTAGTTTCAGATGAACTACACTGAATATCAGAGAGAATTCCAGCTGTGGGACTCAGCAGGGGCTAAATTTACCCTGCTTCTCTGTGCTGTGACCATACTCTGCTTTAGAGGTTTGATAAATGTCTGCAGGTCTGAAAGTTTCAGCAACAGCCTGGCATTAATCCCAGGTTCAAACAGGAAGCAAAGAGTGCCAGGAGACGCTGGGAAAAGAAAAAGCACTGCTTGTCACAAGCACTTAGAGGACTTTAGCCCGTCATGAGGACATTTTGAGCTGCTGAGCAGAGCAGACTTTCATAAACTGCTTTCCAGTTTTACAGTAGTACAGCCAGGCTGGGTCTTTTGTTCCTAGAGCTTCTGAAGATGATTAAAAAAAGAAACAGTTATTGATAGCCTCTTTTCCCCCCCCTCTTTTGTCAGGACTGGCTATTGTGAGTAGTGCTGACCCTGTGTACACTGCTCTATCAGGAGTGAAACTGCAGCTTGCCATGCTCTGTACCTTTGTTGGAGAAGACAGCTGGAGAGATGGGAGAGCAACTCCTGTTTTCTTCTGAAGCTTCTTTGTAGCAGTTTGTCATCCCTAATTTTCCCTTCTTGGTATTGCTTCCTTCCATGTGCAGGCTATGTGTAGATATGAGTGGAGAACCACCAACTCCCTGAGCCCAGAGTGCTTTGGCACGTGTTGTACCATGAAAGTCAGGGTGCTGGGGTCCCACTTAATGCCCAGCACAAAGTAATGCTTCACTACCTGCTATTTCAGAAAAGAATATCTCTGTTCTAAATCTGCTAATAGATGCTATGTCCCACTGCATCACCTCTGTTTTGAAGGAAGCAGATTCTGTTGTGTGGGTACATATGTATGTGGTGTATACATCAGTGAGAAAAAGCTGGGGCCAGCTCTCTGCCTGATTCCACCTCCCGTCTCTGTGCACGAGAGGTCTTTGGAGTTGCTTAACTTGAGACTAAGAATGCAGTATGGACTCGACAGGGGGATTAGCATCTTTCTACAGAACCCACTGGAGAAGCAGCAGAGTTTTTGCATAACTGAATGCCTATTTCTGATATCCAGCAAAGCACAAGTCCTGTAGCTGAACTGCAAATTCAAAACTGACTGAGGGTGACCAAGGAAAGGAAAGGATAACATTTCTGTAGGCAGCCAGATAAATGCTCGTGTCTTTGATCTCGGCCCTGCAGTAAAAATGCTGGTTTGCTTCAATTGTCACCTAAATGGGTATAAATTGGAAATAACTCTTACATCTGTCCTTTGCCTTCTGGTAGGTCTCCTGGGCTTGATAGTGATGTGATCCAATATAAAGTGTCACTGAGTATTTACTCAGAATGAGTTTTACTGGAGTACTCTGGAGCAGTTCTCTATTTGAAAGAAGAAGGTAGGTTAAAAGAAAGATAATTTACCAGGAAAAGTCAAGACAGGAATGCTTAGCATGAGGGCCTGGTTAGACACATGGGAATTACTGCTCCTAATCCTTCAGGCCAGCAATACTGGGAGCTTCTCTGTTCCTGCTCCTGGATGTGCTGACTGCTTAGAGGACAGAGCAGTCCCACTCTCTTCGTTTTGTGTCGGCTTAAAGGAACAGTGTAAAGGACAAGATGCAGCATATGGTAGAAGGAGATGCCTGTGGGCCACATATGCCATAGAACTGGGAGGCTGCTGCCTTATAAAAGCAGTAAGTACTATGGCCAGGAGACAACTGTTAGGGCCAGGCGTTTGGGCAGCCAAGTGAATAATGCTGCCGGGAGGAATGCCTACAGTGCAGCAGTTGGGAGATACTGATTAAAAAGTCCTAAAGTGGCTGCTCGCCCCTGGCGAGTTGTTTGTGCTGAGGCAGGCATCTTTCCAGGCTGATAGTTTCTAAATGTATTTTCAGGCCTGTGCATTTCAGATGTGTTTATCTGAAGCTAGTTTGTGCCTCCTATCTGTATCTGCGATGCCTCCTATTGTATCCATCATTTCAGCTTATCACCCTCCTGGGAAGCTTCAGTTCCTCAGCAGAACTGGCTGGAAACCTCCCCTCGTGCATCATTTCCTGAAGAATTCCATCAGCTTCGCAAGAAAGGCTGGAAGCCAAAAGCTACAAATAAGCTAAACTTTATTTTGATAAAGGGAACACTAAATGTGTCTGCTAGTTTCATTCTTTCTTCCTTTTATTTCCCTTCCTCCTTATCCACCTTGTACAAGAAAGGTGAGGATGAAATTTGCCTCTGTCAGACACTGGATGTTGTTAAAAACAATCACATCCCTGCTAAGATGTTTGGGGGAGGAGGAGTGGGTGAGTGGTGAGGATCTTAGAAAAGCAGCTTGCCCTCCCTGTAAGTCATGAGGCATGCCAGTACCATCTTTAAGTCATCAAGTGCACATACACGTTGTTTGTTGCGTGCATGGCTTGCACTTGCTACAAGCAGTGTGCCTTAGTCAGCTCTTTAATGTTACGTGACCCTTATTCTTGCATTCCAATGCCACCAGTGTCAGGCTGTTAAAGGTTAACTTGACAGTTATTTTGCAGAGCACAGCCTGACTGCATTAACCTCTTGTAAGGACACTTGGTGTTAAAATACACCATTACCTAGAACTAAGCCCAACACAGTGATGGCACTTTGTGCTTGATTGCTCTCAGTGCTCTATTAGCAGATACAATTCACCCTTTCTTATAGTAAATGAAATGATTATGTATTTATTTGACTCTTGGCTCTAAGGCCCAGCTACTCTAATGTTTATACTAGAAGTCAGCAAAATGTTTTGGTGTGCCCTTAAAACTTTAATTGCTTTCTGTTTAGAAATGTCTACTCTGCTCTCGTGAGACCCCATCTGGAGTACTGTGTGCCCCCAACACAAGAAGGACATCAAACTGTTGGAGCGAGTCCAGAGGAGGGCCACGAAGATGCTCAGAGGGCTGGACCAGCTCTGCTATGAGGACAGCCTATGAGAGTTGGAACTCTGCAGCCTGGAGAAGAGAAGGCTTTGAGGAGACCTTATAGTGGCCTTCCAGTATCTGAAGGGGGCTACAGGAAGGCTGGGGAGGGACTATTTACAAGGTCTTGTAATGGCAAGATGAGGGGTAATGGGTTTAAACTGGAAGAGGGGAGATTTAAACTGGCTGTTAGGAAGAAGTTCTTTGCAGTGAGGGTGGTGAAACATTGACACAGATTGCCCAGGGAGTTTGTGGATGCTTCCTCCCTGGAGGTGTTCAAGGCCAGGTTGGATGAGGCTTTGAGCAACCTGTTCTAGTGGGAGATGTCCCTCCCTGTGGTGAGGGATTTGAACTAGATGATCTTTGAGGTCCCTTCCAACCTAAACCATTCTATGATTCTATGTGGCCATTAAGCATTCCTGCTGAAAATGTTCCAGTGGCAGCAATATTTCCACATCTCCAGTGAGACAATCAAAGCTGGGAACTTGTCTGTGTTTCTTGCTAGTGTTCAAGAGAGGTGTCTTCTTCCATAATGTGGTTTCCTGAGTAGTCTCAGCCATCCAGTTGGTCCTCTTAATGAGGTTTTATGGTTTAATAACAGAAATTAATAAACACTTCATATCCATTTCAGCTTAGGGCTTTTTTTCTCACTGCACACCAGCAGTGCAGATGATTGCCTTTCTAGTAGTAATATTCTTCCTGGGCATCTTTTGTAGTAGTTGTAGAGTTCATCACTGTACTCTGAATTCCTCTTATTTGTCCAGGGACTTTGGGTTTGGTTTTTCTTTTGGTTCAGGCAAAACCTTAGCTCTAGGCTAAAGGTATATAGAAAAGAGGGAAATTGCAGGGTCTTATCTCTCAGAGTACTTCAACTTCATTAATTTTTGGTGCTGATGGAATCCCAAGAAAAATTACTATCAGGTGAGTGGAGGGGAAAAAATCATAGAATGTCAGGGCCTGGAAGGGACTTTGAAAGGTCATCCAGTCCAACCCCCCCGCCGAGCAGGATCACCTAGAGTAGGTCACACAGGAACACATCCAGGCAGGTCTTGAATATCTCCAGAGAGAGGGAGACTCCACAACCCCCCTGAGCAACCTGCTCCAGTGTTCTGTCACCCTCACAGTGAAAACACTCCTCTTCATGTTTACACAAAAATTCCTATGCCTCAGCTTCCACCCATTGCCCCTTGTCCTGCCATTGCGCATCACTGAGCAGAGCCTGGCTCCATCCTCTTGGCACTCACCCTTTACATATTTATAAACATTAATGAGGGTGAGGGGAAGAAAGCAGAGGTAAAGAAGAGAGAGGCCAAGTGTCAGGTGCAGAACCTTTCCACAAAGCTTCAGAGCAGATGTGAAAGAATAACTGGTGTAGAGAAGAAAAGTTCTTTGATCTTTCCTGAGATGCCCCTGTGACAGGAGTTTGTGAGGAACCAGTCTGCCCCCAGTTGTCACAATCAGATCTGAGCAACACGATGGAGAAGAAAAAGCTCTCATTAATGTGCTGCTCTTCTACACGTCTTGCTGTTTTCCTGTAACTCTTGTGGTCTGGCTGAGCTGGGGTCACCAATGACACTTCTGTCCTTGGTCCAGCAACAACCTCTGCTATGGGTGTGGACCTTTTCAGGAGGTCACCTGTCTCTGTCAGCAGCAGTGATATGTATGGAAGCAGGGCATGCTGCCAGTTCTGAGCAGGTTGACGACTCTATCAGTGACAAACAAAAACCTCAGAGGGTCGTTTCAGGTACCAACCTTGCTCAGGAAACAATCCTCAGCTCACTGAGCTCACAAAGTGCTCCAGACTGAGGCACTTCTACAGAGCTGGCATTTCTACTCCTTCCACTCCCATTGCCAAGGAGGACTCAAGCCTAGTGGGAGGCTCTCCAAATGGATCCCAGCGCAGAGCTGGGCAGGCATAGAAGGTGAGCGATGTTGGCAGCTGGGCAGAGAGCCAGCTAGCTGTTCTCTTCCAGGCTTCCAGGGCTGCACAGAGCACAGCATCTCCCTCTACCACTTAGTGAATTGATGCCATCACCAGCTGTTACCAGGGAAACACAGAAACTACAAATCTGGATCTTGGCAGCTAGGTGTAAAGAGGAAATATCTTGCTCTTTTGTGAGCTAAAAAAAAGAAAGCTGAAACAAATTCCAGAGGAGCTTTGAATTGGAAACAAGTAGGGGTAAGTTACTAATTCCAAAACAAACAATCACAGCTGCTAAAGTGCCACTGTGATCCCTGTTAGGTCACTTAGAGAGAATGAAAACAGGAGATCCAGTGCAGAATCTCTAACTTCACGCAGCTTAATTACACCCTTCAGAGAAGACTGTTACTCTTGACTCATAACGTCAGTTCTGACCCATGGACTTAAAGTAGCTGCTTCTAGAGATGTGCTATCCTCTGAGCAGTCATTTCCCAGGAAATGCTGATCATTGTCCCATCTTGAGAGAGAGAGTTGACTGGTGTCTCACAGCAAAGAAGTATGTTGTGTTGAGTCTGGGTGAAACCATGTGCAAAGACCATTTCTGTAGTGGTGAGATACATGCTTTCTACAGCTTTTGTGAGAGATGGTGACTTTAGACCTGCATTTGATGACTTCCAAGTGCTTGAGATTTTGAAGGTGTGGAAATAACTTTTTTTCTTTCTTCTAGTAAAATTATCTGACACTTTATCACAGAGTTACAGAATTAACCAGGTTGGAAAAGACCCTTGAGATCATCGAGACCAACCTGTCACCCAACACCATCTAACCAACTACACCATGGCACCAAGTGCCTCATCCAGTCTCCTTTTAAACACTTCCAGGGATGGAGACTCTGCCACCTCCCTGGGCAGCCCATTCCAATGCTAATTACTCTTTATGTGAAGATGTTTTTTCCTAACATCCATCTTAAATGTGCCTTGGTGCAGCTTGAGATTCTGTCCCCTCATTCTGCCACTGGTTGCCCGTGAGAAGAGACCAAGCCCCAACTGGCTACAACATCCTTTCAGGTAGCTGTAGAGTTTTCTTTGTCTTGGGTGTTTAAATCCAAATGCTGGTGGGTTTTTTAAATGGATTATTAAAGTATTGAGTAGTTGAGACCCAGCTAATGTTTGATTTCAGCCATGTTGCACAAGGTGTATAGGTTTGGTAGGTACTTGAGCAACCTCAAAGCTTTGCTGCCAAGGGAGAGGAGCAGCCTTGAGTAAAGACTCAAGCTGAACTCAGTTACTTTGTCTCCACTCCTATCTGCAAAGCTGTGGAATGGATGTTGGAGGAGGAGGGCTACAAAGATGATCAGAGGGCTGGAGCAGCTCTGCTATGAGGACAGGCTATGAGAGTTGGGGGTCTTCAGCCTGGAGACAAGAAGCTTTGAGAAGACCTTGTAGTGGCCTTCCAGTATCTGAAGGGGGCCTACAGGAAGGCTGGGGAGGGACTATTTACAAGGTCTTGTGATAACAGGATGAGGAGTAATGGGTTTAAACTGGCAGAGGGGAGATCTAGACTAGATGTTAGGAAGAAGTTCTTTGCAGTGAGGGTGGTGAAACACTGGCACAGGTTGCCCAGGGAGTTTGTGGATGCTTCCTCCCTGGAGGTGTTCAAGGCCAGGTTGGGTGAGGCCTTGAGTGACCTGTTCTAGTGGGAGATGTCCCTCCCTGTGGCATGGGGTTGGAACTAGATGATCTTTGAGGTCCCTTCCAACCTAAACCATTCTATGGTTCTTTGTGGCTGTAATTCTACCTGGAGGTCTCATACTGGAAAGAAGTTGTTATACTCACCAGATAAGGAACATTAAAACCTATGGACTTACCTTTGTTGATTTTATGTCACATAGAAAAACCCTTCATGATGATAATCTAGTGGCAAATACATCCATGATGGTTGTTCTTATGTGGACACTGAACAGCACTTCTAGCACTGTTCCATAACTGCCTCAAACATCACAGGAACATGTTTAATCCAATTTGTGTCCTCAACATCAGAAACCAGGCTTGCCAAAAAGTCAGTCTGGCTTTGCCCTGTTTACTTGGTGGCCCTAAGTCTTGGGATTTCTGTGCCACAAGAGCAGTTTGCATGCAGTCTTATTGTCTGGAACACAGTTCGGTGTTCCATGTCATGCCTTGATGCAGTGGGATAGTGACCAAGGAAACTTCTGAGCCATGAATAGATTGCAGGAATATGTCATGAGAAAGCCATTCAGAGTTGCCTGCCCACATGCTGTGCTGCTGGCTCACATTTCCAGGCAGAGCTGCAGACAGAGGAGATCATGAGCACTCCAAAGAACTTTGACTATCTGTGCAAGCTCCTTTTTTATCTTTTATAGTGAGTCATGCTGCCAGACTCCTTTTTTGGTGTTCTTGAGTTAGACTGCTGATTTCCCTTGCTTGCATGCCCAAGCACAGTCCTGAGACTTGTGACATGGACTGCAACAGCCACTGGGACTGATGTCATGGGTTTTCTCTCTGGAATGTTGGAAATGAGATCTTTCCTCACATTTTTAAGGGTATAAAAGATGCTTCAAGAGGTGAAGGAATTCACTTTTGGGGAATACTCACACAATCAGGAAGTGTTTCCTTGCAAACTTTCAGGCTGGAGGTGTACTCTGGGATTCCTATGAGGAGGAGAACATTTTGATTCATGTGGTAAAGTAATGGTGTTTGCACTATGATTTGAGAACTAGGTGCACTCCTGTGGCCTGAGAGCCCATTACAAGTACACTCCCCAGGTGCTGCCTCCTCTGGAGTTACTTTTAAGTACCCATGAGTGCTTCCGCCCTCTGTGAGCCAGCACAGGCATTCAGGAGAGTAACTGAGTATGACAAACAGGCATTAATCAGACCTATGCATGATATTCATTTTCATGTACACTGGCACTTAGAACTGTAAATTACAACAGGGCACCTTCATGTTTGTGCTGATGCTCTTCCTGTACGTGGTGAAGTGAAACAGGCAGAGTCATTTAATAGGACACACAGGGACAGAAAGACAATGAGCTGCTCTGTTGTTCTTATAGAATCATAGAATCGTAGAATCAACGAGGTTGGAAGAGACCTCCAAGATCACCCAGTCCTATCCAGTCAACTAGACCATGGCACCGAGTGCCTCATCCAGTCTTTTCTTGAAGACCTCAAGGGACAGTGCCTCCACCACCTCCCTGGGCAGCCCATTCCAATGGCAAATCACTCTCTCTGTGAAGAACTGGACATGGAGGAATGGGAGTGAAGGAACCTCAGTGAAGAGTATCCTCAGAAAATCAATTGTCTTTATTACGTTTTCATCCTTGATTTTCTTAGGAGGAAAATGTAAAGAGTTTTCCACTCCTAAACCTGGAAGTTATTGATGTATTTATTGGATTCAACTGGATGAGAACCCTGTCCCCTGGAAAACACAGTTGTGAAGAGCTGGAAGATATTTCATTACATCTGGTGACTGCCTTGATGTGAGCTGATAACTGGACACTGCACAATTCTCTCCTTTCCTTCTGGATTGCACTTGGATGAGAGGTGATAAACTTCTGCTGTGCAAATTGTGGTTATGACAGGTGAAAGCCCCTCTGAAGATGGCACTTTCTTGTCTCTTTTGACCTTCTGGTGTATGCTGAATCTTAGCTGCTGACTAAAGCAGTAACACAGATAACCAAGTTTTAAAAGGCCCTAATTCATAAATCTAGTAACAACAGTGAGAGAAGCTGAGGTGTATTCCCTTCTGTCAAGTGCATCATTAATGGAACTGGTATCGCATTCACCCTGCGGAAAAATCAATTCTGCAGCAGGGCTCAAAAAGGGATCAAAAAGGGTTTACTTTCAGGCTCAGGTGGACTGACTGTTAGGAAGGAAGCCTTCATGCTGCCTGCAGCAGGGGAAAAAAAATACAATGTGAGAGACACTTTTCAAAGCAGCATTTTGTCTTGATTTTGAGATGCTTCTTCAAAGAGACTTTGCCAAAAAGGGAGAAGAATTTGTCACCTATTAGAACATCTTTTGGCTATAGCATGCAAGCAATGTAACAGAGTGTCTGTATGTGAGTACTGCCAGTCTTTGGAAGGAAAGGAAAGGAAAGGAAAGGAAAGGAAAGGAAAGGAAAGGAAAGGAAAGGAAAGGAAAGGAAAGGAAAGGAAAGGAAAGGAAAGGAAAGGAAAGGAAAGGAAAGGAAAGGAAAGGAAAGGAAAGGAAAGGAAAGGAAAGGAAAGGAAAGGAAAGGAAAGGAAAGGAAAGGAAAGGAAAGGAAAGGAAAGGAAAGGAAAGGAAAGGAAAGGAAAGGAAAGGAAAGGAAAGGAAAGGAAAGGAAAGGAAGGAAGGAAGGAAGGAAGGAAGGAAGGAAGGAAGGAAGGAAGGAAGGAAGGAAGGAAGGAAGGAAGGAAGGAAGGAAGGAAGGAAGGAAGGAAGGAAGGGAAAATAAAAAAGAAAGAAAAGAAAGGAAGAAAGAAAGAAAGAGAGAGAAAAGAATAAAGAAAGAAAAGAAAGGAAGAAAGAAAGAAAAGAAAGGAAGAAAGGACGGAAGAAAAGAAAGAAAGGAAAGGAGGGAAGAAAGAAAGGAAGGAAAGGAAAGGAAAGGAAAGGAAAGGAAAGGAAAGGAAAGGAAAGGAAAGGAAAGGAAAGGAAAGGAAAGGAAAGGAAAGGAAAGGAAAGGAAAGGAAAGGAAAGGAAAGGAAAGGAAAGGAAAGGAAAGGAAAGGAAAGGAAAGGAAAGGAAAGGAAAGGAAAGGAAAGAAGGAAGGAAGGAAGGAAGGAAGGAAGGAAGGAAGGAAGGAAGGAAGGAAGGAAGGAAGGAAGGAAGGAAAAATAAAAAAGAAAGAAAAGAAAGGAAGAAAGAAAGAGAGAGAAAAGAAAAAAGAAAGAAAAGAAAGGAAGAAAGAAAGAGAGAGAAAAGAAAAAAGAAAGAAAAGAAAGGAAGAAAGAAAGAAAAGAAAGGAAGAAAGGAGGGAAGAAAAGAAAGAAAGGAAAGGAAAGGAAAGGAAAGGAAAGGAAAGGAAAGGAAAGGAAAGGAAAGGAAAGGAAAGGAAAGGAAAGGAAAGGAAAGGAAAGGAAAGGAAAGGAAAGGAAAGGAAAGGAAAGGAAAGGAAAGGAAAGGAAAGGAAAGGAAAGGAAAGGAAAGGAAAGGAAAGGAAAGGAAAGGAAAGGAAAGGAAAGGAAAGGAAAGGAAAGGAAAGGAAGGAAAGAAAGAAAGAAAGAAAGAAAGAAAGAAAGAAAGAAAGAAAGAAAGAAAGAAAGAAAGAAAGAAAGAAAGAAAGAAAGAAAGAAGAAAGAAAGAAAGAAAGAAAGAAAGAAAGAAAGAAAGAAAGAAAGAAAGAAAGAAAGAAAGAAAGAAAGAAAGAAAGAAAGAAAGAAAGAAAGAAAGAGGAAGGAAGGAAGAGAAAGTGTTTGAAGGCAAATTATTCTCCTGAGTACTATGAGTTTTGATGTCTGGGCTGCAAACACCCTGGGACGTGCTAATTTAATAGCTTCAGTCCTTGCTGGAATGTTTTTAGTGGTGTAAACATTCCTGCTAGTGTTATGGGTTTCTAAGCTGTTTGTTTATGCGGTACAAGCCGAAGCTGACAGTGTACTTTCCAAGCTCCTATTAAACAGGGCCAGCTCGCTGTTGGTAGAGGGATCTTTCTGAAAAAAAAATAGCCTGCTCATGTCTTGCAATGGAAAGCTTTTCTTTAGCTCTGGTTATAAACGCCACCTACCACGCGTTTGCAAGGCTTTGAGCAGTTCTCGCTGTGCCCTAATGTCTGTGAGACTCCTGCTGGTGGGAAAGGGAAGAGCGCTAAAAAAATCCTCCACGGGTAATTTAACAGAGAAGGAATGTTTGCGTTTGTTGTTGTTGGAAGGTTTTTCTTGGTTGGTTGGCTTGGTTTGTTCTCCACTGTACATTGTGTTTGCCAGTTACTGTTACCTGCAGCCATCAAAGATCTTGATGGTTTGACACTTCCCGCTCCCAGGTTGCAGCGTGCTGGTGCTCTCCTCTCATAACTGTGGTTTTATCTCTCTCCAGGTGTGTCTGCTTTGCTTTAAAAGATCAGTACCTTCATCCACTACACCACGTGCATTCATTTCCATCCGTTTGGTGTCAGCCAAGCTCCTACAATCCATGTGATTAAAAGGGGCAGAGCTGAACTTGCCACTTTGGGGAGCTTTAAGCCTAGATTTTCCCACTGTAAATTCTGACCTTTCCAAAATGATCTCTTTTTTTTTTCTTCCACCCTACCCCCAAAAAAAATTTGGGACATAAAGCAAAGGTGTGGAGCCAAATTCTATTCATTCTGGCTGCTTCTTCACTGACAGCAAAGTTGTAACAAAATAAGGAGAGCTCATAAATGACAATGGGTGTCACTGTAACAGTGACAGCCACCTGGGCCTTTTGCAAAGTATGTTTTCTCAAGAGATTTCCACCTAATGAATTTAGCATCAATTATGACGACCTTGGGAAAATAGAGCCTAAAGTGGTGGATACTTGTGAGTGGTGCAGTGTCCCACTGAGAAACATTGTGCCTGTGTCGGACCATGTGGTGGGATTCCCTCACTTGCCCTGTCTTCAGCCTGGGTACTTGCATCTCTAAAGAATGAGCGAGGGCAGCTTCAGTCATCACAAAACTCCAGCGTGGGGAGGGTGCTGGTGGACTACCTCTGGGGATCATGCAGTCCAGCTCTCTCTGCTAAAGCAGGGTCATACACAGCACGTCACCCAGGATCACAGCATCCAGGTGGGTTTGGAATCTCTCCAGGGGAGTCTCCACAACCTCTCTGGACAGCCTGCTTCGGGTCTCCAGCAGCCTCACAGCAAACATGGTTTCCCTTCCTGTGTTCAGGTTTGTGCCTTCTCTTGAGGAGCAGCCTCAGGGGCAGGAGAAAGCACAAAAAGAATTGGTGTAACTGTCTCTTGTCTGCCTGTTTACAGGACTCAGCAGAGTTAGGGTGGGTACCAGCATGCCACGTGTACTTGTTTCTTCTGTTCCCAGTAGCATGACTGAGCCTTGGAAAGAGTGACTTGGTGGGATCCTACGGAGGCTTGGCAAGCTGCTGAATTCTTGTCTAGGTTGTTTGCTGAGCTTTGTTACTTTTACACACAACCCCACTTTAAATACAGACAAATGACTTGAAAATGCAGCTGCACACTTCTCAGGCTTTGCAACTTCTTGAGTGCCCACAAAGAGAATCATTTGGTAACTGAGCTGGGAAAGGATAGAGCTTGGAAATGCAGTTTCTTCTAGCTATTCCCATCAGAGAACTCTGCCCATCCCATGCAGAGAACTCTGCCCATCTATATTGCAAAAGAAACAGGAGATTTTTATTATTTTTTTTATTCCAATCTATTAAAACAAAAACCTTCAAGAACTTAATTAAATGTGCTGTGAGAAGAATCTGTGGTTCACTTACAGCTATTGACTTGAGGTTTGTAGATTGTTGCCAAATGCTGCAGTGAATAATGCTTTAATGTTGAAATCAGCAACAATTGTTTTCTGCGTTTTTTAATGCTATGCTACAGCACTAAAAAATTAGATGCTTATGATCCACATATGTAGTAAAACAGAGGGGCTTGGTCTTGTTTAAAACTTGCAGTTCTCTTAAGAGAAATTCAGGAATTTTCAAGGTTTTTGTGGAATAAACAAGAAGAGATCTGAGAGAACTGGTGATGTTTAGTCTAGAGAAAAGAAGTCTGAGGGGAGACATCCTTGATCTCTACAACTCACTGAAAGGAGGTTGAAGCAAAGTCATGGTTGGCTCTTCTCTCTATTAACCCGAGACAGGATGAGAAGAAGTGGCCTCAAATTGCACCAGGGGAGGAAACTTCTTGACCAAAAGGGTTCTCAAAGATTGTAACAGGCTGCCTAGGGAGTTGGTTGAATCCCCATCCCTGGAGGTGTTTAAAAGAGGGAGATGTGGTGCAGAGGGATGCAGTTTAGGACCAGCCTTGGCAGAGTTAGATAATTGTTGGACCTGATGATCTTAAAGGTCTTTTCAAACCCAAACGAGTCATTCTGTGATTCTGCAACAGCTATCATCTTGTTAAACCTACACTTTGGGTGGAATCCCAAAACATATGGTTGAGGGGTGCTGGGGATTGAGTCCAGTATCAGTAAGTTTGCAGATGACACCAAGCTAGGAGCAGGTGTGGATCTGTTGGAGGGTAGGAGAGCCCTGCAGAGGGACCTTGCCAGGCTGGATGAGTGGGCAGAGGCCAATGGGATGAGATTTCACAAGGCCAAGTGCAGGGTTTGCACTTTGGCCACAACAACCCCAAGTAACGCTACAGGTTGGAAACAGAGTGGCTGGAGAGCAGTCAGGCAGAAAGGGCCCTGGGGGTACTGGTAGATAGTAGCTGAAGATGAGCCTGCAGTGTGCCCAGGTGGCCAGGAGAGCCAATAGCATTTTGGCCTGTATCAGGAGCAGTGTGGCCAGTAGGACAAGGGAGGTTGAGGTACTGGAACATGTCCAGAGAAGGGCAGCAAAGCTGGTGAGGGGCCTGGAGCACAAACCCTATGAGGAGAGGCTGAGGGAGCCAGGAGTGTTTAGCCTGGAGAAGAAGAGGCTCAGTGGTGACTTCATTACTGTCTACAACTACTTGAAGGGAGGTTGTAGCCAGGTGGGGATTGGTCTCTTCTGCCAGGTAACCAGCAACAGAATGAGGGGGGAGGTTGTGCTGGGGGAGGTCTAGGCTGGATATTGGGAGGAAGTTCTTGCCAGAGAGAGTGATTGGCATTGGAATGGGCTGCTCAGGCAAGTGGTGGAGTTGCCATCCCCAGAAGTGTTCAAGAAAAGCCTGTATGAAGGCACTTAGTGCCATGGTCTAGTCGATTGGACAGGGCTGGGTGCTAGGTTGGTCTGGATGATCTTGGAGGTCTCTTCCAACCTGGTTGATTCTGTGAATCTATGATTCATTTCAGCCTCATTGCCTTTTTGTTCTGTAGAACACATCCAGCCTTGCTACTGCGTTCTACAAGAGGTATGCTCTAGATGCCAGAGCAGAGCTTGGGTTTGTCTTCTTGTGCCATTTCCTTACCTGTAGCACACCTGCTGCACTCGTTTTTAGCTCTCCTGTTCTTTCCCGCATAGCCTGAGTTGCTCCTCCCGAGGAGAGCTGTACTTCCCAGGTCAGCTCTGCGTTCTGAAGAGCGTGTTTCCCCTGTGGGTTGGCTCGGTATCCCTCGTTAGGAGGGGACTCAGCTCTCCGCACTGCCCGCGGCCAGCAGCGGCAGCTGAGCATCTCGCCTGCTTTCTGGCGTCGGCGGAGCTCCAGCCACGGGGCTGCGAGCATCGCGCAGCAGCAGAGTTGCTGTTTAACTCTTTCCACTTTGTGATGCAGCCCTGCCCCAGCATGGGACAGGAGCTCGGCCTGGTGACAGAGGCCGGGACGCAGAATCACAGAAGGCTTTTGGTTGGAAGGGACCTTCAAGAGTCACCTAGTTCAAACCCTTGCAGTCAGCAGGGATGGCTGCAACTAGAGCAGGCTGCTCGCAGCCACAGATAGCCTGAGCTGGAATGGTTCCAGGGATGGGGCTTCTACCTCTCTGGGCAACCTAGGCCAGTGTCCCATCACTCTCAGCATCTATCTAGTCTGAATCTCCCTCTTCTAGCTTAAACCATTCACCCTTTGTCCTGTCACAACAGATCCTGCTCAAAAGTCTGTCCTCAGCTTTCTGAAAAAAAAAGTACTGAAAGGCCACAAGAAGTTCTCCCTGGACCTTCTCTTCTTCAGGCTGAATGACCCCAACTCTCCTTAGGCTGTCCTCACAACAGAGGGCTTCCAGCCCTTGGACCTGCTCCAACAGGTCCATGTCTCTCCTGTACTGAGGGTTTGAGAGATAGCTCCAGCAGTGCAGATGAGGTCTCAACAGAGAGGCATAATCCTATCCCTCCAGCTGCTGCCCACCCTGCTGGGGAAGCAGGCCAGGATACAGCTGGCTTCTGGGCTGTGATCACACATCATTAGCTCATGTCCCGTTTTTCATCCACCAACCCCACTACTCCTTCTCCACAGGCCTGTTCTCCATCCCTTTGTCATCCAGCCTGTGTTGATACTGAGGACTGCCCCAACCCATGTGCAGGACCTTGCACTTGGCCTTGTTGAACTTTGTGAGGTTCACAGAGGCTCACCCATATCTACTACAGGTGGCACACCAAGGCAGGGCCAGGGGCAGGTGCCTATGTTCCACCTCTAGGCAACCAGCCCAGATAGGTACAGGCTGTGCTCTAGGTACCTGTCCTCCTGCCACAGGTGATGGAGAGACTTAGGGATGCTGAGAGCCTGGAGCTTCGTGTGTGTGTGTGTGTGCCAATGCTGAGATCAAAGATACACAGTGTTGCCCGTAGGAGCACCACATCTCCAGCAGCTGATAGGTGGTACTCCACAGAAGCTGGGCAGCATCAGAGCTAAGAACAGAGACCGTGTCAAAAGGAACTGCAGAGGGGCAGCGCTCAGGAACGCAGGTAGTACTGCTGTCATGTAGGCAGAGATGTGAAACAGATGGGAATCAGAAATACCTCAAGCTGGAGCAGAACTACTGGTGAGTGTGTCTGCAGCTCCAGGAGAGAAGGCAAGGGTGACACTAAAAAAAACAAACAAAACCAGAAAAAGGAGGGGGCAGAGGAAAAAAAAAACAATCAAAAGAGCCTAAGAAGAGGAGCACTGAGATGTGACCTGGGGGACATTACACAATAGCCCTAAACCGAAACAGAAGATCCATTATTGCATGTAATGAGAGGATGAGAATTAAAACTGACCAAAGACAGAAAAAGCTAGGTCAGACAAAGATCTCCAAGGAGTACACCACAAAGATTGCCCTCATGATGGCCTTTGGTGGAACTCAAAGCTGGGAGGATCTGGGAAAAAAAAAATTGTTTCTTTTTTAACTCTGAGTCTTTGTATGGAACTGTTGTGTTGGAAATGTCAGAGTGCTTTAAAACAAAATTAGCTAAATGTTGCTGAGATGAATGTTTACAATTATGGCTACCATGTTTCAGTTTTACGTGTGATTATTTCTTCCTTTCTTTCAGAGGACAAGTTTTAGGGAGGATATTCCATGTAGCTTGTAGGTAGGTTTGCACGTTGATGGTCCTTAGCTTCATTTTAGAGCTCTATCACCAAAAGGGGGAAATGCACGTCAGTGCACTTAGTGCTAGTTCTGTTGGTCATTACTTGGGAGTAAAAATGTGCAGGTGTTTATTTCTGATGTATTGCCAGCTGCTCTCCCTGTGAGTAATCAAACCAGAAGCAATCAAATCCTATGCAGAGCCACGAGGATGATTTAGGGGACTTCAGCATCTCCACTATGAAGAGAGACAGAGCCCTGGGGCTTGAAGAAGAGAAGACTGAGAGGGGATCTGATCAATGCTATAAATATCTGAGGGGTGAGTGCCAAGTGAATAGGACCAATCTCTTTTCAGTGCTAATTAGACAAGGAGCAATGGATACAAACTTGAATACAGAAGGCTTCACCTAAACATGAGGAGAAACTTCTTTAGAGTGAGTGTCACAGAGCACTAGAATAGGGTGCCCAGAGAGGTTGTGAAGTCTCCTTCTCTGGAGACTTTCAAACCCCACCTGGATGCATTCCTGTGCAGGCTATCCTAGATGATCCTGCTTTTGATAATGAGGTTGGCCTTGACGGTCTCCGGAGATCTCTTCCAATTTCTGACATTCTGTGGTTCTGTGAATGCATTTCTCTTTCTGAAGAAAATGTCATTTCTGACACTATGTCAACAGATCATCCCTCCCAGTTCCTTCTTCAATCACTGCTTGTCTTGGGTATCTTAGATATTTCCAGTGACTCTAAATCCCTGGCAAAGAGATCTGGCCAAAGCTGGTGGGGAAGAGCTGACCTCAGAGAGGATGTGACAGCAAGCTGAGCAGACAAGGGTTGCAACAATTGTAACAGACCAGCGCCAGTTCTTACCCTGCAATGTTTTGGGTTTTTTTTTTGCTATAGACCTGGCATGTCTCTTGAGCTGTGCAAGGTGGATGAGCTTTAGATCACAAGAAGTAAGGTGTCCTTCTTGGCCCTTAAAGCAATGAAAATTATACAGCTATGCTTTCTTGCTTGTAGGTGAACACTCAGAAGGTCTGAGGAAGCATTAGACCAGTCAGGAGCAGAAGCAGCTTTACCACACTAAAAAGAAAACAACAACCAAAAACCATCACCAACAAAACCCCCACAACAACAATAAAAACCCAACCAAACCCAAACCACCAAAAAACAACCCAAACCCCAACCCTAAAACCAAAAGGCTGCCTGTGTCTGCCAGTGATCCAAGGCCGTTGTGTACCCATACAGGCAACCAACAGCAGAGTGGCAGTGCCGTGTAAGTCACTTCTGGTGGGTTTCTGTGAGGAAAGGATGGGTCCTGTGCAGTCACTGAGATTGACATAATGAAGTCTTTAATAAATAAATAAATTAATGAATCCCCAGAGTTTTCCACCAGTTTGAGTGAAAATCGTCAAAAGCTTTTTTTTTTTTTTTTTTTTTTTTTTTGGGGGTGGGGGTGGGGGTTGGGGTTATTTGTTTGTTTTTTGTTTTTTTTTTGGCAACTCTGCCTGTTGTCCAAGTGTAATTGCCATAAATGATGCTGAGTTTTGAACTACACTGCATGATTATTAGGGTTTTTTGGGTGTTTTAACTGCCTCAAGAAATAATTGTCAGTATCTGCAGCAATGGTGTCTTATAAAAATAACTTTGACAATGTGAGTACCCCAATAGTATTATGCAGACAGTGGAACATCGAATACGACATTTTTTATCCTGATTTTCTTATCCAAGCAGAGATTAATCTGGTGAGACTAAACAGCTTTCTCTGACAGCCTATCTGCTGAGTTTCCCTCTTGTATGAGAATTGGTGGCTCAGCAGGAGGCTTCAGTCGTTCAGGTCGTTCATGTTTTCTCTGGAAAATAAGGCTGGCCAGCCTGGTTGACCCACGCCGAGGAAACACGAGGGAAATGGGATTGCCCCTTCTCCAGAGAGGCCACCTCAGGGCAGGTAAGGGCAGCTGCAGGACAGGGAACGAGAATGCCCGCAGTGCGCATCTTTGTCCGGCAGAGGGCAGCAAAGCCCTTCGGTGGCGCGGAGGGCTGGCTCCGCGGCGGGGCAGGCGGGGTGGGGACGGCGGGCGGTGACCGCGGGGCGCTGGAGGAGCAGCTGCATCCCTGTGAGCCCTCGGTCCCCCACGCTTCTGTCTCCCACCATGTGCTCCCCGTTGCTCGCGGATAGCTCCGACCCGTAGCCTCAGCTGCTTAAAACATGCATGTACTGGGGAGCGAAGTCCTCAGCCATAAGCCCAAGCTTCGGGGTGTCCCTGTTCGCGGCAGGCAGCCGCCTCCTCGCTCCGTGCTCTGCGGAGTTTCTGTGTGTTAGCAAGACCTTTATCTGGGGACGTGACTGCGTCTGGGTTCTGCCGGCCAGGACACGGTGGTATCGAAGCCGTGGAAGGCGGAAGGCTCCTCCGCCATCACCTGCTGCTGCACCACTTGGTGCTGCGGGATGAGGATGAGCCTGCACCGCTCTGATCCCGCCGCACACTTCAAAACTGATTCCGAATCGCTGTCGCAAGGAGCGGTGGGTTTCTTTGCCCTAGCGCCAGGCCTTCCTCGCTGCCCTTCATGGCTGGTTTGAAGAGGCATCGCTGCCGGAAGATGGCAGCCTTGGCCGGTGGCGGGGAGCGGGATCCCAATGGGACGGACAGAGCCCAGCGTCTGCCGGAGCGCTCTCCCGCTTCGGGCCGCCAAAGCCGCGGCTCTCAGCGACCCCGTCACAGTTCTGGTCCTGCCCGTGCTAGCATCCTTACAAGGCTTCGACACACCATTTCCCGGCCAAGTAAAAGAAACCGACCGACCAACCAAACAAAACTCCCAACGCATTAGATTGCCATTGTAAGGAGTTGGTGAGGATTGAAACTCTGAGGCACGGAGGCTCTCGCTGCAGGGCAGCTTTGCACTGCTGCCCCCAGCTTATTAAACGCGCAACAATTAGCTGATATCGTGCCCAGTAATTTGTCGGGTTTGTTTCCTGACAACTTCCGACATCTTTTCAGCAGGTTTTGTTCTAGGCAGAGGTTTCCTGTGTATTTATTGTCTCTGCTAAACCAAATGCTTCGTATAATACTCAGATGCGTTGTGAATAAGCTTGTTAAATTAAAGGATTCCTGGTTAGCACATCTCCTGCTTAGCCTCCTGACTCTCATTTGTTTGGCAGCACAACTTTTTATCCTGGATGCACACTTCCAGTGCCACCGATTAATCTCTGAGGTGAGACACCTCGTTGCCGCTGGCAAAGGAACCTTGCTTTTGTAGTAGCAGTGACTAATTTACATGCCTGCCCCCGCTCTCTTTCTAGCCTTCTATTCATAAGCAACATATCAAGGGTGGACGAATGCCAGCAGAACAGCCTGTCTTCGGGAAAGATACTAGCTTTTCTTTTTCTCTCGCTCTCTCTCTCTCTTTTTTTTTTTCCCACCCTTGCTTGACTCTCTACTTGTGCTGGCACAGAAAGCCTGTCAGTACAACCTCCATCATTACCTTATTTTTCCTTGTTTTCCTTTCCACCCACTCCAGGTCCCTCCAACTTCTACAGGATAAGTATCTTGACGCCGGGGAAGGTGCTAACCTGAGTTTGTGTCTGCATTTAGAAGGCACCCTTTCTGAGACCGACTTCAAAGCAGCAGAAGTCTCTTTGGAGCTACCACCTGAATATTTCACATCTGGTACGACTGCCTTGGGTTTTGCCTCCCCCTCCCCACCGAGTTCACGATGAGCTGCCCGAAGCACTGCAGCTTGGGTGAAATCACACCCAGCCATCCCTTTCCACAAGGGCTGTGAGAGTTCACTCTAGTCATGACTCTTAACTGCCCATTATCCCACACGTCTTTGCTAGCACAAACAACGAAAATAGTCCACTTGCAGAGAATCTGATTCAGCTTTCTTGCATTCCGCAATAACAGATGGATTGCTAGACTGTTTACTGTTGCTTCCCACAAACTTCCTGTTAGTAAACTCCTGTATTATTTATGAAACAGAAAAATTACAAAGAAGAAGTATCTTCGCTGGTTGCTGCCTGCTGGTGAACCGCTGCCAGAGAAACTTTTAATACAAATATGTGTGTGGGAGCAAAGATCGCTCTGGCTGCGGGTTTTTTCGTGTTGTTTTTACCGTTGTTTGCTTCACAATATGCGGTGACCCAGCTGCGCTGCGCTCCCGGGCAGGTATTTCCAGCACCCAGACATTTACAGCTGAATCGAGGTATCTGTGAACGTCTGAAGGAGCCGAGGGAGGATGAGGGGCGGAAGAAGCATGCCTGCACGTTACAGGGATCAGGGCTGAATAGGAAGCGTTTAAAGCCTTTTTGGTTTACAATGACAATGAAGAATGTCACAGATGTGATATTTATGTCTGCTGACCTAGCATGGAGATGTGTCAGAAAGCATAGGATAGTGCCGTGCCGATCACATTAGTGCTGCTTCAGACATAAGCAGCCATCGCGAATAAACTTTCTTCTTTTTCCTCTCTCGCTTTGGCTACAAAACTCCACAAACCACATGAGCTGTTTGGACCCTAGGTAAGGTTGACTCCTGCCTCTCAGCGGTGTGAGAGAGAAGGCCGACCCAAATCAGTTAATACAATTGTATCAACGGAGCTAGCAAAGTTTGAAATAGTATCTAATAAAAATAAAGTAAAATAAGAGCAGAACATAATGCGAGGATGTGAATATTGTGTATGACCAAAAGTACTTGTAGTGGTTTCAGAAATAACACTTGACCTAACATAGCCACTCTGATTTATAAATAGTTATTATTATATTTCACTGAGTTTCTCGTGTGTCTATATACTTATGAACGAATTGCCTGTCCTAGCTGAGATTTATGACTGTAGATGTGTGTTATACATCTATACAAAAAGAGAATTGAGATCTCCCTCATCTGAGGCACCTTCCTTGAGGTTTTCTATTTGATTCTCTAAACTGAAATCGATACTCAAACCAGCAGTGCAGACTGGGCACTTCCTAATGTTAGCCTGACTACTATGGATGGTTCAATGCGTAAAGTTGAACAAAAAAACCCTGCTGTGCATTGTAGGCAACTGCAGGACGCTGTTTAAATCCTCTTACACCTTTGTAAGATCAGTTTTTGCAAAGGATCTTACAAAAGATCCTTTTGCAAAGGAACTGGTATCAGATTGAGCAGAGCATTTGCTGATCGTGGGGCAGTGTTTGAGACAGTCATCACGACACTGATTACTCATTTCAGATATTAGTAAGAATCCGTTTTCCCTGATCAAATTCTTTCCTTTCCCTGCCTCCTTAAACACCCTCACTCAAAGCTCCCACTGACAGAAAAAGAATCCCCTATTATTAAGGGCAGATGATCAGCGGCAGAATCTCCTGATGCTTCAATCCACCACCAAGCATCTTGTGACAGATGTTTCTGTGCTTTATGCAAATAGGAACTTCATGGAGCAGTCTTCCTTTCCTCCGTGGAATATGTGCAGCTGGAAAACAGAGATCCAGCTCCACGGCATGAAGCTCGGGGGGGAAAAAAAATCATTATGCCACTGACCAAACAGGGAGTCAGTGCCGGAGATGTGGAATAGAAATAATTCTGCTGACGGTTCTTAGGATCACTTCTGAGCAACTTAAGCAGTGTAGGTGATGGTATAGGTTTTGTAGTGTTCCTCTGTGACAAGTCACTTCTGAAAGGGGGATAAAAAACCCCTAATCTTTCCCTTCTCTTTTTAAAACCATCTCTGCTGTGCTGTTTTCATTCTCACGGTAGTTGTGGGTAGCTGTATTAGATAAAATACACAAGGGTGTTAAAAAATAGTGAAGTTGTTTGCACACGGAGAAAGGATTTCAGCTCCTTAGGTGTAATAAACAGGGTATAAAGAGGGTATAAACATTCACAGGAACTGTCTGCTCTTTAGAGCAGCTCTGAAAGCTGACTATGTGAAAGCGATGGATGAGAAGATGGACAGTTTTACTCCCTATTAATTAAAGGGGGAAAAAAGCCCCAAGCAACCCTCCAACTTAGTGAATTAGTAGAGTTTTAAAGGAAATGCAGTTTTACGAATTACTGTGTGTGGTATCTAAGAGAACATTTGTAGCCAGTAATTTCTGTCATTTCATCCAATAAGGAGGGGTTGTGGCATCTCACCTATTATTATCCCAGAAGATCATGAAAGGTGCTTGTCCTAAATACAGTGATTTTTTAAAATACTGGCTTTATTACTGTTATTAAATAAAATTAATACTGTTATTTTAGACTGATTTGCCCCTTCTTCTGATTTTATGTCTATCTTCCAAGATTTCTTTGCCTTTTTTCATCACCAGGCATCACATCTTTTACCTTATTTCCTTGGTGAGGCTTTTGTTAATCTTGTGTCTTTTAGGGCTGGGGTTGTTTGTTTGTTCGTTTGTTTAAAACACCTGCTTCTGGTCACAACATTTTTGATTGTCAAGATTTAAATTTAGACTTTAATTCAAAGCCTCTATCTGGCACTGTGTAAACATTCAGTCAGGAACTAGGATAAGATTTTCTTTAAGTATAGCCAAAGCCTGGTTTTATCTCATGGTATTGTGTAGCATCCTGTCTCAGTTTCATTACTAGCCAAACTCTGGGAAGAAACCTTTATTCAGTTTAGATGCATTACATAACTTTGATGAACACTCTCTCTCTCTGCTTCTTTTTTCTAGTTAAATCTATAATAAACGTTAACAATGTTATGTATTTCAATTGAGCTCCCTCAAACTCCCCAGCCCCCAGAGACGCGCTGCCAATACTAGGGAGACAAGAGAAAGGGACTGCTTCTGCATATAACTCCTGTGCTGGATGGAATCGAATTCAAACTGCAAGAAAGCAGCAGCATGTCTGTAGGTGTTACTGCACGTTTGCTGTTGCTGGTGGCTGTGCAGGTAGAGGTATTCAGCAGGTAAGAGACAACTTCAGCTGAGACCTGTGTCTGAAGAGTCAACTATGGCTTGAGAGTCGAGTATTAATAGAATAAACTTAATCTTAGTGGTGGTGTTTTTTTTTTTTTTTTTTTTTTTTTAAATAGGTGCAGCTGCATTTTCTATTTAATTATAGGTTCCCACAGTAGTAATTTTTTCCGTGACCTGCTCAATCTCAAAAGTCAGAAAATTGCTTCTTTTTTAAAGCTGACAATAGCACGGTATGTTTCCAAAGGAAAAAAGACAAATTACAGAAAATCATTACTTTAAGCATATTTAAATAGCCAGGAAGAAATCCTAATTGAAAAGTTTGCTACAGTGTGAGAAAGTTAGCTGTGCTTTTTTTTTTTTTTTTTTTTTTTTTGTGCACTAAAAAGAAAGAAAAAGATTATCCTCGTGGTGCTCGTGGCTTTACAAGCTGCTCATCATGCTATGCCTTTCTCTGCTCATTCTCTACTCCACTCTTTCCTTCCTGGAAGAGCACTTGTTAGGAAGCAAAGACCTTTAACTGGACACTAGTTAATTTGGAGTTGCATTCAATAATCTAAGCTGATTACTCCTGGTGAAGCTGATTCAAAGGCAATGGGGTTTCATTTAGTTTCTATTCCTGGGATTCAGGGCAGTTTGTCAACCTTTATTTTCCCAGCCCCTTTCCCTGGGATTTTGAAAGAATTTTTGTTATCATGTAATTATTGTGATATATGTACAGGTGATATAGCAGCATATTTATGTTAAACTTTAACATGACTCGAGTCAATAATTGACCTTGAAATGAGCAATGTTAAAGTAATCCTTAAATGGGTATGTGTTTAGTGCAGTCATTTGGCTCATGGGGTGGAGCATGAGCAAAGCCACCCACCACAACATGGTGTGGGGAAGGCCACCAGGGAGCCTTGGCTCTCTGTGCCCCTCATTGTGCCAGTTACTAGTCGTTAGCCCCATGGCTACCAGTTAGGGTATTTCTAAGCACAACTGTTCACTAAGGGGGGGGGGGGGGGGGGGGGGGGGGGGGGGCGGGGAGGAGGGAGGGAGCAGTATCATGAAATAGGGTTGACTATCACAGAATCACAGAACATTAAGGATTGGAAGTGACTTTGAAAGAGCATCGAGTCCAACCCCCCTGCCAGAGCAAGATCACCTAGAATAGGTCACACAGGAATGCATCCAGGCAGCTTTTGAATGTCTCCAGAGAAGGAGACTCCACAACCTCTCTGGGCAGCCTGCTCCAGTGTTTTGTCACCCTCACAGTGAAAAAGTTCTCCTGTATGTTCACCTGGAACCTGCTCTGCTTCAGCTTGCATCCACTGCCCCTTGGCCTATCACTGCACACCACTAAGAGCCTGGCTTCATCATCCTGACAGTTGCCCTTCACATCTTTATAAACATGAATGACAATCCTGAAGTGCAACCCAGTCCCTCCAGACACTGCCTCCCCAGTAAACCTCTGCTCTTCCTCCACCCCCCCGGCCTGTCTCCCTCTATTTCCCGCCTCCAAGCTTTCTTACAGTAAGGCTCAGACCTTTTTCTTTAATGCCTTCCCAGGCTGTGGTGGGGTTTTTTGTAGCTCATCTCCAGAGTTTGGCCAGTGGAGTGGAGAGCAGCTCTCAGGGAGCAGTGGCAGGGCAACTCCAGCTTCTCAGAGGATTTTGGGGTGGGGGGCAGTGAGTGCAGACAGATTGGGAGGAGCTGATCTGGCTTCTTGTGGCAGAGAAAAGAAGAAAGTCTTCACAGAAGTCCCTTCTGCTGCCACATGTCTGAAAAGAGAGTTGTCTGCCAAGGTGGGTAGCCATGGTAATGTGTCTTCAGCAGTTTCCTCAAGGGAGCATGCAGAAGGAGTTGCTGTCCTTTATCTGCTGAAGTGCTCCAGCTCTTTGCCATCCCTTCTTCTCCATTTCCCATCTCTGAATGACTGAACCTCTTACAATTTGGCCCAGACCACGGTCTTGTGAGAGAAAACAGCAATCAGTGTGGTCCCTAGTATAAAGAAGACAACCATTAGAGCAGAAATCTGCTGTATTTTTGTCTTATTCTCCAGCAAGCCAGGCTTTCCTAGGTAGCTCCCACTGTAAGATACACAGAATGAGTCCAGGAGAGTGTTGTCTCTGCACAAATGCTGGGGTAGTTCCATGGTGATAGAACAGTTGTGACTGTTGCAGAATCACAGAATCACCCAGGCTGGAAAAGACCTTTGAGATCATTGAGTCCAACCTACCACCCAACCCCTTGTGTCAAAGCCCATTCATTCAAGCTTATACTCCACGATGTACTTGTTAGGTAGAAAACAAACACGAATAAAAAAGGGTTAAGCTAATGGTTCAGGTTTTGGATCTGGTCAATCATCAGTACATTAGACACAAAAACCTGATTTCAGTCCTTTATTTGATCTACATGCGAAACCGAAAGGACAACAAGCAGTTTGGTTCCTGGTGTGAGGAGCAACCTGAAGTGAGCACAGACAGCAGGACTGCATCCTCCACAGGCAGTTGTGCTGGCCTGGGTCTCCTGTGGCTCTTTAGAGCAGGGGTCCCTCAGTTGATCTGGTGTACAAAACCAATCCATATCCAAGGACTGTTTTACTCAGCAGTGTGCTTCATTTAAAGCCAAATGAAAACCGAGGTAGAGTTCATCATATTCGTCTGATGCTTCTACTTTCTGCCACTTTGCTTCTTTCTCCAGTGCTGTGAAAAATGGGAGTTTACACATGAAGGGGCTGTGGATCTTTCTGGAATGTTTTGATTTTTGATGGTCTAATTTTTCAATCATTTGTCAGGCAATGCTGTACTGTTTTCTGACCCACCTGGTCTCAGACCACTCTGATCTACAGAGTCTCGTTCTCATGGCAGCACAGCCCAGTTGGGGGACCCAATGGAAGCAACCTTGACCCCCACCCCAGCATCTCCTGGGGAATTCTCTTTGCTGGGCGCTTTCAGTCTGAGGCCTCCCCCAGAGATGAAGGTGATTGCTATTTGCCAAAGTGGTAAGACAACAGGAGGAACAATAAAGACAGAAATCGAAGCAGTCAGCTTAACTTGTTCAGACCGATACCAGCCTGTGGTATTCAGCCAGCAGCTAACCCAAGGTTTCCCTAACCTTGGCAGGAGTGCAGCAAACAGTTGCAGGAGGATGAAGTGTTCTTGAACTGTTTCTCCAGTGTATCAAGCACGAGCAGGCTTTTCTTCAGTATTAAGCATGTGCCTCTATTTTCTCCCCTTTTAAAGAAACTTTTTATTGTAGGCTATAAAAGGAGGAGGAGGGGAAAAAAAAAATCAATCTCTGTGTTTGTAGACCCCTGTACTGCCTCTACACCATCCAAGGACAAAGATGCAAATCAGGACCTCTCTGTCTACTCGCATTTAGAAGGCAAATTTCTTGCCGAAGTCTTGCAGTAAAAGCAAAAGGTTAAAAGAAATAGCTGCACTCAAGTGTCATTTTAAACAAAAAGGAAGAGGGGAAAAAAATTAACCACGTTCTTAAAAACATCAGCCAGAGCTCCCCTGGAAGCATCAGAAACAGCATTCCAGATAAAAGCAGCATGATGTGAAAAGACCTGATCAGCAACAGATTGATGTCTGGGCTTGGGGATTAATGTAAGAACTTAAAGACTTGGCTAGAGAATATATCTTGAGAGGCACAAACATGTAAGAGGATGCCAAACCATGAAAGGCTTCCTTTGCACTGAGAATTCAGAAAGCGGCGTGTTGACAAGCAGGGAAGCCAATGCCGCAAGCAAAGCAAATAGGGTAACGAATAAACTCAGCCTTTGGGAGCCTAGGATGAGACCTAGGAAAGGGCCAATCTATTTAACCCCAGTTTTAGGTCTTCTACACGCAGCGTTTAGGTGCTGTCAAGCCGCAGCCCCCGGCCCCTGGCTGCCGATGCCCCAGGGAGCGGTGCGGAGGGGGTGGACTCAGTGCACGCCAGTGTTTGAGACAGGAGGGAGAGGCTTCCAAGAGGCTGATTTGATAACAGGCTGCCTGAGCCGTTCGTTGGGGCGGTGAGAAATTCAGGTTTGCTTTCCTCACTCAAATGTGCTGCATTTTCTGGCCCTTGGCTTAGCAGTTGGCTCCTGGAGTGCTTCCCTGGGGGCTGTATCTACCTCCTCCTGTGTGCTGGGTGGGAGCTCGGAGGCTGTGTGGGGACTGAGCTGTTTTTCAGCTGGCACAGCACGTCAGAGGCAGATGTATGCCTCTGTAGTTTTCCACGGCAGCCTCTGTGGAGATACTGCAGCAGAAACGCTAGCTCCCAGCACTTGGGCAACCGGTAAAGCAAGGCAGTAGCTACAACTCACGTGGTTCTTAGCCATGAGATGTGGCTGTCTTTATTAACCAGGGGAGTCTCTGGGCTGCTAGCAGTGAAGCAGTATTCTTCTCTTGCCAGAAAACAGTGCAGTTTTCCTCTAGCTGTACTTACAATTGAATAGTTCAATAACTATCCTGGAAAGAGCAAATGCAATATGAAGCAGGACAGCTGTGAAAAGGCAGGTTTTGGGAAGTTGAAAGGTCCTAGCCAACGTGCAGTCTGGTTTAAAAGCTGTATTCTAAGGGAAACAGACATATCCACACAAATATGGGACTTGCATGTGGTGGTCAAGTGGAGAGGGGAAAAAAAGACCCAACAAACTCTTTACCTAAGAGAGCAACTTGACAGGACAGTCCACAGGAGAAGAAACCAATGATGTCTCCTTCAGCATTTAAGAGAACCCTACCATGCAACTACCCAAGCTAAACCCTGCCTAGTTTTGTAGTTTTGAAGAGATCTTGAAAGTCCTTGAAACATGTTGACCTGCTCTGTTTTTGCCAGGCCTTCCTGCATTAAGCACACTGATCCAGATGCAATCGTCCCTGGAGACTACTCATGTTATTGTCAGCTATCTCTTGGAGGCTTAACACCTACCCTGGGAAGATACTGGTCAGTACTGCAGGCACCTCTTCCTCCAGCAAAGCCATTAGTGCTGCTGGTGGCTCCTCTGCTTGGTGGGTTGGCAGGGGTAGTATCACTAAACTTGAGTTCACAATGGTAATAGAGTTGGAATTTAATTATCTGCTGGAGAGAAGCCCTGTCAGCTGTGGCACAGGTTTTTTGCTGTGGGTGTTGCCCTGATCACAAGAAAAATACCAAGGGCTGGTGAAAACATCCATGCTCTAAAAGAATCTTTGCCTGGGTTAGACCACTGCCTCCCAGTATGTCTGATTATCTTGAGGCTATTTATTGACTGCTGTGTGAGACTGTGGTTAAAGTTTATCTTTTGCTGAAAGCTGTCCTCAGGAATCCTTTTAGTTTGTCAAAAGTAACTTCTTTCCCAGGGCTTGGGTTGGAAGCACAGTGTTTGCTTACCACATCTCACATCTGGGTTTGCCTCAGGCTTGTGTTCCCTGGAGGAAAGGTGATGGGGTCATTTCCAACCTTGGAAGAGCACCTCACTACCCAGAAGCAGGCATACCTCCACCAGCCTCACCTCCATGCCTGGAAAAATGATGCAGTGGCTCCTGCTGGAGGGCATCTCAAGGCACTTGGAAGAGAAGAAGGTTATCAGGAGTGATCAGCATGGATTTACCAAGGGGAAGTCATGCTTGACTAACCTGATAACATTTTATGATGCCATAACTGAATGGGTAGATTCAGGGAAACCAGTGGATGTAGTCTACCTTGACCTTAGCAAGGCCTTTGACACCATCTCCCATGACATTTTAGTGAGCAAGCTGAAGAAGTGTGGGATGGAAGAGCAGACAGTGAGGTGGGTTAGGAACTGGTTGCAAGATAGAGTTCAGAGGGTGGTGACCAATGGTGCCAGGTCCAGCTGGAGAGCTGTGACTAGTGATGTCCCCCAGGGATCAGTGCTGGGGCCACTCCTGCTCAACATCTTCATCAATGACATTGATGAGGGCACAGAGTATCTGCTCAGCAAGTTTGCTGATGACACCAAGCTGGGAGGCTTGTCTGATACAGCTGGAGGCTGTGTGGACATCCAGAGAGACCTGGACAGGCTGGAGAGCTGGGCACAGAGGAACCAGATGAAGTTCAACAAGGACAAGTGCAGAGTCCTGCATCTGGGGAGGAATAATAAACTGCACCAGTACAGGCTAGGAGGTGATCTGCTGGAGAGCAGCCCTGTGGAGAGGGACCTGGGGGTTAACCATGGCACAGCAGTGTGCCCTTGTGGCCAAGAAGGCCAATGGGATCCTGGGGTGTATTAGGAGGAGTGTGTCCAGCACATCAAAGGAGGTTCTCCCCACCCTCTTTCTGCCCTGGTGAGACCTCATCTTGAATATGTGTTCAGTTTTGGGCTCCCCAGTTGAAGAGGGACAGGGATCTGCTGGAGAGGGTCCAGCAGAGGGCTACAAGGATGATTAGGGGACTGGAGGGCATGGCTGATGAGGAGAGGCTGAGGGACCTGGGGCTGCTTAGTCTGGAGAAATGAAGACTTAGAGGGGATTTGATAAATGTTTATAAGTATCTGAAGGCTGCCAGGAGCGGGGGACAGGCTCTGCTCACTTGCTCCCTGTGATAGGACAAGGTGCAATGGGTGTAAGTTGCAGCAAAAGAGGTTCTGCCTCAACACAAGGGGGAACTTCTTTACTGTAAGGGTCACAGAGCACTGGAACAGACTCCCCAGAGAGGTTGTGGAGTCTCCTTCTCTGGAGGCTTTCAAGGCCTGTCTGGATGTGTTCCTCTGTGATCTGTGTTAGATAGTGTTGTCCTGCTCTGGCAGGGGGGTTGGACTCGATGATCTCCTTGGCTCCCTTCCAACCCCTGATATCCTGTGATCCTGTGATACCTTTGGGAGCCCTAAAAGGAGACCAAAATTCACCTCCTGACTTGTATCTGAGCCTGTTCCCTCCCCAGAATTCAGAAATATCATCACCCCTGGAAATTAAACATCTTTTCCTCAAGCAATTTGTGGGTGCCAAGTTGCACCCAGGGACCCACTTTCCTTCTCACACCCCAGAGGTCACCATGCATGCCTCCTGACACCTCCTGGCCATGCTTCCAGGCTGCAGATGGGCTCAGCCTAACTTCTGGCATACATGGCTGCAGTCCTTTCCTTTCTCTCCTGGGACCTAAGGAGGGAAGGCACCATGTAACATGAAGTGTGAGGCCTTCTGTGTCTCTGGAGATGTTTTTCTGTCTAGAAGATTGTTTGAAGATGACTTTTGTCTGTGGAGCCTGCCTGTATATTTAAGAACAGTTGAACTGGAGAGCTGCTTGCTCATTCTTTCGGCCACTGTCAGATTAAACCTTGCTCGCAGCATGACGACTTTTTTTTCTCTGCCTGTGGAGATCAGAACTTGCAGCTGTTGCCTCCCCATGCCTTGCCCAGGGGAAAGGTAAGCTGGTGAGGTGCTTTTGTCAGGCTCTGTGCTGCAAGGGAGGATCCATCTGGGAGAGGCTTCGGGAAGGACTTGCTCCTCCAAGAAGCGCGTGTGTTGTAATCTGTTTACATTGCTCACTGGCAGCTCTGCCTGACTGCTTTTAGGATTAGAAAAAAACCCAAATTGGGAATCCTGAAGCTAAACCTCTCCAAGTTGCACAAAGATAATACTTAATAAACAAGAATAGATTACCATCTAATTTTTTTCCCTCCCCCATCCTCTTTATATGACTTTTAGACTTATAGGCTTTTATCTTATTTTATGAGGCCATGTGAAATAAATTAAATGTAACACAAGATGCTGTTAAAAAAGATTTTATGACATCAAGAACCGGTTCTATATTAGGACCAGATCCTGCACAGACTTCTGGATGTGAGTAACTTTGCTCCCATGGATAAGCTATCGAATCAACCGTGGCCAACCATTTAAACCCTTCAGAATCAGGCCCTCATTTTGGACACGCTTCTCATTGTTAAAGCAACGTGAAAGTGAAATCTGTCTCCTCTCGAAAGGAAATTGCCAAGACTTTCTATGATGAGATTTGGGATCTGTAGGAGAAAAAAAAAAATTAAAAAATGAAGCCTTTTAATTTTTTTCTTCTCTCCAATAATCTGTTCAGTGAACAAGCTGTGAAAAATAGTTCTATATTTTTTCCATGTGATGCAGCAGACGGTAAATTTCCATTTAAAAGAATGATCAGAGTAGCTGCTGGCACTGAACTCTGTTGTCTTAGTCAAATCTACTTACAAAGACTTTACAGCAATACAATAGTTTATTATTTCACTCAACCAGAAATCAGATGAAAAAAAAGGCAAAGGGGAAACCTGAAGTAGGTTCATGGTCAGGATTCTTTTCTTTCTTATCTTCTTGGGTTTTTAAATGCAGGAGTTGAGATCAGTAGTTTAATGTGTAAGGAGAATATTTCTTTTCACCTCTACTTTTGTATGCTGTGAAATAATCAGACTTCACACTTCTATAGCCCCTTTCTTCTGGGGATCTGAAAGCACTCTGCAAACATGAATTAAAGTCTCACAACACCCATGTGGAGGTGCAGAAGCATTGTTTGTCTGTCTAATGCAGAATGCTTAACCCGATTCTTTAAGTACTATACAAGGACTACAGTAAAATAATGGAATAGCCAAAGCAAATTAATCTAACTGAATTGCCAGGAGCCTCTAGATGTGCCTGTGTGATGCTGCTTCTCTTCCTCTTGCCCTCACTCCAAGGAGAATGTCGAGGTGTTGGAGTGTGTCCAGTGAAGGGTGATGAAGCTGGTGAAGGGCTTGGAGAACAGGTCTGGTGAGGAGCTGCTGAGGGAGAGCAGATGAGTCTGGCGAAAAGGAGGCTGAGGGGAGATCTCATTGCTCTCTACAACTGCCTGATCGGAGGCTAGAACCAGGTGAGTGTCAGTCTCCTCCCCTCAGTAGCATGGGATAGGATGAGATGAAATGGCCTCAAGTTGCATCCGGGGAGGTTTAGGTTGTGTGTGAGAAGAAGCTTCTGCAATGAAAGGGTTCTCAAACACTGGGAAAGGCTCCCTGGGTGGTTGACTCCCCATCCTTGGAGGTGTTTAGAAGAGATACAGATGTTGTGCTGAAGGACATGAATTAGGCCCAGCATTGGTAGAGCTATATAATGGTTGGACTTGATGATCTTATAAGTCTTTTCCAACCAAACTTACTCAATGATTCTATTTCTTCTAGGAGACCTGCAGAAAGCTCTCATCACTGGTGACCACGTGAGGATCACTTACAAACGTGGAGAAAAGCAGACATACTCTTTCTTGATCACCATGTTTGTGAAGGAAAATAATAGGTAGGTAGTAGCAACTCAGAAGGCATCTGACAGGGAAGGCTGCTTTCAGCAGGGCTCTCTAGTTACATGGCCAGAAACGAAGTGAGGAATTAAGCAAGACAGAGGAAACTGAAGCTGTAGGACTGCACACCTCTCATTTCTATTTTCACAGAATCACAGCCATTTAGAGGTTGGAAGGAACCTTGAGAGATCATCAAGTCCGACCTCCCTGACAAGCAGGATCTAGGGTAGTTTGCACAGAAATACATCCAGGTGGGGTTTGAAAGTCTCCAGAGAAGGAGACTCCACAACCTCTCTGGGCAGCCTGCTCCAGAGCTCTGTCACCCTCATTGTGAAGAAGTTTCTCCTCATGTCGAGGTGAAATCTGTATTCCAGTTTGTAGCTGTTGCTCCTTGTCTCATTGCTGCTGAGAATCAAAAAGAGATTGCCCCCCCCCCCCCTCAGATATTGATAGACATTGATGAGATCTCCTCTCAGTCTTCTCCAGACTAAACAGCCCTAGGGCTCTCAGTCTCTCTTTGTAGGGGAGATGCTACAGTCCCCCAGTCATGCTATTGGCTCTCCACTGGACTCTCTCCAGCAGGTCCCTGTCTCTCTTGAACTGGGGATCCCAAAACTGGACACTGTATTCCAGGTGTGTTCTCCTAAGGGCAGAGTTTTCAGGCCGGTGATGCAGCATGCTGTTCCTTCTCCCAGTTAGCCCAGTAGAATGCATGACTGACCTGGGGCAGTCCAACTTCCCTGCTCCTCAGACAAGTCAGATAGAAAATATTTTCTAGGGATCACAAGAAGCTGCTATTTTATTTCTTTGGGCCAGATATGAGGGCAAATGGATGCCATGAGTTTGAAAGGTGGTCACCTGGCTTCTGAAATCCAGAAGGGCTTTGATGCTGCCAGCTTTCCTCAGCCCTAGCACCATTGCTCTGTTAGAATCACCCAGGTTGGAAGAGGCCTCCAAGATCATCCAGTCCAACCTAGCACCGAGCCCTAGCCAGTCAACTAGACCATGGCACTAAATGCCTCAGCCAGGCTTTTTTTAACACCTCCAGGGACAGCAACTCCACCACCTCCCTGGGCAGCCCATTCCAATGCCAATCACTCTCTCTGTGAAGAACTTCCTCCTAACATCCAGCCTATACCTCCCCCAGCACAACTTGAGACTGTGTCCCCTTGTTCTGTTGGTGGTTGCCTGGGAGAAGAGACCAACCCCCACCTGGAAACAACCTCCCTTCAGGTAGTTGTAGACATCAATGAGGTCACCCCTGAGCTTCCTCTTCTCCAGGCTAAACACCCCCAGCTCCCTCAGCCTCTCCTCATAGGGTTTGTGTTCCAGGCTCACATGTTAACATTTAAAAATGCTTTTGGGTCACCAGTGTTAGGTCTGCTCCTTCATCTTCCTCACAGCTTCTTTCTGTGAACTTGGCTTTGTCTGATGTAGGCTGTAAGATCTTCTGTGCAGAGAGAGCACCTTTTATCTCTGCAAAGTGTCATGCAAATTTAGGGTGGCACGTAAATATTTAATAATAATATTAGTGATGGAGATGAGAGTGCTGGAGAAACAAATCTGCTCATTTGCAGGTGCAGGATACAGCACGGGTAGGGTTTTTTTTTGGTACTGTTTCAGTTTCCTGGTAAGAGTTTCTCTGCTCACCTATTTTCTAGTTGCCTCTGTCATCATCTTGGGAAGGCTATTGGGACACACTCATTGTGGCTGAGAACAGTCCAACCAAAAGGCATAGGAAGTTCCATGTAAACATAAGGAAGAATTTTTTCCCAGTGAGGGTGACAGAACACTGGAACAGGTTGCACAGGGGAGTTGTGGAATCCCCTCCCTGGAGACATTCAAGACCCGCCTGGATGCATTCCTGTGTGATCTGGTGTAGGTGATCCTGCTCTGGCAGGGGGGTTGGACTGGATGAGCTTTTGAGGCCCCTTTCAGCTCCTGTGATTCTGTGTGAAAACTGAGCAAACAACTGCTGCTTTGGTTTGGTAGCTCACCTGAGAGTTTAGGAAAAAACCTTCCTCTAAAATACAGGTTTCTCATTACACAAAATGGAAACCTGGGAAGAAGGTCTAACCTACTGGTGCCTGTCTTCTGGTTTTAGCCACCTGTATTCTGAAAATCAAATGAAAGGCCACAAGTAGTGATCTTCAAATCACATTTCAGAACAAGGAATCAAAACTTTTAATGTACAAAACATGAGGCAAAGAAAAAAAAAAAGGCTTTTCTGAAATGCTCCTTTTTGGATGAGATCTGTTACTTCATTTCACTCCTACCCTGGGCTAGTAGCAACATCTTGAAAGCACCCCAAGAAGGACACAAAGAGCCTGATAACAGACAGTGGCACGGTCCCACCAGTGCCATTGCTGCAGTGCCTGTGGGCATTGGGGGCACCTCTGTGGGACATTGGCCCTGTTGCCCACAGGATTGGGCTCTCAGAGCAGCTTGGCTGGCTCCAGGTAAATTGCCATGCTGCCCTGGCACTTAGAGCATGTCAGGGCCATGCACAAAAATGTTCTATTTTACCTTGGGATAAGCTTTATCTTTCAAGGGTCCTTCAGGTATGAGGGCTGGGGGGGAGTCCTTCCCTCTTTCCTGCTTTCCTTCTTTTCTTCTTTACTTCTCTCCTTCTTTCCTCCTTCTTTCCTTTGTTCCAAATTCCTTTGAATTCCTTCCTTCATTCTGAATTCCTTTATTTCTTCCTTCCAAATTCCCTCCATCCTTCTTCCCTTCATTCTGAGTTTCAACAATAATCTTGACAGGGGGGGAGATATCAACAGCCTGCTAGTGCTGCTGGGCTGATGGCCTGCTGTTCCGCTGCAGGTACCCCCCCAGCCAAGCCATGCCCGGGGTGGGGAAGGAAATAACCAAAGGTGTCCATAAATGGGGACGGCTGTGAGCTCTCATGCTGCTGCCAGGAGGGAGGGCTGCTAGGATCTTGGCAGCAGCTGAGGGGCTTCAGCACGTGCAAACTTGGGGCTGCAAGGTGCTCAGAGCCAAGTCTGTCCCTCCTCTCCTCAACCCTTCCTCTTCCTTTCTTTTTAGTAGCCTAAAGATTTTTTTTCCCCCAATGGGTTGGCTACATAACTGGATTAATTTTGTAGGAAGGGGTTTAATGCTGTACCTTACTTACATCTTAAATTTTCCAATGAGTGTAGTCAATAGCAACTAATTTAGAATAATTAAGACAAATATACACACAAAATTGCCAAGCATATTTTTTCTCATTCATTTATGGCTTAATAGACTCTCCTGTATCTGCTCAGTCTTTACTAATTGCACAGTTGATAATTCTTTACGACTTTGAGGAGTTCAACATCTTCCATCTTTACTTCACTGGTTGCATCCTCTTAGCATAATCATAGTCTTAATTTTGTTTAAGTTATGCTGAAGGAAAATATGAATCTAAACCACAGGAGGCAAATAAACCACGTCAGTGTACAGTTTGCTACGTCCTATAAAACTGCTTTACGACAGGAACTGCTCACCCGTTCTGTTTGAGGGAGTAAATGGGATCTAACCATGCTTTAAAGGGCTGTGCTCGTCTTTAAACTGATTAGTTTCCATCCTGATTGCAAGAGGCAGGCTTCCCTACCAGGTCTAACAGCTCATTTTATATACAATTACGCAGGCACGTCCTCCTGCCTCCAGCGTAATCCTGCCATCCTAGGTGCTTACCTTGAGGCTCCCCAGGAAGGATCAGGGCCTCCCTTCTGCCTGTTGCCACACAGTCTTGGCATGGAGGGGGCCTTTGTGGATCCAGGATGGGATGGAGATGCAGAGAGAGGCCAAGATGATGGCCTGGGTTCACTGGGAGGTGGGAAAAGAGGGAGCCATGTGTCTAGCATGGGTTGAGCAGCAGAGATGGGGTGGGAAGGTGAGGGCATGGGCTGCCAGGGCACAAGGGCTGTGCATGGAAGGCACAGAGCAGTGCTGATTTAGGGTGGTGAAGCAAGCTGTGCCCACAGCTCCTTTGGGATGCTGGAGCAGGCTGTGCATGCAGTGCTGATATGGGATGCTGGAGCAGGCTGTGTCCCCGGTGTTGATTTGGGATGCTGGAGCAGGCTGTGCCTGCAGTGCTGATTTGGGATGCTGGAGCATGCCGTGCCTGCAGTGCTGATTTGGTGTCCGGTGCAGGCTGTGCCCACGGTGCTGATTTGGGATGCTGGAGCAGGCTGTTCTCACATCTCTACTGCGCCTGCTTTGGGGTACGCAACGCTTCAGGCAGGATCTGACTAAAGGCTGTGTGGACAGGGCAACAAAGAGGAGCTGGGGTACTGAAGCGACATCTCTGGTGATGAGTCTGGCAGAGCCGAACACTTTGGGGGATGCTGTGGGGATGCAGCACTGCGGCCAGAGGCAGATGCATGCCTCCTGCCCAGGGCACCTGCACGGCGAAGCATGCTCCCTGCTCTGCAGCAGGCAACACGGGAAGAAGAGTTTGCCTTCAGTCTGCCTCCACCAGAGTTTAACAAAACAGCCCCGAGCAGCCACAGCTTTCTGCTCAGACTCGGGCAGCGTCTCCTTGCTGGGGGTTCCCCAGCCCCAGGCACCTCCAGGGCAGGAGGAGGTGGCCGGGGCTGCCTCGCCGCTGGCAGCCAGGAGCCCATTTGTTCATAGCATTGCCTGTTTCAAGTCCCCAGAGCACGGCTTTAAGCAGGAGCGCTGCTGCTGAGGAGAACCAGAGGGGCTCTGCACAGCCCCGGGACGGGGAGGGGAAAGCTGCCGCTTCCCGCAGCCTCCAGGTCTTTTCCTCTCGCTGCCTTTCTGCTCTTCTGCTGGATTTTTTTTTTCGGGATCCGTGTTTAACACTTGTACAATTTGGTGAAATTGCCGGCCCGGGAGGACAGAGGGAGAAGCCAGTCTGTTTAAAAAATAAAAAGAGGAGGTGATTACTTTGCTGGAGCCGTACTTTCTATTTTCTCTTCCAAAAGAGACAAAGGGAGTAAGTACTTAAACCCCGGTGGTGACGACAGTGAAGCAATCACGCAGTCGCTGGATACCTTTGTTTCTGGGAGGCACGCAGTAATTTTTCCGTGTCTGCCACTGGGTGTCAAACCTTTCTTTTCTTCCCCTTTCCATTTCGGATGGCCAAACTGATTATCTAAAATAGAAAATTAGCACACAATGGCTTTACTCTGTGATACCCCTTATGCAACTAATGGGCAAAGCTTGTTAATTGGTTGTAAATGCCAGCAGGTTGCCAAGATAATACTTCAGAAATAAGCGGGTATTCTGATAATTACAGCAATCTTCATCTATAAAAGCTTAAGTAGATGAAGTACTGGCTGGCTTAAAACCAAGATTTATCCTGCTGCACTCGCATTAAAAGAAAAAATAAGATGAAAACAATAATGTAGCAAAACAATTATATAGCAGGAAGCGTTGTAGGTTTTAGAGATTGTGAAAACTCAGAAAGTAAAACAGTGCTGTAATAACCAGTTATGGAAAAATAGGCCATTTACATTTGTGTATAATTAAATAGTAGGCTATGCAATTTCACTTTTTAAAGTAAACTGCCTTTTCCTTTTTTTATAGGGCAACGTAGCCATAATTGCTGCATTAAAGCTTTAATGAAAGAAAAAAGCAGCAGATCAAGATGACATGTAACATCCACATTTGTGCTGTGGCGTTCTGCTTGTTTAGTAATGGGAAGCTACTGAGGAGATTAAAATTGCAGAATTCTTCATAGGGTTGTTGTTCCTCCCACCCCACCCCGAGAATTGCTATAGGAAGATCATTCAGAGTCTAAAATACGTACAATTTATTTTTCTACCTTCAATCCACAAGGATTTAATAGCTTTCCTAACTCCTGGAGACTCTGCAGAAACACTTTCTGGTAGAAAAATAAAGGGGGGGGGGGGGAATATTATTACAGCTCATCAAAATCATCAGAAGTAAGTAGCTGAAACTTGAAGCGTGGAGGTCTCACCTCAGGTTTTAGACTATTACCAGGAAGGCTGAACAGTATTTTTTAACTCAGTGCTGCTTTTCAGCTTTCCTGTCAGAATTATCAACAGGTTGATACGTAATCTTGTTATTTGCCATTTTGATACGGTTCTTTTTATACGTCATAATCCACCCACAAAGAGCAGCAGAGCCAGGCTCAGCTGCATTAAAGCACTTAGAACAGAATGTGAGCTTCAGAGGGCTCTAATCAGAAAGATGGGGACAGACTTTCGAGCAAGGCCTGTTGTGACACGGTTCAAAACCTTTAAAAGAGGAAGATTTAGGCTACATAGAAAGACAAATTCTTTACACTGAGGGTGGTGAACTACTAGCCCAGGTTGCCCAGAGAGTTGGTAGATGCTCCATCCCTGGAACCCATTTGTCTGGGGATTTGAGCAACCTGCTCTAGTTGCAGGTGTCTCTACTGACTGCAGGAAGGTTGGCAGAGATGACCTTTAGAGGTCCCTTCCAATCCAAAGCATTCTGTGCTTTGATTGCATCCTAAGCTTTCAACCCAAATGTTCACCTACGCTGGTAAATTACAAGAGCTGATAGCCTGGGAGAAGAAAGGGGTTTTTTTTGGTAATGACTTTAGGTGCATCTCACAGACTCTGTTCAATCACTGATGCCTCCTGTGAGGAAGTGAAAGCACATTTTGGTTGGAGCCGTGGCTCAGAGGAAGGAGCAACCTGGGTCAGTTCTGAGGAGCTGCTCTGCTCTGGCTTTGGGGGACGCTGGCAATGGAGTTTTGACCCCTTTCTGGCAGGCTATCCAGTCTGTGTTGCCAACTCCCACATCACAGAAGTCCACACTCCATTTAGGGCTGCTCTACCCACAGCCTTTGCCTGTCCTTGCTGCCTCCATCATGCCAGGGGAAGGTCATGCAGAGGGGTGCAGCAAAGCCCTTTCCCAGTGGCTGAATGCACATCCTCAGCATGGTTGCAGATATGGAACACTGGCACAAGAGCAGCCAGATTTTCCCTCTCATGGCAAACAGGCTGGGATGTGGCTTGAGATAAGGTTAGCTGAGGCACTTGGTGCCATGGTCTAGTTGACTGGATGAGGCTGGGTGCTAGGTTGGACTGGATGATCTTGGAGGTCTCTTCCAACCTGGTTGATTCTATGATTCTATGACACTGGCTGATATATTTGGAACAAGATGCAATCACAGCATGCTGTGGAAGGCTGGATTTGGGTGCATGCAATGTCTCACACAATATCTAAGCAAGGGTATGACACAGTTGCCTTTCCCCTGTGTGATCCCACAAAACCAACCTGCAAGCTTTTTTCTCATGTTATCACAGAATCATAGAACATTAGGGGTGGGAAGGGACCTGGAAAGATCATCGAGTCCAGCACTCTTGCCAGAGCAAGATCACCTGGATTAGGTCATACAGGAACACATCCATGCGGATTTTGAATGTCTCCATTCCTTCATAACCACTCTGGGCAGCCTGTTCCAGTGTTTTGTCACTCTCACAGTGAAAAATGTTTTTCCTTATGTTCATGTGGAAGCTCCTCTGCTCCAGCTTGCACCCGTTGCCCCTTATTCTATCACTGGACATTACTAAGAACCTAGCTCCATCCTCCTGACACTCACCCTTTACATCTTTATAGACATGAACAAGGTCACCTCTCAGTCTCCTCTTTTCCAGGTGAAAGACCCTCTATCAGCATTTCCTCAGAAAGAAGATGTTCCACTCCCCACCTTTGTGGCTCTGTGGTGGACTCTTTCAAGCATTTCCCTGTCCTTTTTGAACTGAAGGCCCCAGAACTAGACACAATATTCCATATTATCCATAACAACCCCCTCCTTCCCCCACGAAATAGCCTTCTGGGCAAACAGAGACAGCTGTGACCAGTAAGGCCTTACATTTTGGTAAATCAAGGAGGAGCATCTCATCACCTCGAAGCCTCTGGGGAAGCAAGGTGTGAGCACACGAGGGGAGCTGGGTGGGAGCCCACAGCCCCACGTAATGGACTTTCCTAGTTAGTACATTATATACGGCGCTTGTCCGGAGTGTGGCTGCAGCAGCCAGTGGAGAAGGAAACCCCTTGACGAGATCCTTTAATGGATCTGTCTCCCCTTGTCTTCCAGGAACAAAATAAATAGGAGAGTTGTTTTTTGTTTTTTTTTTTTTTTTTCAACTGGCATGCATTTCCATTTATGCTTTAAAAATTCATGAGCATAGGTTTCATCCGATGGGGTAGTTACTATGGTAATTGTTTATTAATCTGGAGGAGCTTGGTAATTACCACAGCTCACTTTATATAACTCAAGCCTGGAGTTAAAGTCCGGGTATGATTTCTTTATGCATCCATCTTTTAGACACTTTCCCCCCCCTCCTCGTTTAGCAGAATATGCATTTTCCCCTCTCAGTTCTACTTTTATCTAAGTGCACACATTTCTGGAAGTGTAGAGAGAGTGTAAAAATGAGAGAGAGGGGAGGGAAGAGAAATGCCTGCTCAGAGTTGGCAGGCCAGGCCAGCCAGCAAAAAAAAGATGTGCAGAGTTAAGTGGCAGGTGCATTTGGGATATTTTTTTAATTAAAAGAAAAAAGGCTTTTTTAAAAAGGAAGTCTTTCTGTTTATTCCCTGGAAGATGGCTCATAGGCGGGTGGGCAGCAAAGGGCAGGGGAAAGGAGACTTCTTCAGAGAAAGAGTGATTGGCACCAGAATGGGCTGCCCAGGGAGATGGTGGAGACACCATCCCTGGAGGTGTTTAAAAGGAGACTGGATGAGGCATTTAGTGCCATGGTTAAGTTCATTAGAAGGTGTTAGGTGATAGGTTGGACTCGATGATCTCAAAGCTCTTTCCCAACCTGGTTGATTCTGTGATTGCATGGGAATGTTGCAGGAGCTTCCAGTGGCCTCTCAGGACTGTCCCTCTGGCTGAAGACGTATAAGGGAGCACATGTGGACATCACCCAACATCTCTGGTGTTTGTACTTGGCACACAGAGAGACAACTTAAAACACAAGAGCTGGGCTAAGGACAAATGTCCAGGTCCCCTATGAAGAGAGACTGAGAGCCCTGGGGCTGTTTGGTCTGGAGAGGAGATCTGATCAATGTATACAAGTATCTGAGGGGTGGGTGTCAAGTGGATGGGGCCAATCTCTTTTCAGTGGTCGGCAGCAGTAAGTCAAGGAGCAACAGCTACAAACTGGAACATAGAAGGTTTCACCTCAACATGAGGAGAAACTTCTTCGCAGTGAGGGTGACAGAGCCCTGGAGCAGGCTGCCCAGAGAGGTTGTGGAGTCTCCTTCTCTGGAGACTTTCAAACCCCACCTGGCTGCATTCCTGTGCGAACTACCCTGGGGGATCCTTCCTTGGCAGGGAGGTTGGACTCAATGATCTCTGAAGGTCCCTTCCAACCTCTAAAGTTCTGTGATTCTGTGCTAAAAGCAGAGTTTATTCACTCAGAAGGCAATCATTTATTACTTTTTTCAGACAGGTGCCACCCACCCTGTTGCAAAGGCAATTTGTTTTAATGCCGCACGCAGTAGCAGTGCTCTCCAAACCCCTCAGGAGCAGAAAACAACACCAGTGTTTTCCTGTGAATTTCCCCCACACACACTTTGTTAAAATCTCTTTTCTCCCAGAAAGTTAAGAAAAAATAAAAATTGCCCCCTGTGAATGTTTTTTCCTCCAACTTGTAGCAAACAAACAGCCATCACTTCAGTCTGTGCTGACCCACAGGACAGCAGAAGGAGCCCTGCTTGTGCGTGACCCCTTCTTGCTGGCTGGAGAAACTCCTGGTCCAGCCTGGCTTCGTTGCTGAGGGATTCACATTATTTATGTGGAAAAAAAAAAGCTGAGGATGCCATCTCCCCGCTCGCTCTGCCTGCATAAATTGCGCGTGTTTATTATTCATCGTAACACAGCACATTCTCTGTTTCTGTGTCACTTGTCACTAATCACTTATGCATCTGATGTGCGGATCCAGAGCAGGTTCTTAAGCATTCTTGGCTTCAAAACATAAGATATGCATGGGTAAGAGTTTATCCCACCCCCAAAATAACAACTTTGATACGTTTTCAAAAGGGAAAGTGCATATGTTACAGTACTCAGGAGCAGCAATAACCAAACTAGCTGAGAAGTGACACGGACTTGGGTTATTTTCTTGTTGTGGCTTTTTTTTTTTTCCTATTGGTTTCTCTTTAGTATTTCATGAAAGTGTGTAAAAATCTTAACATTTGAATGCCACGCACTTCATTCTGCCTGGGAGATAAAGGACATCTCTCTCAGAGAAACATACGCTCCTTGTTCCGTGTTTTGATTCTCCGTACAGCTTGTCACAATGCATTTACATTTTGTCCATACATTTGGATTTGCAGCCTGAGCTGTGCTTTTGAGGAGGGGATGCAAACTCTTTTCTTCAACTTTCCAGCAGCTGCTGAGTGCTGCTGGCAGTGTGCTGTGCATGGGGGATGCAGGTTGCCTACCTCTGCCAGCTTCTTCCACCACCCACCATTCCTCGCCCCAGTGGATGTTCCTTGGGAAACTAGGTTGGTCCCATGAGATACCAGATGAGGAAAGGCTCTTTTCATAGAATCATAGAATCAGCCAGGTTGGAAGAGAACTCCAAGATCATCCAGTCCAACCTAGCACCCAGCCCTATCCAGTCAACTAGACCATGGCACTAAGTGCCTCATCCAGTCTTCTCTTGAACACCTCCAGGGACAGCAACTCCACCACCTCCCTGGGCAGCCCATTCCAATGCCAATCTCTCTCTCTGTGAAGAACTTCCTCCTCACATCCAGCCTATATCTCCCCTGGCATAACTTGAGACTGTGTCCCCTCATTCTGTTGCTGGTTGCCTGGGAGAAGAGACCAACCCCCACCTGGCTACAACCTCCCTTCAGGTAGTTGTAGACATCAATGAGGTCACCCCTAAGCCTTGTCTTCTCCAGGCTAAACAACCCCAGCTCCCTCAGCCTGTCCTCATAAGGCTTGTGCTCCAGGTGCTTTTCTCTCCTATCCCATCCCAGTCCCTTCACAGTGTACAAAAAACAGTTGCCAGACCTCAGTGGATGGTGGCACTTGTGTCTACCTCGTTTTACCCCAAGCATTTTGTCCATGTTTCCCCCAATGTTTCTTCCTCTCTTCTCTTGTCACCTCTGGGAATTACCAGAAATTGTCTGGATCTGCTCCGGGAAGCACTGTGGAAATGATGGCAGCCCTGGAGACCTTGTGTTTGAGACACTACATTTCCCCTCCCCCCGCCTTCTTTTTTTTTTTTGCTGCTGCCGAGCCGCAGCACCAGCGTGAAGCTGGGGATGGAGTTCACAAGCAGCCCTAGCAGAGATAGTGCCTGCATGAGAGCTGGTCTCATGGGGTCTAGACATCACTGTGACCCCTGGTCATCCCATCTATCCAACTGAGACCATGAAAAACGTTCCTGCAATTGCTGGAAGCTAACCTGATCCCGCTGTGGCCCTGCAAACCTGGTGTCCACAGCCAGTGATGGACTTGTCCACAGGTCTAGAGTGTGAGCTCTGCTGTCAGACATCTGCAGGGGATCCCTCTGCCGTATGAACATCGGTCTGTGACTCAGCTGCATTGCATTGGCCTGCAGCAGCAGAGCTTTGATGCTGACCTGCTCTTGTGGGAAGGCAAGTTGAGGGCCATCACACAGAACAGCAGCCTAGATGACCTATATTTACCACAATATTGTCTGTCAGATTTTTGCACCAAGCATCTGCAGGCTTGGAAATGGAAACAATGGAGAAGCCACAGACCCATCCAGGCTGTATGATGTGAACGTTTTCTCCTCCAAGGCTGCTGAAACAGAGGGCTGCTTCCCGTGCTGGGAAACAGCTGGGAATGCAGGGAGTTTCATCCAAGGAGATAATTGTAATCGTCCTGAAGATAACTGATGGGAACAATCTTACTAAAGACCTCCAATTTCATGTTCTCCTTCCTGAGTGGAGTCAGCCCTACAACAGCACCAGAGAGGCAGCTTGAAATTAGGATACGGAAAACCGGTGCCAAAAATATGTCAGCTTGGAAGGTCATTAAGAATTATCCATTTGTGCATGTTGAGATGCCAGCAGTACCTTAAGTGATTACCTTGGGGGGGGAGGAGTGGGGTGGATTCGTCTAATGAACATATGAATTAGCCATATAAATTGGTGATGGATACATCAAATAAGGATTTAGGGTTTGGCAGTGAACCTAAGCAGGATGGAGTCACAGTGGATGTGAATGTGAGAGGAGCTGCTGATGTTCTTTGCTAAAAATGACTCTGGGTGTTTTTTTCCCCACTTTGTGATGCTGCAGTTGTAGGTGACTGATCTGAAAACCAGCCTGCCTGTATCTCAGGCAGAGACATGTTCTGAAGATCTTGGCTTACCGTTTCCAGCAGTTATGGTTTTAAAAACCTTTCCACCCACACGTTTTTTGATCTTGTTTTTTTTGAGCTCACCTTAGAAATTAACCTGGACTGGTACTGGTAGATAAACAGTTGGCTTTGAACCATGCAATTCTTGGTGTAATTTGGGTTGAGTAGCATTAAATACAGGCACCCAGATGATGTTTAGCTCTGCCTTTCTGCCATCACAGAGACCAGGAGGGAGTTTGGATTTTTGTCTCTAAACAATAAATTGCATTAGTGGTTTCCTGAGCTGTGGGTCATAGCTCCTTCAGAAAGAGTTCTACACATATAAGAAAGCAAGGCAAGACCTTTAGGTTTAAAGAACGTATGTCCTACAGGTGGGCTTTTCCTTTCCATTGTCTCAAACTTCACCCTCGTAGTGGCTAAGATCAGTGCAAGATATACATTGTAGTTTTTTTTCAAAGCAAGCTCTGATGGGCATATGGGCTTCATTTAGCAGTTGCAATAAACAGTGATTCCATAGTGCATCTTTGTCTTCTGGCTTGAGTCGTTTTGGGTTCAGGCCACTCCTTGTGCATGCGTGACCACCCGCTCTGTGAAACCCCACTGGAGCTGACACAGTCAAGCTGCATATTAAAGACCTAAATAATAAGAAAGTACCAAAGGAGTTGTTATATTTAATTTCTCAGTGTGCTTAATGCCTCTCTGTGCACTAATGGCCAAAGTTAGGTCATAATGGCTTTGATACAGAAGCATCCTGAGGGTTTGACTTGGTGTAAGGGATAACTTCAGCCTGTTGGGTGCATAGTGCCCTGGGTACCTCCTCTTAAAATTAAAAATTGCCATCATGGAATCTGCTTCTTGGTTGAGGTGGAAATTTCAAAGGATGCTTATGTTGGGTCTTGCTGTTAAAACAGTTTGAGTAGAATGGGCAAAACCCAGGCAAAAAGGCCAGCCAGACATGGATGTCGATTTGGGGTCCTCCAGTGTATCCCTGGCCGTGCAGCCCCTGGCAGTGCTGAGGCGCACATGCTCTGAGCTCAGCCTCACTTCTTCAGCACTGATTGACCTCGGACAAACAACGTTCAGCAGACAGCAGCATCTCTGTTTACTGGTGACAGATGTCCTGGTAGGCTCCCAAGGAGGGTCCTGTATGCAAAAGTGCCTCCTGACTGGTAGCCTTCCTTTCTGTTTTCTTCTCTCCTCTATCCAGTGACTGTTGATTGAATTTTCTCTGCACTACTCTTTTCTCCCAGACCCAGGGTATTTTTGTGTCATTTACCACATGTAATTTTTTTTAAGTGAGAAAATGCCCTTTGTGTAAAAATCATGGTAAGAAGGTGAAGGTGAAAGGATTGATGTTTGCCACTATAACCAGGAGACAGAGCTCCAAGACTCACTGATTGTATGCTTGACAGATGTCATCTTGCCTGTGGCTAACATGGCAAAGCTGCCCTGTACAGTGGACTGCCAAGGGGAGAGAAGAGGAGCCCATCAGGACTGCTGTATCTCAGCCAGCTCCTGAAAGGCCACATAGTCATGGGCTGCCATCGTATTCCACTCTTTGGATAGGTCAAGATTTGGAGCATGAGGCTGAGACCTGGATCTGTAAGTCTGGAGAATAGTGGTTCCCAGTGATAAGACATGGGGCAATGGGTGCAAATTTGAACGTAGAAAGTTCCACCTCAACCTGAGGAGAAACTTCTTTACTGTGAAGGTGCCGGAGCCCTGCAGCAGGCTGCTCAGAGAGGTGGCAGAGTCTCCTTCTTTAGAGACTTTCAAGACCTGCCTGAGTGCATTTCTGTGTGACCTGCCCTAGGTGATCCTGCTCTGGCAGGGAGGCTGGACTCGATGACCTACAGAGGTTCCTTCCAGCTCCCACCATTCTGTGATTCTGATTCAGTGATTGTGTAAGTTAGCAAAAAAAAAGAGCGAGGTGGTAAGGAAGCTGGTGCCGTGTGCTGGAGCGCAGCAGCCTGCCTTGCATGAGAGGGGAGGAGGAGGGCTGCGGAACGTCCCAGGGAAGCTGCGCAGCAAACCATGACACAAGCTTTGAAACATTTAGGGAGGGGGCATGTTATTTTAATATCCTTTTTTGTGCTTAATAGAAAAGAGGTTTGTGGTTAATTCTTTATTATCTCCGACAGCAGTTCTCGCTTCGGCTCCTCTTTCTTTAACTGCCAAGCTAGCATTTTCCTTTTTTATTGCTCCTTTCTTCGAGGTTTGCTTTGGAATGGTGCCAGTTATCATTTCCCATTAGGGCAAATATTGCATCAAACTCATGATTAGGGATTTGAGGGCTTGGGAATATCGTTCTGTAACATTTGTCTTTCATTTTCGCGGAGCTTTTCGCTCGGTCTTTGTGCGCACACAGGCACACACGCTTGTGTATCTGGGGCTGTACATATGTGTGTCTGTATTTATAGAGGAGGGGGGAGAGTGCACTGTCTGTGCCTGGTTACACGGGGTGTGGGGGTTCACATGCGTGCACCTCGCTGTTCACCTCTAAAGTTTAAGCCTCTTCACTCAGACAAAGGGAGAGGGAAGGGCTTTCTCTTTGTGTGAGATCTCAGAGGACTTGGAAGGTTAATAAAGGAGGAGAATAACAGATTTGTTTGTGTGTTTTGGGTTAAATACTTCAGTTTTGCAGTGAAGGAAGGTGTTAAGAACACACACCACAAGCACGGAGATGAAGCCACTGTGAAGGAGCTGCTACCAGCTTTACCGACCCTACAAACCCAGGGAACAGCACTGCCTCATTTGCAGGGTGTCTGTCACCCTGCTTTATTTTAGTACCTACCTGCATACATGCAGCCACTTCATCTCCAGCACCTTCCTCCCATAGAGCCACAATGAATATTGCAATTTGAGACATCAGCTATTTTGCTAGTAGTAACACATGCAGCAGCACCTATAGTGAAGACCTCTACAGACACTCTGCTCTGATTTGCGCACGCTGAATTGGTTTTAAAGGGTGTTTTTTTCAGTTGATTAAACAAACAGGCCTAAACATTCTGAGGCTGTGCTGGGCATATGGATTTTGGCTTCATCTAACTCTCCCTTCACTTACCTCCAACACTTGGACACTGCTGAGATGTTCAGAGCTGCCATCAGAGCACTGTCTGCTGCTGGCTCACAACACCCACTTCTAGTGCTTGATTTTTGCAGGGATTTTGGAAGAATATATATATATATATATTTTGCTCATGAAACTTTTTTTATGCCTGGTCTGAGGGGTCAGTGTATTGGAGAGATTCCCCCCACCACCTGTACTCGTGGGGCTGGGGAATTAGTGGTGAGCTGGTGACAGTGCTGCCCAATGTCTGTGGTCCCCCTGTAGGGGGGAGCCAGGCTCCATCCTCCTTCCACCTGGCAAATCACTTCACCTCGCAGCACACTGGCTTGCACAGCTCTTAACGTGGGGAATGGTTTTACTTCGCCTCCCCTCGTAAAGAGCACCGTGGCTCCGATTGTCTGGGGGCCACAGGCTTATTTCCACTCACACAGAAGTTGGATTTTGGCACCTGGTGAGAGGGACATTCATCTGGGTAAAATTCCCTGGCTGGAGAAATAGCCAGCGGGGAAGTTTTATAAAGGTGAGGCACAAAGCAATATCAGCAATATCCAGAGCAAATCTTCTATCAGAGTTGTCATTTTTTTGCTCCAGCCCAGAAGTGGCTGGCTGGAGAATTGGGGAGGTGGTGGTGGTGGTGTGTGTCTGGGGAGAGTTTGGGGTGGGCAAGGCATGGAGTGGTGCCTGCCAGCTGAGCCAGCATGGTGCTGACACTCACAGCCACCCGACAGCTACCTACATACATGTATTTCCAGGCAGCCAATTTGTCTGCCTCCAAAAAAACCCCAACAAGACAAAAAAAAAAAAAAAAAAAAAAAAAAAAAAAAAAAAAAAAAAAAAAAAAAAAAATCCAACAAAAGAAAAAACCCACAAAAAAAATCTTCAAGGCTTGCTCCCATCTGCCAGAAGAAAACATGTCATTTATAAACCAAAAAAACCCAACCCAAAGTAGCATTGACAGACAGGAGTGCCGTATGGAGCGAAAGCCCTCTGCTTTCACCTGAGCCAGACAGCCTTGTTGCCCACGTACCTTATTAACAGCTGGCTTTTAATCACCCCTCCCCCTGGCAAGCCCATTCAGGATATGGTCATGGGGTCATGGAGGTGTTGAGTAGAAGGTTGAACTTATGATCTGAGAGTTTTTCCCCTCCAACCTTAATCCTTCTATGATCCTAAGTATTTTGGAGAATAAATCTTATGAGGAGTGACTGAAGGAGCTGGGGCTGGTTAGTGCGAAAAAGAGGAGGCTGAGGGGAGACCTCATCACTGCCTACAGCTACCTGAAAGGACATTGTGGAGAGTTTGGTGCTGCTCTCCTCTCACAGGTAAATAGTGATACAATAAGAAGGAATGGTCTCAACCTGTGACTGGACACCAGGAAACTCTTTTTTTCCCAGCAAGAGTGTTCAGGCATTGGAATGGGCTGCCCAGGGAGGTGGTGGAGTCACCAACCCTGGGTGTGTTTAAAAGTCATTTGGATGTGGTGCTTGGGGATATGTTTTAGGGTGAACCTTGTAGAGCAGGCATAACAGTTTGACTTGGTGATGCCAAGGGTTTTTTCCAACTGGAATGTTTCTATGATTCTGTGCTTTCTCCCTTGACTGACTCCCTCTCTTTTTTCTCACCAACACTGACCTTACTTCATCTACATTTCTGCAAGAAGGAGTCTGGCTGAACTGACGCCATCTTGTGCAGATTCAATACAGCATCACCCCTCATCCTGATGGTGGTACTGGGTCTGGAATTTGAAGTTATTACAGACTTTTCAGTCACTTATGCTGTAATTTCTGGTGATAAACCCAACTGTTTCAAGCTCTGCTCTGCTGCTTCTGCTCTCCCTTCCTGAGGATAATGTCCTGGTCTCCACATGAGGAAGCTTCGTGCTAAGGGAAGGAGCAGCATGCTCCTAGGTATTGTAGGACCCTTAAAGTGGTTGAGGCAAAGGGATTAATTGTGATACTGTAAGAACACAGCTGCTAAAAAAAGACTTTCAAGCAACCACTGGCTTGTTGTTATTTTGTCATCATCTTATGGCGCGAGGGAAAAACAGAAGTGTAAATCTCTGTCCCTGAGCTGCCCCTGCAGTGGTTCAGCCTTGGGATCAGCTGCGTCTTTTGACAGCAGGAGGCTGGGTCTAGCTCTGTCGGTGAGCACAGGGGTGGCTTCCAGCCCTGCCTTCTCTCCCAGAGCTTAAGGAGATGAATCTGCTGCTGGTTCTGCAAAATATCAGCTGGGAAAACCCTGACTCAATTGAAACCAACCAGAGTTTGCCAGGGAATGAATACCTCAACCTCGGCCATCCTCATCCTTTTCTGAACTCCTCCTCATGTTTTCATTTCTTATACACTAAGAAGGTGAAAAAAAATTATCCTCCCTGGTGTTGCCAGTGGGGCTGAGTTGTGGAGCCCCATGAATATTTCCACACCACCTAGGTAGAGAGGCAGGCAACCTTCTCCCTATGCTCATATTTTTTGAGGCTAGCTCAGCAATAAATTTGCTTCCAAGAGGAAACCACAGTATTTTTCTCAGGTGCTTTGGATGGGGTCTCGCCTGTCCCAAATGTCTATATACCCAGGCCAAAAAAGTGAGGAACCCCTCTGTGTGGAGAGGAGCTGGATGACTGTTACTGTTGGCAGTATAAATCACATTGATGTGTTTTAAAAAAGCCTCAAAACCCTCAATTTATGTTTAAAGTGGAGCCTAGGCAGGATGGCTACTAACTAAGGATCAAGGTGAGGACTGCAGAAAAAACTCAGGCATTCAGATTAAAAGCAGACGATGCTGCAAACACCAGCAGTTGTGGCATCTATACGACTGCAGTGGCTTGGTGAGGAAAGCAGACTTTTTGTGGCTAAGGTCTGACTATTCCCTCATTACAATCAAGCCATCATGAGCATTAACTCTGTGGTGCAATGTGCAAGTTGTGTCTACTGCAATGTCATTTCTTCCAGCTACAGAAGAGACAAGGGCTGTGGCTGTGATGGGATTTGTACAAAGCCCTGATTAAACCATCCATGATAGAAGCACAGTGGAGCATCCTTCATTCCCCCGGACAAACATCCACTATTTTGATATGAGAGGAAGGCAGGCATGACAGCCTACTACAGAGGCACTTCCATCTCTTCATAGACACATTTCTTTGGAGGTTTGGACCAAGACCGGTCAAAGTGGGTCCCAAACCCTTCCAGGTCTGTCCATGGCACACTGCAGGTTGCTGGCATAGTTTATCATCACTGCTCAGGCAATCTTGGCTCTGCACAGGGCTGCCAAGTGCCAGTGGTTGTGTCTAGCTATTGTGACACCCTGAAATCTAGGAGGCAGGAGGTACTTATAGGTACCTTTTTCCCAGCCACTGCTTCTTTCACCTTTCCTCCACCCTGGGCTGAGTGCTTCTGAATGAAGAGTTGACAGTGCCTGTCAGTGAGATGGGCAGATCGAGCCTTGGGACTAAATGAAAGCTGGGGCACCTTGCTGATGACACATGTCCTAAGTCCCAACACCTGCAGTTAGTTAAGATGTGCAAGTAGCAGAGTCTTGCAGGCTCTGGGAACTGTCTCTACACACCAGCGGTACCTGACACATCTTACTCAAAGCAGGAAGCCTCTCTACAGTCTCGCAGTTACAGGAGATTCATCACCAAAGCCTGCAACGGAGCACAGCTGGGGGCAGCAGCAGGATGAGGAGCAGCACTGGCTTCACTGACGTGTGTGTTTTTCCCCACGCCTGGCCCTCTTTTCACCTGGGATGCCCTGCACACGCACCGAGCTGCCCGTGCCACCAGCCGGCCACCCGCACGCAGCACCAGGCTCATTGTCTGACCGCAGGGCAGGGGGTGGAGGGTTTGACCCCTCCTCTCCGCTCTGCCTCACAGGGAATTGCACTGCAGAGTAGCTGCAACAGAAGGACTGGCTGGTGCCTCACCCCAAACGCACTCAGGCTACGGGGAACTGTCCCGCAGGCTCTGGGACGGGCCAGTGACAGCAGCGACACACCAAAGTATTTCCGTGGACTCACAGGGCTGCAGCTCCAGCAGAAGCCACCTTTGGCCTCACAGCATGCAGGAGAAGGTTTCTGCTTGTTTGCTGCCTGCACTCCCGAGGCGTTCCCAGCATTTCCCATGAAGGGGTCATCCCGATACCCTTCACCACCACCAGGGCTTGCCCTAACTCAGTGCCACCCAGACCACTCTAACTTCCCAGTGCTGCTTTTTACAGAGAAGCATTCATTTCTGGTACCAACTCTCAAGGATGTTTTTATCTGTTTTATATCCCATTGAATCCTCTGTGAAACTGCACTAGTTTACAATAATTTTATTACTTTATTAATTAAACGTTTTCCAACAAGCTAGCTGTGGCATTTCTTATCATCAAGGGTTCCATTAGTTTTTAATGGTGTGAGACAAAATTACCATTTACCCACATGCAATTTAAGAAGCATCATTAACACAGAGAAAGCACCAGGTGGGATTTCTAATAGTTACTCCTTCTCATTTTTTTGTTTGTTATTTAAAAGGAATAACTGGGTTGGAGGGTTTTAGGTACAAGATTGCCAAATCCTCACTTTCTTTTCTTTTACCCCCCCCCCCCCCCCCCACCTTTTTTTTTTTTTTTTTAATTTGTTTGCTTGGCTTTGTTTTTGGTTTGTTTGTTTGTATATTCAAGATAATTTAAAATAATGTTCTTCCATCTCCTGAGGCTCTTCGAAGCGCCCTTTCGGTGCCCGCCCCGGCTGGTGCGCAGTGCCTCGGCGCTGCCGGGTGAGTGTGTTGTCTGCACAGGAATCGCCCAGAACAAAGACTCCGCGCACGGCCGCCGCGCTGGGGCTGTGCGAGCGGCTCCGCGTCTGCGCGCCCCGCACACCGCCGCGCTCTGCAGGACACACAGGTGGATGGTAGCTGAGCCCCCAGACCACTCTGCGTGGTTCAGGGCTTGGAGATCCTGCCACAGCCCATCCCCAGCACAGGAGGAAGAAGTGATGCTCCTCAGCCACGCTCACCCGCAGCACCAGGGACTGGCACTGTGAGGGCAGGAAGAGGCAATTTGCCCTTCTAAAGTTCTTGAGAAACTTCAGCCCAGACACTGGGGCTTTTCTTCGTGCAAAAGACCACGGGAAACCCACGGCTGTAGTAAATATTTACCTTAAATGAAATGGGAATAATTAAATGGTGACTTAATTACATTCGATTCAATTATGCTGACTGTTGACTAATTGCTGACTCAGTCCATTGACATGTTAATAAATGTCTGTGTTTCAGGTCCTCCGCGGTTAATCTCCTTGGTCTAACAGCATGCAGTGGAGCTGCTGGGCTGGTGTCTTGAACACCGCCCCCCACACCCCACATGAACTCACAGCTTTGCTGACCTGCTACTGCTAGGGAGGGAGCGCAGACCGATTGGTGGGCACTGCAGACCCACTGGTGGCCAGGGCAGGTCCAAGCCTGGCCCTCGCCACCGTGCTGCAGCGCGAGGGTCCAGATGGTGCACGATCCGGCGCCGCAGGCGGGAGGGTGCTGGGGACATTTCGGGGGATGTGTTTGACAAGGTGTTTCCTTACTTAAAGGGGAGGGGAGGAGGAGGCAGATGGTGTGGCTGCTTCTAATGACATCCTCTGGCTGGGTTTTTCAACAGCAGACATAAGAGGGGAGCAAGCACCTGACGTGCCTGTCTGCTCGGCTGCTGGGAGGGAGGGGGTCACTGACAAAACAGGTCTCAATGCATGCCATCCCCGCTATCTGTTCTTCCTATTTATTTCCAGGGTGCTCGGTGAGGCCAGTAGAGTGGCTCTGCCTGGGGCTGGTGTCCCCAGAGTCACCACTGTGGTGATCACCACGCTGCTTCACCCCAGCACCAACCGTACGGCTCAGAGGAAACACCTCTCTTTCCCAGGCACCCACCAGCACCACTATCCTCCCCTGCACGCCCCTCCCTCCGGCCTCATCTCGACCCTCCACTTGTCTTGGTGGCGGTGCCATTGCTGCACCTCTCTGTCCAGCTGATGGTGCAGGTCTGTCCCACCCAGGGCGACACTTGGGTAGAAGGAGCAGGGTGCAAATGATGCATTCCTCTCAGAGGCTTTTAAGGACACTACATTCAGAAGCAGTCTGGTATATTTTTATGGTGAGGAGCACCTATTAATATCAAAACAGACTTTGCATTTCCTAAATGGGCAGATAATTGTTCCATGACGAAGAGAGCAAATCCATGCAGAGCCTCTGCCTTGAACGCATGCTGCACCCAACTTCTGCTCAGATCAATTTCTAATTAATTTGCTTGTGCAAGCCATGGAACAAAAGCTCTGATTATGTATTAGAGCAAGAGGTGCAAAAATCTCTTCCTGCATGCTCCCACATCACCCTGCTTCTTGCCTGAAAAGGCAGGGTGGGTGACCCAGGGGCTGATGCCACCACAGGTGCTGGCAGGAGTCACAGAAGCACTATGATCCTTCCTTGGAAGCCCCCTGTGATGGGATAGACCTTGCCCATGGCCAGAGACCCCCATGTGTGGGCTGTCACCCATCTGGGTGGGTTTGGATGAGGTGCCAGGCAGGCAGTGCAGAGATGTGGCTGGCACTTTATGCTAATGGACAAGTCATTATTTATTCCTTTGGCATTTATTACAGTGGCTTTCTTTGGGATTGGTCATTCACTGTCATGAAGGGATCCATAGGATTTCTTTATGTTGTGACCTAATTAATGATGAACTTTTTAAAGCACTGTGGTGCACCAGGTTTCAAGGCAGACTTCAGAGTTGCAGAAAACCATGCTGAAGGGTTGGTTGCTCCTTGCAGCCTAGTAAAAAGCACACAAGAATCAGTGAACGACTGCATGGTAGAAGTTGAAAGGGACTGCCAGAGGTCATCAAGTCCCCTTGCCAAAGCAAGTTCACCTAGACCAGGTCACCCAGGAACACATCCAGACAGGTCTTGAAATCTCCAGAGAAGGAGACTCCAAAATCTCTCTGGGCAGTCTGCTCCAGTGCTCCAGCACCCTCACAAGTAAGAATTCTACTCAGCCACCTCGGTCCTCAATGAACACTAGCCATGTTGGCAGAAGCCAAGCACAGTGGTTGTGCCAGCATGGCACATCATAGCACATCACGTCACTGCTTGTTTAGGACCAGCACCCTAAGCCCAGATGTCCTGTGCAGCTGCAGATCCACATTTCTCCCCATTCAGAATAAAATCAGCTTGGAGCAGAGTCTTTGGCTGAAACCAAAGTTCAGCACTCACCTTACCTAATCAGAAAAAAAAATGCTCAGCCATGTTTTGGGAAAGTTCTGTCTCTGCTTTTGCTGAACAACAATATCTTAGGTTATTGTAAAGCTGTAAAAGGGAAGAAAATCTTCACAGATAGCAATCTTCCATTACTTAAAAGTGTAGATTTGACTGGAACATGGCACTTTCTGAAAAAAAAACCAAAAACCTCAACCCTAAATCAAAAACCATCTGATTTGTTAATGTGAAATTCCTAGGAATACTCACACAGAAGTGCCACCATGAAGTAACTTTTTCTTGTCTCTTTTCCCCCTTTTCTTTTTCCTTCTCAGCACAAGAGGCTTGGCAATACTCTAAAGGACAGAGAGACTTCATGTCCCAGAAAGGTCTCACCCAGGTTTTTTGCCAGTACCCAAGGTTAAGACAGGATAACATCCTATGCCATCCAGCTGAAAGACAGCAGCTCTGCCACACATTGAGCCAAACACCTCACAGCCTGGAAACGGCCTCGCCTTTTCCTGCTCAACACCTCCCCACTTTGAATGTTTGAGCTCACCAACAAGGATGTCAGCTCACATTGATGTCCAAGTCAAATTCATTATTGGAGGGTTGCTGCAGGGGGGGCCCTGTCCCTGCTAACCTGTCCCAGCCAAACAGGTTGAGCTGCACCATAGCTGAGGATTTGGGTTATCACAAGGTCACATCCTCGTAAACCTCCCTGTGTGCTGGGTGAGTGCAGCTGTAGGGAAAGAGAGACGCTAAAGTAGAATGCTAAACACTTAGCCAAGCTTCGCCTGAGGTAGCTCCACAGCTTTGCCTTCCTGGTGAAACCAGCATAAACCCACAGCTTTTCTCCCTGTGGCCTTGAATCCAAGGGATATCTATGTGTGGAAAACATGTGTGTCCTTGGGGCACAGCAGTTTCCAGGGAAAGGAGGAATTAACCAACGTCCTGAGCTCTTCCTGCAGTGCACACATTGTTAGGAGCATCATTGTCCCATCAGTGCACACAGGAGCTGATCCCACAAGGGGATGTGATGACACCTACTTCCTGGGGACATTAGACTGCTAAACACATGTTCATGAGGTGCCTTCAAACCTTCAGATGGAAACCTCCAACCATGGTTGCCAGAGAGTACTGCTGTCACTCTGACAACACAGATAGTGTTAGAAGCTGGTGAGGTCCTCTCCAGCAGGGCCACCTGAAGGGATACACAGCACTTGCTTGCTTGGTTGGTTTTTCCAACCTAAAAAGCCATAACGAAGCTGCTCTGGGTGTATATGAGCCTTCACATGTTTGTCAGGAGACAAGTCAAGCAATAACACATATACCTCTAGACATGTAAGTCAGGAAGGGATATGAAGGTTTGGGAAGCCATTAGCCTTGAGGGTAAGGCTGGCCCTGAGTCAGACTTGATGGCTGGAGTTCTTCAAAAGGTCAGATGAAGTGATGATAGTAGCTTCTCCTGGCCTTCAAATCTATGAATCTCCATGATTGCTGACCTGGGTCATAGCAAAACCAAGCACCTGAAATCCTTTTGCTCCATAGTATCCATTGTTGGATCAGTCAAAGTCTGAGTACAGGTACCCCTCCCTGCCACTGCTTCCCTTGGATCAAGCTCTTACAGCTAGGCATCGAACTCCAGCACAAACACTGGGACACCCAAACAGGTCAGAAATCAGTGCCAGATCACAGGGGCAAATTTAGTAACTACTCCAGTGTCAGTGTTGCGATTCAAAAAGCTTTGTGATGATGTCAGGAACCAGTGTGGGTGTAGTGATGGCTGCTATGCATGATGGCCATTAGTTCTGACATGAGAATTTAGAACCTAATTCAGCATCATCTGGATCCAAAGACAGCCCTTTCTTCAAGGGGGCAAACCCTCCATCTGTCACTTTTCATATGGAAAGAGAGGTTACTCTAGGGATTAACTCTAGGTGAATCAGGTCCAGCAAGAGACGACCTTAAGAGGTCACTTCCAATCCCTACTATTCTGTATGAATCATAGAATTGTTTTGGTAGGAAAAGGCCCCTGAGATCATCAAGTCCAACTGCTGACCTAACGCCACCAAGGCCATTAAACCATACCCTGAAGTGCCATTTCCACATGTTTCTTGAACACCTCCAGGAATGGTGACTCCACCACCTCCCTGGGCAGCCTCTTCCAACACTTGACCATTCTTTCAGTAAATATTTTTTTCCTAATCTCCAACCTAACTCCTCCCTGGCACAATTTCCCTGGTCATTTCCTCCTGTCCTATTACCCGATATCAGGGAGAAAAGACCAATCCCTGCCTCTCTACAGCCTCTTCTGAGTTGCAGAGAGCAATGAGGTCTCTCCCTCAGGCTGAACAACCCCAGTTCCCTCAGCTGCTCCTCACCAGACCTGTTCTCCATACCCTTCACCACCTTCAGTGTCCCTCTTTGGACACACTCCAGCACCTCAATGTACTTCTTGTACTGAGGGGCCCAAAACTGAATACCAGTGCTAAGTACAGGGAGACAGTCACTTCCCTACTCCTGCTGGCCACACTATTCTTCATAGAATAGAATCAACCAAGTTGGAAGAGACCTCCAAGATCATCCAGTCCAACCTATCACCCAGCCCTATCCAGACAGCTAGACCATGGCACCAAGTGCCTCAGCCAGGCTTTTCTTGAAGACCTCCAGGGATGGTGACTCCACCACCTCCCTGGGCAGCCCATTCCAATGCCAATCATCTCTGTGTGAAGAACTTCCTCATAACATCCAGCCTAGACCTACCCTGGCACAACTTGAGACTGTGTCTCCTTGTTCTATTGCTGGTTGCCTGGGAGAAGAGGCCACCCCCACCTGGCTACAATGTCCCTTCAGGTAGTTGTAGACAGTAATAAGATCACCCCTGAGCCTCCTCTTCTCCAGGCTAAACAACCCCAGCTCCCTCAGCCTCTCCTCATAGGGTTTGTGCTCCAGGCCCCTCACCAGCTTTGTTGTCCTTCTCTGGACATGTTCCAGCACCTCAACATCTCTCTTGAATTGAGTGGCCCAGAACTGGACACAGTAGTCAAGGTGTGGCCTGACCAGTGCTGAGTACAGGGGCAGAATAACCTCCCTTGTCCTACTGGCCACACTGTTCCTGATGCAGGCCAAGATGCTGTTGGCTCTCTTGGCCACCCGAGCACACTGCTGACTCACATTCAACACAATTCTGACCTAAATGGTTCCATGACACCTATTCTATTAGGGAGTTCCATGCTGTGTTCCAGGGTGTGTGAGGAGCACACATGTGTTTTGTTCACCTGCCTGATCACCTTTGAGAGGTCCCCATTCAACGTGGAGCTGGAGGCTGTGTTGCCCTGTACAAACCCCAGCTTGATGCTAGGGCAAACACTGCTGCAGAAAGCACTGCTGGAGCTCACACTTTGCAGCTTCAGGCAGCATATTTCATAAAACAATTATATTCTTTCTAGATGTAGTGAAAGCCTTGAAAAAGTTTACTTGATGTCTAACCAAGCAACGCTGCGCATCTTCAGATCTAAAAGAGGAGCTCAGAAAGTTAGTTTTTTATTATTCTTCATTTAAGTATTATTTTTTAATTGCAGCGTATTAAACATAAAATCTGGTACAATCTTTAAAAATAAATAGGACCTAACTATAAATGGGCCCTGTTGTGTTTTTATCTTTGACAAGCAAGTAATTGCTTCTCAAATTTATCAGTTTGTTTATGCAAAAACCATTTACCAAGCCTAGCTCAAAAGCATCAATTTCATCATTATCATCTTATTAATTTAGCCAAGCTATAACACAGCTGATTATTCCTGAGTAATATCCTCTGCAGCACATCATGTGTGGCAAAACCATCTGTACAGTACCTATTTAATAAATAAACCCTCGGCTAAATGTCTCTGTTTATTGAGAACTAATGTTTATAGAAAATATAATGGAACTCAATAAATAACTCAGCTTCATCAACCTGCATATGAATCAGTGCGAAGAACGCTGACATCATCACCTTTCAAGTACCAGAGAAAGCAGAATTACCCAAAAGAGCTATAGAGTCAATATTAAGGCATTAAAACTGCAATGAAGGCATATTAATGCTTAAAACTTCATTGTTGGCAGTAGAATTGCCACCACGGACATATTTTATAACTCTAAGAATACTTAGGCTTTATGACTGCCTCTTTGTTGAGTGCCTTGCACTTAATGTAGTTTTCCACTTTAAATAAAAAAACAGAACACCAAAAACAAAACAACCCTCCAGATCTTAAAAAAAAAAAAAAAAGGGGGGGGGGGGGGGGGGGGGGAAGAAAAGATAAAATTGCTGATTCTGAGCATTCATTTTAAAAATAATGCAAACTGCTGATCCCAATTGCTGGGGTGGAGGAGAAGGGAAACTTCTTTAACGCTCTGCATCCCGAGCCATGGGGCGAGGATCGCGGTGCTGCGCTGCGCAGCTATTGCGGAGCTGCCCCGGCACAGCTGAAGGAGTTGTGAATATAACACCTGGGTCTAGGGGAAGGAAAATGAGCCACTGAAGCTCTCAGGACACTTACTGATCTTTGGCTGTTCCTCTGAAGGCAGCTTCACTGGTTTAGTGAGTTCGGTGCTTTACAACTGCCACAAATCAGGCCTTTAAAACACATCTCTTATGTCATCAGCAAATAATAACAGGTTGGTTTCTTACACATCCTGAGAGCTGTCCTCCTTTTGTATATATTCTTCTGTCTTCTGAGGCACGTGGCTCTGTACATGCAATTTCAGTGAGGGCACTGCTGAGCTGCCATACTGGGCAGTCGCCAGCCAGCATCACCTTCTGAGACACCACCTGAGAAACCTCCAGCACCACAGGGCTTCATAAGAGAAATCTCTGCCCTTTATCCCAGGACACAGCACCAGTTTGTCCCAGGACACAGCACCAGTAACGTGGCACCTTCAGCTCTTGGTAGGGGTCAAAGGGTACTTAGATCTTCTCAGAGCAGCTCCTTGGCCATGGGCACATTCAGCCTCCTCTGTGTCCCTTCTGCTGGAAGCAAGCAGATCAGAGGGACCAAGACATACAAAACATATTTCATAATCCACTGATCAGAGCAGATACAATGGGAAGCACTCTAGGGTGTGAATGCTTAACACTCTGTGTGTTTATATCAAAAGCCTGATTTACACAAATTTCCATTTTCTAGCCATGCACAAACCTGCTGCATGGGTTAAAAGAAAAATCCATCCCACTTTTGGGGGAGAGACAAAAAGGGGACCCTGAGGTCTGGAGAATGGTTTCTACCAGCTTCTTCACCAGAACAACCTGAAGGTGTTTATGTGATGGGGCTGAGCTCCAGTCTTGAGAGGAGAAGTGTCTGTTATTGGAAGTCTGATTTTAGAGGCTGTGTGGTGCTAGAGGTTTGCTCACAGGATGTTAGGTGTTGGAAGGGACCCAAAGAGATCATCGAGTCCAACTCAACTTAATGTGCTGCTTTACCTTCCTTGAGCGTCCACAACAGTTTGAAGAAGAGAAAGGAAATGTTTGTGTTTCTGAGTTACTAAAAAAATCTGTATTTCCTATACTTGAAGTATTCTGGCCACATAACTAGAGGAACATATAAGCAACCAGCAAGAAAGCCCTGAGAACAGAAAAATCTGGGAGAGATTTTCTTCCAAATTGAGAGAAATTGAGGGGGATCTCAGCCACATCTCTCAGCCTGTATATGGCAGCTGCCAAGCAATAAAGGCAAACCCTACCCTAAGCCACCCAAACACCCTCTGAAAGCAAACCACCTGCAGCACACAAATCCACCTTCCTGAAGGGCTTCCAAGCAGGCAGAGAGCAAGAGCATCCCTGGCCTGAGCATGTCAATCTCCACGAGCAACTATCACAGAATCATAGAATTGTCAGAATTGGAAGTGACCTCAAGGGTCATCTAGTTCCAACCCCCCTGCCACGGGCAGAGACACCTCACACTCGATCAGGTTGCTCAGAGCCACATCCAGCCTTGCCTTGAAGGCCTCCAGGGATGGGGCTTCCACTACCTCCCCAGGCAACCTGTTCCAGTGTTTCACCACCCTCATGGTGAAGAACGTCTTCCTAACACCCAATCTGAACCTCCTCACTTCCAGTTTTGCCCCATTCCTCCTAGATCTATCACTACCCATCACCCTACAAAGTCCCTTACCACAGAATCTTAGGATCAACCAGGTTGGATGAGACCTCCAAGACCATCCAGTCCAACCAGCCTTTCTGTAGGCCCCCTTCAGACACTGGAAGGCCACAGTAAGGTCTCCTCTGAGCCTTCTCCTCTCCAGACTGAGGAACCCCAACTCTCTCAGTCTATCGGCAGCCAGGCTGCTGGAAACAAGCTGGGAGCCATCCCACCTTAACGCAGAGTGTCCGAGCATAGCAAGTGCCTCCGGTTTTCCCCATTCTCCTCAACTTCTGTTGCACATATGCAGCCCTTGTTTGCCTTCCTGAATAAAACAGCAACTCCGCAGCGCTTCGCCGCCTAATGAAACTGAACATATTTAGAACATATGCGAGCCCGCTCGTCGCGAGAACAACCATTTGGGGTGAACGCAGAAATATTCATGGTTTCCCTGCTAATTGCAGGGCACTCTGCCTGGGCTTTTGAGGGGAGGAAAAAGGTAGGGCAGCAGTTGAGAGCTGACAATATCTGCATGGCCCTTTTTCTTTGCCGGCTTTCAGTGCTGTCCGAGTAGCACATTGATCCAGGGGGCAGGGACGTGGCCAGGAAGAAAGGCACCACGGAGAATCTGTCTGTGGCTATACATCAGCTGAAAACCCATATGTTTCTCTTAATTATTACTCACACTGCACATGCAAAGATGGGAGACTTTTCTGGCTCGATGCTGATGGGAGGTTTGCCATTTGTTTGAATCTAGCAAGATCTGCCTGTTGGCAGAGCTGGAGACTTGCGGCTCCCAGCAACTCCCATACACAGCACTGCCCACCGCATCCTCATGACCTCTCATCTCCTCCCTTCTCCACTTGGCCTTGAAGGTTTGCTGGGAACTCACACTGCTTGTCAGAAATTCCTCAAAAGCAGTGTGCAAGGTGATTTACAGAAAACGAGGCATTCTTTTAACCACCATCTTTCGGCTGCACAGTGGCAAGCATCATTTCTCCCCAGGTTTTTGTTCATTGTATCAATACAAATTTTTCTAGACTATATCAGTATTTTTTTCCTAGACAATATCAAAACATTTTTTCCCAGTAAGAGTGGTCAGGCATTGGAATGGGCTGCCCAGGGAGGTGGTTGAGTCACTCACCCTGGATGTGGTACTTGGGGATATGATTAAGGGTGAACTTGGTAGAGTAGGGATAATGGTTGGACTTGATGATCCTGGGAGTCTTTTCCAACCTGAATGCTTCTTTGATTTTCTAATTTTAATTAATTCAAGTGTCTTATTACACCCCACTTTCAAAATCACCCCTGAACTCTGTCTTTCCTTCTAAAATACTTTTTTTCTTTCAAGAAGAGGAGTACAATGGTGGTTGATCACAGGATCGCAGGATGCCAGGGGTCGGAAGGGACCAAAAGAGATCATCAAGTCCAATGCCCCCTACCAGAGCAGGACCATACAATCTAGCTCAGGTCACAAAGGATGCATCCAGACAGGCCTTGAAAGTCTCCAGAGAAGCAGACTCCACAGCCTCTCTGGGTAGCCCATTCCAGTGCTCTGTGACCCTTACAGTAAAGAAGTTCCCCATTGTGTTGAGGTAGAACCTCCTGTGCTGCAGCTTACATCCATTGCTCCTTGTCCTATCACAGGCAGCAAATGAGAAGAACCTGTCTCCACCCCCTCCTGACCCCCAGCCCTCAGGTATTTATAGACATTTATTAAATCCCCTCTCAGTCTTCTCTTCTCCAGATTAAAAAGCCCCAGGTCATTCAGCCTCTCCTCATCAGGCAATGCTCCAGTCCCCTAATCATCCTTGTAACCCTCCACTGGACCCTCTCCAGCAGATCCCTGTCCCTCATAAACTCAGGAGCCCAAAACTCATAGCACTCAAGATGATGTCTCACCAAGGCAGAGCAGAGGGGGAGGAGAACCTCCCTTGATCTGCTGGACACAGTTCCTAATACACCCCAGGATCTCATTGGCCTTCTTGGCCACCAGGGCACACTGCTGTGCCATGGTTAAGTTGTTACCCACCAGCACTCCCAGGTCCCTCTCCACATGGCTGCTTCCCAGCAGATCACCTCCCAGCCTGTACTGTACTATTATTCCTTCTCAGGTGCAGAATCCTGCACCTGTCCTTTCTGACTCTCATTTGGTTCCTCTTTACTTGCCTCTCCAGTCTGTCCAGGTCTCTCTGGATGGCCACACAGCCTCCAGCTGTATCAGCCAAGCTTCCCAGTTCGGAGTCATCAGCAAACTTGCTGAGCACGCTCTGTCTGTCTGTCCCCTCATCAATGTCATCGATGAAGATGCTAAACAGCACCAGACCTGGCACTGATCCCTGGGGGACCCCACTAGTCACAGCTCTCCAGCTGGACCTGGCACCATTGATCACCACTCTTTGAACTCTGTCTTGTAACCAGTTCCTAATCCACTTCACCGTCTGCTCTTCCATCCTACTCTTCCTGAGCTTGCTCACTAGGATATCATGGAATATCTCCTTCAGAAGTCCAAACTGCTACACCTACACATTACAAAATGTGAAACTCATTTTTTGTCACTGCCTGTTACCATTTCAGTGATCTGTTATATTCTATGCCTTGTGTCTTAGTAAGTGAACAAACTGTCATCAAATGAGCACCAAATGAGTTAAATGCCAGATGAACTCTGAACTGGAAGCACCTGCACCTCCAAAGCACTTGAACAGAGCAGCAAGGGGAAAAAAATGGATCAAAATACGAGTGAAAGGCTGAAGGGCAGGATGTACAATTTTAAAGGCTTATTTCTATGCTGCACAGGGAGCCAAGCTGATGTTACACCATCAGTGATAACGCATCTGCCTGAGTGGGAGGCTGACAAAAGAATTCAGAGAAGGAATCTGGGGTGTTGGAGGAGTTTGCACATGCACAGAGAGCTGCAAGATCCAAGGAACATGGCTTCCTTTCGAACTAATGGGCATCTCAGAGGGAGGGAGCTTCAATAGATTCATTTGGTGGCTGATGGTGAGATAAGAATGGTGAGGCCTCATCTGGAGTATTGTGTCCAGTACTGTGCCCCCAAGCTCAAGGACAGAGAACTGCTTGAGAGAGTCCAGAGCAGAGCCAAAAAAATGATTAAGGAAGTCGAACATCTTCCTTATGAGGGGAGACTGAGGGAGCTGGGGCTTGGAGAGGAAATGACTAAGGAGCAACCTCAATCACGTTTCTAAATATGGAAGGGGTGAGTGCCAGGAGGATGGAGCCAGCCTCTTCTCAGTGATGCCCAGTGACAGGACAAGGGGCAATGATTGGAAGTTGAGGCATAGGAGGTTCCATGTGAACCCAAGGAAGAATTTTTTCCACTGTGAGGTTGACAGAACACTGGAACCAGCTGCCTAGGTAGGTTGCAGAGTCTCCCTCTCTGGAGATATGTAAGAACAGCCTGGATGCATTCCAGTGTGATCAGCTCCAGGTGATCCTTCTCTGGCAAGGGGGCTGGACCAGATAATCTTTCAAGGTCCCTTTCAGCCCCTGACATTCTACAATAACAATCACAGAACTGTTTTGGTTGAAAAAAGATCACTGAGTACAACCCAACGCCACCACAGCTATTAAACCATGTCTCGAAGTATCATATCTACATATACTTTTACCGCCTCCAGCAGCTCCTTGCTTATCCATGGAGGCCTCCTACCTCCTCTTCTAGATGTATTTTTTCAAGGGTATATGCTTCTCTTGAGTTTGGAGGAGGTGGTGTTTCCATATCAATCAGCTCTCTTGGACCAGCTTACCCTCTAGAGTCCTAGCCCACAGAACACTTTTAAGTAGTTCGAATAGGACAAAGCTGGCCTTCCCAAAGTCCAGGGGTTTGCTAGTTGCCCTGCTTCTTTCCCTAACAATGCCCAGCTCTATCATTTCATGGTCACTACATCCAAGGCTGCCTCTCACCTTAATGTCCTTAACCATATCTTGTTTGTTTGTTAACACGAGGTCCAGTAAGTTGTCACCAATGCACTGCAGGAACTCTCTGGGCAGAGTATGCCTGGCTGTGTGATCTTTCCAACTGATATCAGGGTGATTGAAATCACGCATGAGCACCCAGGCACAAGATCTTGAGGCTACTTCCAGCTGCCTATAAAAGGCCACATTGACAAATTCCTCTTGGTTTGGTGGTCTGTAGGAGACACCCACAACAGTGTCACCCATGTTTGCATATCCTTTGACTCTTACCCATAAGCTTTCAACACTTTCTTCACCTCTCTCTGGGTTAAGCACAGTGCATTCTAGCTGCTTACTCACATAGAGAGGAACTCCACCATCCTGTCTTGTCAGTCTGTCTTTCCTAAAGGTACACAGTCATCTATGGGTGCTCTCCCACCATGTCTGCGTGACTGCAATGAGATCATAGCCCTTCATCTGCACCCAGGTCTCTAGTTCATCCTGTTTACTTCTCATGATTCTTGCACTGGCATGCAGACACTTGAGAGGCTTAATGGGGCAAGAAGGTGCAACAGAGTAAGAAGTGTAGAGGCACCCCAGCTGGGCAGCACCATGTTGGTGCTTGGTACAATAACCTTGCAGCAGCTGTGAAGGAAAGCAAGTACATCATCCTAGCAAGATCCTGATGATGAAGTAAGGCTAACATAACAGTTCCTCTGAAGCTGAAGTTCTCTGGCTGTTAGTGTGGCCTGCTGTGCTTCTGTCCCACTGTCCCTTGCTGACCGCTGGCCAAGGTGGTGGGGAGCCCTGCGTCACCACGGTGGTGTGCGTGCCGAAATAGCCTCAGCAAGGCCATTAAGGAACTAAATTACATCCTTGAAGTCTGCTGGCTTCCGGAGGGCTGGTTTTGTTTACAGGATGGGTGCCTGCCAGTGGACTCAGCAGGGCAAGAATAGAAACCCTTCTATTACCGTGAGGCTGGGCAATGGATGGAGGGAAGGTCATGGACTGGGTTTGTAGCCGTGGGGCAGCCCAATGGTACCCCAGCCTTTGGGGATGTGCTGGCTCCCCAAACATCCCCTCATAGAGCAATTTTGGGTGCCCGCTTCTCCATCACCTTGCCAACAAGGCTGTGGCTTGGGGTGCCTAGAGGTGCAGGCTGGGCTGTTGGCACCAGGTGCTGCCCACACTACAGCAGGTGAGAGACACATGCAGGAAGTCCACGAGGTCAGGAACACGTTCCCTGGGCTATTTCAAGTTGGTTATTGCAGGTTATAGCTTTTCTCCCGCTCTGCCATTTGGCTCTAATGTGGTCTGACAGTGAGAGCAGCCAAGGGTGAGGAAGGGCTGTGAGGTTGTTCTGGGGTCAGGCTCATTTGTGGTGGCAGAGACACTCAATTTCACCAGGAAGGTGGATGATTATCTGCCACCTTGACACCAAATTGAATGACACTGCTCAGTGCTGCTCCTGCTGAGGCTACCTGGACCAACATATCTGGTGACCACCTTCCATGGCCCCCTCCCAGATGAGGCTCATGGTTTACCGAGGGCTCAATCAATTCAGGCAAATCTTTCAGTCCTAATGTGCTTCCTGATCGATGTGCTCCCAGCTAATGACAGAAGTAGTTATGAGTTCCAAGTGTCTGGAAGTTGTTCTTCCTTCCAGGGAGCATCCTGCCTATAGCTGCCCAGCTGCTCCAGCACCTATCCCACTCTGCCCTCCCCAGAAAGTTGCATCAGTACATTGTCACCTTGACGTTAAGAGACGGAAGCAATCTGGATCCAAGAAAGATGCATGAGATACAGGACAAGTAACTACCTTCTCACTCTATGTACATCCTTAAAGTGTATGAAGTTGTCATCTCCTCTCCTCACTGCCCTTGCCATCCCACAGCTCCTGTGCCCTCATCACTTAAAACTAATAGTGGCACAAATTGTGAGCTGCTAAATACACTATCCACTTGGTAAATGAAGTGGTGGTTTGAAATGCAGATATTGCCATTTGAGCTCACATTGCATTCATGAAATTGAACCCTCATTGCCAGGTTTCCTCTGTGCTAATTCAGTGCTTCTCATAAACGTTTCACAGATTTATTCCTGTCACTTTTACATGTGAGCAGGAAGAAGCAGCTAGAGAGGAGCTCAGGCTAAGTAAGGAAGCCCAGCCAGCACCCATGGGTGATGTTAGAGTGATAATCAAGTCTACTCCTACTTAACTGGGGGGGGGGGGGGGGGGGGGGGGGGGGCACCAAGCCCCTTTGCCTTTGTCCCCTCCCCATCACCCAGTGTGCACCATGGGGACTCACCAGTGATAACAGGAAGAGGATTCCTCTGCCCACCTGGGCAGGCTTGGACACTGCCTTTCCTGGGGCTGATTAAAAAAGGGGTGGGCAGGGAGAGCAAAGTGGTCACACCTGGGGTGGGAGGAGACTCCAACAGGACCCAGGTGCTCTGGGTTTGGGGGAAAAAAGGGGAAAGTATGGTGTGGGGTGGGAAAGGGGCAGATATGGTGGAAAAGGGGAGGTGGTGCTGAGAGGAGGGAGATGGAGAAGAAAAGGATGGAGATGGAAATGAAGAGATGAAGATGGGAGAAAAGGGAGGAAATGGAAAGAAAAGGAGGACGATGGCAGAAAATAAGAGATGGAGAGGAAAGGTGGAAAACTGGGGAGAAGTGAGATAAAAAAAAAACACCCAACAATAAAAATGAAAACTGGACTGTAGTGTTTGCATTGAAACCAGCCTTTTCGTGATCAGCCCTTTGTCATTTCTGCTTGGAGCAGTAACCAGACATGTTGGCTGAAGAAGAGCAAGTCACACTTGGCTAACAGTTAAAAATGAGGAAATAAAGAGGAAAACTAAGGGCTAAGAGTTAAAAATGAGGAAATAAAGAGGAAAACTAAGGAATAAAAATGAAGAAGGAAAAAAATATATATATATATGCACACACACACAAAGTGTGAGGTCTTTCAGCAAGTTCTCCGTGGGACAGCAATGTGCCCTTATGGTCAAGAGGGCCAATGGCATCCTGGGGTGCATCAAGAAAAGTGTGTCCAGCAGGTCTAGGGAGGTTCTTCTCCCCCTCTACTCTGCCCTGCTGAAACCATACCTGGAATACTGTGTCCAGTTTTGGGGTCCCCAGTTCGAGAGAGACAGGGACCTGCTGGATAAAGTGCAATTGAAAGCCACAAGGATGCTTAGGTCTTGAACATGTTCTTGAATGTGTTCTCAGAGACTGAGAGCCCTGGGGCTGTTTAGTCTGTAGAGGAGAAGGCTGAGAGGGGATCAGATCAATGTCTATAAATATCTGAGGGGTGGGTGTCAAGTGGAGGGGACCAATCTCTTTTTGGTAGTGCACAGTAATAAGACAAGGAACAATGGATACAAACTTGAACACAGAAGGTTTCAACTCAACGTGAGGAGAAATTTCTTTACAGTGAGGGTGACAGAGCACTGGAACAGGCTGCCCAGAGAGGTTGTGAAGTCTCCTTCTCTGGGGATTTTCAAAACCCACCTGGATGTGTTCCTATGTGAACTACCCTGGGTGATCCTGCTTTTGGCAGTGGGGTTGGACTTGATGATCTTTGGAGGTCCCTTCCAACCTCTAACATTCTGAGATATTACTAAAGTATCACTAATAGCTGGGGCTGTGCAGAGAAGTTTATTGTGCTTGAATAAATGATGATAGAGTAGTGATGTGTTTTATCTTGATTTGAGTAAAGCATGTGACACTGTCTCCCACAGCATCCTTCTGGTAAACTGAGGCAGTGTGGTCTGGATGACCAGGTAGGGAGGTGGCTTGGGAACTGGTTGAAGGAAAGAAGTCAGAGAGCTGTGGTTAATGGGATGGAGTCTAGCTGGAGGCCCACAGTGGAGTCCCACAGGGGTCAGTACTGGGACCAATTCTGTTCAATATATTCATCAATGATCTGGATGAGGGCACAGAGTGCGCTGTCAGCAAGTTTGCTGATGACACAAAGCTGGGTGGAGTGGCTACTACACCAGAAGGCTGTGCTGCCATTCAGTGAGCCTTTGACAGGCTGGAGGGTTTGGCAGGGCAGGGGTAGAGTCTTGCACCTGGGAAAGAACAACCCCAGGTATCAGTATAGGTTGGGGATTTGCCTGTTGAAAGGCAGTGAAGGGGAAAAGGATCTTGGGGGATACTAGTGGATGGGTGGTTGACCATGAGCCAGCAATGTGCTCTTGTGGCCAGGAGGGGCAGAGCCATTCTAGGGTATGTTAGAAGCGCTGTCATTATTATGTTGAGAGAGGTTCTCCTGCCCCTCTACTCTACCCTAGTGAGGCCACGTCTGGAGTACTGTATCCAGTTCTAGGCCCTTTAGTTCAAAAAGGACATAGAACTGCTTGAGAGCCCAGTGCAGAGCCACAAAAATGATTAAGGGAATGGAACATCTCTCTTACGAGGAGAGACTGAGGGAGCTGGGGCTCTTTAGCCTGGAGAAGAGGAGACTGAGAGGTGACCTCAGCAATGTTTATAAATATGCAAAGGATAAGTGCCAGAAGGATGGAGCCAGGCTCTGCTGGGTCATGTCCAATGGCAGGACGAGGGGCAATTGGTGGAAGCTAAGGCATAGGAAGTTTCATTTAAACATGAGGAGGAATCTTTTCCCTGTGAGGGTGACAGAACCCTGGAACAGGCTGCCCAGGGGGGTTGTGAAGTCTCCCTCTCTGGGTATATTCCAGCCTCTGACATTCTGTGATTCTGTGTGGTTCTGTGGTCAGTTGTTCATCTCCCACAGGGTGTGGTTGAAAGGGGATGGATAACACTGCTTTGGAGAACTCAGTACACAAGGAAAGGAGGTCAGCATGATACCAACTGCCTTTGGTAAAGCCAGGCTTCAGTTCATGGCATTTGCTCTTCACCCTTCCATGTTCAGCCTGCAAGTGCATGTTCTGCATCACCCAGACTTCCTGCTGCCCATGTGGACACTAAGCACTGTGAGATATCTGTGCTACCGCTTCCAGCATGGGATGTGGGGACTGCTGCCTCTGCCTAGGGCCACCCAATAGCTCTGGCTTCCTGCCTTCCTGTCTGCCTCCAGTGCCACCACCATCTCCAGGGAAATCGGAGGCAATTCTTTTGGGCTCACTCCAAAGTTATCTTTAATCCTTGGCACACTGTGCCCTCACTTTCCCCCCTCCCTTTGTTTTCTTCTTTTTCATTCTGATAGAGAAGTGGCAGTTTGTTTTAATTTCCCTTGCAAGGTCTACCAGAGCCACTGCAGGAGAAACTGCTCTTGCTCTTCCGTGGTGCTTTGTAAAAGACAATAGCTTTTGAAGGCGCTGTGAGCCAAAGAGCTTTATTTCTGCAGTGCCTTGGTAATAATGCACACACCATCCTCTGCAAATAAGAAAATCATGTCATTGCCAGGTTAACTGTTGCTTCAGAAACACAGAATCCCTCCTTCTGGAGGCAGCTGCTCTTTGTTTGACCAAGGAGCAAACCAAATTAAAGCTCCAGGCTGCAGCTCTGCTGGAGAGCTCTGCCAGCGCTGGGGGCAGCCCTTCTCCCACCTGCTGTCGTCCTGCTAATCCACCATCGGCACCCTCTTCCCGGTCAGCATCCGGACTGGCCGGGCTGCAAAGAGGCTGTGCTGCAGCTGGGACATCTTACAGCCTGGTGACACTCGGCTGCTGCAAGGGTCGTACAGTCTGGCACCGTCACCCATATGGGTTATACCTGCCTGGCACCCTTGTAAGCGTCTGTAAATTTCCCTGGGAAACAATCAACTCCTTTGCTTGCCAAAAGGAGGAACTATCCCTGTGGAAAGACACTTGAAGGGAGTATAAACAAAGAAAGACACACTGAAACAGAAACACTGGAGGCAGGTTCATTTCTGCCATCAGCTGAGATTTGTGAAGTACCAAAGAACATAAACAGATGAGAAGATTGTGACTGGTGAAAATCAGCTAGCTATGTAAGAGCAGCTTTTGTCCTCTGAAAGAAAACCGGGGTGCCCTTCCTGGGGCAGCGTGGTGGGAACCAGGGGAGGCTTGGTCCCTCTCACCTCTTCCCTCTGAGGAGACAGGAGCTGCACTGAGTGTCCTGCTAGGAACGTGCCAGCCTCACCACATCCTACCTTGAGGAGCTAGCTCCGGGGGCATGTGGCAAACATAACACTGGAGGTTGTCTTTCCAGTACCCTGCCTCCCCTGGCATCAGCCTCCAGCCAAAGCAGCCAGCTCTCCTCCTCAGCCTCAGCCCTGGCTCACCCCAGAGCAGCACAACCACAGCCACAGAGATCACAGAATCACAGAATTAACCAGGCTGGAAAAGACCTCTAGGATCATCGAGTCCAATCTATCACCTAACTAAGCCATGCCTCATCCAGCCTCCTTTTACACCCCTCCAGGGATGGTGACTCCACCACCTCCCTGGGCAGCCCATTCCAATGTCAATCACTCTTTTTGTGCAGAACTTCTTCCTAACATCCAGCCTAAACCTGCCCTGGAACAGTTTGAGACTGTATCCTCTTGTTCTGTCATTGGGTGCCTGGGAGAAGAGACCAACCCCCAGCTGGCTACAACCTCCTTTCAGGTAGTTGTAGAGAGCAATGAGGTCTCTCCTGAGCTTCCTCTTCTCCAGGCTGAACAACCCCATCTCCCTCAGCCTCTCCTCACAGGGCTGTGCTCCAGCCCCCTCACCAGGCTTGGTGCCCTTCTCTGGACATATTCAAGCACCTCAACATCTTTCTTAAATTGAGGCCCAGAACTGGACACAGTTCTCAAAGTGGAGTGTCCCTCAGTGAAGGAAGTAGCTTAACAAATAGCACCTAACCCTCCTAAAAAAAAACCCAAATCACCCTGAGTTTCTCCACTGTGTAGGCATCTCCTCCCCCCTGGGGTCCCAGGTACTTCTGTGCAAAGCAGGATGGGCTCAGGACTGTTCCCTACACTTGGCGTGCACAGTGACATGGGGATGCTCACCTGGCTGGAGCACTGGATGCCCCTAGCATGGGCTGGGACGTGGCAGAGCTCAGCCCCAGCACACAGGCCAGCTGTGGGGAGAGCTGTGCCTGCCTGCATTTGGGCTTCCCTCATCCTGCTGCCAGAATTAGATTTCTCAGTCTTAATATGCTGACTGAAACACCTACCTCTGAGAGAGGAGGAAAAGAGTGTGCTGTGCTCCCCCCCCCAAGTAAGCAATTTGCTGCATGCTGTAATTTGTCTGCATACTGCCCTTTTTTCCTTTTTTTTGGGACACATGTAATTTTGCTTTGATGGATGGCACACATTAGTGACAGCCCTCCTTGCTGGCTGAGCTGGGGAAAGAGGCACCAGCAGCCTGTGGGATGCTTACAAAGAAACTTTGTCAGCAGCCGCAGGAAGGGATGGCCTGTCCAAGGAAAACAAGCTGCAAGAAGGGGGGTGGCAGAGGGACTCTACTAGTGGCAGATTGACAGCGATGCTCTGCAGATGGGGAGACCCAAAGGGGAGCAGAAACCTGATGTGTTGTGATTTGGGTGGGACTTGCCCCATGACATCTGGTTTTAAGCCCAGAATGAGGAAGGATGGAACTGGTCAGGCTGTATCTCAAATACTGGGTTCAGTTCTGAGGTGCTGGAGCATGGACCAGAGAAGGGCAACAAAGCTGGTGAAGTGTCTGGAGAAGAGGGTTAGTGAGATGTGGCTGAAGGAACTGGGGGTGTTCAGTCTGGAGAAGAGGAAGCTGAAGAGACAACCTCATTGCTCTCTGCAACTACCTGAAGGGAGGTTGTAGTGAGGTGGGGGTTGGTCTGCTCAATAAACTGACAGGATGAGATAAAATGGCCTCAAGTTGTGCCAAGGAAAGTTTAGTTTGGATTTTAGGAAGAATTTCTTCACCGAAAGGGTTGTCAGGCATTGGAATTGCCCACACAGGGAGGTGGTGGAGTCCCCATCCCTGGAGGTATTTAAGAGTCATGCAGATATAGAGCTTAGGATTGTGGATTGGTTAAGGACTTGTCCATGTTAGGCTGATGGTTGGTCTCCATGATCTTAAAGGTCTTTTCCAGTCTGGGCAATTCTGTGATTATGAGAGGCTAAAGGGTCTCAGCAGAAGCAGGCTTCTGCCAGGGAAGGGGTGTCTGGGGGAGGGAGCATGCTGACTGCCCAGCCCCCTACCAGGCAGCAGGCTCCCCCCCCCACCCGCCCCTGACACCTGCCCCATAAGGGCTGCCATACGGGCGGCACATCAACCACTTGCCATTTGCCTTTTAATAGGGGCCGGCTGCTGGGTGGCAGGAGACAGAGTGGCGGTTGCTGCACAGCCTGCCAGCCAACTTGTGACTCCTATCCAAGCACTGGCGAGGCGACTGGCAGTGGAGGAAAGACCTTATGGCATGCAACAATGTTTGGAAAACATTTTTTTTGAAAGCCTGGAGAAGAGAAGACTAAACATCCAGGATTTCCATTAATAAGCTCAGTCGAATAGTGAGCTGCAGCTCCCTTGGAGCTGGTGTGCTGTGAGGCACAGCCTCTGCTTGCTGAAACTCAGACTGAGGGCTGCGACAGTGAAGCAAGAATGGAGGGCAGGTAGCCCTTGGTGCTGTTAGCAGGGCAGTGCTGTCTGTCTCCCTTGCTGTTCAAAATGCAGAGGAAAGCTGCTATTTGCTCTGTAATTAATGGAGCTGAAGTATAATGATCACAGGACTGGAAGACCTACCATATGAGAAAGGCTGAGAGAACTGAGTTTATTCAGCCTTGAGAAGAGATGGTTTAGGGGGGACCTTATTACCATGCACCAGGACACAGAGGGTGGCTAGCAAGAAGGTGGGCACTCCCCCTTATACCAGGAGCTCCTTGGAAAAGACAAAGGGTAAATGGGTACAGGTTACTCCTGAGGAGATTCCCACCGGACTGCAGAAGAATTTTTTTTACCATGAGAGGTTGGAATCATCTCCCTGGGGAAGTAGTGGGTTTCCCCACACTGACCAGTTTTAACACTCAGCTTTACAGGGTGCTGAGCCCTCTCATTTCAACTACACTATTACCTAGAACCTTCTGACCAGATGAACCTTGAGATCCTTTTCAATTTGGCATTCCATGGTTCTATGAGATAAACGATACAGTGGTGTCACCTGAACACGAGTCCAGAGCACACCAAGAACCAAGAGGGATTCCCACACCCGTGGGAGGCTTCATCCCAAGCTCCGCACAACTGCAGCACCACTTTGAGGTGAAGGAAGGAAGCTCTCCCTAAGCAGGACAGGAGGCAGGAGTCTGAGCATTTGCCTCCCAGGCAGAGACGATGACTTCTGTGCGCTGCGGCGCAGGGAGGCTGTGCTGCTGCTGCCTCCCGAGAGCCTCTCCCGTCGCGATTGTCAGCGCTGGAGTGCACTTAACCTCCCCCGAACAGAGCCAGCACCGAGCCAGGCAAGCTCCTCAGCAAGGGCCGCCTGTCCCCTGGGTCAGGCAGCTGTCACTAAGCCACCAGGCGGTATGGGCTGCCGCGCCGGGAATTTTCATTAGCGACATCAAAGATCAAAGGTGCTGCACTGCCACTGCCCTGCAACTTGCCAAAGCGGCTTCGGCAAAGACAGAGGCAAAGGAACATTTTGAAGTCAGAATTCAAGCTGGGTTATTGGCTCGTGAGAATGTTCTGAGGTCTGATGGCAGGGATCTGACCTGACTTGTGAAGTGACTGGAGGGAGAGGTTGCAGGTCAGGTCTATCCAGCTGTGAAAACTCATTCTTCTGCCATGGTCTCCTTCTTCCCCCTGATGTCAAGATCATGAATTTCCAAGTTGATAACTAAACCAGGCAATTCCCTGTATGGCACATGAACTGCTGTTATGGCCAGGAATGTCTGGCTTGGACCCACAACTGGCCAGCTGCCAGAAGCTAGCAGAGGAGCAGGAAGCACAGTTCACCTCAAAGAGGTGCCCTACCATGTGGAGATTGATCTGCTGCAGGGTATCTCAGCTGCTGGACCAGCTGTGGTCAGACACAGACCAGGCAGGGCTGAAGGCAAAACCCCATCAGACTAGATGGATGCTGCTAGGGCTCAGGGACCAGCCACCAATGCAGGGAGCACAGGAAAGCCTGCACAGCAGAGACCTGCCCCAAAGCACAGTGGCAATGCACCTCGCCATGAGCAGGAAGAGCAGAAACGGGGAAAGGGGGAGCACAAAAAGGTAGAAGTGCTGCTGTAGTGGGAGCACTGCAGCAGCAGCTCCTGGGGCCAGAGGAGCCTTTGCTGCTGTCACTACTTTGGTGCTGTGACTTCTTAGCAGTGTCTTGGCAGCATCTGTGGCTGAAGCAGGGACAGGGGGCTCCTCGTGAGGGACCCGGGCAAAGGCATCAGGAGAGGGCTGATCACCCAACGTATTTACAGCCCCAGCAGCCACATGTAATACTGCTAGCATTCAGCAAATCTGGTTGGTATCATTCCTTCCCCCTCAGGCGAGAAGAAAACCAGCTCTTTAAGACAGGACCCCTGCATGCAGCCAAACATAACACCAGCTCTTGTGCAGAGCTCTGCAGGAAAGATTAAAACATTCTGTTGCACCCCAAGCCTCCTGCAAGCCACCTCCTGACTGAACCCACTGTGCTCCAGTGGGCAGAGTGCTCAGAACTCCTGGCATGGATTTGGGGACAAGGGGAAGTGTGATGCAAGTGGCCCCTCAGTCATCAAAAAAATTCAGCACAGGGGTGGTTCTGAGTGGTTCTAGGGCTCTGTGGACCCTCCTAGCATGCCATGAGTGGCCAGGGCAATGGTGTGGGATTGAAGTGCCATATCTGAGATCAGATGCAGACATTTTTTTGGTAGTAGTATAGAGAGGAAAGGAGGGTAACATCAGCAAGGAGTTGTGTCAAGGTGTTCATCATGTGGCACCATGGTGACATGAGCACATCAGCCACCCCAGCATTTCCCCAATGTCATTATTTCCCAGCAATGCTTAGCCCACAGTTTTGTCCTCATTTCTTGATCACATACAGACACTCTACCACAGAACTTCTTGGACCTTTCCTTCTGTGGAAAACTCTGATTCAAAAACATTTCTAGGTCCACTTCAGAAAGTGCCATGTTCAGCAGAAAATATGTACTGGAGCTCCCTATGCACAAGCCCTGCAGAAAGGGCAGGAGCTTTCACTGGCTGAACCAAGCCTGTAGGAGAAGATTGAACTAGACCGGTGTGCTACAAATGCTCATACACTGCACATTCTTCCTATCACCAGACTCTCTGAGTAAAACCTGTTCTTTCCTACATCTAAGGACATAGGTGCCAGCAGAGCACCACAGCACAGAGGTGGCACCGGACCAGAGACAAGAGGCTGCACCAGTGGCACCAGGCTGCAGGAAGGACCAAATGCAAGGCAAGCAGGTGAATCCCACCCGTTTCCCACTCTCATTTCTTTCTGCCTCTCTGGATAAAATGGTTGGGATGAGAAGTGGGGATGTCAGCCAGTGGCTCATACCTGGGTACTGGATCATCTGTTGAGGCATCAGTGCCCAATGGGTGGGAGATTCTTCTCCTTTCCCCTGGCTTTCCTGGCACTGGGCAGCACAGGTCACCAGAAACGCCCCAAGGTGCACTGTGCCCCACCCTCTGCAATGTAGGAGAAAGGCATTTACCTTGATGTTGCCAAGCTGCAAACATTCACTGCCAGTATGCCTGGCTGGCTGCAGAGCCCAAGGGGGAGCAGCCTGCATGGCATTGTTGTGAGCTTTGTGAATGGCAAGAAATGCTTTGAGTCAATGGAAATAGAAGCCAGAGAAGCCTCACATTGTTCCTCAGTCCCTAAAATGTCTCCCTAGATATCACAATCATATTTAAGAATGAGAAATAGAGGGCAAAGATTATTTTGAAGTGTGAAATTAACAGACTCTTCACCTCCCACCCAAGGAAAACTTTCAATGTTTCCAAGGATAAAGAAAAGGACCCAAGGACCTGAGCCACCTGCGATCTGCTGATGGCAACCGCTCCACTGATGCTGAAGACCTTGAAGCAAATGCGTGGGGACTCAACAACACTGGTGAGGGATAGGGATGCAGAATCCTTTTGCAAAACACATTGATTGCTAAGACAATGCCTAGAAAACTTCACAGTGAGTGGGAAATAATGGAGAGGTGCCAAGGGATTTGTCCCTCACAGCTCATGAGGCTGGAGCAAGGCTGGGGGCTTCCCCATGGCTTTGCCCTTCCTTGGCAAGGAGCTGGGGACAAGCAGAAATAAACGGAGTGCAGACACCTACTGGCTTTGCAGCAGAGAGAGAGCAGCTGAGAAAGCAAAGGGAGAGAGAGAAAGATTGGCTCAAAACTGTACAGAGCTCATCTGGCAGACTGGGTAACTGCAACCAAATATTCCTTGTGGACCTGCACAATTTAAGCCTGCAGGGAGACAGCTGAGAGGCTCAAGGTTAATTCTTACAGGGTCTAAAAAGGAGAGTAAAAAACAGGTGCTAGTGAGGGAGCTTCACCAAAAAATACCCAAAACAACAACAAACCAAGGTTTGTCCCAAGGTAAGGAAGAATGAGGATGTCAGAGGGCTGGACAGATTTTCTCAGTTTGAAGGCAGTTGCATCCCTACAGGCAGAGAGGATGTGCAGAGGTAGTGCTAAAATCAGTCAGCTTTTCACCATTAATTTGTTTGCAGTTTTTGTTCTTAAGTGGGTTTACTGAGTAAGAAAGAAGATAAGATGAATTGTCAGAACTCATTTCATGAACTGTTCATCTAGACAGGCAAACCAAAGCCCCTCCTGCCTCTGCTGCATCTGCTACCCCTGCAGCCTGCCTGCACATGTGCTGCCTACACCAAACCCTTCCAGCACTCTGAAGTCAAGAGCTCACCATATCTGACCATGACACAGGTCATTTCTAGCACACCTGGCCTCTCAGAACTGCTCATTTGTCCCAAAATTCATTTCCACTGACTTCAGAAGGCATTTGACTAAGCAACACTCAGCAGGGCCATTGCAATGACCTCAGATGTCCCACAGCCGTGTACCAGATGCTTTCAGATGTGCCTCAGAGAGTTAAACCCAGCAGGAGCTCCCACACGGGTATCACTGGATTAATCTTTTCTGATGTGAAATTTGGCCCTTGTGTCAAACTCTGAAAACAGGGAAAGCCCCAAGGCACAGGTACATGAGTGCAAAACATGGTGCTGATCCTGCTGGTACAAGTGGTGACGCTGGGCAAGGTAAAGTAGCAGTGATAGCAAACAAAATTGAAATGAAGATGGGAGCAGGCTTATTTCCACTACATTTGGGGATTATGATTTTCTTCTTTATTGAATAAAAGTCTTGGAATAAAATACGTACAGGAGCAGATAAGTTATGAGGCACAGGTCTTGCAAGAGTAGGCTGAGCAGGGTTTGAAGGTGCCGCCACGAAGCTGTGTTGTGAGATCATTTGCCACTCAGACGTAAAATGCCAGGTGAAAAAGAAAGACTCAGAAGAGACAGAAAAAGGGCAAGAGTGAAAACCAGCAAAGCAGGGGGGATGTACCACAGAAATGCTTCATTGTCACAAATGTCACAGCACACAGCGTGAGTCCTGCCTGGGCCAGCGTGGGCTGTGATGCTGAGCCACCCCACTGTTTGCCCACTACAGCGAATCTCTGCAAGCATGGCCCTTGGCACTGCCTTGGTCACATCCCAGTGCTGGCATGCACTGTTTTCCCATGTTCTCACTGAAAGGGATGTGCAGCCCTGGGCCACACAGTATCCATCTGGATATCTGTTTCGACCTATAGCATCATCTGGGCAGTAGCAGGAAGTTTGGATATCAGGAGGAAGCTCTTGACAATGAGAGTAATAAAACACTGGAACAGATTGCCCAGAGATGTGGTGGAAGTCCTAATCCTGGAAACATTCAAGGTCAAACCTGGTGGAGTCCTGAGCAATCTGATTTAGTTAAAGGTGTCCCTGCTTACTGTGGGAGAGACCTTTGAGGGCCCTTTCCAAACTGATGCATTCTACGATTCTGTGGTTGAAAGCTTCCCTGTTCATCAAATTACAATGCTTCCCTGACTCTTCACCACTGAGGCTCCCTCATGTGTGACTCCAGTCAGGGCCAAACAGCTGACAAAACGTGGAAGTCCCACAGTGAAGTGGAAAGCAACTCTGGGAGGTCATCCAGGGTTGCTGCCATGGAGAAACTTTTTTGTTGTGTGTGGAAGATGCTGGAGGTAAAGCTGTGGCTCAGGGAACAAGGCCACATTAGCCAAAAGATTGAAACTTTTAGGGCAAGCAGAACTAGGGCAGGCTCCAAAGGCTGGAAGCCAGTGGAAAGAGTCTCTCTAATTCCAGTGGTCTGTGAACCAGGCACACTTGGATTTGGCTGAAAAAACTGTTTTATTTCACAGCACTGCCTAACAGAGTTACTCATAGCGAGCAGGAGCAGACCTTGAGCTTTATGGGACAATGGCATTTCAGCTAAAGGAATGGAGTGCAAAGATCACTGTCAAGAGAGGGTCTGAAGCAATTAGAAAAGAACAGGGCTGTGTGAGAGTGACAGCTGCCTCTGAAGATGGCAGGAAACCTGTCTCTTTAAGTGTGCCGGGGTTTTTCAGTGCTGAGCAGGCAGGGCTATAATCAGAGCAAGAGCGGCTGGGATTTAGGTTCAGCAGAGTATAATTCCCTTGCAGGGCCCATCCAAGAATACTTTGGCAAGCTCAAATATATTGAAATTGCCTTGGCTAGTGGCTTGCAAAATGGCTGTGGAAAGTCAAGATAATTAGAGCATTGTGGAGAAGGAGAGACAGTAAAATAAAGGGTGGAAGACAAAAAAAAGGCAAGCCAATAAAAAACAGATTACAGGCATGAAGAAAGTTTCAGCATGGAGTAATTGAAGGAAAGAGGCATACCCAGCAGACTGGAGTCGTGTCATCTGTACAGCAGGAAAAGCAGCACAGGCACCAGGAAAAACAGAGCTGTGAGTTACACAGGGCTTCTGAAGGGGTTTAAATTAGAAACCAAGGAGGAAGCCTGACAGAATAATGTCACTGCTTTCAGCAGTAATGTTCTGCATTGATCCTGCCTGTGAGCAAGACAAACTAGGCAATAAAAGATCAGTCACCTAAAGGGAAAAGACTTTCACAGGAGCAGCAGCACCTCAGTCACTGTTAACATGCCTGAGCCCTGCTCATTCAGGTGCTGGAGGCCAGCTCTAAGCATGAGCGTAGCATAGGCTCAGCAACAAGTGCACTGAGGAGCCCTGCTTAGCACCACGTCCCTTGTTACTGGAAACCTGAGATGACCAAACGCCATCAAACACCCAAGCCCACAGGAACTTTGCCAGCAGCTACAATTGGATGAGTTCTGCAGGCATCTCCTTTATGAGAAAGAGAAGTGCACTAAAACCACCGCAGTGACGACACTGTCCCAGCGCTCCCAGCAGAGGAGGTGTTTGTCCTCCTGTGTGAAAGCAAACCAGGCACCCAAATCGCACCTCCATACACAGAGGGCTTGCTGCCAGCTCTGCTCTGCCCTGCCCTTTCCATTCTGGTGTGCTAACCCTGGGTTCAACCTGCTGTTCCTTTCATGTTTAAATACCCAATCAAAGGTATCTGCAGGAATTTGGGTCTGCACAAACACAGGAACAACTATATTTCTCTCCCACACAGGCAAAAATATGCTTTTGCATATTACTTACACATGTATACATAATTCATATATGTACTCACTGTAAATCTCTTCCAACCTGGTTGATTCTATGATATAAAATCGTTTCAGTTGGAAAAGATCTCTAGGCCATGTTCGTTCACAGGAAGAGAGCAATTCTGCAGGCAGGGACCTCTCATCCCTACAGAGAGGAGAGAGCTGCTCGTTTGCAGAAGCTCACCAACTTGTTCTTCGACCTTGCATTACAAAATTTCCCTCCCCTTCTTTAAGTGAGGTTGCTCTTGATATGGATGTGGGTGGGCTGAGAGAACACAGACCGATGCCTGCTCCAGCCTGGACATGTCTCTCTTCCTCCAGTCTTACTCTTGTGTATAGGGTTAACACTCCGGGGGGGGGGTAACCCTGAACCTGACCCTAGGGGTCTTGGCCCCTCCCCAGGGGTGGGCCACACTCCAGGTGATGGTTAGCCCACTCTCCCCACTTCCTGTGGTATAAAAGAGAAAGGAGCTTCCTGTCTTTTCCTTTCTTTTCTTCGCTCCCTCTCGACACACACTCACACTGCATACCAGCACACCACGTGGCAGCCACGAGGCAGAGACACCATCACACTACTCGGGTTGTATCCATCCCTTGTTGTATTTTGCTGTTTTCCCTTCCTTATCCTTTGTAAACTTCCCTACCTCCAATACCTTTTCTAAGTTATTGTTAAACTTTCCCTTTTTAACTTCCAAATCGAGCGAGATTGATTTATTTGGGTGTGCTTACCTCTCTCTCTCTCTCCCTATCTTTGGGAAAAAGAGAAGGGGGAAGAGGGGAGGGCACTCTATAAATTCTATAAATTGGCATTGGGTCTATTAAATTTTTTAGAGTCTCTGGGAGCTTGCATTTGAACCCAAGACATTTTGTTTTTTGCTCAGAGGAGAACAACAAAGCAAAGACTCTCTCCCCGGACTGGCAGGCCATACTGAATCTGATTGACAGTAGGGCAGCAGCAGTGGTACTTTAGATCAGAAGAGAAATGTTGAATGGCAGAACACAGCTAGCCTGAGCTGTGGAAACCATCACTGACAGAAGCACAAACCACAGCCACTTCTAGTAACTGTCTTCTAGGTGCAGACAAGGAACTCGCACTGTGACCCTGCCCTGGGGCACAGATTTTTAGTGTAGCTCAGCCTGCCTTGAGATGCATGCTACAGACAGCAGCAGAGCGGAACCTGGGCTGTGCTGGGGCAAGAGTTGCAGAAGTTGCAGGAGTCTGTGCCCCAGCAATGAATCAACCATCTCTACCAAATGGACACCATACCCACGGCAGAAAATGCCACAGCTCAAGCTGTCCTGTGGCTGCTTCATCCCACAGGCTGTGACAGACACGGCAACACTGGGAAATGCTTCTCACTTCCAGCCATGACAGGGCTGTAGCCTGTCCTGAAAGCTTAACACGTTAGCAGGGAGCACAATGAAAATTTCATCAGACAGCTGTTCCCTTCAGTGCTTGAGGGGACTTGTCCCCATCCTGCAGCCTCCCCGTGCCCACGCCAGCAGGCTTGAGGTCCTGCCATGAATCATTTTAATGTGCAACACACGCAAAAAAAGCACTACCTGGGAATGCCTGGATGTGTAACTCCTAACTAAAGCATCACAAAGAAACCCCATACTACCTGAAACACTTGGACGTGCAACTCCTGCTACACTCAGCACCAGCCCCACTCTCTTTTCATCCTCATAGATGTGCCTCATTATTAACTTTTCATGTGACAACTGTTTGTGCATTAAAAGTGCTTCACAAAACATAAATATTGGAAGTGAGGATGTCTAACAGGGCTGTATTAGCAGGTCCAGCTTCTTAAATGATGGTGACTGGGAAACTGGAACAGGAGTCAAAGAGATCTGCTCCGACCATCTCACACTTGCTTTCTGTTGTCCAATTAAACCATTGCTTTTAGCTATTAGGGTTTGTTTTGTTTTGGTTTTTTTAATCAGTATTATATAAAACTAGGACAGAGTAAATGAAAATTTATAATTTATAAACAATCTGGGGGAAAAAAAACCACTGAATTATTGATGGCACTTTTTGAAATATGTGTTTGTTACTTGTAGAAAAATTAGTTGTTAGGTCTTAATCACAGTGGTGCCACAAATATGTTGAAAATTAGGACTCACAAACCTGCTTGTTTGGAAAGGGGGAAAAAAAAAACAAACCCAAACCCGAACCCCTGTAACTCTACCTACAATTGGAAAAGCCAAACCTAACTGAGTCTGAACGGTCTGGTTAAACAAGTGCCAATTATTGAATAATTCTCTGACCTAAACAGAAAGTTATTGTATATGGAAAGATTTTTTTTTTCCTGGAGAGTGCTTTATACCAGATGCCCTTCTAAATTGTTTTGAATTCTCTGTAGGCAGTAGATAACTAAACCTACAGAATGTAGTAATGACAAAAAGGAAGCAATCAAGTTGGCCACTTCTAGTTAAGAGTCATGGAAAAGGCATCTGGTCTATATGAATTACAGACTACAGGAACTTTGACAGTTCATAGACCAGACTTAATTTATTAAACTAAGTTTCTAATATAAACAGTAATTCGTTTCAGGCACTGACACTGAAGGTCTGGATTATGTGAATAGCATAGAGACCTCCGCTGGCCTCCTGAGAAAAGGTAGTTTTGCTATGTAGGAAGAAAATAATGTCACGTGCCTTGGCCATGCCCCAGTGCCCCACCAGGGACATGGGTCAGCCCTGCCTGCACCCCAGGCTAGGGCCACCCTGGGGTAGGAGGTGTCCTCTTGAGAGAGGTGACTGCAACGGTGCCTGAGGTGTGCACACACAGAGGGAAATTATTTCCCAGGGACACTGCAGCAGGAGGCCTGGTGTGGATTAGCAAATACTGATGGTGAGTTCCTGAACAAAGAGGAGGCCATGAACATTATCCAAGGGCTGCAGCACCTCTCCTGCGAGGACAGGCTGAGAGAGTTGGGGCTGTTCAGCCTGGAAAAAGAGGAAGCATGTTTTACGAAGGCAGGGACTGACAGGATGAGGGTAATGGCTTCATGTGGAAGAAGTTTAATTTAGACAAGGCATTAGGAGGATGGTGAGGCACTGGAATGGGAGTTGCGGAGGCTCCAATCCTGGAACTGTTCAACGGCAGGTTGGATGGAGCCTTGAGCAACATGGTCTAGAGGGAGGTGTCCCTGCCCATGGCAGGGGGTTTGGAACTTGATGACCTTTAAGTTCCCTTCCAACCCAAACTGTTCTGTGATTCTATGACAAGGAAATACTCAAATCACAATTTGCAGGACACCCTTGCTTTGCTTGCCCAGCCCTGACTGCACTCAGGTTTAGGAGAAGCACAGATCAGGGGGTCCCAGTGCCTGATGTCAGCAAATGTTTATCCTCAAGCGCTTTGGTAATTCAGGTGAACTCAGTAGGACTATTTCACTGCTTTAAATTAGGCAGGTACCTAAACAATTTCCTGGATTGAGTTTACATTTGTCTCAGGTTTCAAGCACTGCCTTTGCTGTTGCTTTGACCAAAAAGTTTGGTCATAACTCAGAAATCACACACAACTATTTCCTTATGTCATCAGCTCTCAGCAAAGACCAAGTATGGAAAACCTCAGTTAGGCTTTTTTTCCCCCCACAAAAAAGTTATGGAAACCAGCAAAGAGATGAAAGTGTTTTGCACTGGTGCTAGCCAGTGCTACCCATAGCTATGATGGGAATAGCGGACCCAAGTTTCTGTGGCTGCAGCCCTCAGCCTCCTCTCCTGAAGCTGAAGGCAAGCTGCAGGCAGAGAGAGGTGGCTTTTCTGCTGCACGTTGCTCAGGCTGAACCCACTGCACAGCCACCAATGCCAGCTAATTGCTTGATTCCCCATCTCATTTGCCTGGGAATGACTGAGGATGCGAGACAGCACAGGGTCTATAAAATCATTAATTGAATTACTAGCGTGGAATAAGTGGCTCAGCAATTTGAATTCACCACCACCCCCCCTCCTTTCCTCCCCATGCTTTAGAGACCAAGCCTACTGTTGATACGGGCAGAGCTTCAGGAGGCTCAATAAATAGATGTGCTATTCTAGCTAAACACATTTATTTTTCCAGCTGTTCTACTGAATTAGTAAATTGTGGTGTTGATTTCAGACTATCTTCCCCATAAAATATATGCTGGCCTGTATGCCTTACTGGATCTTCTTCTGCAACACCTCATTAAGGATGGTCCAATCATCGCTATCCCAGTGTACTGGAATTGTCTTCTGACCTGAGTGAGCTTTGGACCTGGATATAATATTGGTTCAAGGCCTATTTTGCTTTTAAATTCTTCATAAGATTTTTGTATGCTCTCTTCCCTTACTTGACTTTCTAAGAGGTTTTAGGTCAATAACTGCAGGGTCGTTAACTGCAGTGGGCTTGGTCTGTTGTGCCAAATGTCTTGTCTGAGCACAGGTAGTTTCACTAGTGCAGCTGACGATTGCTTGTCTGGGAAGGAATGAGGAATTGTTGTCCATCTTTGATATGGAAACTTCTCTTCTGCCTGCCTCTTCCTGCTAATGGACTCAAACACTCCTACAAAGTTTTCAGATTTGCTTTGCTATGGTTTGGCAGCTTCCACTGCATTCACACCAATTCATGCAATCAGCAGCATTCCCAGGTCACCACAGCAGCATTCTGATCTCCTTTGTTAATATAAATGCTGGATTATAGTTAATGTTTAGCATTATTAAAAGCAGCATCATGTTTCAAACAACAGCAACCAGGTGAGGCTGAGCCTGGTGACCTTCACCCTGTGGCTCCCGCTGTGGTTGGCTGGGTGAGATGCTTACCAGGGCAGCAGGCTGCAGACACTATGTCTCCAGATTGTCCAGCAGGCACTGGGCAGACCCAGGCAGGTTTGCCAGCACAGGTGTTGCTCAACCCACATGTCAGCAAAACAGGATCCCAGCATGATGGAGGTTGGAAGATGCCCCTGAAGATCATCTAGTCCAATCTCCCTGCTAAAGCAACGTTACCTACAGCCAGTTGCTCAGGATCACAATGTCCAGGCAGGTCTGGAATCTCTCCAGAGAAGGAAACTCCACAGCTTCTCTGGGCAGCCTGCTCTGTCATGGTAGGCCTAATAGGCCAAAATAGGCTTATACATGTCCTGGCTTGCCCAGTCATGTTTTTCTGCTCTCCTTCTTTCTGCTATGGGGAGAAGCAACTGCGGGAAAGAGGACAAAGAACCTGGAGCCACTGAGTCTAAGGACTCTGGCCTGCCCAGACTTGTTTACATCCTCATGGTAAATAAGGTACACATACCTAGCTTATGCTTGCCTTCTGTAAGACCTACACTTTTCCCAAATTTGGGTAAAGAAAGACTATAGCTTCACCTAATACAGCAAACTGCCATTCTGATTGGCTATTCTGTGTCCAAAGACCTATTAGTCTCAGGCTGTATTGATAAAAGAGTTGAGCAGGTAATGCAGTGTGCTCTCTTGTTGTATTCGTGCTTGCTGTTTGCCTGCTGCCATTGCTTACTGCCTCAGTGCATCCTAATTTACCTGGAAACTGCCTGCCTCAAGTTTACCAGGAACAGGCTCTAAATGCCTCCACACCATCGGCCTGCATAGCCAGCGTGATATTGTGCTGAGACTGCACCTCGCAAGACATCCTGCCTGCACCTGGAAGTCTCCTGCCAAGACAGGATGCCCTGGAAATATACAGATTGTCCAGAGGAGACAGGACAAAAGGTCAGACATTGTCTGCCTCCTTTTCCAACACTCTGAAGCCTGGGAGGAATCAGAAGCCTCAGAGGTTGACAAGACAGTAAGAGAATTCCCTGAAAGCATTTGGGTACTGTCTGAGGCTGTAGCTAGGCCCTACAAGTCAGGAAATAATATTTCATGACTTAAAGCCTCTTGTGAGTCACCATTGCCTTCTGCCATTAGCAGAAAGGAGCTCCTTGAGTCCATCTAGTGGACAGGCAGTATCTGACCCCAAGAACCTTCTCTTCCAGTTCAGTTAATGTTTATATATTTTTGCAGGTCATTTCTAGATCTGGTTATTCCTTTGTAAAATGTTTCCAGAACAGTGTGAAGAACCCATTATTATTAAAATTAGTGGTCAGGGGTGGTGAGAGTTCTGAATATCAAAATCAATAAACAATATTAATTTTGGAAAAAATATCATCTTGCATTAGTTAATTACCCCTCCATTACACCCTCAGCACAATTGTTTTTTTCTCATGATCAGATAGAAACTCCCAGCTTCCCATTTGTGTCCATTGCCCCCTGTTCTGCCATTGGACACCACTGACAGGAGTCTGGCTCCATCCTCTTGCCCCTAGTCCTTTAGCTCTTGCTGAGCATTGAGAAGATCCCCTCTCAGGATGCTCTTCTCCAGTCTAAACAGCCCCAAGTCTTTCAGCCTCTCCTCCTCCCAGAGACGCTTCAGTACCTTCAGCATCTTTGTAGCTTCCATTGGATTCTCTCCAGTAGTTCCTCATCTTTCCTGAACTGGGGAAGTGGGTTTGGTGGCAGACTCCTGTCACCATCCCAACCTGCAGGAATTGGAACTGTTTTTATAAGCTCCTAAGCCAAAGCATCTATTATTTTAAATGCTTGAGTGGAAAAAAAAAAAACAGAAATATTTGTTGCTATTATCCCTCCCAGCCCAATTAGAGAAATTAACATTGGTTGTAACATTGAGAAATACATCCAGTTGTTTGCATTCATGCTTTCAACTTCTTTGAGAGGTTTAAATTGTCCTAGCATCACCAAAACGGTCTTTAATACGATAAAAATCATCTTGAAGTCTAAACACATTGATCTAAGTCTGGTAACAGGAGTGCCAGGCTGAGGACAGCAGGGCTGTGGTCTGTGGGTGGGCTGTCACAGGTCAGGGTGTTCCCTGAAGTGTGGGGGGATGGGGATGCGGGCTTCCTCCCCCCCCCCCCACACACTGCTGCTGCTCCTGGTTCCCTGGTTTATGGCAGCAGATGCTCCGGATGGAGCCAAGGCAGGACATCACCCTTCAGCCAGGCTGGCAGAGAGGTCATGGGGAGAGGGTGGAAATGCAAAGGCAGCAGCAAGGAGCCATGTCCCTTTGTCCTCTGCAACAAAACTAAACCCAGACAACATCAGAGTAAAACTGAAACCCAAACAGAGAGCAAATAAGGCACTTTTCGTGCCCTGATATGAGAGGGATCTGATACAATTTCCCTATCCATTAGGCAAAGGATTTTTGCATGTTCCCTCACAAAGAGCAAGCATTTTCCGTTGCTTTCCCTTAAATTAAGATGACAGGTTACTGTGGCACTGTGTTGTTAATCTTTTCCTAAAAGCTTAATGTTACTACTTAGTAGTTTACTAATAAATCAGAAACAATATGCAGTGTCGTTTCGGGTTAGATATAGATGGATGGCTTTTTTGGTAGCTAAGACATTGTAAAGCAAGTGCCACCATGGCATTTGGCAGGAGGAGTGATGCCTAATCTGCTGACCCTTTCTGCCCTTGGGTCATTGGGAACGGAGCCCTTACACCACCCAGGTGCTTAAAACTAGTTCAACACTGTTGTATCTACCCCAGCAGTGACTGGATTCCAGCTCTCCTTCATGCAAGATGCACTAAGTTGCTATTTTTTATATGCTTTCTGTTACTTTGATCCTATTTTCCCACTCTTTTAACCTTTCTTTCCCCTGAAAATATCTTGGTCATAACCTTTTAGGATTATTTTTGAAGCATGCATCACCACTGTTGTCATCCTGCCCCAGACTGCGCTGCCGAATTCCCTCTGCTCTGTGGATCTTCTGCTTTCAATGCCATACAAGTGGCTGGGGCCTGACCACATCCTTCCCTTTTGGGTGCCACTGATTATGGGAGATGGTGCATCCTCACAGGAACATGCTGGGAGGCAGCCCACGTGGAGGAGGGACTGGCTGGTTTTATCTTCATTGTTGGGTGATTTTATTTTACCACTCAGGAAACAGCTGACAAAATTTGGAGCAAACAGAGCACTGGAGTGGAAGTGACCTTGGCCCTGCAATCACTGGAGCATCTGCCATGTGCCCTCCCATGCACTGCTGAAGGGCTCATACCAAGTTTCCAGCAGCTCTAGCCCTTCCCACCCCCTCTTTACTGGTAGGCCTGTCCTTGCCTATGTGGAGCAGGCATTCCTAAAAAGCAGTGATCAGCAGTAAGCTGCAGTGCTGGGGGCCACAAGCACAGCATCCTGTCAGCAGTGCAAGGAAACAGGGCAAGGGCTGCCATCTGACATGATGGCTCCTGTTGGTTTGGCTACCAGGGTTGAAGCAAGACCCTGAGGGAACCTCAAATGGTCCTAGTTTTGAAGCTGGCTGAAGTTTCTGAAAACCTCTCTGGGGATGGCCTTGGGCATGAGTTCACAGAATCACAGGAACATTCAGGTTGGAAAAGACCCCAGGATCACCAAGCCCAACAAAGAGCCCTACTCTGCAAGGTTCACCCTAAACCATATCCCCAAGCATCACAGCCAAACGACTTTTAAATACATCCAGGGTTGGTGACTCAACCGCCTCCCTGGGCAGCCCATTCCAATGGCTGACCACTCTTACTGGGAAAAAAACAATCCCTAATATCTAGTCTAAACCTCCCCAGTTGCAGCTTGATGCCTTTCTCTCTTGTTCTATCACTATTTACCTGTGAGAAGAGACCAGCAGCAGCCTCTCCCCAAGGTCCTTTCTGGTAGTTGTAGACAGGGATGAGGTTTTCCCTCAGCCTCCTCTTTTTCACACCAACCAGCCCCAGCTCCCTCAGTCACTCCTCATAAGATTTATTCTCCAGACCCTTCCCCAGCTTCCTTGCCCTTCTCTGCCTTTGCTCCAGCACCTTCACATCCCTCTTGTAGTGAAGTGCCCAAAACTGAACACAATACTCAAGGTGTGGCCTCACCAGAGCCGAGTACAAAGGGACAATCACCTCCCTACTCCTGCTGGACACAGCATTTCTAAGAGAAGCCAGGATGCCATTGGCTTTCTTTGCCACCTGGGCACACTGCTTGTTCGCATTGAGTTGCTTGAGTTATCCCATCACGTCAGTGTAAGCCAGAAGTATCCCCATTCCAGTGAGCAGGGTCAGTGTAAAAGCAGCATGAGCAGGAAACAGAACACCTGTGATACACCTGAACATGCCTTACAAGGAAAAAACCACTTTCCCCATAGCACTGTCACTACTGATGGCAAACAGCAGTGTTTAACTCTGCACAAGTGGCACAATGCCATGCCTCTCTGGAGATGGAAGGTGGCCTCCAAGAGGGAAGACAAAGATGAGAAAGTCACCATTTCCATCCTAGTCATTATCTGCTGCAACACAGGTTGTCACTGCAGTGGAGTGGCAGCTGTTCAGTGGCCGTAGAGACCAGAAATGTAACCAATGGACCCCTGAGATTCCTCCAGTCTAGCTCCCCTGGAGTGCAGGACAAGCCCCAGGAGCCGGTGCCTTCCTGCACGGACTGGCCCCATGCTGGGCCACCCAGGTACTGGTTGTCTGAGCAGCCAGGAACTATCCAGGAGCCAGGAAATGCTTCTCCTTGATGGGGAATTTTTACAGGAAAAGCCCCGGCAGCCCCTTTTGTACTTTGCAATGCCAGACCCCATCTATATTCTTAGGTACTCCTAAGGCCTACTAGTTATTGCTTCCTGGTCATTTTTACTTCTCCTTGTTAATTTAATAGGTTCTCTGATGAGCTAGGAGCAATGGCAAGCACCTTGAAGCCACCATGAAGTAACCCTTCTCTTTTAAAAGAGATCTCACAGTTCTGCACTGGTGAACCACACATTTTTTGTTGCACAATAGATGGCAGTAGAGAAAAAAGGCTGAGAGTAGACAATTTCAGAGTTTGGAATATGCAGCTGATGATTTTCTTCTCCCCTCAAATCACTACAGAGTGTTTGCTGCCTTCTTCCCAACAGAGAGCTTTCCTAGAAAAGGCAGTCTGGTGCGGATGAGGCTGGATGAAATAAAAGATTCGTGCATGAATAATTAACATATTGGAGGCCTCACTTGAACTTGTTGCCTTACCCAGATGAATGAGTTAACATCTTGGAGATGACTACAAAGAAGGACTATTCTGCTGCAGTAGATGGAATCAGCCGAAGCCGATGAAACATCGCCGCACGTACCGATGCACGCTCGGCGCTCCAGAACAACCCTTACCAATAAGTGCAGTCGTGCTGGAGTTCAGGGGCGCCGACAGTCGCAGCCACGAGAGGAAAAGATTTGGCATGAGTCACTTGGTTTGACTTTTGCACCGAGATGAGATGCAAGCCTGGGAAGCTGCGTTCTGTCAGGCAGCCATGGCGCAGGCGGGCAGCTGCCACCTGCGCGGGGGCAGAGTGGAGCGAAAGCATCTCCAACTTCAACACAAAGGCTGAGGGCTAAAGGCTTGGGATCATCTGCACCTCCTGCTTGCTGTCTCTTGCTTGGGGCTCATCCAAGCAGCGAGATGGATGCTGACCTGGTAGAGAGTGATGGAGCTTGCCCTCATCTCTGTGTGGAGCAGAAAGTGTCCCTTGATTCCTCAGAGCCACCATAGTTTGTGATCACCTTTCTAATTTAGCAAATGCTTTCCATTCCTGTCTGCCGCTTTGAAAGCTACTTACCACCAAAAGGGGTCTTCCTTGTAAATCATCATCAAACTCATGCTAACCACAGGAGGGAGAGAAAATTTAATTACCAACTTTAATTCTTATCTCAGCTCTATCAATTTTTTAATTGTGCCTAATAATAGTGAAAAACAAGACAGAAAAAAAGGCAGGGGATTAAATTCACCACAAAGAAATGGGTAGATTTCCTATTTGGAAGCATGCCACAGCTTTCCTGCCTGGCCATACTTCTCTACATCCCACTATGAGTAAAATAAGGTTGGGAAAGAAAGCCTCATCATCAGTTTCCCATGCCTCTATTAAATATAACCTTTGTGATGCAGGCATCACACGGCTGTGGCAAACAGTGAGCTTCTGCTATGTGTGTTGCTCACAAGGTGTCTGGGGTGCAAAGGGATGTCTGGCAGCCATGGGCTGGTGCTGGGCAGGGAACACAGCTTGGCAAGAATCATAGAATGGTTTGGGTTGGAAGGGACCTAAAGATCACCTAGTTCCAACTCCCCTGCCATCACCAGGGGCACCTCCCATAGACCAGGTGTGCTCAAGGCCCTGTGCAAACCAACCTTGAATACCACTAGGGAGGAAGCATCCACAATTTCCCTGGGCAACCTATTCCAGTGTCTCCTCAACCTCACTGTAAATAATTTCTTCCTAACAGCCATCCTAAATCTCTCTTTCAGTTCAAAGCCATTCCCCCTCATCCTATCACTACAAGCCCTTGTAAAAAGGCTCCTAAGCTTTCCTGTAGGCCTCCTTCAGATACTAGAAGGGCACTATAAGGTTTCCCCAGAGCCTTCTCTTCTCCAGACTGGATAGCCCAAATTTTCCCAACCTGTTCCCAAAGGGAAGGTTTTGCAGCTCTCTGATCATCTTCTTGGCTTTCTTTGGACCTACTCTAGTTGTAAACCAGGAGCACAGCACACCCTGTTCCAGATGTGGCTTGCATTAGATACATAGAGGCTATGTCAGGGTCAAAAGATTCTTCAAGACAAAGCTGCTCCAAGCCCATTGCAGCCCCAGCTGCACGGCATGGTCTGGCTGCAGCCCTGGGCTCAGCCCAAGCACTGGGCACACAAGATCAGGTGGGTGAGGGTCCTACCTGTGCAGGCTTTCTTCTCCAGTGTGAGTTAGAGGTGCACTGTGCCATGACATTATCCAGGACTGCTTGGAAATAAAAATAGATTGGAAGTATTTGGGAGACGTTTCTGTGCATTATCTCTCTGCTGCACGGTGCTGTCAAGCAAAATGTCTTCTTTCTCCAGTCAGTCAGAAACATAGACCAGACCTAGCAGGGCATGGGATTTGTGTGCAGGAATGACCCATTTCTGCCTGCAACTCCATTTTCAGCAAACACAAAGTCACCACTAGCAGCAGCTGTGCTGGGACCAGGCCTTCTTGTCCCGCCCCAGCAGTGAACCTGGCCTCATTGGCTGCCAAGGGATGGCAGAACCACGGTGACGACCAAGTGGCATTTTTGGGTGCCCCAGCTGCTCATACAACGATAAACTGACACACTTTATTCACATGAACCTTCAGTAAGTCATTTCTTCCCCAAACCTGGGTGTCAGCAGCAGCAAAGAGATGCAGAGTGTGTCTCTCATCTATGGGTTTGTTGAGCTGTGCCCAGAAGAACTCATTAACTGTGGCATGAGAGGGAAGATGATCCTCCTTGCACCTCCAACACCATCCTTTGCGGTTGCTTGCTGGTGAAACCGCTCTGTTCAGAGACAGCTAAGGGATGTGGTAAGAAAACCTTCACCTGCTAACAATATTTTGCCACTTAGACGAGTTCCTATAGCTTACTGACACATCAAATCCCACTACAGAAAACAAGGAAATGTTAAAATTAAGAACTAATGTTCACATGAAAGAATTTTCTTTACTATTTCCTTCAGCAAACCAATGAATGTTTAACAGTTGAAATTGCTTTGAAACAGCAATAAATTATTTTGTGCATACATGCCAAATATTAAAACCAGAAGGTTTCCTAATATGAAGTCACTGGTACTGAGTTTCATGTTTGCTTTTGTTAATTATCTACTTGTTTATTAGCTTAGTTTCGCTGAGGAGCTGCCGATAGCCCTGAGTTGAGGAGTTTGGAGCTGTTCACAGGATGTAATAACACAGTTTTATTAGGTGCTTGTCGAGAAAACCTTTTGAGTTGTTTGCACTTGAGCAGTAAAATTGCTGCCCTGCTCAGCCTGGAGCACCCTGCACAGGACCCTGCTAGCCCATGCTTCCCTCAAGGCAGCCATGGTGACCCCCCAGTGCCATGAGCAGAAATGCTGTGGGGTTTATATGCATTAATATACATAATATTTATGTATGTATATAATATATATGAAGAGCAGAAGCACTTGGAGGTGTTAGTTGGTGAAAAACTCAGCATGAGCCATCAATGTGTGCTGGCAACTCAGAAGGCAACTGTGTGCTGGGCTGCATCAAAAGCAGTGTGAGCAGCAGGACAGAGTGGGGATCCTGCCACTCCACTGTGCTCTTGTGAGACCTCACCTGGAGGTCTCACAAACTGCATCCAGTTTTGAGGCCCCAACACAAAGACATGGAACTTCTGGAGCAGGTCCAGAGGAGGGCCACAGAGTTGATTAGAAGGCTGGAGAAACTCCCCTATGGGGACAATCTGAGAGAGTTGGGCCTGTTCAGCCTGGAGAAGAGAAGGCTGCAGGGAGACCTTAGAGCAGCCTTCCAGTACCTTAAGGAAGCTACAGGAAATCTGGGATGGGACATTTTACAAGGGCATGCAGTGATAGGATGAGGTGGAATGGCTTTGACCTGGAAGAGGGGAGATTTAGGATGGATGTTAGGAAGAAATTCTTTACAGTGAGGGTGGTGAGTGTCATGGTAAGCCTAAGTAGGCCAAAAAAGGCTTATACACGTCCTGGCTTGCCCAGACACATTTTTATGCTCTCCCTCTCTTCTGCTATGGGGAGAAGCAACCGCAGGAAATAGGACAAAGAACCTAGAGCTGCTGAGGCTAAGGACTTTGTCTTGTCCAGACATGCTCCCCTTTCTTCTGTTCTGGGGGGAGCAACCACAGGAAAGGAAAATAAAAGCCTTGGCTACACCTAATATGTGCAAACTTGGAAAAGTGGCATACTACTTGGCTAATCTGTGTCCAAAGGCTCATTAGTCTTGGGCTGTATTGATAAAAAGGGATGAGTAGGTAGCACAGTGTGCTCTGCTGCCTCATTGCATCCTAAACTGCCAGGAAATTCCATTGCCTTGAGTTTGCCAGGAACAGGCTCTAAATGCCTGCACACGATTGACCTGCCTAGCCAGCATGACACTGTGCCAAGACTGCACTTGGCATTGCATTCTGCCTGCCCCTCTGCAAGGCCTCTGCTGAATCAGGAATCAAGAGGAACCAGGTCAGAGACTGTGCTATAGACTCCCAGCTTCCTGAGAAAAGAGCCTGGGAAAACTCCAAAGCTAATGGCTTTGAGATCACTGACATCAATCCCTCCACGTGCTTTCTGATACTATTTTGTGAGTAAATACTTAAAGCCTCTTGTAATCCACTAATTGCCTTCTGCTATAAGCAGAAAGGCACTTCCTGTGTCCATCTAGTGGATAAGCAGCATAATTAACCACAAACTGTATACTGACTGCAAGAACCTTCTCTTCCAGTATGTTTGCATTTGACACTTTAAGAAATAAGTGTTCTAGTTTTGCCCGTTCCCTGTGTGTATAAGTATCCAAACCTTGTAAATAACTTTTCTGGTGAGATTTAATGTTAATAAGCTGTGCTTGTAGTTATTAATTTTGCATAATTTGTAACAGTGAGACACTGGAACAGGTTATCCAGGGAAGTTGTGGATGCCTCCTTCCTGGACTTTGAAAGTCAAGTTGGATGGAGCCTTGAGCAAGCTGGTTTGGTGGGACGTGTCCCTGCTTATGTCATGGTGTTGGAATTAGAAGATTGTTAAGGCCCCTTCCAATCTAAACAAATTTTTATTCTATGATATTAATATATAGAATAGAATATTTATTAAATATATCCAAGAGGGTCTTTAAGTTGCTGTTTTAACTCAGCAGATTGTGCATTCTCTACACATCAAACTGCTCTCCCCTACAAAAATTTCCTCTAGGAGGGCAACCAGTGGCACAGAGCCTGGGGGTGACTACATCATTTTTATCCCTATCATTAAGGATCAAGCTTTACCTCCCAGAGCTCAGGCATTAGAGTCAGATTCAAGGGAAAAAGCTCCCATGGCACTAACTGCATGGATGGGCTTGACATCTACAAGTGGGCTAAGAAAACAAATGCCTCCAAATCTCACCAGTTCACACAAACTCAGTGTTCATCCTGGTCTCATCACCCTCGATGTGCCCAGCACTGTCTACCTCCAACCCAAAACTTACTGTCCCACCCACCAATCTGCCTGAAGCATCCAGAAATGGTCCTGCCCTTCCGTCCTGGATGCTGCAAGTTCCTTTGTTCCTGGTGCAGCACCAGCAAAGATGGGAAAGAGAAGCCATGGGCTGGTACTCCTCTTGCCCTGTAGGACTGAATGCACTTTTTAGGTGCCCATCTCTTGCCATCCAGCTGCCCTTTCAAGAAGAAAGTGTAAATCACAGAGCAGGCCTGCTGTTACAGCAAAGGCTGTGGGGTGGTAAAGGGTTGGACTTGATGATCTGTGAGGTCTCTTCCAACCTTGGTGATACTGTGATACTGTGATACTGTGATATTTGCACAGCAAACCTGACATTGGGAGGAATTTTCAAACGTGACCATAAAGCTTTGCTCTGAGCCTTAAATGTGGCTTTAATCCAAGGACCTGGCCAAAACCCATGTTCTCCAGTCCTCTGAAAGAGAAACAACACCAAGGCCTTTCTTAAAGCAATGCCAATGTGAAGGCTACATCAGGGCAGATCCCAGCTGTGGTTTGATGCCTGCTTAGTCCATGGGGCACAAGCAGAGGACAGCATCGACATTCAAGAGACACCTCCCCAGTTCCCAGTGGAGACTGGGAAGCCAGGGTGGGTGTACAGCCCAGCACCATGGCACAGGCATTAGGCAGAGGGGCTGGTAAGTGCATCCGGGCTGCAGGCAGGCACTCCTCACCTCCTGAACAAAGGAGAGTTTTCACTGGCTATGGCTATGTTAAACAGCATTTAAGGCATTCTTTGGAATGTCTTATGCTTTCCTCCCTCCAACTCAGCAAGTGGCTGTCCTAGAAACATTTGCCACACCTGCTCAAAGATGAGCTTTGGTTTTGAAAGGTGGTGATACTTTGAAACCATTTTTTTTCTACTGCTGCTCAAACTCCACTGAAGTGTAACACAGTGAAAACAGCACAAGTGGAAAAAAACCCAAACCAAAACCAAGACCAACACACCCAACCTACTCTTATGCTTTTTAGAGGTGAGACAGGTCCCACACTCAGCCTTCCCCAAGGGGTCCTTTGTCTGTGATGGTAACTCAGCTGCAGGTTACTCACAGACTTAAAGATGTGCTTTTCCAGGAAGATAATAATTTTGGGGGCATGTGTGGCAGATGGGAGCGTTAACTCATGGTGCTAGGAGTCAACCTGATTGTATTATAATGTGATAGCTCCGCAGCTAATGCCCATCAGCACCGTGGGCCATTTACTTTATCATAAAATAAAATTAATTGAGTGAAAATCAATTGCAGAGGGATACAGAAGAATTTGAGACCATATACATGAAATACATGATAGCTCAAGTCTCCTGTGGCACTTATCTTCATTAGGGAGGAAACAATTATTATTAATCTTCTCTTTAAAAATAAATATCCTGAAACTCATGGCAAGATTTACCACACGGGCTGCGGCCGCTGATATGGCTACATGAGTGCTAAAATCTGCTTTCCTTTGAAGAAGGACCTTCAGACTCAGCAAAGCATTATGGCAAGGCTGACTGCTGGTGCCCAGGTCCCGTGGGTTGTAGGGAAGGGAGTCCTGGGAGGTGGCCCTGGTGCTGCTATGCCCAGAGCATTCCCCCAGCCAGGTGAGCAAGGAGCTGCTGACTGGGCTGCAGGCAGCCAGGGCAAGCTAATGGGCTGCAAGATTTCTGATGAGGAATGTTTATTTGAGTGCATGTGTGCATTGGCCAAGTATGGCAAGGTAATGACATTGAGCCTTATTGATAATACAGTTATAATTCCACGTAATGACCCACTGAGCAAAATGATACAGCCATCTCTCCTTCATCTATTACCCTTCTGTCCACAGAGACTTCTCAGTTAAGGGCTGTTTATTTCTGCAGCAAGACATAGACCAGATATGCAGAACATAAACCTTCCTATTAGAACTCACTAGTACACTTTTTTCCCTTCCAAGTCATTTAACGGCAGTAATTTTGGGCATCAGCTTTCTGGCTGTGTGGTGAGGCAGGAGTCAGAAATGCAGCCATGACCACGGCGCTGAGTGGTGAGAGGTAACAACCCTGATCAGCACCCGGACACCTCCTGCCCTCCTGCTCCAGGGAAGTTTGTATCTCTTTCCTTACACATCAGCCAGACATTTCCACAAGAGGATGGCCGTGTGTGTCAGTGACAGCCTTCCACAGGTCGCCAACAGTTAGGTTCCCTAAAAAAAAAAAAAAAAAAGTATGGCAAAAGATGGGTTTTCTTTCCTGGTTTTGTTGTTGTTTTGACATCTGTATCCCTCCAGCTGCCTGGTGTCAGCCCAGAGCCAAGGAGCAGCATTCAGGCAGCCTGTCCTAGTGTGGGCAATTGCAATCATCAATAGGTATGCCAAGAGTGCTGTTTCTGACTAGGTGCTGCCCTGGTTTCCTGCTAGGTGCTGCTCTGGACCCCTTTTACCTTTCCACAGCCCCAGTCCCCCTCTGGGTTTGGTTTTTGCACATCTGCAGTAAAGTTCGTATCTACCCACAGTGAACCACTCCAGCAGCTTCTGAGTTTGCTGGGCAGCACCTGTGGGTGCACAGGTGGGACCTTTCATTTATACACCCACCCTTCCAGGTCACCTCAAATACCTTCTCCTTCATTTAACTGTCACCAAGCACAGCCACGTCACCCATGGGTGGCATTTCCAGCTTGGATGCTGATGCTGGGCAATGCCTGACTCCTAAACACTGGGAGAGCAGGAGAGACTTTTCAGACTCACAGGCATCTTACTTCATTCCTGAGGAGCCTCTGTGCCTTTCACACAATGAGCTTTATTCCCAGCTCTCAGATCTCTGTCCTGCTCAAGGTTAATTTGATGTTCTTAATAGAAATAGCCATGTTTGGAAGAGCTGCCTGCATCTGCCTCCTTATTTGTAGGATGGGATAACCCTCAGGCACCTGACCAGCGTGGAATGACTGCAGGCAGCAAGAAGCTAAAATCAGATTGCAGGCCCCTGCAATGCCATTGCCATGCAGCACAGTAACTGAGGGCACAGGCAGCGGTTATTGGCTTGCAGCATAAGGTGAGTGCTTGGTAGCAGCACAGTCTTTGGGCACTGCTCTGGCCGTGCAGGAAGACAGATAAGATACAAGGGATGTGGTTTAATTAGGCCACAACTTTATTAAGTTAACTCATCTGGGACCTATCCAGCATGATTCTTTCTTTGATCGCTCCCACATGGTGGAAGGTCACCATCAGCTCCACAGCTGGTAACCGGCTCTGCACAGGGGCTCTGCCACCCCTTACACATACAAGGGTGAAGTCTTCATTCTACAAGGAAGAGGCAGTGTCATTGCCATGGACATCACAGCCAGCACCAGGTCAGCTCGGTGGGAGGACAGCCTGCAGCACAATGCCTGTGCTTTTTCCCCCAGCCCCAGGACCACAACTGCCCAAAGATGCTGTTGACACAGGGCAGCACTGTGCTGGGATAAACAACCCCTAAGAGGCAAAGGAGAATTAGCATCAGCTCCTGGAATATAATTAGTGTTTTTTTAAAACTGGTCTCTTTTAACACTGTAGGAAGACTGGAACAGCCAGGGTCTATTTCAGCTGGGGGGATGTGAGGCAGAAAAGAACTTGGCTTCTTCCTGTCTTGTCCACAGCACTGCACAGCAACCAACAAGTTTTTTTTCCTTGTGAGGAAATGCAGACCACCTTCCTGCATTAGAACATCTCAGAGACTCGAATTACCCAGTTGTGTGTGTTTGGGGCAGTGAGAGGGCAGCCTGAAGGCAGAACAGCTGCTAGTCTGCACTGCCAAGCCCAGTGCAGAGGGTTTTTCCCTCTGCGTGCACCCTCGCTTGCACCAGCCCGCTAACTGAGTGCTGCCACTTATGCTTTGAGGCAGAAATATTGCCTGCACATGGGTCAGAAGCAGCCAGTTTTTCATCCCTTTAGAGACTGTGCCATTCACACAAAAACACCTCCTGTAGACTGGCTCCAGCTCATGGCTGAGCTCCATATGGTGGCTGAGGCTGTGCTCCCCAGCTGGGGTGGCATAGGTTGAGGTTGCTCCTACCTTGATGTGGCTCGCTGTCCTCATGCAAAGTTTCCACAGCATAACTTGCACTACATAATGTTTGTGGTGTCATGGACACTCCTTTTTTCTACAAAACATCAGGGGTCAGAGGCAAGGGGCATCACCTCTTGCATCACTTTGTTGTTTTATGCTGGTTGCACTGGAAGTGACAGCACTGTGCCCAGGATCCACCACATCATCGTGAGTGAGGCTGTTCCTTTTGCTGCATGATCTCTGCCCTTTGCCTTTCTCATACACAGCATTCTGACTTTTTTTTGTCCTTCCAGATTATTATAAGCCTTTACTTGGCTGCTGCTGCCCAAGGTCTCAATCAAGCTCAGAGCTAAATGATGCTGGAAATCCCCCAAGGGAACTAAGGTAATGCCAACCTGTGGACTCCTGGGCTCTGCCTCAGCAGCTGGGTGGCATTGCTTATTTTAATCTATAGAGGTATATGCACATAGAGAGAGCATATGTGCAAATCACAGAATTACAGAACCACAGAATGGTAGGGGTTGGAAGGATCTTCTAGAGATCATCAAGTCCAAGACCACTTCCAAGGCAGGTTCACCTAAAGAAAGTCACACAGGAACATGTCCAGACAGGTTTTTAACATCTCCAGAGATGGAGACTGCATCACCTCTCTGTGCAGTTCCTCCTCATGTTTAGATGGAACTTCTTGTGTTCACGTTCGTGCCCACTACCCCTTTGCCTGTCACTGGGCACCACTGAATAAAGGCTGGTGCCATCCTCCTGACATCCATTTATAAGCACTTACGGGAATCCCCCTGTTTTCTCTTCTGCAGACCAAAAAGGTTCAATTCTCTCAGTCTTTTCCTCACAAGAGAGATGCTCTAGTCCCCTAATCATCTCTATAGCCTTTTCTGCATGCTCTCCAGCAAGTCCCATGTCCTTCTTGAACCAGGAAGCCCAGAACTGGACACAGGATTCCAGATGTGGCCTCACCAGGGCAGAGTAGAAGGAAAGAATCATTCTCGACCTGATTGCCACACTCTTCTTAATGCACCCCAGGCTTCCAGGATGAAAGACCAGGGGGATTCTGTAGCCCCATCCCAAGCACTGATGCTGAGACTGTTGTTGCTGGAGTGGGCAAGGTGTGCCACTCCAGCATTTCAGTGTTTCAGCAGAGTGGAAATACATTTTTCCCAGCATACCAAAACCTCATTCTGCTTTCTTTCCTGGCAGGCTTGGCTTGGGTCCCTACCAAAGCAGTAAGAATCATGAGTCCCTGAGGAAGTCTGTCCTCCAAACCCAGCCCTTTGGGAAAGGAGCCATCTCCTGCCTCACCCTTGGACCTCATTCTTTAAAGAACATGGAAGAAATCTCCCACTGAGACAACAACAGGTTGTGCACTTGCTCCCCAGGCCCTGCATAGAGTTGGTTTCTCCCAACTGCTTCATGCCTTCCTGGGCTCCTTCTCCTCACTACTACAAGGCTCTGGTGGTCACTTTGCTGTTGCCCACATTTGCTCTGTACACAGTATCAGGCCTATCACATTTCCTAGGTGCCATGAGGCTTCCTCTGACAGAAGAACTGTATAATGTTCTTTGCTGATGAACTGTAACTTCTAGGGAAGCCAGAAAGCCCCGGATCCCTGCAGATCCAGCACTGGACCTGCCAAGGGACCAGAGGAGACCATGCCCATGTTCATCCATCTTTACTTTCCCACCAAGGACGATTTGATGTGACAGACCAGCAGTAGAGCCCAGGTTTACAGCAGCCACTGCTCCCCTGTGTTCCTTTGCTTGTTAATCATGCGTCCACCTTCTCAGTGTCACACCCAATGCAACAGAGCTGTCCTCACTGACAGAGCACCACGCATACACAAAACCAGTATGAGGCAAACACAAAACCAGTGAAACCCTAAAGGTCTGCAACGATCAGACCGTGGTCTGCAAGAAGAGAGCCCATTCCTCAGGTTTGACAATTGAAACACACATCAAGTGGCAGCAAGAACTTAAGCAGCAGTCTTGAACCTGGGACACAGCTACTGTGCTTTTGGCAACAGCTTTTTTCCACCCTATAAATAGACTTTCAGGGACATACAGCCCAAACTAAACACAGAGGCTTTGCAGTTTGACCCTGTTATTAGCACCTTCTGGGGCTTTGTTCACAGACAGTTTGAAAGCAAAGGCAAGTGGTATGGCATGAAGTTGCAGATTTCTAAAGGCCAAAACGTGCATCATGTATTTATTGGAAAGATTTATGGCTCTATTTTGCCCTCAGACAAGTGGAAGTGAATGCTGTGCATCTCGCAGTTTTAACCACAAGAAAATCCCTTTACCCCTCTCGCCCCCAAGGTCTTCCCAGGATTTCAGTACCAGAGGACCTTAGAACCTCTTCCTCCTTGTTTGGCCAGAAAGTGAAAGCAAGAAACTGCATTTAATTTGATTGTAGAAGCTCTTTTGAGGGTATGCAGTATACACATGTTCTTGTACCCATTCCCCAAGAACATTATCTCAACTTCAGCCTAGGACCAAGACCAGTAGCACAAGCCTCTTTCTAGGTCAGCTTGCTTGACAAACAAACAATGTCACTGCAAGGCTGCTGGACCACTGGTTGGACCACTAGCTGGAATTTACCCTTCATCCACACAATCCTCAGCAGCAGAGAACCAATCCAGTTATGCTATGTAGATGTTCTATTTCAAAGGCATTTGAGTTTCATGGCAGGATTGAATCTGATAAACTCTGTAACTTCTCCTACTCCTTTTTCTTCCTTTTTTAAAATGGTGTATGCCAGCATTTTCCAGATTCCATGGCTGCTGTGTTTATACAAAGCAAAATGACATCTGCCCATGCTGTGGGCCACTCTTCCAACCCAAGCACTTGTGTACAACCTGAGCCCCACTCCTCTGCTGGTTGGAAGCATACTGAGAACGTTCCTTAACTCAGAGCCAAACTGGTTTAATAGCTACCGGAACTATTCAAGCTAACTTATCACTTAAAAAGGGCCCATATGTCAGAAAAGAAGCTGTGGAACAGACAATTTTCAGCAGGCAAATGGAGGCATCTCCACCTCATATTGCTCTTTGCCTGTCCTTCAGGCCAGATCTAACAAGTTTTCATTCTTTGATTGACAGTAACTGAGACGGAAGAGAACAGAGAGACAAAGTTTGTGCTGCCTGGCTGCACAAGGTGCTCAAGGAATGTCACTGCTCCTTGACTCTGAGAATGTTTCCACCCACATTTCCTGAGGGTCTTCTCTGCTGTCCTCTGCTGATTCCTCTCTCCTCCCACAGATAAAGACTATCCTGAGCTTTTGTCTGCTACCCATCTTTGGGTTGGCTGCTCTGTAGAAGCCAATACAGCTGCTATCCTAAGGTTATATCTGTATCAACTGCTGTTCCCAAGGAAAACCCCTGTGTTTGACCAGAGACAGCAGAACAGGGATAGAAATTATATTTGTGCTTGCAGCATCGCTTCCATTTCTTTAGCGACTGTTACCACATCACCACCCAAAGCAAGGTGACAGCAACACCACTTAAGGGATCCACAAAAGCACACAATCTTTGATGAACCAGTCTGTTCCACAGACACTTAACACACCCTTGAAGTGTTTATGTTGCTTGTACCTTTTCCTGTTCTTTCTCTCTAGGAGCCTTCCCCTCTTCATGTCATAGAGCATTTGCCAAGAGCCTTTCGGGCTGAGTGATCAGGGTTGCCCAGCTCCCCCACATACACTGAGGAAGGGCAACATGCTGGGGTCTGCAAAACATTGACAAAGTGACACACATCAGCTACAATAAGATCAAGAAAAAATCAAGAAGCAGCAGCTCAAGAAGATCAAGATCTCTGGTGAGGCATTGTAACAGGCTGCCCAGAGAAGTGGCAGAGTTACCACCTCTGGATGTGTTCAGGAAATCAAAAGATGTGACACTATGGGACATGGTCTAGCAATCACAAAGTTAATGGGTTGAAGGTTGGACTTAGTGATCTTAGAGGTCTTTTCCAGCCTTAATGATCCTATGATTCAACATGCATGCTCATGACTACATTCTTTTCAGTGCTCAAGTCCATCAACTCGGGATGCATGGCTTCCCAGAGAAAAAGACAGGCAGACTGTGCTGGTGTTGGTCAACATGGACGCTCCCACACCCCACTGTGCCAAAACACATGCCACGTGTCCAGGCCCCTCCTTCCATCTTCCCCCGATGGCATACCAACAGCTTGTCATTATGTAGGGATTCAGTCTCAGCTGGCTATTTTGTAACCCTTGCTCTGGCCCATCTCTAAAATTAACATCTAGCATTAACATTTTTGAACGTGACTCTAAAGCTTGAACGCAAATACAGGCAGAGATAGACCCATGCAAAATGGGTTTCCTTGGCGCGCTGACAAGGCTGCCGGAGCGGCAGGCATGAAGGCTGTCTCTCTTCGTGGGGTACAGTGCATGCCTTGGAACTGTTTGATAGTTTTAAAATATTTCTGATGCAAGGGGCTGTAATGCTTTCCAGATGTGCACACGGAGTGCAAAAGGTAACGGCACAGACACTTCTCTGTTCTACCTCTCACCCCCCTGCTGCCTGCGTTAGAAGAAATGGTCCCATCTTATCTCTCTTTTACTGGTCAGTATGAGTGGCTTGCCCTCTCCCCAATACCCAACTTTAAAATGTTAATAAATGTACCACAAGCAAAACTTAAGAACTTTTTTTCCCCTTTATTTTATGTGATTAAAATGGTCATAACTATCTGATGTTTCTTGCTGATTGAATCTGCCACTTCCATTTACTAGGAAAATAAATAACACATGTTTGCTGTCTTTCTAAAAGGTTCCTATTTATTCTGTGGTCATTTCCCACTTATGATATTTCCAGCTTAATTTCATAAAACAGCTTTTACATGGCTTTTTTTTTTTTAAAAAAAAAGGCTCTTATTGTACATTGTCTTCAAAATATTTTGCCTTTGAGCTGTGGGCTTTTATTTGTAGGAACAACCAACCACCCTGTTTGTGAGGCCTGTGTTCCTCCAAATTAAAAAGAGAAACAGCTGTATGTCTTATAAGCGTCTACAGAGCTCTGGCGAGATATTGTTCAGTTCTTTGCTTCTCTATCTTCTCACAGGACCTGCCTCCTAAGAGGAAAACATAGGTAAAAAGCCAAACAAATGTTTCCCTCTGGGCATAAGTCATCTATCCATCTCCAGCAGAGCATTTACAGCTACTTTTGGGGATTTAAGGGATGTAAATACCAGCACTTGTTTGATAAGAAGCGATGGACCACAACACACAGTGATTCTGGGCTGGGGATGCAGCACCTAATTTATCAGCCATCAACGCCACATTCATTACAGCCCATTTTTGGCATTTCATCACAAGGCATTTGTCTTCAAGCCCCAGGCTGCTGGATTTGAGGCATTCCTTGATGTCCATCCCACATTCATGGACATCTCCAACTGCGCAGGTGGTATGAAGGTGGGATTGCTTTTCAACAGCTTGGTATCAAAGCTCTGAGGAACAGCTTTGAGAACAGGAGGGACTGGGAACCTGGCTTTGGGCAAAAAAGAGGCAAATTATCATAGAATCATAAAATGGTTTAGGTTGGAAGATCATCTAGTTCCAACCTCCTGCCATAGGCAGGGACATCTCCCACTGGACACTTCCCACTCAAGACCTCATCCAACCTGGCCTTGAACACCTCCAGGGAGGGAGCATTCACAGTGTCCCTGGGCAACTTGTGCCAGTGTCTCACCACTCTCACTGCAAAGAAGTTCTTCCTAACACCTAGTTTAAATCCACTACTCCTCATCCTGTTATCACAAGACCTTGTAAATAGTCCCTCTCCAGCCTTCCTGTAGGCCCCCTTCTGATACTGAAGGGCTACTACAAGGTGTCTTCAAAGCCTGCCCTTCTCCAGGCTGAAGAGCCCCAACTCCCATAGCCTGTCCTCATAGTATTAAAAAAGATGCAAGCCTGGTTTTGTTGAGAAGCTAAAAATAACAACTCCAAACTGATTTTTGCAGCCTGCCTCAGGCAGGTCATCTTTTGCTGTCTGCTAACAAACAGGCTTGTGTTCTCAAGGCCTGGCTGGGTCCTGCAGGGACCCACACTCTTGGGTGCCAGGGGCTAGTCTCCTCTCCTGGTGTGGGATGCAAGCTGTACCCCAGCACACCACCCCCACACATGCCCACCTTGTGCACTGCTGCTGATTTGACAAGATGGGCTATGTTGTGCTCACACATAACGATGAGCAGATTTGAGCCCTAAATCTGGAGAGCTCAACAGCTGCCCCCAAGTCAAACAGGAACAGAGACAATGCATAACTGAAATGGCAAGTCATGGGATAATTAAATTATTTGTGACAGTAAACTAAAATAGAAAGAAACAAAAAAACCCCAACCCTAAAACAAACAAACAAGCCAGACACAGAGCCATATGCTCCCATGTGCTGCATGCTGCAGAGACTCGCTGCAACGCAGCGCTGAGACCCCACAGCCCTGGCTGATGGCTGCACCTAGTGATGTGCTAGGACCTAGGCGAGGGGCAGTTCAGGTGGGCACAGGCTGGAGCTGCTGGTGGCTCCCTCCATTCCATGTGTGCAGAGAAAGGGAGAATCCAGTACCTGAAGGAGACCTACAAAACAGCTGGAGAGAGACGTTTTACAGGGTAATGTAGAGATAGAATGAGGAGGAATGGCTTTAAGTTGGAAGAGGGGATACTTAGGCTGGATATTAGGAAGAGACTCTTTACAGTGGGGGTGGTGAGACACTGGAACAGGTTGCCCATGCAAGTTGTGGATGTCCCCTCCCTGGAGGAGTTCAAGGCCAGGTTGGATAGAGCCTTGAGCAATTTGGTCTAGTGGAAGGCATCCCAGCCCATGGTGAAGTCTGGGGTTGAAACTAGATGTTTAAAGGTGCCTTCCCATCCAAGCCATTCTATGATGCTATGATTCTATGCAGAGATGGAGATGGCTTGGTCCTGCATGTAGAGGTGGCAATGGCCTGGTTCTGCCCACAGAGGTAGTGATATCTGTGGGGCTGCACACAGAGATAGAGATGGCTTAGGCCTGTAGCTGTGCAGGCCCTCTGGCAAGACAGTGATCAGAAAGCAGTGCTGCAACTCCATGGTGCCTATCTTTCACTCATCTAAAGCTCTTGCTGGGGAGAGTGATGCCACTTGCCTCCTTAAAAGAAAAGCCAAAACTCTTTCTGACAGCACTACAGGTGACTCAAGGTAATTCAGGTGAATTCCTTCATCCTGACTCATCTGCCAGGTATGCTGGGATGACTGGCTGCCAGTGCTGCACCACTCCTTCCCCCCACCAGCCCACAACAATGCTGTGCCTTATCTCTTGTCAGAATGGTGTCTGGGGCATAGGATCCTGCTCCCAAGAGCATCAAATTCCCTGTCTCACCTCTGGTTAGTGGCTGTGCAAGCCTGGATATGGCCATTCTGGCCAGAAGCTGCTGTGTGCCTGCCTTGCCAGGTAGCAGCTCACACGCCTCATCTCTGCTCCTGCTCCAGAGAAGGCTAAGGGCTCTTTTCTGAATGACAGATACCGTTCAGCATTAAGTCATTAATGCTAGCAGATAGCAAGAGTTCAAAAAGTATGGAAGAAAGGTGCCTAGGATTTGTTAAGTGAACTAAAATGGGAGGGAAAGAAAAGCTAAACTCACAATGAAAACCTAAATCACAAACTAAGTGTGTGCAGGTGACCCAAGACCTGTCCATAGTTTTGGTGGATGGATCCTTGAGAGGCTTTCAGTAGGCAGCAATGAGTCCTCAGTAGCAAGGGATTGGCAGCTGCCTTTGGGTTAGTCCCACCACATCAGGCATGCATATCCACAGCAGCACATGGTCACTTATTTCTCCTACCTGTGACCTGTACTTGTGAGAACCCATGGCTTGATATAAGCCTCATCCTTTAAGTAAGCCTTAGAGCAAAGCACATACAGTCTGAGGTGTTTGTTGGACAGCAAAGGGCAGTTTGGGAAAGCTGCAAGGGCAAAAGCAGCCATGGGGTAAGGGGCTATGGTGTCCACATTCCCACCAGCAGCACCCACTCCTGCCAGGTTGCAGACACTGCCTCACTCCTAATGGCAAGCATGTGTGGGTTCCCTTTTAAACCAAGTGACTTACAGAGTAGTTTACAGCAGTATCCACCTTCAGATGTTAATTCTGTATGAGAACTGGACAAATTATTAATTGGGAACAGTTTGGGCTCAGGGGAAGGAAAACAGTTTTCTCTAAATCCTGCCACCAAAGCCTTTGTCAGGGCACTTGGATCTATTGAGCATGGATATTCCAGCACAGCTGTATTTCATGACCAGCACCACCTGCAGACCAACTCAGCAGTTGGTGTTTGTGTTCAACTTTGTCTGTAATCTCCTCCGAATTATTCAGATGTATCATGCTTCCTAACATGTTACTTCTGCCATGCTGGATTTGCAGCCCTGGGTTCCAACTTGCCTAGGCATGAAATGGCCTGGGAGCTGGTTGCTGTGTTTCGGGGGAGGATTGCTGGGGTCTCCTAGCTACAATGAGCATCTGTTATAGAGTGTCCTCAGACAGGTAATGAACTCCTCAAAACCACTTCTGCAGCAGACAGTAGCTGTATTTTCTGATCACAGATTCACAGAGCTAAATAGGTTGGAAAAGACCTTTGAGATCATCGAATCCAACCTACCACCTAACACCTTCTAATTCACTAAACCAAGGCACTAAGTGCCTCATCCAGCCTCCTTTTAAACACCTCCAGGGATGGCAACTCGACCACCTCCCCGGGCAGCCCATTCCAATGCCAATCACTCCTTCTGTGAAGAACTTCCTAACATCCAGCCTAAACCTGCCCTGGCACAGCTTGAGGCTGTGTCCTCTTGTTCTGTCACTAGGTGCCTGGGAGAAGAGATCAATCCCTGCCTGGTTACAACCTCCCTCTGGGTAGCTGTAGATAGCAATAAGGTCTCACCTGAGCCTCCTCTTCTCCAGGCTGAACAACCCCAGCTCCCTCAGTCTCTCCTCACAGGGCTGTGCTCCAGGCCCTCATCAGCCTTGTTGCCCTTCTCTGGACACATTCAAGCACCTCAACATCTTTCTTAAATTGAGGGGCCCAGAACTGGACAGTAGTCAAGATGTGGCCTAACCAGTGCTAAGTACAGAGGCAGAAGGACTGCCCTGGTCCTGATACAGGCCAGGATGCCATTGGCCTTCTTGGCCACCTGGGCACACTGCTGGCTCATGTCCAGTCGGCTGTCAACCAGTACCCTCAGGTACCTCTCTGCCTGGCTGCTCTCCAGCCACTCTGTCCCCAGCCTGTAGCACTGCATGGGGTTGTTGTGGCCAAAGTACAGAAGCTGACACTTGCACTTGTTAAAACTCCTGGCATTGAACTGTGCCCATTTATGCAGCCTGTCCAGGTCCCTCTGCAGAGCTCTCCTACCCTCTAACAGATCAACACTTGCTCCCATCTTGGTGCCATCTGCAAACTTACTGATGGCTCAGGTTGCTTAAGGAGGAATTGCCCCATCAGCAGTGGGGCTCAGAAGGAATTGCTCCACCAGCAGTGGCTGTGGCCATGCCATCCTTCCCACAGCTGAAGCCCTGCCCACAGCAGCACAAACTTCAGACATTTCAGTCTGGGTTTCCAGGGGTGCTGAAATCCCATCTACACTATTTGGCACCCCCAGAATTATTATTTTTTCATGTGAAAAGTTACTGCTTCCATTAAGCTTTGCAGACTTTTAGGAAGTCTGCAAAAAAGCTCTCATACTTTGCCACTTTGAAAAAAGAAGAGAGTGAAGCGAACTGAGAGCAGAACTGTGGGAGAGACCTTTTTTGTTTTCATTAATTAAAGGAAATAAACCACCTCTAAACACACGTCACTAAAATAGCACACAGCTAGATATTTACAGCTTCATGTTTCTTTAAGCCAGTATAACAAAACTCTGGTTTTCCATATTGACTATTAACAACAATAACATCAGACTTGCTCAATTTCTTCTTTGTTCCTCTAATATTGGGAACTCCTTTTTTTATTTCATTGAGGAGGAAACATCCAGTTTTCTGGCTGGAGCCTATTATGTAAAGAAAGCATAAAAGGACTCATTACTTTTTAATTGCTAGCAGGGAAGCAAACGGAATAACTATTATTTTTGGTGAGCTCAGCAGCTGGTAGCATCAGCAACTCAAACTCCATGTTTATGGTATCCTATCTCCCAAGCTCTATGGAGTCACACCAGACATGTCACACGCACTTTATGTATGGGGGTTCACAGATTCAGCCTGTATTGGGTTGGAATGGACCCTCAAAGGTCATCTTGTCCAACTCCCTGCCGTAAGCAGGGACACGTCCAATTAGATGAGGTTGCTTAGGGCCCCATCAAGTCTGACCTTGAATGTGTCCAGGGATGGGGCCTTAACCACATCTCTGGGCAGCTTGCTCCAGTATTTCACCACTCTGATTCTAAAGAACTTCTTCCTTATGTGCAACCTAAATCTGCCCTGTTCCAGTTTCAAACCATTGCCACTCGCTCTATCACTACAAGCCCTTCTAAATAGTCCTTCCTGGCCTTCATGTAGGACCCCTTCAGATACTGAAATGTAGCTATAAAGTCACCTGAGAGCCTTCTCTTCTCTGAGCTGAACAATCCCAAGTCTCCCAGCCTGTCTTTGTAGAAGAGATGTTCCAGCTCCCTGATCATCTTCACAGCCCTCCTCTGGACCTGCTCCAGCAGGTCCACATACTTCATGTGTCAGGGGTCCCATAGCTAGACACAGCATTCCAGGTGAGGTCTCACCAGAGCAGAGCAGAGTGGCAGAATCACACCTCTCTACAAGCTGGCTATGCTTCTTTTGATGCAGCCCAGGATGTGATTGCCCTCCTAGGCTGCAAACGCACACTGTTGGCTCCTGTCCAGCATTTCATCCACCAGCATCCCCAAGTCCTTTTCTGCAGGGGTGCTCTCAAACTCATCATCCTTTAATCTGTACTGATATCTAGGATTGCCCCAACATAGGTGCAGGACCTTGCATTTCAAAGGGTTTTACAAAGGATGCATTTGCTAACATGCAGCAGGTTGCACCACATTCTCCTCTTAATCAGCAGTGCTTTATAGCACGAGTTCTGGGATCCAAAGGCTGAGTTGAAAGCTTGATGTAGTTTTCCATGCATTGGCCTGGTTGCCAATGGGACCTGGTGCCAAAATCAGGGCCAGCTATGGGGCCTGCATTCCCTCCCAAAATGCCTGGCTTGCCTCATGGGAGAGGAAAGCCAGACAAATGACCAGAACACTTGAGGAGATGGGGCCATACCCTCCCCAGACAGAAATCCTGCTCCAAACACATCTCTCCACAGTGTGCCTGTTTTTCTTGGAGGCTATGACATAGGTTTAAAACACAGAAGGTCTTTGAGGGGTTAGGGTTTTGGTGTTGTTATTTTTGAACCCACACAGTAACTAATCCAGTGGGTTAAAGAGCGAAACAGAGTGCTGTGGTCAGTTTTGGGTACCTCAGTACAAGAGGGATGTTGAGGTATTGGAGTGAGTGTAGAGGGGGGGCAGTGAAACTGGGGAAGGACCTAGAGGGAAAAAAAGTCTTATGCGGAATGCCTGAAGGAGCTGGGGCTGGTTAGTATGAAAAAAGGGAGGCTGAGGGGAGACCTCATTGCTGTCTGCAGCTACCTGAAAGGATGTTGTTGAGAGGTTGGGATAGCACCAGACGGAATGGCCTCAAGCCGTGACTGGGTAGGTTTAGACTGGATATTAGGAAACATTTTTTCCCAGCAAGAGTGGTCAGGCATTGGAATGGGCTGCCCAGGGAGGTGGTGGATTCACCAACCCTGGATGTGTTTAAAAGTCATTTGGCTGTGGTGCTTGGGGATATGGTTTAGGGTGAACCTTGTAGAGTAAGGATAACACTTGGACTTGGTGATCCCGAGGGCTTTTTCCAGCCAGAATGTTGTGTTTCTGTGATCTGTCCCCAGGCTGAGGGCTGTGGACTACCATCCCCAGCAGAGACTAAACACTGCAAACAGCTCCACGGGTAAGGGCTGGGCATTCTGAAGGAGAGAAATGAAGTGCCATTGGTGCTGCGTGCCATGCGCTCGCTGATGCAATGCCAGCGAGACCGAGTCGCTTCAAGATGACATGTTTGTGTGACATCAAAGAGGCTGAGCTGACTTTACATCCATCTCTGACAAATGCATACATTGGATCGCTGTTTGCCATTTAGACCTTCTCTGATTACTTCTCATTGTAAAGAGAAACATTTGTGATTCTGCTCACTTGGTAAATCTGCAGAGTGACTTGTTAGCAACACATGCAGGGAAAGTTGTTGAAAAGCCCTTCTGGGCCTCCCGTAGTAAATATGTATTCACACAGCCGATAATGTGCTGCCGCTCGGTGCCTGAACGACGCCTGCAGACAGAGGCGCACACAGTGCTGCTTCGACGCCTGCTCCCAGCCAAGTCGTGGCACTTCAGGCTTTAATCCCAAGCCTCCTTCTCCTCCTTTGGACCCCTGTACAACCCTGCTTTCTCTGCTTCTCCACACTGTGCTTTGCTGCAGTGGCTCTGGGAAGCAGACCTTGCACAGCCTGCCTGCCTGAAATGATGCCATCACGTTGCCCTGGCAGGTGCGAAACAAGCAGTATCACACAGAGACACAGAACCACACAATGTCAGAGGCTGGAAGGGACCTGGAAAGCTCATCCAGTCCAAACCCCCTGCCAGAGCAGGATCACCTATACCAGATCACACAGGAATGCATCCAGGCAGGTCTTGAATATCTCCAGAGAGGAAGACTCCACAACCCCCCTGGACAGCCCGGTTCAGTGCTCTGTCACACTCACAGGGAAGACACTTTTCCTCATGTTTCCATGGAAATTCCTATGCCTCAGCTTCTACCCATTGCCCCTTGTCCTGTTGTTGGGCATCACCGAGCAGAGCCTGGCTCCATCCTCTTGGCATTCATCCTCTACATATTTATAAACATGAACATGGTCGCCTCTCAGTCTCCTCCAAGCTAAAGAGCCCAAGCTCCCTCAGTCTCTCCTTGTAAGGAAGATGGTTGGACTGGATGATCCTGGAGGTCTCTTCCAACCTGGTTGATTCCATGTTTCTATGTTCCAGTCCCTTAATCCTTTCTGTGGCTCTGTGCTGGACTCTCTCGAGCAGTTCCCTGAAATCCTATTTAAAATGAGGGACCTGGAACTGGACATAATATCTGGGGATCCTATTCCCCTTCACTGCTCTCCAGGTGTCCCTGCCTGTGTGTCAGGAGGAGATGGAAGCATGTCTGTTGCCATTAATGGGGAAAAAAGAAAAAGAGTCTAGGGAGGTATTCATCACTGCTATGTGCTAGGAATGCTGAGTGTTCTGCTCAGATCAGCAGGCCTGGCTCTGGCAGCATGGTGGGACACATCACTCATCAGTGGGGCAGAGGCTGCAGGGCCAGAGCCAGCACAGCTCAAGGACAAGCTGAGAGGTAGCAAAAGAGGAGTATCACAGCCACCCCCTCATCTCTAAAAACACCACCCTGCTTACCACCAGATCTCTTGGGCACCCATGGCTGCCCCATAGCCTTATGATGAGGTTGGCCACAGTAGCAGAACAAAGCACCAGGATGCCATCAGGAGCATTTGTTTCCTCAGGAAAACTAAAGGCTCCTGAGAAGCCAGGGTGTATGTGCAATGCTTCATCCACTGCAAGTTCTTGCCCAGACCTCCTGGGTTAATGGCTTTTTGCCAGGCTGGGTGTCCTGCAGAAAGCACACAATTCCCCTCCCCTTCTCTCACCTCTAAAAGACCCCATAATTCATCAGGCCTGGATAAGGAAAGCCTTGGAAGATGTTGCCCAAAACATTCCCAGCAACACTGCAGGCCAGGGTGTCACATGGGCACCAGAAGAAAAATGTGTGGCCAAACTTGGCACTGTCTAATGCTAGCAAGGGGAGGAGAGCAAGCTGGGATACTCATCTGCACCCTACCTGCAGGCAGGACAGAGGGAAGGGAGCAGTGATTGCCTTGTGCCACGGCCAGCCTGAATAGCAGCTTGCTTCTCAGGACAAGCCAATGTGTGACCACACAAACCCAAGCACATTTTACCTTTAGCAGAGCTGTGGCACTCAAATCAGTGATAAAACTGAACAAAAAAACCCTGTGCCAGGCTCTAAGTTTTGCACTAATTATATGCAAGCCGTGGGAAAGCAGGTTGTGAGCCTGAGAACAGCAAGGCTGCTTTGGTAAAGAACTTGGCTTCTCTCTTAAGGAACTCAAAGGTGCTGGGAAGGACAAGGGCGGCTACAGCCCCATGGTAGATCCCTCACCCAGAGCACAGGGCAGGCAGCTGCCAGCCGCTGAACATATCACAGAGCTTTATGTGTGGGTCAACATATAAATAGGGAAAAGGTTTTTCAATCTACTTGCTGTTATTTCTGTCCTGTTTTAACCTTCCTTTCCCTATGGCTATGCCAGCCCCAGTGGTTTGCCCAGCAGGGAAGCAGCAGTGCTGGCTACTGTCACCTCTCTGTGCCCACAGCATTCTGCTCTCCCAGGGGGCAAAGGCCATGAGGACATAGCAGTCCCAGCTCCAGGGACTACAGCAGCCTCTTCCCACTATCTAACCAGCTTCTATGTTTTGTTTCTACCTCTGTTCACCCCTTTTCTTTATTCTTTTTTTTTTTTTTTTTTTTTTTGTAAAGCATGTTTATGATTATCATACTGGAGGAATGCACTAAACACACAGCATAAGTGGAGGAAGGAATTACTGCTTGGGCAATGTATAACATGTGTGCAGGCAGCTCTGTAATGCTATCCCTGTCTCATGGAGAAACTTGGGCAGATTTCAGAGGCAGAGAGATGTGTAAATATTGCAGGGAAAGGATGGGCTTTCAGCTGACATTCAGAAAGGGATCAGGGAAGGCAGCCTGTGCTTCAGCTCTGGTGTCCCCCAAGCAGGGTGGCTCCACAAGGAGAGAGGTAGCATCTTTCCTACCAATCCACACCCAAACTGTTTGTGTTGCCTCTTCTTCCTCCCTGTGCGTACTCATTGGCAGCACCCAGGGAGCTATAGCCAGTAGAGAAACCCTCAGGTTTAGTTTTACCTCTCTTTACAATCTCCTCACTGCAGCCAGCAGGACTCACAACACTTTGGGTGTTGCAGAGGAGCAACGAGAAGCCTGGCATTGGCTGCATCCTACATCTCACTTGCTAGAGATGCAGTTCATGTGGATAAGGACTGAGACTCACCTCATTCTTAAACCAGTGCCACAATGGTACCACCACCCCAGCCTGCACAGGTGAGAACCTGAAGTCCCAGCTGTGCTCTCCATCACCTATCAGCAGCAGCCTTCCTACAGGTTCCTCTTGCACCATCTCCAGGTGTACATCCCCCTTTCTACATCTGTGCATGGCCAGCTACAAACCACTGCCTCACACCATTCCTGGCACAAGTTGTCCTGCTGCTGCCAGAGCCCGTAACAGCCTGAGCATGGAGCTCACCATTGCCTCACTGGACCTTGGCCTTCAACGTGTTAGACATCACTTTTTCTCCTAGCCCATAGCACCATGTAAGACAGAGAGGCAGCATCGCCAGCCACAGGCAGTTGTCTAAAGTGAAGCTCTATTTTTCTGTGCAAAGTTTGCACACAGATAAAAGCATCTGAGACCCAGAGCACAAGTGGTGGTCACTGCAGGAACATCCGGGCCCTTGTCACCCAGCAACAGCCTGGGAACGCATCCTGCCCTGGGATCCACGATGCCGCTGGAGCTCCAGCACCCCTTCCAGGCAACTCCAGTGCTGGCAGCACCCTGGACCCAGCCCATCCACATGCCCAGGGGAGATGGTGCTCTCCCAAACATGCTCCTGCCTCCTTGCCTCTGCAGGGGACCACCAGATTTGGCCTGAGGAGTGTGTTTATTGGAGGGTGACAAATAATTGCACATGTTGGCACGTGGTGGTTAATACGTCTGTTGGCATTGATTAAATACGGAGGAAGATGTTTCCCTTTTCCTCGGCGTGGCACTCTGCCTGCCTGTTTCTGGCTGGTGCAGCGCTCCGCACTCAGCAGCCACCGTAACTGCCAGCAGCACTTGGCCATGCCCATGCAGAGGAGACTAGCAGTAGAGGAGGCTCAGGAGACAGGGGTTCCTTCGGTTTCACAGGTCAAGCCAGCCTGGCACTGAAGTGTCTCAGGCCTCTCAGGTCCTTCTGGGAGAAGCCCAAGGTGATGAGCAGTGGAGGCTCAAGAGGCAGGGTTTTGTTGGATTTCACAGGCCAGCACTTACAGTATCCCAGACCTTGCTGAAAGAAGCATTCTGAAGCAAAGTGTTTTTCTGGGATGAGGAATGTTCTGCTAAACTTTGTGTTCCCTCTCCACAAACAAAGATGGTGTTCAACACCTGCCACAGGCACCTAATTTTCTGCATCAGCTCGAGCCAATGCAACAGTTGCAAACAAACCATTTTTCCTTCCTGGCTTGTCATTCTGGGCATGAACACAACATCCCCTGGCCTGAGAGCCAGCAGAGACCCCAATGAGCCCCAGGACACCACCATCAGCAACACTCTCAGCACCCTCTGTAATGAGAACCTGCCCTTGCCACCCATGAGTGGCACAGACATGGTGCCACCTCCCAGGACTGTGTCCTGTACTGCAGCCTTTGCCTGGGCCAAGACAGCAGCTCCTGCTGCTGGGAAGAGTATTTTGACATGTTCAGCCACCCAGCACTTTGGGAAGCATCATGCAGATTCACGAGTGCAGGCTGTGCTACTCCACCATGCCCTGGCCTCACCTGCTCTGCCCTTGTGCTTCATTTTAGCCCTGCAATAACCCTGCAGCGCCAGGGCACTTACTAAAGGACAAGAGTAGTTTTAGACGGGATATTAGGAAGAAATTCTTTACAGCAAGGGTGGTGAGACACTGGAACAGGTTGCCCAAGGAATCTGTGGATAGCCTCTCCCTGGAGGTTTTCAAGGCCAGGTTGGAAGAGGCCTTGAGTAGCCTGGTATAGTGGAAAGTAACCCTGCTCATGCCATGGGGTTGAAACTAGATGATCTTTAAGGTCCCATCCAACTCAAACCATTCTGTGGTTCTATGTTTCTATGTCAGTGTCAGCAGGACTGGAGCCCAATAAAAGAACAGGGCCACTCACAGCTCTGCACACCTTCAGCTGCAGCAGAATAAATGGCCTCCATATTCAAGAGCATGTTGTTAACAGAGGTCTTTTTGCCAGCCTGGTTTCTTAAGGAGGAAAGATTTAGAATCATAGAACCATAGAATCATTCAGAGTTTGAAGGGACCACAGGGATCATCTACTTCCAAGCCCCCTGCCATGGGCAGGGACACCCTACCCTAAATCAGGCTGCCCACAGCCCCATCCAGCCTGGCCTCAAACACCTCCAGGCATGGGGCCTCAACCACCTCACTGGGCAACCCATTCCAGGCTCTCACCACTCTCATGCTGAACAACTTCCTCCTCACATCCAATCTGAACCTACTCACCTCCAGCTTCACTCCATTCCCCCTAGTCTTGTCACTCCCTGATATCTTAAAAAGTCCCTCCCCAGCTTTTTTGTAGGCCCCCTTCAGATACTGGAAGGCCACAATAAGGCCACCTGGGAGCCTCCTCTTCTCCAGACTGAACAGCCCCAACTCTTTCACTCTGTCCTCATAGCAGAGCTGCTCCAGCCCTCTGATCATCACAGTGGCCCTTCTCTGGACACACTCCAGCATGTCCATATCCTTCTTGTAATAGGGGCTCCAGAAATGGACACAGTACTCCAGATGGGGTCTCACCAGAGCAGAGTAGAGGGGGAGAATCACCTCCCTTGGCCTCCTGGCCACAGTTCTCCTGATGCAGCCCAGGATCTGGTTGGCCCTCTGGGCTGCAAGTGCACACTGATGGCTCATGTTGAGCTTCTCGCCCACCAGCATCCCCAAGTCCCTCTCTTTAGGGCTGCTCTCCAGCCACTCACTGCTCAGCCTGGATTTGTGCTTGGGATTGCCCTGACCCAGATGCAGGACCCTGCACTTGGTCATGAGGTTGGCTTGTGCCCACCTCTCCAGCCTGGCCAGGTCCCTCTGGATGGATCCCTTCCCTCCAGCATGTCTGCTGCACCACACAGCTTGGTGTCATCAGCAAACTTGCTGAGGCTGCACTCAATGCCTCTGTCCATGTCACTGACAAAGATGTTGAACAAGACTGGTCCCAGAACTGATCCCTGAGTCACTGCCCTCCACCTGGACATGGAGCCATTGACAGCCACTCTTTGGGTGCGGCCACCAAGCCAATTCTTTATCCATCTCATGCTCCACCCATCAAGCCCATGTGTCACCAGATTGGAGAGCAGGATGTGGTGAGGGACAGTGTCAAAGGCTTTGCTCAGGTCCAGGTAAATGACATTTACACAACTGCACTGTTTACTTCCCAGACCTCTCTGGTACTACTGCAATGTGACGGTTGATTGCAGTCAAATCCAGTGCTGCAGGGGAATCTCAGATGTACCAAATTGCTATGAGCCTCCAGAAGATCTGTAGAGAGACTCGAGCTGCCATCCCTGCTGAAGACCAAGGCTGCAATGTGAGATTACCCATGCTATAAGCTACTGCAAATCCTACATGTGAAAGCAACACTGAAATACTCCAGCCACAGAAAAAGCTTTCATCAGGATGAACACAAGATAATCAAGCCATGGGAAAGAGTGCCATGGCCAAAACTCAGGATTCCTAAGTTCTGCTGCTCCTGCAGCAACTTTTTTCCCCCTCTTAAGAACCAAATAACAAAGTGGTTCTTTTTCCAGCCTTCTGCTCACATGCTCTTTTTGGACTGCCTTTCTCTAGCTGCCTGCACACAGTATGGAAGTTACTGGCTTCATACTGCATGGCATCCAGGAGAGCCCAGAGCTGAGTAGGCATCAGCAGATACTTTGGCACCTGCACAGCTGCATCCTCTTAGAGGAGAGAGGAGAGGAGGAGAAGCTGCTGCTCCTGATAGCTCATAGCCTCATACTGCTTATGAACAGCTGGGTGTGGACCAGGAGTTCAGTAACCCTGCCCATGATGGGTCACTGAGGGGGTGACCTGTGACATGGATGACCCCAGCAGTGCAACAAGGTACAGAAAGCAAACACCTTTTTGACTAGAGACGACAGCAACCAAAGGGCAGTACCAGCTGTGCTTCCAGCAGAAAGGAAGCCATGGCAGCAGCTCCCTGCCTCCCCTTCCCACGCAGGCTGTGACTAAGGGCTGCACGAAGCCGCGGTGGAACTGAGCAGCCTACGTTTTTGATGTGTTGCCCAGAGAGCTGGATCAGGCTGCTGCAGCTACAGCTCAGCAGCGTCAGGACTGGGTTTTGGAAAAGGCCATGTGCTGGCTCTGCTGCACCCAATCCCATCACCCAAGACCGATTTACAGCATAAAGGAGGCAAGGGGTTAGTCAGGCTCCCTATCTTCCCTAGCAGCAGGTCCTGAGGGTGGACAGATGTTTAGCAGGTCCTGCTCCATCCACCTCAGAGCTGTGCCTGAGCAGGGCAGCAAAGGGAGAAAGCAGAAGCTTTGGGTATGCAGGGGTTTTTCTGCTGAATTTAGAAACTACATTCTCTCTGTTGCATTTCCTTCAGAGGGTACAAGAAGGAATGATATTAATATTGTTATTATTATTATTAATTATTACGTGTTTGATCTGTGCAGACAGGCAGTGTGAGCTGTAGTGAGGTGCCCTTAGCTGGAGATGTGTCCACTTTCCTGCTCCATGGCTCTTTCTTCTAAGGCTGTAGGTCAGCAGGGTTATCCAGCCACTTTGGCTCCTCACTTACAGCCATTGTTTCCCTTTCTGCCGTACCACTCCACACAGCATGACTGCTGCCATTTCTCCTGCACGTCTTTCCTTCTTCTCCACCAATACAGACTGGCCAGCCAGTTGTTCCTGTTGACCATATCAATGTTTCCCACCACTTACAAGCACCTTGAAGGCATTTAGCCAATACAGACATAATGGGCAAGACAATTTTACATGTTTTGGTAACATCCCACCTGCCCACACCCCCCCCCCAAGAGCTGTAAGCCCTTTGGAAGAACCACACAAGCACACCCATTGCACAACACAGCTGTACAAAAGGTCATGAGCTAGCCCTGCACACTCAAGTAGGGATAGGTGGCACTGCCCTTCCCCTTGGGCCGAGTTATGCTGCCAGACCTGTGAGGTCCAGCCCAGACAGGATTGATGTTGGTCTTAACTCACAAAGAGGGAAGTTTCCCCCCAAAATTATGGCAAGTGCATCTAGGCTAGATATAGAAAGACATAACCACAGAAGGGACCGAGACACAGTGACATGATCCACTTGATCCAGGGACAGCAGCTACCTGTTGCTCCTTTCTTAGAGTGTCTAGGTGCTTGCTTTAGAGAGATAAAACTGCCTCTGCAACCAACTTTCATGTAACAGCTTTGAGGGTGAGGAGTTGAGTGTTAAAGACAAATAAGGTCCACACCTCTTAATGAAACTGAACTGGTTCCATCCCCAGCTCCGCCAAGCTATTGAACTTGTTGTACACCTACCTATGTTTTATGCATAATAACTTTTCTCTCTGGTATCAGACAGTAATCATTCCAGAAGGCAAAACTCTCAAAATAACCACAGTATATGCATACAGAATACATTTAAAAGAAAGAATCTAAATTGACTGTTCAGACCTTCCCTCACTTGCCAGTGGATCTTCTCCAAACAGAAGGCATTCCAAGTCGGCGTAGGAAATGCTAAGATAGCATGCTTTCCATATTGTGTTATCCGAGCGTCTTCCAAAAGCTCAAGCTTTCCCATACAACAAAATGTCATGAAGAAGGTTTTACTCCAGTCTGCGTATCACAGGCTGTACATACTGCTTCAGCTACTGTAAGGTTGGCAAGCAAAGCTTGTAATGACTTGAAGTACAGTTTAGGAGCAGAAAAAACTTTGCTTCAGAGCCACTTGCTCACACCGTCTGATATTCATTAGGAGGGGTTTGTGTGCCTGTGTTGGGGGTTTTGTGATGGTTTTTTTTTCTCTCCCCAGGAATGAAGACAGAGATGAATGTCACAGAGGATTTTTTGGCTTTCAGCACTTGCACTGTGTGGAGCCTGGTTAATTGAGCTGGTGTTGTATTTGCACTGAAAAGAGGTGGAGTTTCTCAGAACCAGCTGGCCTGGCTGAGTGGAGAACTGGGTCAGGCCCTGGCAGCCACCAGGCACTTCAGAGCACAGCAAGCATTTTGGGTTTGGAAACCGAATTTACAACCCGAGTGGGTGGGTAGCTTCCCATTTCCCTCCCATCAACATTAAATCGTTTGCTCCGAGGCCAGCAAGCAGCAGCCTTTGTGGTGCTTCTCTCAGCAGACAAGGAGGCCTCCATGCACCTCGTCAGAGCCGGGCGTGGGGCGCCAGCCTTTCCCACCACCACATCTCCTCCACAGGCCAGCCTCGCTCCTCTCCAGCTGTAACCAGTGCAAAGAACTAGCTCACCCAGAGACTAACTGGGAGCCTGGTGCCCTGGCCCTGCCGGCGTCCCGCTGAGGGGCACCTGGGAAGGCTGAGCTCAGGCCCTGCAGCCACCCCTGTAGAGCACACCCTGTGCTGGCTGGGGTAGTGCAGCAGGAGGTCAGGTCCCAGCAGCGGTGGGCGCCCCAAGCCTGCTCTGTGTGTCTATTTCTGTGTACAAAGACCCTTGGGTGCTTGCTGGGCACTTGGCCAGTCCTCTGCCAACATGTAGCAGCACTGCAGCAAGGGCAACAGCCCGATCCTGGCATCAGGCCTGGCCAAGGCGGAAAAGAAACAGTCCCACCAGAAGCTTGGTCTTTGACACATTGATTCAAGTGAAACGAAATACACTATAAAGGTTCTAATAGCCCCCTCGTACCTAAACAGAGTCTCTCAAGTCTCTCTCTCTCTTTTCTTTAACTGTCAAAGAATGTAGCAAATGTGATTAGATCAGCCGTGGAGTCAGAAGTGTGAGCTCTGGGAATGAGCTCCTTGCACTGCTCTAGCTCCACACTTACAACTCAGGGCTTGCCGTGCACCCCTCTCGCTGGCCACTGCACTATTACAACCCACCTGATCTTGCTTAGGGTGGGAAGAACCCACTTCTGCAGGCTCTCACAGAAAAAAGGCAGAGCTCTCGCCCACAGCTCACACCAGGCAGGCTGGGTGCCCTACAAGGGTGCCATGCCCCAACCCTCTGGTCCTGACAATAGCCCCAGCTCAGCCCACAGAGCTCAGCAGTTGAGCCCCTGGGTGCTGAGCTCCACACAATGCTGGCTGTGAGTTGTTTGCTTAAGCATAAGCATATGTCCAGGTAGACTTATTACAAAATCCTAGAATGGTTTAGGTTGGAAGGGACCTTAAAGATCATCTAGTTCCAATTCCCCTGCCATGGGCAGGGTCATCTACCACCAGACCAGGTTGCTCAAGGCCTCATCCAACCTAGCTTTAAACAGAAAGCAGGCATTCATAACCGCCCTGGGCAACCTGCTCCAGTGTCTCACCATCCTCACTGGAAAGAATTTCTTCCTAATATCCAGTTTAAATCTACCTTCCTCCAGCTCAAAGCCATTGCCTCTTGTCCTATCACATAAGCCCTTGTAAAAAGTCCCTTCCCAGATTTCTTGTAGCCTCCTTCAGGTACTGGAAAGCTGCTATAATGTCTCCTCTCCAGGCTGAGCAGTCCAAACTCTCTCAGCCTGTCCCCACATGGGAGGTGTTCCAGCCCTCTGATCAACTTTGTAGCCTCCTCCAAACCCTCTCTAACAGCTCCCTGTCCTTCTTGTGTTGGAGGCCCCAGAACTGGACACCATACTCCAGCAGGGTCTCACCAGAGCAGGCTAGAGGAGGAGAATCACCTCTCCCATCCTGCTCGTCCCACTTCTTTTGATGCATGGTTGCCTTCTGGGCTGCCAGTGACAATTGCCAGGTTGTTTTGAGTTTTTAATCAACTGACACCCCCAAGTCCTTCTCCTCAAGATGGTTCTCAAGCCACTCCTCACCCAGCCTGTATTTGTGCTTGGTATTGCACTGATCCAGGAACAGGACTGTACATTTGGCCTTGTTGAACTTCATGAGGTTACCATGGGCCCACCTCTCAAAACTGTCTCACACCGTCCCTCTGGATGACATTCAGGATTCCTTCTGCCTAGCCTGTCAACAGGGTCAAACATGTGTGTATGAAACTGGTCTGAGTGGCTGTTTGAGGCCAGCTCTTATCGGTCAGCATGGCATAAGGTGGATCTTTCTGCTGGTGGCACTAGTCCCTCCCAAGGTCAGTGTAAGACCTGCAGCTTGGCTGATCACTTTGCCCACAGTCCAGCAGCAGGAACAGTGACCCTCTCTTCGTCCCTGGCCCAGGTGCCACCAGCTTGGCACGTTTGTCTCTCGTTAGAAGGTGCCACATGGAGTTCATGCAGACTGCTGCTCACAGGCTTGTCTTCTCTATCCAGCAGTCACTCTCCATGAGGAACTAGAAGGCCCCACTCAGTGAGGAAATAAAAGATAGAATCATAGAATGGTTTAGGTTGGAAGGGACCTCAAAGATCATCCAGTTCCAACCCCCTGCCATGGGCAGGGACACCTCCCACTAGAACAGGTCGCTCAAGGCCTCATCCAACCTGGCTTTGAACATCTCCAGAGAGTGAGCATCCACAACCTCCCTGGGCAACCTGTGCCAGTGTCTCACCACTCTCACTGTAAAGAACCCTTTCCTAACATCTAGTTTAAATCTCCCCTCTTCCAGGTCAAACCCATTACTCCTCATCCTATCATTACAAGACCTTGTAAATAGTTCCTCTCCAGCCTTCCTGTAGGCCCCCTTCAGATACAAAGTCTTCTCAAAGCCTTCACTTCTCCAGGCCAAAGATACTTTTGTGAAGACCAAAATGAATGCTCTGGTGACAGAAGCAGGATCACCAGCAAGCCCTTACCTTCCAAACGAGCACCTACTCTCAGGGCAGGGCACCATGTCCCACGGAAGGGACTGTGGCACAGGCACTGCCATTCCCTCCACACAGCACATCTTGGCAGCCTCTGACAGATCTGAAAGCTCTGTGAGGCCATGCACAAGCATCCTCCAACACTGAGTGGTCCATAAAAATGTGTTCCTTTCTAGGTAAAAAAGATTTAAAAGGAAGCACAGAGGCAAAGCTCCCCAGACAAAGGCTATCACAGCAGCAGCCACCTGGCAGCTGCAGCCACGGCTGCTCAATGCCCACTGAAGCAGGAGCCTGCAGCTTGAACGTGGCAGTGCTCCATGTCATCTGTCAGTGCTGTGGTATAAAAATGCCACCAGTATCAGCCTACAGTTTGTTGATGTGTCTGCCTGCTCTACCTGCTAGCCAGGAGTAGTGTGCAGACACTGCGGTGTGGTTACTCAGAGCTGGAGTTTGGGGAGCCTGTTTTGTTCCTGAGGGATACAACCAGAGGTGAGTTACCAGGTCATCTCCCACGTGTGCTCACAGAAATGCAGACCATCAGGGTGTGCAGCCCAAGCCAGATTTCAGAACAACTCTGATGCCACACTGGAGAAAACTCATGGTGTGCAAGCTGGTGGGAGCACTGTGACTGTCAGCTCCTTCTCACTTTGAGCCCTGCTGCCCATAAAGCCAACGTGCCAGAAAGAGCAAGTCCAACTACTGCTGCCTGGAAGGAAAAATGAACATGTATCCCTTCAAAGTCATCAGAACATCCTGAGATGTCTAGGACAGCTATGTTCCTGCACTGCACCATTATTTGGGCGTGAGAGCAGATAAGCTGTCCAAGCAGGAGAGGAAAGCTGGTGGTTTCACCTTCCCACTTCTGGTGGGAAGAGGGAGGATGGTGGTGGGAACATAGCTTCTGGGGAGCTTCCTTCCAAGCCAAATTTGACTTCAAAGGGCAGCCTCTTACTGTTGTGCTGAGGTGAGCAGCAGCAGCCAGGAGAAAGAAAAAGTGGAGAAAACATATGAAGAAGCACCTTGGTGTTCTTTGGAGGCTTGTTTTTCTGTCAAGAACCCAAATCAGAAGGTGTTTCCATCAACCAAGTCCTGCAACACTTCAGGGCCTGGAATTATCTCTGCTCTGTGGAGGGTTTGCTCACTGAACTATACAAAAAGACATTAAAAAAATGTACAAGCCATTAAAATGCAGTGACTGGGTTACAGATCTCCATTCCTCCCTCCCAGACACTCTCTCTTAGAAACACTTTCATTCTCACAGGCATTAGCAGAGAAAATGCAAAACTAAACTTTTCCAGGTACGGTTCCACTCCCCAAATATCTCCAACCCCAAAAAGGCTCTGAAATGCACAGTAAAAAGGACTACTGCATTGTGGGAGACCTGAAACATCTCATGGCAATGTTATTGCTCGTTTCTGGGCTTTGGGTTATTTTCCTTTTAGGTATAGGCTTCCAAAAGCTGTTTATAGGATTATTAATAAATATGTTTTTATAAAAACGTGGGAAAAGAGAACATTTCCAGCCCGAGGACTGAATCCAGCTGTCTCAGCCTGCTTATAGCACTCAATAATTGCCATGAAACAGTTTCTTTCAGTGAAACAGCATTTTTATCTTGGAATATCCCTGACCAGCTCCAAGCACAAGTCAATATGCTGCAGCAAACAGCATGCCCAAGAATCAAGTTCTCATATGCTGTGCTGGCCATGGGGAAATATAAGCTTTTACTCTACTCACAGACTCAACTTTTTTGTTATGCACTTGCTGAAATCTAATGAAGAGGAAACTTTGGAAAGCTTTGGAAAGCAACTGTAGGTTGAGTGAGGCAGGTTGAACCCAAGCTTGTTTACCTCAGAGGCTTGTTGCTTTCACAGATAGCTTTTAGCTTAGTGGAAACACACAGTCATGGATATGTCCAGTTCCTCACTCCTCCCCGTAAGCATCCTCCATAAGATCCTGGCAGTCAGTGCAGCCTCACAGTATTCACTTCACCTTTTTCAGGTCCAGAGGCAGAACATATCCATTTGGCTTTCCAAGGGAGAGGGAGTTTTAGAAGAGGGAAACCTCCTCTTTCCAGCACCGCAGAAGAGAGAGCAAGGAAGTGCAATTTCAAAATGACCAGCACCTGGTGCGAGACGAGCATGGGGGAGCTGCCTTGGGTGATGCTAGTAGTCAGACCAGCACAAGTGGGCAGGAGGGCAGGTCTGTGCCTCATGGACTTGAGGAACATGCACACACACTGCCCTTCAGAATTAACACACCTGAGAAGTTTATACAGCAAAAATAATTACACACTACATGTATTCTCCTTACTTAACCCTGTGCTGGTCATTGGTATGGACACAGAACAGTTTTCGGGGGGGCTTCATTGGAACACCAGTTCACAGCAACCTGCACCCCACTGGTACTGTAATGGTTAATGCCTAAAACTTGCCTTGGCTGAGATCCTTCCGCTGTTTGATGGCTCAACTGAAGCTTGATGTTTATGGTGGAAATTGTCTTGATTTCTTTAGATGAGATGAGCAACCATGGAGTTTGAAAATGTGTTTTAATTAAGATTCTGCTAAATTCTACCAGACACCTACTTGGAAAACAAAGCAACTGAATAATTAACTCTGATGAGAGCAGATGCTGCTCTAATGACAACCTGTTACTGCTCAAGTGCATCATTAGTTGTTTTACTGTGTTCTTTTAATATGGCCAGAGATCCTCAGCTAATGAATATATCGGTAGCAATGCATCTAACATAATTCCTCAGTGTTGCAAGGAAAAAAAAAATCAATAGCCAACAACCCAGGGAAAAAAACCCAAATCCACTGAACTGAAATAGCGTTTCCACTGGCCTGCACAGCGTGTTCTTGAGAGCAAACACTTCTTCAGTTACCCTTGTGGGACTATTTTAGCCATACATCAAGTGAAGCTTACAAATTGATGAGAATCTAATGATGCATTTATTTACAGATGTGCAGTTCTGTTCCCCGTTATGTTGCCAAGGGGTGAGAAGAGGGAAGACTTTCCCTTCTCTCCTTCCTGCATTTGACAGTGACTAGGAAAACACTCCCAGCACCACTTTTACCCTCTTGTTTCTAGCTCTTAAAAAAATAAATCTGTGTCGTCTCCTAAAATACAGACAGAACCCTTCAAAACCAGAAAACAGACTATTTATACTCCAATAACTCACTTTAATGACACACTGGACTTCCTGTTTTCACATTATCTTGTGGTTTCATCTTCAAGCATGTATTATGTTTGTATTAAAGCCTGTAGGTTTCTATTTTGAACTATCAGCATCCAGAAGGACTGGCCTGACCATGAAAGTGATGAGACGAAGCAAACAAAAACATCCAAGGGGAGGATCTAGTTCATACTTTTCACATTTCTATTTCTTTAGCCCTGAAATAATTAAAAGATACATTGAGCTCTCTCAACCCAACCAATATGATGGAGCCTAAGGCAGGGCCAAACTTTTCAAGCCCTAGAGAGGAGCTGGAGATTGCTAGGGAAGGTGCAGCTGGGCATCTCCCTCAGCCTTGGCAGCAGCACTGCTAACCTCCAGCCCAGGTGGGTACTCACAGGGCAGCTTTTAAAGCCTCAAGTGCTGTGGATCTGGAAGGAGTTCAACAAGCATACCACACCAAGCCTGTACCTTGGGCCCTGTGATCCCCTTTAGGGGGGACAGGCCTTGTTCAGCACCAACCCCGGAGATGCCATGGCCACTGGCAAAACCTTGTTGCCCCTTTTGGAGAAGCTCAGTGGCTGCTGCTGCAGCAGCACTCTTGAAGGTGACTTGGCCATGTGCCATAGCCAAGTCAACTGTGTTAAAGACCAAGTGCCACCAGCATCCATGTGATGAGCTCAGCAGGCCCTTCCAGCCCACGGGGGTCACCCCAGCTAAACCCTCTGACCATTAACACCATACCTGCACAACCACAGCAAGATCTGCTACCTGCATATGGCATTCCTGAGGTATGCTGCCAGCTGGGATCTGCTACCTGGGTTGCCATCAGTTGACTGATGGGTGTCCTGCTGCATAGCTCTTTCCACAGGGACAAGCTCCTGGGTGCAGAAGAAGACCCACACAGTCCGGACAGAACCTGTCTTCCTGCAGCACATGGCAAACCACAGGGCTGCGATTTGCCCTCTCTGAGCCATTATGTCACCATCTCACCACCAACACCTAGTGCCACTTTCTTCATTAGTAATAAAAAAATAACCCTCAGACAAATAAACAACCAAAAGCCTGTGAATATTCTCAGAAGGCTGAGGGGGAAATCTCCTACAAAAGCAACAATGGACAAACAATGGAAGAAGCTGACTTTCTCCCATGATCAGCTCCCAGCTGCAAGGTACAAAGCTTCCCAGGTCACCTTTCCTACATAAAAGAAGAGAAGCCCCCTGAATGCAGCAGGCTGGCAGCTGACTGTTGTGTCTTCTACAGAGACCTCTTTAGGTCTGATTAATTAGTAATTGGGGGGGGAGCTCTGCACTTCAGTGACTCTTGGTGCCTTGGTTGTAAATCGCAATCTGGTGCTAACCCTCAGCAGGTCACATTGTTGCTTTTGCTGTGCCCCAGTGACACAGCTGATTAAATCTGTGTAAACAATATCTTCCCAGAAGCCTGTTTGGGGTATGGAGGGCTGCCTTCAGTTGGGAGGAACTGAGTTAGTTCTTTCTAAGGGCCCTGTCAGTTCTAAAGCATTTTCAACAACTGTCAGTCACCCCAACTGCTCATGCAACAAGCTAATGGTTTCGATTTGGCCGCAGGAAGCTTGCCCACTCCAGAGGCTTCTAAGCAGCAAGTCAGCACTCTGTGCACACATTCAGGCCTAGAATGACAAGCAATCATTGTCCTGGGTGGCTTTACAGCCAAAGGAAGGACAAGGACAGTACCAGAATACAGCTGTTGCTGGGTATTTCCTGCAGAGACCAGTGAGCTGCTTCCTCAGCAAACACACGTGTGCTGGATGGGCTGCCTTAGAGAATCATAGAACTGTTTTGATTGGAAAAGGCCTCCAAGATCATCAAGTCCAACTGCTGACCTGACACCTCCATGGCCATCAAACCATGTCCCAATGTGCTATGTCCACACGTTTCTTGAACACCTCCAGGGATGGTGACTCCATCACTTCAATGAGCAGCCTGTTCCAATGCCTGACCACTTCTGCAGGAAAGAAATCTAAACCTAAACCTCCCCTGCACAGTTTCAGGCTATTTCCTCTCATTCTATCACCTCATACTATAGAGAAAAGACCAACCTCCATCTCACTATAACCTCTTTTCAGGTAGTTGTAGAGAGTGCAAAGGTCTCCCCTCAGCCTCCTCTTCTCCAGACTAAACAACCCCAGGTCACTCAGCCGCTCCTCACCAGAACTGTCCTCCAGACTCTTCATCAGCTTCATCACCCTTTGGTAGACACACTTCAGCATCTCAATGTCCTTCTTGGAGTAAGGGGCTCAAAATTGAACACAGAGAGGCCTTGTCTGTGTGCTTATGACCACAGGATGGGACAGATGCAGAGCTGCCTGCTCTCTATATGGGGATCCCCATGTCACTGCCTTGCTTCCATCTCTGCCCCTGTTATTGGCATGCTCCTCACAGACCTTGCATCCCAGGCCCTGGCTGTGCTTTGCTGTACAGCTCTTCAATACTCTAAACCCCATGAGGCTGAGCCCTGCCTACATTCCTGAAGCAAGGCAAGTGAAAAGGATGTTACTGCAAAAACCCAGAAGAAATGTTGACACGTGGCCTGCCTCAGAAGCAGCCTGGTCATTAAACCACCTGATGTTTTTTTCCCCACTTAATTCCCCACAGCACACTAATAGACGTGGGATAAAAATCAGTGGGTCTGCCCTACCGTTGCCTTTCCTCTGCCCCAGCTTCCTCTCCAGCCAGCATGGCTCAGTACAGGTAGATAGGTGCTTCTGGAACTGCTATCTTTGAATTATCAAAGGACAACTGTCTGTCAACAGCCAAGAAAGGATTTGCAATGCACTTTAATGCTGCACATCTGTCTCCATGTGGTCTTTGGGAAGGAAGCCTGTTTATCTATGGTTTCATTATAGACCTCTGGGATCTGGAATGAAGATGAAAAAATCTTGGAAGATCAGAGAATGTTTTTGGGTGGATTTCCAGTGGTTCATGACTCTTTTCCCACCATGGTGTTGCTGCAGGAATATTTTCTCTTGTGTTAATTTGTTACTTCCTCTCTTGATTCCAGAAAACAGCAGTAGAGCACAGAGCAGTTGAGTAAAAACTCCTGAACTTGTAGAAACCTCATATTAATAAGCTCTGGCTGGGTAAAAAAACCCTGTCCTTATCTTGCCTGAACTTGTTTGCCCTGTCTAAAGCTCTAGCACAGTCATGCTATCTGCAGAGCTGGAGAGCTGGTCACAAACTGGAGTGCCAGATGAGCCCATGCATCACCCGCTGGGCTTGTCATGATGAGGGATGTGCTCACATCAGCCAGTTCAAATGGGGAACCACATGCAGCTATAGCAGGGGTTGTTTGGAGCTAGCATTCAGGGCAAATCACTAGGGAAACACATGCCATTTGCAGTGTTTAGCCCAGGATTTTGGCACCAGAGACCCAAGGAGACTTCAGATCCACAATTGCTGCTGGGACTAAGCTTGCTTCTCCTCAGATTCCTTGTTCATTGGAGTGCGGCTTCTTATTGTCCTGTATCAAACAGGTCACCGAGTGAGGTTCAGTCCCCAGGGTCACGATGCTGTGACTGTCCAGCACAGTGACCAAACCTTTCCTCTTCCAGGGAGTATAGTGCAATATGGCTGTGGGACTGAAATGTTAAGCACATTACATGGATGCTTCTGGAGACCTAAAAGGAATGTCCTGATGCCTTTAGTAGGGGTTGAGGTGAAGATTTCTTATTGTGATGAGCTAGGCAAAGTGTAAGAGATATAGAAGCATCTGCCAGAAGGCAAACAGCAGGTCACAGACCTGCAATATCATTCTGTCTCCTGAACGCCACAAGCCAAGGCTTTACTCCCCTGGCCTCTCCAGCCTTTCAGTGAGCTCCTCAGCATGGATTCTTCCTCCAGTTCTCACATTTATTTTTTTTTTTACAGGGAAGAGAGAGAGCCCCAGCTGCCTGCACATGTATCAGTTTTCACATGACTAACACTCAGGCTTTGTTGAAGACATCAGGATTTTGCCACCAACTTCAGTCGTCACATCTAGAAGCACTGGAGCATATGTTACACTAACTGCAGGGCAGCTATTCACTGTGCATCTCTTAATTGCATCCATACAGACAAGATGTTCTGCTGCACATGGTCACTTCCAAATAAGCATGACTCTGGCAGATTGAAACTAGTTTTCCTCCAGAGCAACTTGAAGTGTTGCTCTTTACTGAGAACCTCACTCTTGCCAAATCTGAAGATTTTTAGCTCTATCCAATCCTGCAGAGCCCCTGTCTGAATAGCTGTGGCTGATTGCTCCTGCAGTTGTGTGAACATTCACAACAGCATTTATCATCTTCTCATTTTGGGTTTTTCTAAGGAAATAATTTTACTGTCAGCAAATCCCTTTCCTGAATGAAAAGCTAGTAGATAAAGTATCATGCTTAGAAGAGGAATGAGTTTTGTCCTTGCCCTGCCAAACTCAGCACTCTCCAGAACTTAATCTCTAAAGGATCACAGTGAATTAGAGGATCCAAAATGTGTGAATTCCTTCTCAGCCAGTAGCAACCATGAGAATGCCATTACAATATTTAACCATGAAGTTACCTTAATTTTTTTTCTGTTCTGTGAGAGTTGAGTCCTGTGAAAGACTGTTCAGACACTGGTACCTATCAGCCACTTTCTATTACCTTTAGGTATCTTTTGTTAGTCCTCTTTTTCATTATTATTATTATTATTATTATTACACTAAGACAAGGTTGACTTATTGAAATCCAGGTGTTCATTTTGGAGTCTTGCTGTTACCTGCAGCCTAAACCAAGCTCAGTTCAACTGTGTTTCATGTTCTTTCAGAACAAAGACAAAGACAGAGAGCTAAACCTGGGACACAGAAAAGGACAAATATTCCAAATGTGCATTCAGTTTTCTTTGCCTGAATTGCTGAACACTTGAGCAGCTGCAGGCAGAGGGAATGTGGCTCCCATGTTTTAAGGAGCAGAGTATTTCAGGTGAGACATTCCATTTCTCCTTCAGATCACAAGGCTCCCACAGTGATTAGATTTTGCAAGTTGTCTTTAAGATTACTGTCTGCTTCGTCCAAGATTCCACCTTTTGCTTCCATTTCATCCTGTGACTGAGTCCTGCACAGCAACCTTGGTGTGACCCCTTGCTGTATATCCACAGTGCTTCACTCTGAAGAGATTTACACCAGGTGCTTTTTCTTTGCTTGTGGTACATTCTGTGTTGATTCTCAAGAAAACAGAGCAAGCAGAGCTGGTGGTGGACCACTTCTGTGAGCTAGCAGTGACAACAGCAGGCACGATGATGGGCTGCCTGCCAGTTAGCTCCTGGATCTCACCTGGCTAGTTTAATTCAGCTGTATGCATGCTCATTCAGAGCAAAGAGTCAGCAAGAGGTACTGAGCAGAGCACAAATTTCCCCTTCTTTGGGAAAAGTCATTTCACTGTCACATTATATCAGGGCATCCTGAATTAATATCTCCAGTCAATAGTTTTACACCTTTTGTACCATGCAGGAAAAAGCACAAGGTGTTTAACCTCACGGCTGGAGCACTGTCTTGATGCCCATTTGCTGACATTAATTACTCTAGTCAGGAAAGCTCCAGAAGAGTTAAATATCAATGTTTAAGCTACACCTTCCTAAGCATACGAAGAAAGCCACTGCAGAGTGGTCATAGAATGGTTTGGTTTGGAATGGACCTTTAAAGATCCCTTGTCCAACCTCCTTGACATTGTCAGAAACATCTCTCATGGAGCTCCAAGTCCCATTCAACCTAACTTTGAACACTTCCAGTGATGGGGCATCCACAACTTCTCTGAGCAACCAGTTCCAGCATTTCACCACCTTTATTATAGGAAAAATCTACCTTATATCCAATGCAAACCTATCTTCAGTTTGAAGCCATCACCTCTTGACTTGTCCCCACAGACCCTGCTAAAAAGTCTTTCTCCATCTTCCTTACAAGTCCTCTGTAGGCCACAAGAAAGTCCCCTGGAGCCTTCGCTTCTCCAGCCTGAACAAGCCCAACTCTCTCAGCCTGTCACAGTATCACAGTATCACAGTATCATCAGGGTTAGAAGAGACCTCACAGATCATCAAGTCCAACCCTTTACCACAGAGCTCAAGGCTAGACCATGGCAGCAGAGGAGTTCCAGCCCTCAGATCATCTGCACCTGCTCCAACAGGTCCACGTTTCTCCTGCACTGAAGGCTCCAAAGCTGGACCTAGCAATGCCAGTGGGGTCTCAGCAAAGCCTAGGGGCAGAATTTTGTCCTTCCACTTGCTTTTTAATATTCTTGTCTACAGATATACATAGCCATATGTGCTGCCTCTGCCAAAGAAGAGGTCTCTTAATAGCCAGCTCAGAGTGGCAACTCTAATGGTTTGTGACCTGGGTTTGGGAGAAGGTTTCAAGGAGTAAGGCACCTCCTTTTCTGTGACCATGGCATCTGGCTTGGCAGTACCCCTGCTGTTTGCCATGTTCTCAGCAAAGGAAGTAACTGAAGGACTTCTAAGGTGACCCTCAGTGGTCAGGCGTGGATGGAGTCCACTGTCCCAAGGGCCACCTCTCAGTCTGAGGGGCTTTGTGACAACCTGTATGTGCAGAGGCTGCCAGCAAGCCAGGCATATTGCACATTTAGATACAGGCTATTGCCATGCAGCCAGAAGTGTAGTCTCAGCATGGATGGCAGGGGTGCTCAGTCTTCCCATGCCTTCTCACCTTTTCCAGAGTGACAGGTTCAGCCTTTTTGGCTATGCTCAGGTCTGAATCACAGCAGGTTCTGGTAGCTGTGCAGAATTAGTCCCTAGTCTAGGCACAGTGGATCTGCAGAAGATGAATTAGTTGGACTGCAGATGGATGCTCACAACAATCACATTACAGGATCATGGCCATCATCTGGAGCTTCTAAAAACAACATTGCCTCATCTGTTTGCTGAGCTGATGCATACCACTTGTTTACACAGACTCTCATCTTAGGAAGTTTCATCATCTCTTGCGTAGGAGAACACTGAAATGATGTTTGCACCATAAATGTTCCAGATTCCACACAGGCTTTCAGTCAGCCAGTGTGGTCCAGAAGGCAAAAAAATGTGACAATCACTGTCCTGTAGGGTAAGAGCAAAAGCAGTACATATCTCAGTCAACTTTCCCAAGACTCTTAGAAGTCCTGGCCCTCAAACCCTGCTGCAAGACTATTCCTGTGTCCAGTAGGGATAGGGAGGTGATAGTCCCCTTGTACTTGTCTTAGGTGAGGCCACACCTTGAGTATTGTGTTCAGTACTGGACACCTCATTACAAGAAGGATGTGGGGGTGCTGCAGTGAGTACAGAGAAGGGCAACGAAGCTGGGGAAGGGCCTGGAGAATAAATGTTATGAACAGCAACTGAGGGAACTGGAGATGGTTAGTGTGAAAAAGAGGAGGCTGAGGGGAGACATTACCTAAAGCTGTCTAAAGCTATCTGAAAGGACATTGTGGAGAGGCTGCTGCTGATCTCTTCTCACTGGTAAATAGAGATATAACAAGAGGGAATGGCCTCAAGCTGTGACTGGGGAGGTTTGGACTGGATATTAGGAAACATTTTTTCCCAGCAAGAGTGGTCAGGCATTGGAATGGGCTGACCAGGAAGGTGATTGAGGCACCAACCCTGGATGTGTTTAAAAGTCGTTTGGATGCGGTGCTTGGGGATATGTTCTAGAGTGAACTTTGTGGAGTAGGGATAATGTCTGGACTTTGTGATCCTGAGGGTCTTTTCCAACAGAATATTTCTGTGATTTCTGAAGCAAAATATCTGTGTTAAGAGTTTTCACTGGCAGGATGTCAGGCTGATCCACCAAGATGCCTGAAAACAGGACTAAGGGTGTGAAATACAGAAGGCAATAGGACCGTTTACCCACTTCAATTTCTGGAGTCAGAGTTTAACCCCAGATGCAGGGCACTGGCAGTTATCATAATGAGAATGGGCTCCACAAGACATTGTTTAGCCTTCAATGTTTTATAAATGTGAAAGTCTCAGAATTGTACTTTAAGTCCTTTAACTGACCTACCATGGGACTTAAGTACACAGAGAAACCTCAGAAGGAGGAAGGATTGTACCACTCTGACAACTTGGTTGCTCAAGGGCATGAACCTTGTTAGCACAGAAAAGTGTGAAACAACAAATTAAAGCTGTGAGGGGACTTCCAGTAATTTTATCCAGTTTTGCTCTTCCACTAAAATGTTCTGGTCATTCCAGGCAGAACATTTGGCAGCGGCATGGGAAAAGGCCAAGTTCCCAATAGAGACATGGAGCTGGACACTGAGAGAGGATAAACACAGCTTGCTCAAGGAAGACTTTCTGAATAAGTTGCTCGCTCTTGGTTTGAGTGTAAATAACTTTCACGGACCCTGGTCTCCATAAGATTTCTTTCTGTGTCTCCATAAGATTTCTTTCTGTAGGCACACTTCATTTTGTTGCACTTTGCAATCTAAAGGGCTCTTCAGGAATGGAAGGTTAAACATGCATGTAAGTACTCGTGAAGCTGGAGCTTTATTTGACTAATTTCTCCTAGGCTGATCATCAAACACTACACAGCCCTGGCTCTTGGAGCAAACATTTGCCCCTAAGGACAAAACTCTTTACTGAACAATAGATCAGAAGTGATCTGGCACTCTGGAGTTCAAGACAGACCCACTGTAATTAATTCAGCTACAGCACAGCAATTTGGAGGTAGCAGAAGGATGGGAAACCCCACCCTGTTTCCTAATCTTCCCCAAAGGAACATATTTATTACAAACTCTTAAAATCACCTCTTGCTAACGTCGAACAGCCTGTAAGGGGCCAATTATGGCATACAAGGCAGACCCATTTTAATCCTTACTACCACTTGAAGATTATCCATTTTAAATGGCCTTGCAGAGCTTATCATAATTTTGTAAACTATTAACAAGTATTAAAAAACACCACTACATCCATCTGATGAGAAACATGGGCTTCCTCAGCCTGCCTGAGCGGAGGCACAGTAGCTCTGTGACTGCCCCGTGGGGTTCCAGCTGTAACACTCCAGATCCTTGCTTGTACCAAAACTTCCCAAGCTGCACTGAGGGTGAAATCTGGACCACACCTGTTTGGGTTACTCTGCTCTTCAGGATGAAGACAAAGATCTCATTTTCTTTTCTACATTGCCATTGCCAGCCAAACTCAAGACATCTAACGCACAACTGCCCATTCTTTGCAGGAAACAGTAACTAGCATTTAAACACCTCCTGGCTCTTGAGAGTATGGCTTTAAAGAAACCAATCCCCTTTAAAGAAGAGAAACCCAAGCCACACTGTGGTTCCAGGACCAGGTAGTGGGTAACACTGGCTAGAGGTCTTCACATCCATCAATAAAGGCAATGTAAGGATAATCACAATTACCTAGTGCACTCAGAGTGCAGAGCCTACCAATCTCCTCACTTGAGAGGGGATGAACTAACCTCTGTTCCTGAAAACCCCTGAGATGCCTCATAGCAGCTGCAATGTCTGCCTGCATGTCCGTAGCAGTGTCTCCTGAAATGCTTCTTCAGATGCAGCAGCTCCACACTGCTCCTCAATGCAGGCCACTGTCTCAGGAACACAACGGTGATGGAAGATGAGAGAAATGGAACAGAGTGCAGCCCCTACAAATGTGCAGTGGAAAGAAACTGGATTGCAGGTGCAGCCTGAGACCCCTCAGCACAGGGAGAATCCCAGCTGCCTCATTTCCCCCAACTTCTGCATGAGGGGCCAGAGCTAAGTAGGATGTCCACCTTGTCTGGCTCACTGCTGTTTGTGCCACTGAGCTTGTAGAGGAGAGATCACCACAAAAAGGACCTGCTGGCATGGAAAAGAAATATGAGATTGAGAGAAGAGTGAAGCATTGTGGTGTTGCCCTTTCAAATGATGAAACCCAGGGAAGCAAGCACAGCAAACCAAAGAGTATACAAGGTCATGGTCCCTGTTTGAGCCAGAGCAGCAGAGCTTCTCACCCAGCAGCACCCCTGCCACATTCAAGGCCTGACCTACGACACCAACCTGGGCTTGTGAGTAGAGGCATTGAGGCTGAATCCAAGCAGATGAGGAGTGAGAGGAGGCTGCCAATCTCATTTTCACTGGGGATCTGCACCACAATTCAGCCCAGGTGACACTTTACATATTTTCACCATTGTTTTTGTTTAATTTGTGAAAGCAATTACACAGCCAATTGAACAGTGTAAAGCAGTCACTGCAACAGTCAGTGTTGCAGCACGGTGCGGTGCAGTTCAGCTCTCCCGGTTAGGACACTGAGGCACAGCCCCCTGGTATCTGCATCATCCATCACTGCCACTGCCATCTGGCTTACCTGAATCCTCCCCAGCTACAGCTTCTGCTGAACAGACATGACTTTTCTTTGAGTTCCTTTGGAGAAAAGTAAGGCAGCAAAGCACCCTGCACTGCTGGTGACATGGGCAATGTTAGCTGCCATTCTCAGCTTGTGAGTGACATGTGACAGGGTACAGCTAAGTGAGAGACAAAGCCAAATGTACTGGGTCTCTGGGGGGGCTGCCTTGATGCAGATAATTGATGGCTCACCCTGATGAATTACACAGTGTAAACACCTTACATTAGACCTCCACAGAACTGCTTTACCCTCATGACACTTCAGCTGAACTACCTGTGGCCTTTATGGCTGTGGCTGAACCCAAACCTGGTTTCTCTTCTGCAGGCTGTGGCACAGGAACCTCTCACAGAATCACAGAAACACCCAGGTTGGAAAAGCCTCTCACATCACCAAGTCCAACCTATAACCCTACTTTACAAGATTCACCTTAAGCCATATCCCTAAGCACCACATCCAAACTACCCTTAACCACATCCAGGGTCGGTGACTCAACCACCTCCCTGGGCAGCTCATTCCAGTGCCTGACTGTGGCTGAGCCAGCAGGGCCCAATCTGTTGCCAGCACTGAGGTGGGACAAAAAGGCGGCAGCGGTGAGCTGCTGAGGTGGCACGACAGTGTCGGCAGAGCAGGAGAGAAGGGTGCAGAGCAGCGGGCCGGGAGCTGGCGGCAGTGCTGCTGTGTTACCTATGATAAATAGCCTGTGTCACTGCGGTAGCTGCTTTCCAGATTGAAGCAGACTTCTGCGAATCAGCAGGGTCAGCATTTGAAAAGCATGTGAATATTGTGCACTTGTAAATATTTGAGCACATCTGTTTAGCTCCCTCTCAAAAACCACTGGGAAAAACTACTTCACATCGTGCCATGCGATGCTGTTACCCTGCTCTAATTGTCAAATCTGTTGAGTGTTTTTCTGGTGCACACAAAAATTAAAAATTACTGCCCTCACTCATGATTAATTCAGCTGCAGTGCTGCACTGTGTCACACTGCATTTTTTAAAGTATTAAATTCCACCTCATAATCAGAAGAGTTTTAATTAACTTTTTGCCAGTCCATCTTTTTTTTTTTTTTTTCCTTCCTTCACAGAGCTTCAGACAACCTCCAGAGCTGCTCTCCCAGCAAACATCTTCTCAGATGCTACCAAGAAAGCGATGGAGTGCCAAGCTGGCACTGTGAAAGCTGGCTCCACCAACCCAAAATGATTTGCTACTTCCAAGCCTCCCTGCTGGAGGTCTGAGGCCGGTTGCCTGTCTGCACAGCTCACCTGGCCAGTCCATGACAGATACCTAACCCATGGCAGGTTTTATTTGCCTGGGAAGAGAATCCAGCTGTTGCTTCCCTTCAGACCAAATCTTCTAGCAGATGTGGAACTGGTCTTTTATATCACAGTATCACAGTATCATCAGGGTTGGAAGAGACCTCATAGATCATCAAGTCCAACCCTTTACCACAATTCTCAAGGCTAGTCCATGGCACCAAGTGCCACGTCCAATCTTGCCTTGAACAGCTCCAGGGACAGCGACTCCACCACCTCCCTGGGCAGCCCATTCCAGTGTCCAATGACTCTCTCAGTGAAGAACTTTCTCCTCACCTCCAGCCTAAATCTCCCCTGGTGCAGCCTGAGGCTGTGTCCTCTCGCTCTGGTGCTGGCCATCTAAGAGAAGAGAGCAACCTTCTCCTGGCCACAACCACCCCTCAGGTAGTTGTAGACAGCAATAAGGTCACCCCTGAGCCTCCTCTTCTCCGGGCTAAACAATCCCAGCTCCCTCAGCCTCTCCACATAGGGCTTGTGCTCAAGGCCTCTCACCAGCCTCGTCGCCCTTCTCTGGACACGCTCAAGCATCTCAATGTCCTTCCTAAACTGGGGGGCCCAGAACTGAACACAGTACTCAAGGTGTGGTCTAACCAGTGCAGAGTACAGGGGCAGAATGACCTCCCTGCTCCTGCTGACCACACCATTCCTGATGCAGGCCAGGATGCCACTGGCTCTCTTGGCCACCTGGGCACACTGCTGGCTCATGTTCAGGCGGGTATCGATCAGCACCCCCAGATCCCTCTCTGTTTGGCTGCTCTCCAGCCACTCCGACCCCAGCCTGTATCTCTGCATGGGGTTGTTGTGGCCAAAGTGCAGCACCCTGCACCTGGAGCTATTGAACGCCATCCCCTTGGACTCTGCCCATCTGTCCAGGCGGTCAAGGTCCTGCTGCAGAGCCCTTCTGCCCTCCAACCCAGCCACATCTGCCTCCAGCTTGGTGTTGTCTGCAAACTTGCTGATGACTGATTCGATAAGCCTTTAGGAAATAGAGAGAGAGGACTTCAGAGGAGCAATGCTCCTACCTGCATGTCTGTCATTTTTCTGTAAAATCTTCTGTCCTCTTCCCTTGCTGCACCCCAGGATTGCCCCAAACTGCTCATGTACCTCCTCTCAGGGGTTTGCAGAAGGCCTTTACAGGCAGGAGTATGGCTGCAGGTATGAAAATTCACATTCTCTCTCTCACCCAAGCTGGCCCTGACAAGAAATGAGTTATTAAAGCTCATTATTTTCAGGACAGAGTGAAAGGAAGACAGCACAGAAAGAAGAATCAATAGGAGACTCGACTGCCTCCCACAGGTTCCATGAACCTTTCTGGACCAGCATGATTTCCTTTAAAGTCATATTGAAAGCGACTGAAGAGCCAATGGCTCAAGGTGGACTTGAACAGGTTTGGATCTTGATATAGGAGCTTTCCTTGTGAGCAGAAAGAGCAGAGAAAAGCAGCAGGAGCTCCCGTCCATGCCTCTGCCCCTACGGGACACTGATGAACTGCCTTAGCAACAGAACCAGGCTGCCTCTAGACGGCTTCTCAGTGCAGGACCAGCACTTAGCACATCTCCTCAAGTTTCTCTGACCTTGGCAATATCACAGGGGTCGCATTTTCACATGGCTGCACTGTTCCTGAACAATTTCTCCAACATATTAGGCACAAACATGCTTTCTGTCAGCAGCAGGCATGTCTAATCTCTCCACCTGCTTTCTCCTCCTGCAGTTACATTCAGTATCTGTTGCATGGAAAATCCCACTTCTTTTGTCTCTGTTTAGCAGCAAATTCCTGCTACAGACTGAAGGACCTCAATCTTTAGAGGAATGGGCCCCGGCAGCACTAAATTTTCTATCCATTCCCCAATAACTTTTTTTATGGGTCCTTGATTTGTACTAACTAGGACCTGGCATTCTCTCAAAGGGATGGCAAATGTCCTCTTCTGGGTACAAAGGGCAGCCAGAGCACACCCTCGATGTCACCCTGTTGACGGGTGATACCTCTCCTAAGAGTATGCCTGTGTAGTGAATGTGCAGCTCTGGTCCCAAGCTTTTGGAACACCTATAAGGACAAATGCCCCTTTTTTTACAGGGCAATTTTTTCATCAATTTAAGAAAGATCTTGAGATGCCGGATTGTGTCCAGAGAAGGGCAACAAGGCTGGTGAGGGGGCTGGAGCACAGCCCTGTGAGGAGAGGCTGAGGGTGTTCAGCCTGGAGAAGAGGAGGCTCAGGGGAGACCTTATTACTCTCTACAGCTACTTGAAAGGGGGTTATAGCTAGGTGGGGGTTGGTCTCTTCTCCCAGGCATCCATAGAATCATGGAATCAACCAGGTTGGAAGAGACTTTCAAGATCATCCAGTCCGACCTACCACCCAGTTCTGTCCAATCAACTAGACCATGGCACTAAGTACCTCATCCAGTCTTTTCTTGAACATCTGTCACACCTAGTGACAGAACAAGAGGACACAGTCTCGAACTGTGCCAGGGCAGGTTTACCTGGATGTCAAGAAGGAATTCTTCACGGAAAGAGTGATTGACATTAGAATGGGTTGCCTAGGGATGTGGTGGAGTCATCATTCCTGGAGGTGTTTAAAAAGAGGCTGGATGTGGTTTAGTTAATTAGAAGAGTTTAGGTGATAGGTTGGACTCAATGAACCTGGAGGTCTTTTCCAACCTGATTAGTTCTATGATTCTGTGATCCTGTGATCTTAGGAGCAGACAGAGTGAGTAGATACCTCCTGGCAGGTTAGAGCACTGCCCCTGGTGACTGCCAAAGGGCTGTGCTGTGGACATGGGGCAGGGCAGACATGGCCCCTGTGCTTCCCCTGGGGTGGCTGAGAGAAGGGAGGCTTTGGAGGAGCACATGCTTGTGTACAGCTGCTCTGCCTCTCTGCCCACACCAAGGCCTCACTTCCCTCATAGATCAGCACCAATAGGGTTTAGGGCAGAACTGGTGCCAGTAAAGGCTTGGATCTCTCACGAAGAAGTGAAGGGAGATGCTAAAGGCACCCTTCTGCCTGCATTGGGATGGCCATGCCACAACACACAAAATGATGACGCTTCTCACAGGGTGCAGGAACTGAGAGACAGAGGATATGCAGTCTTCAAGAGTTAGTGCTGCTTAGTGAGCTATTAGACACTATGCACAGGCTGCAAGCAATAGGGAAAGCAAACAGAAAAGAGAGGGAGCAGGATCAAAGTGACATTTCGTGATGGGAATTTCTGACAGTGGTTTGCTGTGCATTTGAACACAGAGATGGGCAGCAGCCACGGACCAGGTCTGACCCAAAGGGACATAGGATACTCTGGAAGAGCAGGTGTGATGTCAGCTTGGTGCTCACGCTGTCATCCTGCAGCATCCACAGCTTTTTGGCTATTTCTGTGTCCCATTAAGGATTGCTATGGAAGTTCTGTGAGCCTCTGGAAGGAGCTGGGAATCCTGTCAGTACTTGAAAGGATAAAATATGGTTATGTTTGATGTACAAGGCCAGAAGAAACATCTTCTAAAGCATTTGCTTTTTAGTAAGAAAACAAGCAAGGGCATTCCTGGCCCTGGGACATTTGTAGTGGGATCTCCTTAATACTTTTATCCTATCCCTTCCTGGCTGCTTCCTCGCAGCTCTGAACTCACTTGTGCAACATAAAAGCTGGAAACAACCATTCCTGTGCCAAAGCAGCATGGACCTCGGCTGGGTGGAGGCTGCTCAGAGGATAAGGACTCTTTCCAGGCCCATGTCTGCCTGCCATGGCTTGCATCACTTTCTGAAGTAGAAGAAGTTGTACTCACAATGATACTTTCATGTCATGACTTTCTCGTTGCTGTCAAAACAGCTGTGTGCACAATAGCTTTACTCAGCTCTGCAGCAGCCAGAAAGGTATCAGCCACTCCAGGCAACCTCATGCAATGACGAGGCTCCAGGCTGCCAGGGCAAGGCTGCAGACAGGAGTCCTGCTTACCCTGGCTTTCAAGCAGTGCAGATTTCCAAGGGTTAAGTGTATCTGGGAAAGATGCATTGCTTTAAAGCTACACATCCAGCCCCAGGTCTCTCAGTGTTTCCTCCTCACAGAGATGTTCTAGTCCCCTACGCATCTTTGTAGCCTCCACTGGACTCTTTCCAGTAGTTCCCTGCCTCTCTTGAACTTGGGAGCCTAGAATTGGGCACCACTCCAGATGTGGCCTCAATAGAGCAGAGTTGGGATAGAACTGTAAGAAGACCCTGCAAGAGTTCAGGCTGTGGGCCATCTTCCCCCAGCACAGTGCAGCACTCCCACTCAAAGGAAGCTAGCCACTGGCAAGTGCCTTCAAGGGATGGCACTTTTGCCTTGCTTCTTCCCCTCCATTGCAGTTACCATGGAGGAAATGCTAAGTGTTCTTTCATGTAGGAGACTCTCCTTTCTGCCCTTTCTGCTGGGTTTCTTGCTTCTATTAACATTGAAAGTGAACTCTGTTTCACAAAATGTTGGCACTGCTTTGCTGCCAGCCCTAGCAAGCACCCAGAACAGACAGACTCCCTCCAGACTGTCCCATTCACTGCCTTGGTTGGAGAGATGTCACTCTGCTCTGAAACAGAGCCCTTCTATGCCTGGAGTCTGCTTTGGGAATGTCCTAGTGATTCACCATGTTTCACAAATGAGCACACCCCACACACTTCTCAGACCTTTTGCCATCAGGAATGCTCCAGGAAAGCATTTGTGCAGAAAGGAAGGGCCAACTTCTTTTAGCTCCAAAGCAGGATGGGCTGAGGACAGATCAAGAAATGTTCTGGGAGATCAAAAAAAAAAAGGTGGGTCACCAGGTTGGAGTGTGGCTGCTATCTGTAGGTGAGCACTGCAAGGCTGAGCAAAGCATTTGGACTTTAGCACTAAAATGAATCAAAGATGTGCATTTCAGCCCCTGTGGCTGATGCACAGGTAGGCCTGCGGGTCTCAGATGTGCAGCATGTGTGCGCAGTTGTCAGCTGGAGTTTGTTTGGAATCAACTCAAAGTAAGACAAAACAGACCAAAATGCAGCCTCTCAGGTACATCTTCAGTTTGGCAGAATGAAGCACAACACCCACCTCTCTGCCTGACACCCGTTTAGAAGTGCTCAGCAACCCTTGCAGGTTAGTCTCCAGAGGAAGACCACATTACCCATTTCTGCTCGGAACTGAGAAGCAGCAGATGAAAGCAGAGACAGACTCACAGATATAAAGGAACTCTTCTCTCCACCCACTGTAATACTTCTTAAATCATCATCTGCTTTCTCTCTCCTACCAGAGGAAGAGACTGTATTCTGGATTAGTTTATGAAGGGACAAGTTCAGCCTGAGACGGCCAATAAGGCACTACTAACAGGCTCTTCATGAGCTTCCTGACCACTCAGCATGATGAGTTATCATGGATAAGGAAAGAGCAGAACTCCCCACAGCAACACAAATGTGGTAGGCCCTCTGGCTACGTCAAAGGATGAAATGGGACTCCTCAGAACTAGCTAGGAAACCAAACTGGAGCTGAACACAGCTGCTTACAATAACTTTCAGCCAAATTCTGTTCATAAAATGCCATCATTAAGATCTGAAAGTTAACAAAAACTGTTCTCATTGGATCTGGAAAAAGAAATTTGGAAATGTTCATTCTCTTTGTGATACTTTTTCTTTCTTTTCTACTGTCTCTGCATCTTTCTGTGGTGGGCTATTGGGTAAGGGGTAACAAGGGAGAGACCAGAGAGGAGGAGAAAGTACATTCATAAAACAGGCATGCAAAACCAAACAACAAAGAACAAACAACAAAACCTGAGATCTTTCTACTACAATTATTTTCCCTAAAATTCAGTGAAACCATTCAGGAAAACAAAATACTACTCATCTTCTCTCCAGAGATTTTTTTAATGGTTTCAGCATTCTTCCCCAGCCTGGTTTTGCTTCCATCTCCAAGCTATTGTGATGAGTGGTGCCAGGGGAACTGCTCCACCAGGGCAGGAGCTAGGGAACAGGCCATCATGCTGTCAAAGACACATCACAGAATAACAGAACATCAGGGGTTGGAAGAGATCTCAGAAGATCATCACGCCGCGAGGCCACACTGCAGCGCTGCAGCACACATCCTGCTGCCAAGGACACACCACACCAGGAGGACACATCACGCCGTGAGGACAGACCACATCACCAGAAAGACATATGGCTCAAATGAAGAAGTCACCAGGGCCAGCTGAATCCAGCAGGCCTTTGCAGAAGTGCACTGGTCATCTGCCACTGCACCCATCTGCATTTCAGAATGAGTTTTCTCTCATATGGGATGTGTGATATGATTTGGACAGCTGCCAATGCAAACATTTGATGGGCTGAGCATCTCCAAAGGCAAACTCAAACCCTGAGCAGCAACTTTGTCCAGGTCACAGAATCACAGAATCTTAGAGGTTACAAGGGACCTCCAGAGATCATAGAGTCCTACTTCCCTGCCAAGGCAGGTTCTCCTAGGGTAGTTCTCACAGGAATGCATCCAGGTAGGTTTTGAAAGTCTCCAGAGGAGACTCCACAACCTCTCTGGGCAGCCTGTTCCAGGACTTCATCATGCTCCCTACAAAGAAGTTTCTCCTCATGTTGAGGTGAAATCTTCTATGGTCCAGTTTGTGGAACCTAGGTCAGCCCACTTCAACACATTCACAACACAGACTGCTGTGTACATCTTGCCTGATAGAGGTGAATGTGCTCATTTAACCCTGGGGATGGACACAAGAAGCTGTAGGACCTTCTCAGTACTTTACCTTGGCCAGGTTCCCTCACTGCGGGCTGGAGGGCACTCAGCAGCAAAGAGGCTGCTGGACTTCTAAAACCAGAAAGAAGTGCTGGCTGATGGAGCACTGATCTGAACAGCTTGTGAACCATTACTATCTAGAAGTGTCAAGAAAGATTAGAACAAACATCAAGCAAAGATGAAATAAACAGCTATTGTATGGGCAGAAATGGATTTTCAGTTTCCCCAGTAAATAAAATAATGTGCTGTCTTCCTCGGTGCCCCTGTGATGATACAGCTTGCAGGATTTTTACTGGCAAGCTGCCATACTTAGTTTCATTTATCTGCCTCAAAGCACCATTTCAAAAAAGTGCAAAAGCATGTTGTTGATAGAGGAGATTGTTTATAGCTGAATTGAGTATTTTCAGAACAAGGCGCATTGTAATGAAGCGGGGGAAGGGCCGAGGAAGCCGGCACAGCTGCAGCTTCTTGAAGCCTTTGTCAAAAATCAATGCCAGAAAGCTGAGCCATATTTATTCTGTCTCAGGAAACACAACACGCAGCCCCCTCGCAGCCCCGCTCTGTGACAAGTGCTAGCAGAGGCCCACGGTACCACCCAGGCTTCCCCGGCACCTTGAGCCGACGGTGCTGGCACCTCTGAATGGTCGAGCCATGGCCGGCACCACGCTTCTTACCGGCGCCTTGGTGGCCAGCAGAGCCTGGGGACCCATCACCCCTGCACACCATCGCGGCTCTGCTGCCACGTGGGAGGACCACGCAGCATAGCAGCTCCTCCAGCAATCTGAAGACCATGGCAGAGTGTGTTGGGAGGAAGGTAGAGAGAAGATATTAAAAATGATAATACAAATAAACTCAAGGTGGCATTAAAAATGATAATGTAGATAAACTCAAGGTGGCATTAAAATGATAGTGTAGATAAACTCAAGGTGTTTCAAGAGGAGAGAGAATCCCGACACTGCTGAGTGGCAATCTGCTGCTGCTGCTGGAGTGAGGTGAGGAGGACAGGGCTGTCCATTTCAGGTAGGAAGAGGTGGCAGAAGCAGGTAGCATCTTGTCCTAGTTTGCCAGTCTCCCTGGCACTCACAGCATCCTCAAAAGGACAGTAAGTCACACAGGCTGGTTTCTTGTGTTGAAAAACAACACGAAAAGCAAATGCCTCTGGAGGTTTCCACTGCTTACAAGGGCTGGTTTCCTCAGCACAAACAATAAAGGCTGATGAGTGAGGACTTCAGCTCCCCCAAGACCATTGCATCTAAACAAATAACAGACTGAAAAAAACCCAACCCTACTAGAAGGAAGGTAAAAGAGAGAGCAAGACCTTACAGGAGGGTAACTAGCTGCCACCCCACAGTCAGAGGGACATGGGAGTGTGTGGAGAGGCTCCTTCTCCCCAGAAGAAAATGTCCCACACTGAAGGCCAGCAGTGTGCTGGAGGAGTGGTGTTGCCCTCCAGTCTGGCAGTGGAGGGGACTGGAACAGGAGTGCTGGGACATACACAGCCTTCATTTCCTCCCTCAGCCCAGCTGCTCTGGTGGGCTGCCCATGCCCCTGTGCCAGCCAGAGTTGTGTGGGGTGGCTCTACCACGTGCTCCTGGCCACCTAGGGCCTAGCAGCACTCGGGACATCTCAGCTGGGTGGGTGCCTCTCATTCCGCCACGTCCCGCTCAGCTGGCCTAGCTGACACCAATTCCCCCCAAGGATGTTCATTTATGGCCCAGCTTTCTCAAGCACCAGAGGCTTCCAAGAGATACTGCGGTCCCTCAGTTCCCTTTGTCAGCAGGGGCTCCTGGAGGCACTCAGCAACCCCGAAGGAATGCTGGATCCTTTGCTGAATCAAGCCTTATTAGCATCTTTCCAGGGCCTTTAGAGATGCCATCTTTTCTACATTAATATTTAACCCACCAAGCCTTTCAAAGCCCATCCTTCCAAACCTCGAGTTCCCAGATGCTTTTTAATGCCCTGCTCAATAGTGCAATAAAAGTCTGATATTTTATTACACCCATGAATTATTTATCCTAATGTGTAATTTGCCAGACTTCTTTTTTTTTTAACTTCAAAATCTGCACTGTATTTTCCCACACACACACACAAAAAGAAAAAAAAGAAAAGAAAAGAAAAAAGAAAAACCCAAATGCTGTGTGAGGACACATTTGTCACCTAATGAGCCGAAGCCTCATACTTAAATAGACACCAGGATTTTTCTGGAGGGGCATCACACTGTCTGCAAGGTTGTTTTATGTCACCCCAAATCATGTTTAAAGGTTTTTTCCCCCCCCTAAAATAGAAAGGATAACCTAGAACTGTGCACGAAAGACTGGAAGCAGAATGAGTGGTTACTGATTCCTCTGAGCTTTGATGTATTGTAAAATTCCAGGATGGTTTATAGGCAACTGGGGTGAAGATTTTTCTTTTTATTTTTCTCTCTCTTTTTTTTTTTTTCAGAAGTGAGCATCTTGGTTATCTGGAATGCAGATGCTGGGCAAATTCAGAAGCTCTGGAATGCCTGCAAGCTGTGCTCTCTGTGCTGTAGACGCCAGAAATAATGGAGCAAAGATCTCATCCAGCATCTACTGAAGTCAAAAAGGGCCCCTTCTACTGAGTAAGCTGAGCTGCAGATGAAGCCTGCAAAAACAATAACTTAGAGACCTGACTGAATCCAGAACTATAATGAGGTGAGTCAAGAAGGCCAATGGCATACCTGGCCTGTATCAGGAATAGTGTGGCCAGAAGGACCAGGGAAGTCCTTCTGCCCTGTGCTCAGCACTGATCAGGTCACACCTTGAGTACTGTGTCCAGTTCTGGGCCCCTCAATTTTAAAATAGATGTTGAGGTGCTTGAACATGTCCAGAGAAGGGCCACCAAGACTAGTGAGGGGGCTGGAGCACAGCCCTGCAAGGAGAGGCCTGAGGGATCTGGGGGTGTTCAGACTGGAGAAGAGGAGGCTTAGGACAGACCTTATTGCTCACTACAGCTACCTGAAAGGAGGTTGTAGCTGGGTGGAGGTTGGTCTCTTCTCCCAGTAGGAGAGGTACAGTCTCAAGCTGTGCCAGAGCAGGTTTAGGCTGGATGTTGGGAAGAAGTCTTCACAGAAAGAGTGATTGTCATTGGAAATGGGGTTCCTGGGGAGGTGGTGGAGTCACTGTCCCTGGAGGTGTTTAAAAGGAGGATGAGGCACTTAGTGCCATGGTTTAGTTAATTAGAAGGTGTTAGGTTGGGCTCCATCTCAAAAGTCCTTTCCAACCTGGTTAGTTCTGTGTGATTCTGTGAAAAGAGCACAGAGACACTGAAATGGTGACCTCAAAGCCATATTTGGAGTAATAAGAATATTCAAACACTGCAAGACTTGTGAAGACACCAGGATGGTGGTGTCTTGTTTCTTTGGCATGGGTTGCCCAGGAAGGTGGAGCTCTGTACCCATAATAGCTGACCTGTCATTGCACCTGACCACCATTTGTCACCCGGGGAGGAGCAAGGGCTTAATTTCCCTAAATCACAGCAGTGCCTTCTGTTGGAATCTCAGTGATAAGTTCTAGAGAAGCAGAAGTGGGAGCTGTTTAAAACCATTTGCTTCTGCAGACCCATTAAGAAAGAAGGCAGGCATCTTCTGCAGAGCCCAGCTCTAATGGCTCAGAGGTGGCCACAGCTTTGTGAAGAAGGCTGTGTCGGCAACTTGACCAGCAGGAGGTCACAAGTTTTTATTTTTCATAGCATCATGCTTCCCATAGGCACAGGCTATGTCATCCTGGAGTAAGCAGCTTGATTACTCATGGAGAACTTAAAACATTTGAAGATTACCTAAACATTCACATCCTGAGCATTTAAAACTTGTCTGTGGCTGTACAAATCTGAGCCAGAGATGTGAGAGTGCCTAGACTGGTGAACTTGGATTGAGGACTGACCTGAAAGAGTGTTAATCTTTTAGGACTGTTTTCTAAGGACTCTTTTTCACTATGGGGAAGATCCCCCTTGCAGTGGACCTTTCAAGGTCTGTTTTATGATGTACAAAAGCTTTGGATATTAAACTATGCTCAAAGAGGAGTAATTTCTAGTGATATAAATGGATTTTACAACACCTTTGCTTCAAAGTGTTGAAGAAAATCTCTGTTTTGCTGAGCAGATACTTCCTACCTTTTACTCTAACTGGTATCTCACCCAGCTAAATGGTAGCTTGAGGCCAGAAGAGAGAATTCAAATCCTCTTTTGCATCACTCTTATGGGAGAGCTTCACCTTAAACCCACAATTTTGCTCAAGGTGAGAGACCTGATAAGTGCCAATTCACCTTAGCACACAGGACCTCCAGTCAGGTTGTTACCATCCTACTGGGAAGATGTACCCCTAGAGTACATGCTTGGAATATGAATGTGCACAGGGCAGTGCTGTCTCAAACCATCCTTTATCTTTAGCAGTCTTTCAAAATGGTGAGACAGAATTGTGGAAGCCTGAGAGAAAAGTCAAATGCACTCTTCTAAAGGCCACTGAGAAGGAATGCAAAGAGTTGCTGATGTATTTTTTCAGTGCAGGCAACCACAGTGTTCACCCTAGAAGTCCTGCCAGCAGAAGACTGCTACTGGTACACAGTCAGATCCTTTTATCATGTTCTCTCCTGCTTCCTGTCCATCACCCCCCTGGGCTAATCCAAAAGCACAAACCTCCCCTCTTGCAGAGCAGGGAGAGCCTTTGTGAGCAAGCACAGGGACAAGATGCAAGAGCTCAGGTACCCAACAGCAGGTGTGTGGTCAATGGCCTCTGTGTGGCACTTACCCTCTGCTTATTTCTCAGGGCTGTGACTTAGTGACAGTGCTACCTTTTCTGATGGAATATCATCCTCATTTGTAAACATCAGTGGCAGACATTAATTGCAGACAATGCCTTTAATCAACAATTGAACATTAATAAGCACAGACCTTGAGAATTAACACAATGAGACACTTGTACTTAACCACGATAGAGTACCTCTCATAAAAAAACAAACCTCTCCTTTTGTTCCTAAAAAGGTCAAAGTCTTCTTTTCTCTTTTTGACAAGGAGAAAAAACACACATAGTGGAGCATACCTAGGCTACTTTATGTGGCTTAAATTATTCCCATCCATGTGTAAAAAAAACCCCAACCAACAAACATTCCTTTTCAAAGATGCTCACCAAGTTTTCATCTGTGATCTACAGCTCCCAGAGTCCCTGTTCCTGAAATTATTAGGTTAGCTGCTGAAAGCAGCAATCAAGTTTCACTGTTAATCTTAAAAGCTAATCCTTTTTATTGACTTCCCAGTCAATAAACTTGTAGCTCTGAAACTACTTTCAGGTTTCCTTGAGTAATAAGAGGGTTTGTGTGTACCTGCACACGTGTTCAAGGCTGCTAATTTCCTTGCTGAGTAAGTTGCACTTGCAGGTTAAAACTATAAAGCAATTTGCTTTATCTTCTGACATGGAGTCCCACTTCTACAGAAACCAGAACAAGGCTGGGGCTGAGAAGACTCTTGCAGTAAGGCCAGGATCCTCATCTGGTCAGAGCTTATGAGGGGTGGTTTCAGTGAGTGAATCTCCCTGACCAATAAAAGGGATAGGAGATGGATTGAGGTTTTGACCTTCATAAGCAACATGGTAGATGTAGTCCTGTCTCTCTTCCTGAATTGAAGCTAATCCACAGAATTAAAGAACAGCTAAGCATCACACAGATTTATCATTTCTCAGCTCTAGCCAAGGAAAAAGGGAAGAAAGGACATGCCAGATGTCTCAGACTACTTCGATGTGGCTGTGAACCAGTCTGGCTGTACTCCTCCATGCACAAGCCCTGTTCACTCACACCAGTAACCAGCAGCATGAGACTCCCCAGAAGCCCCAGCACCACCTCAGCACAAAGAGGACACAGCATGGGAGAAGAAAAGCAGGTCTGTTCTCAGCTTATGTGCTGTGTCAAACACTGAAACATAAATAGCTCTCCGAGCAGCAGGGAAAGCATGAAGACTTCCTTGCCTTTTGTAATTTGTGGTGGGGATTTTCTTGTGCCGAGCAGTACGCAAGCTCTTCCCACTGGTGGGGGGCACCCAGAGAGCAGTCCTTCCCTCAGCACAGTTAATGCCCTTCCCTCTTGGTCCACCACCAGTTTTGTGCAGTCTGCCAGGATTCAAATCTTTACCATTCATAATCAGTGCTTGGGTTTAGTGGAGACCAGCCCCCGGGTTCAAGAGGTGCAGGGGGAATTCTTCCCTTCCCTAAGCATGAAGTTTTCTCTGTCCAAGAGAAGGAGAAAGCATCTAGTTGGATGCTCTTTCCTTTCCAAGAGCATCTTCCAGCTGCAGCAGTAGATCATGACCACCTGAGCATTCCCCACACCCAGCAGGGAGCAGAGGGCAGTGCTCACTGCCCACACAAGCCAGGACACAAGCAAGCCCCAGCCTCATGTTTCTGTTCGGGTTTCAGGTGGGCTGGTTCCTTGCTGCTCTTAGCATGTACAACAAGCTTCATGCTCTTAACCATTTCCCAGAAATTCAAAGTGACAGAACCGGAAGGTATTGCAATCTGGAACTCTTAACTTTGGTAAACTGGTGAGAATACTGGAATGTGCATGTTCCTTATTTAACTGCTCCACCAGTTTTTCTTATACGCTGCTCAGCACAGCCGTTCAGGATACATATTAGACAACTAACATCTGGACTGAATATCTATTAGGACCATATGCTCCACTCAGCTACAGGCATCACGTTGGAGATTGGGAAAATCCAAACCAAATGGAGATATCAGGAACTTTCAAGGGTCAAAAAGAAAAGTCATTTTGGTTTTCCCCCAGCCCTGTGGTATACTTGCCCATGTTCTGCGTCTGGTGCAAAAGCCTTCTTGTAGGATAAAACTGACTTTAAAAGCCCAGCATGACTACTGTGGTTGAAAACAGATCTATCCCTGACTAGGGGTTCTGTCTCTTCTCCAGGCAACCAGTGATAGAACAAGAGAATCATAGAATCAACCAGGTTGGAAGACACCTCCAAGATCATCACACAGCCCTCAAGCTGAATCAGGGCAGGTTTAGGCTGGACTGTTAGGAAGAAGTTCTTCACGGAAGAGTGCATTGGCATTGGAATGGGCTGCTGGGGAGGTGGGAGTCACCATCCATGGAGGTGTTTAAAAGGAGGCTGGGTAAGGCACTCAGTGCCTTAGTTTAGTTAATTAGGAGGAGTTGGGTGATAGGTTGGGACACCATCTCAAAGGTCTTTTCAAGCACTGGTTAATTCTGTGATTTCTCACCTAATGAGGTTTTGAGTGAGGCAATGCTGACTGCCTCTGTCCCCTTAAGGAGAATGAACAGCAAAGGCCCTCAACGTTCCTTTTCCCTGTCAATATATTATGATGCAGTTTGCAGTGTGGGTGTGATGATTTCCAGCCTTCACCCCAAAACGTTTCTCGTGGTTTACTGCCAGAATGGTTGTAAGTACCCTAAAGGGCCATGCCTGGAAGGTTCTGCTTACATAAAGCACTGAAGAAGTGCTCGAATGCCACAAAAGCCCTTCAAGATAGCTGATGGAGCACAGCATGACAGAATTGAGAGTAGTTACCAGCTAAAACCCTTTTGTATATGAGAGACAACAGGAATCCCTTTAAACTGTCTTTGAGACCTGATCAAGGAAAAAAAACCCCTATCATTTCTCACAGTCTAACAAATCTCTCACTGCAGGAGGAGACATCATAGTGCTTTTACAACATTAGAGGTAAAGTCCTGAGTCACCAGAGGCCGATCTTGAGAGAACTGCATTATTTGTACCTACCTGAATTCCTGTTACTTAGAAGCAACATTCTGTATTGGGGCAAGGAGTGCAATTTAATCCTCTGTCTTCTTGGTACTGCTGCCACCTCAGGTGAGTGTGCTATGGAGGAGTGCACATCTCAGTGGCATCTCAGGCCTTAGGTAAAGGGATTCCTCCCAACTTATCTGAGACACTTGGAGAACCATTGCATTTTACCAAAGCAATATCCATTACTTTCCCAGGTCAGAATGGCAATCCTTCAAAACAACAATCTCCAAATAATTTTCCCAGAGCAAACAATTCCATTTTCCACTATTTGTTGAGGAGAGGGGAGCACTGCAACACAGTAAAATAAGTCAAGCCCCCTTGTATTTAAGAACCTGATGAAAAAAAAAAAAACCTCTTTTTTTTTTTCCCCACAAGTGCTCTTCTCTTAATGGTTTAGATGGATGGAGCAACACAACAAAGGTGGAGAAAAAGGTGGTGCACAGGGCACAGGAGGGATATTTCTGGTCCAGAGAACTGGAAGAGTTGGATGACTGGAGTGATAGAAATGGAGTAGGATTCAATAGCATAATACGCCTGACTGTAAGCTGTAAAAAGTGAGAGCTGCTGACAATGAGAGAGGATGAGGAGGACCTGAAGGTATTGGCTGTTCACAGGACAAGCATGAGGCACCAGCAAGACCTAGAGGACCTGAAGGTATTGGCTGTTCACAGGACAAGCATGAGGCACCAGCAAGACCTAGCCTGGAGAAGAGCAGTCTGTCACAGCAGCAATAACAGCCCTCTTCAAGACCAGGAGGCATCATCAGGAGCGTGGCAGACTCTTACTGTCACCCATGTTGAGTAAGGCTGAAGCATGCAGAGAGAATGGCTGTTGGAGTGATCACAGGGAGGCACAATGCCTGGTGATCTTGGCCAGTTTAGACCAGCAAAATTAAGTCAGAAGTGGACCACAACAGTGGCTGCAGATTCATGGTAGTGCAAAAGGAAAAAGGGGACCAAGCTCCACAGAGGGAAACTCTTTTCTGTAATTGTGTTGGCAAAAGATACATAATAAGCCACTAAGTGAATGTTAATCTTTTCTTCAGGGTGTTAAATCACAGAACCACAGAAGTAACCAGATTGGAAAAGACCTTCGAGATCATCGAGTCCAACCTATCACCTAACACCCTCTAATTAACTAAACCAAGGCACTAAGTGATTCATCCAGCCCCTTTAAAACACCTCCAGGGACTGTTACTCCACCACCTCCCCAGGCACCCCATTCCAATGCCAATCACTCTTTCTGCAAAGAACTTCTTCCTAACATCCAGCCTTAATCTCCCCTGGCACAGCTTGAGGCTGTGTCCCCTTGTTCTGTTGCCAGGTGCGTGGGAGAAGAGACCAACCCCCACCTGGCTACAAACTCCCTTCAGGCAGCTGTAGAGAGCAATAAGGTCTGCCCTAAGCCTCCTCTTCTCCAGGCTGAACACCCCCAGCTCCATCAGCCTCTCCTTGCAGGGCTATGCTCCAGCCCCCCTCACCAGCCCTTGGTGCCCTTCCTCTGGACACATTCAAGCACCTCAGCATCTTTTTTAAATTGAGTGGCTCAGAATTGGACTGTGGTCTCTCAGAGGAAAATATATGAGGATTGATAACCCTCACAACTCCCTGACACCTCCGTGAAGGCAACACCAAACCCCTGCCCTCCAGCCCTGTGCTTGGCTGCCTACAGAATCAAGCAGATGTTAACTCAGCTTCTTGGTTTCAACTCCTTGTCGAAGCCGTTTCTTTTTTTTTTTTTTTAATTTAAACTCTGAGGTCTAGAGACTTCATTTCTTCAGCTTAAAGACTAGATTCTGTCAGCTCTGAGTACATATGTGGGCTGATCTGGCCTATGGGCCGTATGTTTGACACCTCTAGTTACTGTGTTATTGTACCCGGAGGAGGTGACGGGGACTTATTTATAGAGGCAGTGTCTGTCAGAGGAAGTTCTAAGTGTGATTTGAGTGGGTTCAAATAGGAAGAAGATGTACTCCTGAAGTGGACACTCCCTTCATTCTAGGCATGGTCAAGGGCGTGCGCCTTTAAAACATCCTAAAATTTTGCATTTTATTGCCTTTTTTTCTTTTTTTTTTTTTTTTTTTTTTTTTTTTTTTTTTTTTTGTGGGAAGACGCCAATATTTTTAGAATTCTCAAGTATATCTTTAAACTTGGAGAAATGACAAGTCCAGGGACTTCTGGGACACTTGAAGCAGATCTAACCTGTCATCTGTGCTGTGAGTAGCTGCAGACGCCACTGCAGAGTTAGTGCAAACGCTGCCTCGCTGCAGAGGCTGCACTCAGCACCCACCCAGCGCAAGGGCAATGCTGTGCCAGGGCTACCCAGGCTTCGGTCCTCTGAGCCCCCAGGCTGCCCCGAGCCAGGCACTCACTCGCCTGTGAGCTGCTCTCCCTTTCCTCCACAGAGACGTTCAAACACAAGCCTGATGTTTTGGAAGCTCACTCCTCCCAAAACGCCTTAATATGAAATAAAACCCCACCCTGGGTTAAGAAGGAAGAAAACATCTCCGGTTGACTTTGTGGCAGGGGCCTGGGGGCTTCACCCTGTCTGGCTGAATTCTGTTCCTTCTCTAGTGTAAATTATATGAGAAAGAAAGTTTCCTGATATTAGCATTTCACACATCACCAGGCACATCGCTGGTGCTTGAGAAACAGCCAACCAAAATAACTCCCTTGCAGGGTTTAAGCACAGAAGATTTCAAGCAGCCAATGAAGTTTTTGGACTCCAAACACTTCAAACAGAAGACCTCCAACAGTAAGCACGCAGCTTAAAAACTTTAATCAAACGCACTAGTTCACAGCAAGAGCTAGCAGATAAAGCAAACACAAGATTCTGAGACCAAGGCATTCTCACATATGGTAACATCATCCCTCTCTGAGGGCAAAGCAGGGATGGCAAACAATAGAAATGCCCTTACCTTAAAAAAATCCTTAGTATGGCAAAACTGCCACTTCCATTTAAGTTCAAACTTACAAAACCCATTCCCTTTGGTTAGGGGTCTCCTACTACTTTAGGCTGCAAAAACATCCCCCCTACCTCCAAAATTCCCCCCAACTCCTCCCACCCTAACCCCCAGTTGCCTGGAGTTACTGCTAAATTAGGTAGAGTGAGGGCAATTGCTCAAATAGGTTATCTCAGTCTGTGGTTTCTAATAGAGTACCCCTGTGACAGCACCCTGAAAGGTGGAGTCCAGGTTGTGTTAAGTCCATTGCCACAGATCCCTGATGTTCCGTCAGCAGCTGAAAACAGAGCTGGGACCTTCAGCAGCCCCTGCGTGGCAACTGTGAGAGAGAACCGACCCTTGGGTAGGCAGATTTCCTTTACATTTCATCAAAAGGGTTGTTTTTCTTCTTTCTCTGGTCTGGATCGGATGTGGCTTATGATCTCGGTGACGAAAGAGCCAATAACTGACCCCACTAGTCAGCCCCTGCACTTTCTATTTTCATTTATTAAATTACACTCCAGCTGTTACCAGCTATTCCTGCGCTCTCCAATGTGTGCACACATCCACACACCCCCCAAACAGCAACACTTCTCAGGAGGTGGTGGTGCCCAGCTAACAGCCAAGCTTATACTAACTACCGTTTTCCAACAAAGAGGAAAGATGTGCAATCAGTACTGCCTCATGCAAAACGAGAGAAACAACAGGCTGGGGGCTTCGGTCTGGGCACCAGCACAGCCCCTTGGTGTGGGTGAGACTGCTCCCTCATGTCTGCCCCTTTGGCTGGGCTCATCAGAAAATTATCTCAGAACCAAGGGCATTCAGCAGAGGAATTGACAGCAAGGAAAAGCTGCTGGCACAGAGAAGAGATCCAGAGCTGCAGCACCAGTACTAGAGGTGAAAGCAGCCTTAGCAATGCTCGCTTCAGCTCCTCTTGAGCCCTGAAGAGGAAGGTTTAAGGTTGTTTGAGCTTAGAAACCTTGCAAGAGGAAACACTGAACTTCTGTTCTCTAGGGAACTGGGAATCCCACAGTGGTTGGGAGGCTAGCCTGAAAAGCCTGCTGCTCCCAGACACACTGTGGCCATCTCCACACCCCATGGTCCGACCACTTATAAATAAAATCATTAACTTCTTGGTTCAACTTGCTGGTGCTATTCACAGGCAGGATCCCATCCTGAGCTGGTGCAAACTGGCACAGCTGCATTAGCTCTGGGGAGGGGTCAGCCTGAGCACCCTAGATGAGGATATGACCCCTGATGGCACAGCAATGGGGCAGAAGGAGCTCCCTGTGCCAGTGCATACAGAGCACCCGCAGAACACAGTCTTCAGGTGAACGAATAGCTCTCCAGTCAGGAGCTTAGGAACAACTACACACAGAGCTCCTGAAACTGAAACAATATCAACTTTGAGCAAAAACTTGTCCTAAATGAAAATTCATCCCCTGCTAAATTTAACCAGGTTGCATGACAGCACATATGTGTTGATTTCAGAGAGGTTTCTGAGGCATGAGGGAGATCATAAATAGGCCCTAACATCTGAGAAAATTAGAGAGAAAACACAGTTTTGCTATCGTTACACTTTTGTTTAGAATTCAGCTATCTGCTCTTCATTAAATGTCCTGGCACACAGCTTAATTATTAGCATGGTTTCCTTCAGAAGGAATAGAAAGTGGAAAAGGTTATTTTTATTTCAGTGTCATGCAGAAACTAATAGGGGGGAAAATAATTTGCAAAGTGAGAGTGTTTTAACTTCTGCAAACTGCAAGCTCAGCTGCTGGCACCCCAAGCATTACAAGCGCCCCATGTGTCAATGGTGCTGCTCGATGTCAGGCAGCCAGCACTGCCATGTTAATCATCTCACAGGCAAATAATCACCCAACTAACATGGACAGTGAAAGCCACTAAGCCTTTCTAATCATGGACCTAAAGTTAGGTGACTCCAAGACGGCTGGGCTGTGGTGCGGCTGCAACACCTTCCTGCAGCACCAGCAACCCAAGAGCAGAACTTGCCCTCAGACTGACGGCTTCATCTTGAGGGCTTATAGCAGAATGAAATAGAGATACAAGAAAACTTCTGAGAGCAGCACTGAAAGAGGCTTTCCACCTATCTCAGAACAAACTGTCAGCTGATGCTAGATTTTGTTGGTCTCTAAACACTGAAAATAAAGCCCTCAGTGCAATATTCTGTGGCTTCAATAAGAGCTCCACCACATACAGATGGGATATGCTGTTTATCAAGACAGTGACTCAAGGCAGTCAGGTCTGTGTGGTGCAGTGCAGTTCTCCTCCTATTCCTTTGCCCTACTCGATGCTTGGACCTTGTGCACACAACCAGGAAGAGTCCTGAAGTGCACAGCTCGGGGGCATGCTAACATCTGCTTCTAGCCCAGGCAGTCTGTGGGCTTCACCCACATCCTGACCATTGCCTGGCAGAACAAACATGCAGTGGGACATGCAGCATGGCTGCTGTTCGCAGAGAATAGCAAACTGTTTCAGTTAAATTTATTTATCTGACTTTTTTTCTGCAATAAATGAGAGGATGCAAGCAAGAGCCACTTCAAGAGCAGTTGCAGCACACTGATTTATAGATGTGATTTCCCCTGCTGAACTGTTAGAAATTAGAAAGCGTTGTGAAATCTTTGCCATCTTCAAGTTTGCCTCTCCTCAAACCTACAAGAAGAAAAAAAAATATAGACGTTTAAGAGGTAATAAATACATCCCTGAGAACTAACTAATTATCCACAATTTGAGACCGTGTGACTGATTCACAAACCATTCCCCTGCTGCTTCTTTTATTTCTTTGGAAACGCTACACCATGCAGTTCCTCGCCTTGTATAGTAGGTTCCAAGAAGCCAGGAGAAGGTGACACATCAGAAGCCATCTCCTCTCGGGAGCAAAGCAGAGTGACAGGGCAGTGCATCAGCACAGTTCCCCTCGTTGTATCACTTGGCATTTACTGCTCTCTGGCAGGTTCTTCCTGTACTCCCTCTAACCGGGATGCAGGTAGCAAGCACTGACCAAGTAAATAGTAGCGAGTGAATGACAATGCCAAACAACATCATCAACCTTGCCACTGCACGAATGTCTCCCCTCAAAGCTGGATTGTATCTACTTCAGTGTTGCCAAACAAGATTTGCAACCAATAAAACCCCCTCTCAGTCACTCAGAGGACTCGCACCAAGGCTTAGGAACACTTCTGACAGTCAGTGTCAAGAGGTGAGAAGCTGAAACTGCCACCAGGACAGACTGCAGGTCCTATTTCAACCCTTTTATTCTGAAGCTCTCAGATTTGAAACCATTGTTGCCAGCAAAGCAGCTGATTTGTTTACAAATCATGAAATAAAGGAAGTAGAAGACACAATTTCTCCTTTAGATTTTTGGCAGCTTGAATTATTTTCTGCATTTCAGACACAAATAACCTGTGTTTTATGCTTTCTCCTGGATGGAAGTCATCAGCAGTGGCACCCTGAAGCTCCATGCTCAGATGAACCCTCTGAATGCTCAGCACAAGATTTTCTCCTGTTTTGAGAGCACCACTCAGAAAGCTTTGGTTTTACATGACAATGTTATAAGACTGGAAGGGTGAGACTGAACACAAGTGCTCTCCTGTCCTACGGATTTTGATGTCTCTTACTTTGTCCCCACTCTCAGGCTTGTGGAAAAACATTTAGGGCCTTCAAATGCTGGAGACCATGACCAAAGCCCAAGGCCTAATGGGTGTTTGAGGGGGCCAGGGAGGCAGTAAGATGAAGGGACAAGTTTAGAAAGAACATGGCTTGAGAAGTGAGGTGAAAGAAAGGAGTCTCAGGGGATGGTGTGGAGGTCAAAGATGCAACAGGAATAGTATTAGTGGAGACTGCTGGTGCATGATGTCCTACATGCCCTGTCCCCTAGGACTTGCCAGAGGAACATGATGATTGTGTTGCTGGGCTCCCCACACTGCACCAAAAAATTGTTCTAATTTTCTTGCTGTGATACATTTGAAATTTCTGGGCTTTAATGTATGGTTTATGGATAACTTTCTCAGGGTAGCAGTGCAATTTTTTTTCTTTCTGTTACCTTTGTGTATAATTTTGTTTATTTGTTTGTTTCCCTCCTCACTTCCAACTATCCTCTGCTGTAGGAGTGCAAATGCCTGTGCTCACTAGTGTAACTGCTAAGCCCCACAGAAAGTTTCACAGAGGGGTAGTTTGGAGGACGTAGCTAGAACAACAACCTGAATCCATGCAGGAGTGTGTTTGGGTTCTGCACAAATAGAGCATAAAGTCAAACTGAGCTAGCATGAAAATGTTACTATTTGGGAATATGAAATTTCCCCATCTGTTTCCATCAGGCATGGCTGAGTGGATGCTTCAGCATCCCCAGAGGAATGTCTCTGTGAGGGGACAATGTTTTCTACTCAAATCTTCCAAACAGTCACATTTTAAAATTTAATTGAATTTCATTTCTTAGAGAAAGGTCCAAGTTGAACAAGGACCCACTACAAAGAGCAGGAACAGTTTTAATGGGGAGAAAGACAAGTCAGAATCCCGCAGCTACAACAGACTGCAGAGGAATCCTGCTGACTTCTGCTTTCAGACTTTCCTAGAAATGTCCAGCAGCTAATGAGAAGATCTGGCCAGAATCTTCTAGGATACACAGGGTTCCAACCTTCCAATAAAGGGCAACGGATATTTACTCACTGAACTTTATCCCTTAAACCAAGATAATGCTGTTGGCAAAGAAACACATTCAACTTTAAACAGAGCAGTCCTCAACTCCTTAGGATTCTGCATGAAGAAAGGGGGAAGGAAAAAAAAAATTACTCCTCCTCCCTTGGGTCAAAATCTCAGCTTGTCCCAAGAAAATATATATGACTTCCACACAGTGTAAGTACAACTTAGCTGAGAAACCTGGAATGAAGGAAAGCAGATCCATACATTGGCAAACTCGTGTAGTCCCTCAGCTTTGAGTGATGCCAACAAATGCATTACTGCAAGTGTACTTTGCACCCAGAGAGTCTCATTTTGGGTTTACAAACTTAATATAAGGAAATCGGACTGGGAAGGAGAAAAATTCCCCCTCCAATTCACTGTTCCAGTGGAAAAGGACTCTTCCCAAGTGAAAAGCAAATTGCTGAGAAAATGCTATTGAAATGATTTAAATTGCTGAAGGTTTTTCCCTTTAATTTCATTGCCATCCTTCTCCCCCCAAAATTCCCAGGATACTCAATGTCAGAAGATTTTGCTCACTCTTAAATTCCTCCTCCCCAATCATAAATATTTATCACGTGAATGGGGTCCTCACCAGTCTCTCACATTTGTGAAAGCAAACCATTTGCTGCAGGATTTGACCTTGAAAATCTTCCCCACTCTCATTGACAGGAGCCAACACTTTGTTTTTTTCTTTTTTTTCTTTTTTTCTTTAATAGCCTTGGTAACTTCTGCCAGCCAGACCAGCCAGACCAGCCAGACCAGCCAGACCACACGCAGATTACTAATAACAGTTCAGAGTGTGCGACTCAGCTCTGGGGACACCATCGCCACTACGTTATGGGCAAAGGGGAAGTGGTAGGGCAAGGGCAGGGATTGCTCCTTGGTGAACACAAATAATGAAAGGACATTTAGACGTGGGTCAGTCAACATAAAAAGCCAACTTCTGCAGCTAGAAAATGGAATCAGTAGTCTGAAGTAATGGAGGAATCAGAAAACACTCTCAACTGTCACTTATCTCATTCCTAAGGAGGACATGGACACCAGAAAACTCCCCCCTCTGGTGTTGCTGAAAAGCAAAGGGGTAAATGTTGTGGACTAATACCATCACTTCCACAAACTTTGCACTGACTGAAGTGTCCCTAGCCCCACAGTGCAGACCTCTGCCATAATGACACACTGCACAACGTACACAGAAATATCCATGTCTCTGTCTACGTGGAGGCTCTAGCAGCAAAGAAGCAACACAGCCCAAAGCAGAGAAGAGCATCGCCTCAGAAGCAAGAGGCGATGTTGCTTTGGCCAGCTCTGCTGTGAGAAGCGGGAGGAGGCATTTTGTTTCCTTGCATCTGTGCTTTCCTCCTCCGTATCTTCTGTCAGAACTGTCAGAGTGCCCGGTCACGGGGCTCACAGCAAGGAGCTGACTCACCTCCAGCCCTCCAAGCAGGCATGGGATGTGCAGAACTTGCACATGGCACCTTCGCTGTGCCCTCAGCACTGCTACCCGGCAGCTGCCCTCCTGACTATTGCTGAGCTTCCCAAAACACCCAAACAAACTCCACATGAAAATCAGTGACTTTAGTAGCAGCCAAAGAAGCTGAGAATCTCAGCCAGCTGACCAAGGTGGGCTTGCTCTGGCTCTTACAGAGGAGAAGAGACAATTCCTGACAGCTTGGATGAGATGATCCAGAGGTGAAGCTGTCCCATGTGACATTAACGCCAGCCGGTGCACAGCCTCTATATAAAGATACCAACAGAGGGGAGTGCACAGTCAGAGGAACCTTCCTGACGAGCTACCTTGCCAAGACCAGAGACTGGGATGTGCACTGATGCTCATGGCACAGGAAGAATCCTTGGGTCTGTAAGATTGCTGAGGCCCAGTGGATTCACCAAACAATAAAAGGGAAAGTTAGCAAGTCCTGTGGGACAGAGGACCCTCTGGTCTTACGGCCAAAGAAGCAGAGCTAAGTCAGGAAAGCCACCGCCTGTCTCTTCTTTTCCAAAGTCTCCCCTCCTGCCCTTTTTGTCTTCCTCTGGAGGGGGAAAAAGGAAAAAAAAAATTTTAGTCAGAAATGTCTTTGGTTTCCCAAGGCTGTATGGTGAAACACAAAGACATTTTGGCCAGGTTTCCTCTTTTGCCTCACTTCTCTGAGACACAATAGAGTCCCATTCTGGTGGAGGGAAGCGATTACTCTGGCAAAGGAACATTTCCATTGAAAAATGGCTTTTGGAAAACTCCCTCATTTTCCATTGGCCTTAAAAAAGACCATTGACAGACTCTTCAGCATCCTGGTTTCATGTCAAGAGCTCTGTCTGAATCTCTATCACTGAAGGAGGGGACAACTTCCTAAAAATGACTTGGGCTCCTTAGCCCAGCTTCCATTTGCCTTCCCCAGCCTTCCATCCAATCAACTAACCCAAATGCAAGCCACTAAATCAGATCAGTGGCTGCCTGAGCACAAAAGTCCTATCCCAGGGAAAAAAGGGAGGTGGGAAAAGGAGCCATAAACATTCTTCAGGATGCAAAAACTGGGCTTGCATCACAAAGCAAAAGAAATATTTTTCCATCACCACAATGAAATATTTATTAATAGCAGACACTAAATAATCTAGTACAGACTTGTTCACCAGAGTGCAGATTTTAGCAGGAGCCTCTGAGAACCAAAGCCCATTTAATTGTAATGAATAATAGCAAAGATTTCCTAGATTTGGGCTCATATTCTGCTAAAAAAACGTTAGCAAGTAAACATGGATATTCCCAAACTGTGAATATTTAGTTAAGTTCCATTCTGATGCCTCTTGTTCTGAATATTACTCTATGAATTATTAAACTGCAACCAATTTTCATAAGGATGGATTATATTTTTTGTTTGCAAAATATGCTACATTTCTTCCACCTGAAGCTAAAGTCACTACACATGGAGACAACTAGAGGCAACATATTCCTGAAAAAGAATGCAAGATCCAAGCCAAAGCATATATGGGATGGAAACCAGAAATGCTGCTTTTAAGAGCTTTCAGACAAATGAAGGTTTTCACCAAATGGCTTTCTGGTATTAAACGTTCTTGAGCAGAAATTGGTTTAGTCGAGCACCTGCTCCTGACCAAGCATTTTCATTTCATTTACAACTCATGTTTCTAACCTGAAAGAGGTCAAAAAAATTCCCATTTCCCAAATACAGAGTGTTGAGGACAGAGAAGTGAAGTATGGAGGTGAGAAACCAAGCGCTCTCCACACACAGGTCACTGCACTGGGATGGGACACCCCATCATGAGCTGTGGCATGGTACCAAAGTGCCCAGCTCACACTGGGTGGTGGAAAGAAGCCAAGAACACATAGCCAGGTGGAAAACCTACACTTTAACACCAACTTTCCCTCACCCTGCCTGATTAAAACTCCCCCACTCTATTTTTCTTTCCAAAATTGACAATGTTTGGCAAAGACCAAGTGACAGTGGCAAACTTGTTTAAGCACTCTGCTGCTGATTTGCCTCCGAAGCTTAGGCTGGGCTTGCATACACCTTACAATTGTCCTGCCTGATTTAACATGCCATACACAAAGCTGCAGATCAGCCTGACAGCATGGAGAAGCGTCTGATTAAACAGCAAACTTCACTTTCTGTCCTTTTTAAGTGTTACATTTCCATTCTCACACATGTGCATGCTCATTTGGGAAGCATCTGACTAGTTCTGGCATCAGATTTGGACACCTTAATGTGTGCATCTTCCCCGCAGTCTCATAGCACTGAATAACACATGAAGCTGCATTTGTCTAGAGGTCTGCTCGGTTCAGCCTGGGCGGGTGGAGAGGCAGATATTTATTTACCCGCTGCCACAAGGGGCGAGATCCTGAGGGGCTGGTGCAGGGTGTGCAGTACCCAACTGCAAGCTGACCAGGGTTTTGGTGCAAGTCATAGAACCTTAGCATCATTTCTGTTGGAAAAGACCTTTAAGATCATCAAGTTCAACCGTTACGTAATCCTACCAAGGCTGCTGCCACGTCCCTCAGCACCATGTATCTGCCTCTTTTAAACACCTCCTTGGATGGGGATTCAACCACCTCCCTAGGGAGCCTGGTCCAATCTTTAAGAACTCTTTTAGTGAAGAAGTCTCTTCTAATATCCAATCTAAACTTCTCCTGATGCAACTTGAGGATGTTTCCTCTCATCCTATCGCTTGGTACCAGGAAGAAGAGACCAATCACCACCTCACTCCAAACTCCTTTCAGAGAGCTGGAGGGAGCCAGGTGGTCTCCCTTCAGCTTCCTTGTCTCCAGACTCAATCAACCCCAGTTCCCTCAGTTGCTGCCCACAGGACTTGCTCTCCAGACCCCTCATCAGCTTCATCACCCTTCTTTGGACTCCTGCCAGCTCCCCAGTGTCATTCTTGTGGTGAGGGCCCCAAAGCCAAACCCGCTACTCAAAGTGCTGAGTACAGGGGCACAGACATTTGAAGGCCTCAGAGAGCAAGGTGTTGCTCAGCTGAAGCTGATGCTGGTCTCTCTCTTTGAGTTTACAGAGGTCAGTGTTCGCGGGGGACACCCAGAATGGCTGTCCTTTGCTAGCCCTTCTCACCTGCAGTCTGCAGAGCAGTTGTACTTAGAACAATAGACCACATTATTTGCTGTCCAGCAGCCTATGAAATGTTGGGCAGCAAATACTGACTTTTAACACAACAGCTAGCAATATACACAAAAGCATTTGGAAAACTATATCCTGTCATAGAAAGAAAATCACAGAACCTTAGAAGTTGCAAGGGGCCTCCACAGATCATCGAGTCTAACCTTCCTGCTGAGGCAGGAGCCCTTAGGGCAGTTCACACAGGAATGCATCCAGGTGGGATTTGAAAGTCTGCAGGGAAGGAGACTCCATAACCTCTCTGGGCAGCCTGTTTCAGTGCTCCATCACCCTCACTGTAAAGAAGTTTCTTCTCATGTGGAGGTGAAACCTTTTATGCTCCAGTTTGTAGCTGTTGCTCCTTGTCTTATTGCTGATGACCAAAGAAGAGACTGGCCTTAGCTCCTTGCCACCCACCCTTCAGATATTTGTATACATTGATGAGATCTCCTCTCAGTCTTCTCTACACTAAACAGCCCCAGGGGTCTCAGTCTCTCTTCCTAGGGGAGATGCTCAAGTTCCCAAATCATCCTCATGGCTCTCTGCTGGACTCTTTCCAGCAGGTCCCTATCTCTCTTGAACTGGGGAGCCCAAAATCTGACACAGTATTCCAGGTGTGGTCTCACTAGGGCAGAGTAGAGGAGGAGAAGAACCTCCCTGGACCTGCTGCACACACTTTTCTTGATGCACTCCAGGATGCCATTGGCTCTCTTGGACACAAAGGCACATTGCTGGCCCATGGAGAACTTGCTGTCCACCAGGACTCCAAGGTCTTTCTCCACAAAAATCAAACCCTTCCTGCAGAAGACAACCAGCCTTTAATGTTAAGAGAACTTAGGCTTAGGCCTGCATGAGCCTTGCCTCTTCCTTACAGCAACCCATTTTGCAGGAGGTACTGGGAATGAAGTGATAGCTAGGTCATTCCTACAGCACAGATTTTGAATGGAATATCCCATCATTTTCTTCTATGTGCAAAGTGCATTTATAGGACAGGTTCAGATGTTTTCAGCTCGCAAAAGGGTTTTAATTTGTTGGTTGTTTTTTTTTCCCCTCAGCACATGAACTGCCAACTAAACTGAGAAGCAGAAATCCTAAATAAAAGTTTAAAACCATCCACCAACTGTTTAGAAAGTGAAAAAAGAAACCTCTAGGAGGAAATCAGCCCCTTTTAAGACAGTGTTCCAGTAAGATGCCAGGGACAGGTCACTTGGTTGTCTCACTGGAATAACCACATTTTAGGTTCTCAGAGTAAAATATATGAGGTTGGGCAGCCAAGAGGGTTAGCACAGGGCTCAAATTTTAACACAAACAAAGGGTAATCTGGTCTGGTGCAGTCTGGTCACTGCAGCAGTGTATCTGAAGGTTAGGTTTTATGTTTATTAGCATCATCCAGATGGCGTTTTATGTCCTTAATAACTTTGTCCCTGACTAAGCCATGAACCTACTGTTTGACAAACACCGAAGGAAATACCCATCAGCAGAAAAGCCATTTTGTTACGAGGGGTAGAGATGGTATTGTTTAAAACACCTACAATTTACTTCTGTGTACCTGTCACCTTTTGCTGTGTACACTTCATGTCGTAAAGCACTTTAAGTTCGAGGATGCCTGGGGCCCTGAAGCTCCTCCCAGCACACTGTTGAGCAGCATGGGCTCCTCCTCAGGTGCTCACACTCTGTCCCCTCTGTGCATTCAGCCCCACCAAGGAAGGAAGAAGAAAGCACTGGCAGGGTGGTGAGGCTGGTTCCAGGGTCCTCCCTACACACCTGATGCCACACTGGGAAATTCACAGCAAGAATCATGAGCTCAGAGGCTATCTGCACATTGAGGCAAATCCATCGTTTCCAGAAAGCTGCTACAACAATTCAATTACCCTTGCTGACAGAGTACCTTGCAGTCCTCTACTTCATTAGCAAAGATATCTTCTCTCCCACATGTTGTCCCAAACACTGTACTCCTCAAAATCTCCAGGACTGGGATGAGATTTAACAAGGCCAAGTGCAGGGTTCTGCACTTTGGCCACAACAACCCCAAGCAGTGCTACAGGCTGGGGACAGAGAGCAGCCAGGCAGAAAGAGACCAGGGGTTACTGGTAGATAGTAGCTGAATATGAGCCAGCAGTGTGCCTACATGGCCAGGTGAGCCAATGGCATCCTGGCCTGCATCAGGAACAGTGTGGCCAGTAGGACAAGGGAGGTTATTCTTTCCCTGCACTCAGCCCTGATCAGGCCACACCTTGAGAACTGTGTCCAGTTCTGGGCTCCTCAATTCAAGAGAGATGTTGAGGTACTGAAACATGTCCAGAAAAGGGAGATGGAGCTGGTGAAGGGCCTGGAGCACAGCCCCTATCAGGAGAGGCTAGAGGAGCTGGGGTTGTTTAGCCTGGAGAAGAGGAGGCTCAGGGGTGACCTCATTGCTGCCTACAACTACCTGAAGGGAGGTTGTAGCCAGGTGGGGGTTAAGCTCTTCTCCCAGAAAACCAGCAAGAGAACAAGGGGACACAGTCTCAAGTTGTGCCAAGGGAGGCCTAGGCTGGATATTAGGAGGAAGTTCTTCACAGAGAGAGTGATTTGCCATTGGAATGGGCTGCCCAGGGAGGTGGTGGAGTCACCATCCCTGGAGGTGTTCAAGAAAAGCCTGGCTGAGGCACTTAGTGCCATGGTCTAGTTTATTGGATAGGGCTGGGTGCTAGGTTGGACTGGATGATCTTGGAGGTCTCTTCCAACCTGGCTGATTCTATGATTCTATGATTTACTCTGTTTGGACGACAGACAGGAAAGCTCCACTCCTAATTAGTGGGACTTGTGACTCTGTGTGAACAATTACTTAGTCTTCCAATTGTTAAGAGGACTGTTGACACATTTTTTTAGCCAGACTGTCCTTGCCCATAGGACATCTCAGCAGCCCAGGAGCTTCTTGCAGCACCGCAGTTGTTCCACCCTCAGTCTAAGCTGGAAAACATTTCATTTCTTCCCAGCTGCAAAACCTGTGGTCAGGACATTCCTCCAATGAGCAGAAGCTACTACAACTTGGCAGAAAGCAAAGATGCAAGTGCAGCCTCGTCCGGGCAGCCCCCTGGCACAGCACCCATCATGACATGATGAGTGTTCACACACTCATGTTGGCTCTACCATTGTGTGGTTTCTTACCCAGGCAGCCTTGGGCCCAAGTGTCTACGTGACATTTAAAACCTGAGCCGAGGCCAGCTGCTGTACATTGACCAAATGTATGGGCTGAAAGATAATGGCTTAAAAAAATCCCAGACAGAGAATCACAGACTCACTGGGGTTGGAAAAGACATTTAAGACAGTTGAGTTCAACCATCCTCTCACTCTGCCATGTCTGGTGCTAAACCATGCCCCGCAGCAACCCATCTCTCTCCACCCACCCTGGGGAACTTTTTTCCAGAACCCTTTCAGTGAAGAAGTTTCTTCTAATATCCAACTGCTGCAACTCGAGTCAATTTGCTCTTATCCCCTCAGTTGCTACTAGGGAGAAGAGACCACCACCCACCTCACCCCAACCTCCTTTCAGGCAGTTGTAGAGAGTGAGGTCTCCCTCTGAGCAACACACATCCTTATCCTACTGCTTTATTGAACTCATTTAAGTTAAATTGGTTCAGCCTCATGATTCACACAAGAGCAGAATGAATGTTAGCAGCACTTTCGGTGTTTCATGACACAATTTACTTCAAATTAAAGCAACTGGAAAAAAAACTTTGCACTGGGAGAAGGATGTACCTACGGCTGTTGAAGCCAACACTGGCAGTAGTGACATCAGCATGGGTTGGGTTTTTTTTTAAGTATACGTTCGTCTTTTGCAGGGATATTTTGAGACCCTAAAAATGTCACTCCAGAACTGTCCCAGTTTTTTTTTTAATTTTGAAAATGTCACCTGTGTCATCGGTGGAACTGGGCTTGTTATTTCCAGAACTAACCATTTGGGGAATGGTTTACATGAAGCTGAAACCTTAGCACCAGCTCTGCCGTGAAAGAGGGAAGGCAAAAGCGCTGGCGCCCGCACCGGCACTGGAGTCATCCAGGAATTGGCTGGCTTACCTAAGGCCAGCCTCTCACTTGCCAGAAAGCACAAACTCACTTTTCTTTTCAAATTTGCTATTTGCTTTAGGCATTCATTTTGAACGTGACCAGCTGTTCTCAGAACAGGGATATGGAGCCATATTCTATATTTTTAGAGCAGGCATCTTTCCTGTTAAACAGAAAGATGAGAAACTCCAAATTAGAATATGGTTAGAAGGAACAGAAGTAAAAATCACAAGTGCAAAGCTGCTGCTGTTCATCCAAAAGGCTTGCAGCGAAGATGCAGAGCAACTTTCCTGGTAACTCACAGTGGTTCAGCTGAAGTGGGAGGAGAACAGAAAGGTGGGGCAACCACACAGCAAAGAGCTCACCAGGTTCAGTGTCGTGGTCAGTCAAACTTACCAAAGCCTTCCCAGCCCCGGCCCTCATACAGGTTTCTGCTTGTCCCTTAGGCCTGCACCAACACTGACACAACTGTCTCAGGGACTAAATCAAGGACCTGATAAAGCTACAAACTAATTGGCCCCAAAATTCCAATATTGGATAGAGTGAATGACTCAATTGCTCCACATTGTCCCTACTGGTGCTGTCACAATGACTGGAGTGGGACTGGGAAGACAGGACAAGCATTTTTCAGAGCAAAGTGACCAAAAAGGTGTAGCCTTAGTAAAAGGTCCACATATTTCCAACAGCACTGCAAATAACAGCATCTGAGTTTGCAGAGCTTTGGGCTGTGAGCTGCTAGTCAAGTGCAGCAGGTACCTGGGCTGCACAGTACAGCTTCTCTCAGCATGCTCATCCTCTGCTGCCTGGTAACACGCATGTTCGCACCACGCCCCTTCCATCTGTCAAAACTGACAGAGCCTTTCTGCTCTAACCAACCACAGATACTCCTAACACTTGTAGAAAATCATTTCTCCTTGAGGCCTTTACTGCTTCAACCATTTTGGTTGAGGACAGCCAGCAGCTTCTGCTGCCTTTGAAAGTGGTACAAAACACACAAAACATTACCAAGCAAATTCATATCCTTATAGCCTTAGCAAATCATCCAACTCAAGAAGCAAAACAACATTAAAAAAAAAAAACCCACACAAACATCAACACCAAGCTTAAGAGAAATATATTTAGAAGGCCATCATGGGGCCACATTGGGCATTGCCCTCAAGAGGTCCCCAGCTCCTTTGGAGGTCAGCAATTTTATGGGAAGCTGAAGAGTAAAGGAAAAAGCCATGGTGAATTTCAGCAGTCAGTAGCAATGGCACTTCTGTGTAGCTTAATTCTGTTGATGAAAACATGATGAAACCAGCAGTGTTCCTATGTGGCCAGGAGAGCCAATGGCATCCTGGCCTGGATCAGGAACAGTGTGGCCAGCAGGACAAGGGAGGTTATTCTTCCCCTGTACTCAGCGTTGGTCAGGCCACACTTTGAGTACTGTGTCCAGTTCTGGGCTCCTCAATTCAAGAGAGATGTTGAGGTGCTGGAATGTGTCCAGAGGATGTTTGCAATGAGGCTGGTGAGAGGCCTGGAACACAAACCCTGTGAGGAGAGGCTGAGGGAGCTGGGGTTGTTCAGCCTGGAGAAGAGGAGGCTCAGGGGTGACCTCATTGCTGTCTACAATTACCTGAAGAGAGGCTGTAGCCAGGAGGGAGTCAGTCTCTTCTCCCAGACAACCAGCAATAGAACAAGGGGACACAGTCTCAAGTTGTGCCGGGGGAGGTCTAGGCTGGATGTTAGGAGGAAGTTGTTGGCAGAGAGAGTGATTTGCTGTTGGAATGGGCTGCCCAGGGAGGTGGTGGAGTCACAGTCCCTGGAGGTGTTGAAGAAAAGCCAGGATGAGGCACTTAGTGCCATGGTCTAGTTGAGTGGACAGGGCTAGGTGCTAGGTTGGCCTGGATGATCTTGGAGGTCTCTTCCAACCTGGCTGATTTTATGTTGACGTAAACCTGAAAAAATTCATATCATAAGCCCTAAATATTGCTGTATTTTCCAATTCTCAAAAAGTTATTTAGAAATGTTCCTGTGTCCCTAATTATCAGGATACACAAATCCAGATTAAATGCTCCCTTAATTAAGAGTTTAGCTTCAGTAGCAGTAGAAACCTTCCCTGTTTTGATCAAGAATGAGTTGTACTGAACAGGACAATTCAGAGCAGATTCTTCAGCAGAGCCAGCTCTGCTCCTAGACTTGGCCACCACACTGCCAACACCCAACCAACCCATTTCACCTCCCACTTGAATCAAAGGGGCCATTCACACTCTAAGAAGAGTACATAAAATCCTTTTCATCACAGGAACTGAGAGAAGAGGGGTTCCTTCAAAATTCCTTTATGAGGAACTTGCTGAAGACATTCAAGATTAGACTTACTGTGGCCCTGGGCAGCCCGAGGGTGGTTGGACAAGAGGCACTTTGACTGATGCAATCTGTGAATCTGTATTTCAACAAGGGTGCACCATATGTTCTTTCAAACTCATCCCAGGTCTTGACTGTAGGAGAACAATTGAGATGATGGCAAAAGGTCTTTCATGCAGTGAACACCTGTTTCCCTCTGTGTCATTCAGAGGAGATGGCCACTGGCAGCAGTCGGTGATTCTTACACTTCACTATACACAATGGAAACCAGGGGCTCAGTGAGCATCTGGTTACTTTGCACCTGTAATTGTAAAGATGAAAAGGTAGGGAACAGCCCTGACTTGTCCGTAGGAAATCCTTATCAGCCACTTTCTGCTGCATTCCCTCAGTGCCCATTTGTAGGAAAGCCATTTCTCCCCAGGAAGCACTTTTTCAGCTTGCTTTTCCCCCTGCTTCCCAGCAATTTCTGTTTTCAGAGCAACGAAGGCGGCTGCGGTTTACTTCTACACCAGTTTGCTGCATTTCCTTTTTTTTTTTTTTTTTGAATAATTGATCATATCTCTGTAATTTTATCCTTTAAAACACAGGATGCATACGGTCGCTGTGCAGCATGGCCAGTGAATTATGGCTTATTTGGGATCTTAAACACAAAGATTAGAAAAGCATTGGTTAAAGTGCTGCCAAGCGAACTAAAGTTAGTGCTCCTGGTATCTGCCTAAATATATGGTTTTTAAGTAATAAGAAGGAGTTGTTATTGAAACTGCAATTATCTCTCACAATGAATACTGTTTTACTGGAAGGCTTCTATACAATGAAGTTATATCAGTACTTAGGGAGGGTGTACTTATCATTAATGCAAGCACAGGGAAAATGCACCCATGTTTCTTAAACAGTGTTTCCCTTCTGTGTGCACAAAATAATTTGGCGTGCCACAAGTGCTGAGGATGGATGAAGGCAGGTCCCTTCCAACCCCTACCATTCTATAACTTCAAAGGCAAGGCTGAGGATTAGGCAGCGATGTCTATTCAGAGGTTATCAGCTCATGCAAGCTGTGAGCAGGAACATTACCAGACATCAGGCTGCCCAAGGAATTGGGGGAGTCATCATCCCTGGAGGTGTTAAAAAAATCAAGTAGATGTGGTACTTCAGGATGTAGTCTACTGGTCACGGAGGTGTTGGGTAGAAGGTTAGACTTGATAATCTTAAAAGCCTTTTCTAACCTTAATGATTCTATGATCTATTATTTTATGTAATCAATGCATTAAAGAGGAGTCAGGCTTCAGGTGCTGTCCATAAGGAAAGGGCTGGGGGGCTAAATGAAAATAGAATCATCATAGAATGCTTTAGGTTGAAAAAGAGACCTTCAAAGATCATCTAGTCTACTGATGATGATGATCTTGTTTAGACTGGTGTTGGAGGACGGAGACTGGTGCGGCGAGAGATCGGGGCACTGAGAGTCGACTCTGTGGCTTCTGCGCAGCAGTGCGATTTATTAGGGCGATGCAGCGACCTTTATAGCCCCCAAAGAGGGTGTAGGCAACTAACTTAGCTCAAGATTGGTACAAGTGGAAGGTACAGATTGGCTCCAGGTTAAGTGTAAGGCAGAGATAGGTTAACTTACAGTAAACACCTTAAGGATCCCACCCAGGGGGGATGGCTAGAGTCAGCCCCCTGGGCCGTGCCCGCCCCAGGGGCCGGCAGATTCCACCCCCTGACAGCTGTGTGTGGGTTGCTCATAGTCGCCGGCTCAGGCCCCTGGGAGCCTCAAGGCTCCAAGGACACTTCTCATCACAGGGTCTGATGTTTGCCTTTCATGCTCCGCTGTGGGAGAAAGCTTCCCACAGACTGGTATTTCAGTCTAAACGAGACTGGGGATCTGAGGCTGCTGTTTGACAGCTGACTGAACATGAGCCAGCAGAGTGGTCAAGTGGCCAAGAAGGCAAACAGCATCCTTGGCCTGGACCAGCAACTGTGTGGCCAGTACTTAGCATTGGTGAAGGTGCATTGGGTGTGGTAGGACGTTGAGGTGCTGTAGCAGGTCCCAGAGAAGGACAAAGATGCTGGTGAGGGATTTTGAATACAAGTCCTGTGAAAAGCAGCTGGGGTTCTTTGGCCTGGAAATGAGGCAGCTGAGGGAAGATTTCATCGCTCTCTACAATCACCTGAAAGGAGGTTGGAGTGAGGTGGGGACCTGCCTCTTGTCCTAGGTGACAAGTGATAGAACAAGAGAAAAGAGCCTTAAATTGCACCAGGGGAGGTTATTAGGAAGAAATTCTTCACTGAAAGGGTCATTGGGCACTGGAACAGGGTGGAATCACCACTCCTGAACATGTTTAAAGGATGTTTGGATGAGGTGCTTAGGGACATCATCTAACAGTTGTGTACAGGAAGATGTTAGGTTATGGTTGGACTCTACTCTTAAGGTCTTTTCCAACCAGACAATTCTGTGATTCCTAGGTATATTCAAATCCACATAAATAGGGCCTAGAAGAACACTACAGCAACCTGCTGACCTCATAAAAACTCTACCAGGATGAAAGTTCTGCAAAATTATCAAGCAGCATTAAATTTCAGACACATGTACTCTGATGGGAAAAAAATAAGCTTTGTCATAAGAGCAAAGAACCAAAGCTTAGAAGCATTTAACAATCAAAAGTTTGGGTTCTCCTTGCTATAATTAGAGGTGACTGAAAAAAACCCCAGCAAACCAAATCAGCAGATTTTAATTTTAAATAGGCATACAGACATTTAAATAACACACATCTAAATCATATATGTAAAATATAGACTGCTTTCCTAGGTAGGCCACTGGGGCAAAGTATAAAAACAAAATTGTCCTGCAGCATCGGGAATGAAATAAGGAAAAGTTCAAAATGGTTCATTTCTACATGGGGAAAGATTGAAGAGAATTTGAGACTGAGAGAGGTTAAGGTGGAAGCTTTTCTCTCTTGCATACAGAAGACATTCCAGCTATGATTTCTGTCACCAAAAGTTGAACTCTGCTCTAGTAAAACATCCTTCAAGTAGCACTGAGGTATTTCACACAAGGCAGGTCTCTTATCCCAACAAGATCAAGGAGGATTAAACACACAAATGACTAAAGGTGCAGGAACCGGCATGGTATTTATTATAGTATCTTTTGTGTCTTTAGGGTTCATGAGGCCCTAAACCTGGTCTAGTACAGCAAGGGGACTGGTTTCCTTGTGACACAACTTCCCTCTTTCAGGGAGTGCCTGGATGCAATGTAAAAGCCTTGAAGAAGGAACAAGTCTTAATGGTGAAAGCAACCTGTCTGAAAGTCCTTTTGTCCCTACTGGACCCCCAGCAGACCTAGCACCCCGAGAGGAGTATGGCACAGCAGTCCCCAGCCAGAGCACCCCATCTCATGGCACCTCTCTAGGCAGATGGAGACAAAGTGAGGGCAGCTTGGCTGGTAACCACACAGGAACGTCAGCCTTCCCACTGGGGATGAAGCTGCAGGGCCTGTCCCAAGACTTCTCTGCCTGGCCTGGCTCTGCCAGAAATGCCGTACAATATGGTGAGGAGGAGATGGTCCTGCTGCCCGCGTGGGCGCAGGCAGGCGAGGGACAGAGGGAGCGAGGGAGGAACCCACAGATTTGTCCTTCATCCTTGACTGCTCCATGGCTGAAACATATGAAAGCGTCAAGCCTAAAAACAGCGCAGCGTCTGACATTTCAGACATGCTACTGTGTGAGAAAGCGATCAGCTGCCTCCAGGGAGGCATGGACCCCTTTCAGATGACACGGTTGTGGACGCAGTGTGGAGAGCACGTCTGGCACATCAAGCCTTGCTCGCCCACTGCCTCTGGGAGGGTCTGAAGAAAGAAGGAGCCACCTTGAGGTCACCTCTCCTCTTGCCCTGCTCTCTCTCTCTCCTTGCTTACATCCTCCCTTGAAATGCTGTAGGGCCACATTGCAACCCAAAGCCAGCTGGTCCCTTCAATTTCTTGGGCTCAGATCTACCCTCCTTTGGGAGGCTGCCCCAGCTGAGGAGTAGAGCAGGTGCGGACAGCCAGTGGAACTTCCCCAAGACCCTGGTGCGAGTCACGGACAGCTGGGGGTTGCAGTTCAGCTCCCGATAAGAGCTGGTCCAGCTGCCTCACTCAGTGAGATTTCTCACCGGAAAAAAGGTGCTTTTAAGAACTTGAAACTTTTTCATGTGAAAATGGCAGTTTTGACAAAGGCTTTTCATTCTGTGATGGAGATAATCAAAATGAAAAATCTCATCTCAAAGCAAAATGAAAAGAAATGGAAAACTGAAACAGTTACATTTTCTGTTTTGACATTTCCCATTCAAAACTCCTCAGAATCCTTTCCCTGCTGTGTGAAAATGTTCCTTTTCTGATTTTTTTTTTCTATTTGTTTCACTGGGGGAAAAGAATTTGGAAATGCTGACATTTCTTGTAGGAGATATTTCAGGATTTATCTAGAGGAGTTGTGCCTACAAGTACGCTGAGCAAGGCTCGATTGCTTGCACCCCACCCCACAAGATGTGGGAAAATATCAAGTTTAAATAATATCTCCCATATCAAAGGCAAAGTTAATGGCTTTCATTTTTCTCTTGGAGTCCAAACACTCCCCTGAGAATTCAGATATTAAAAGGTAAACCAGATCTAAAACCAGTTTCCCAGCAGAAATTCTCCCATGGAAAATGATAGACCAGCTGATGCAACTGGCAAAATTCACACTTTTAATTAAAATGATTAAACACAAGAGACCCCACTGCCTGTTTTATGTATAAAACAACAACAAAGTGAAGATTTATGAAAGAAATAGCACATTTCTGCATGTCTTAAAGGAAAAGCTGAGAACTGAATCTGAAGTGATGTTTTTTACGTCAGGTGTTAATACTCTTTCCTTCTCCAAACTACCAGGACAGATCTGAGACTAGCCCAAGGTTTAAATTTTATCCTAGCAAAGGTGATCTGCTGCCCCACACTTTTTCACAGAATCACAGAAACATTCAGATTGGAAAAAAAAACTCAGGGCCACCAAGTCCAACCAATATGCTTACTCTACAAGGTTCACCCCTAAACCATTTCCCCAAGTACCACACCCAAGCGACCTTTAAACACATCCAAGGTTAGGGTTAGTTGGTGACTCAACCACCTCTCTGGGCAGCCCATTCCAATGCCTGATCACTCTTACTGTGCAAAAAAATTCTGCTTGGAACCTATCAATGTATGTACACAGTGAGACTGTATTAATTCCAGTGATGTGAAATTAATCCTTTCCTCAGTGGTCAGAGGTATTCCTACTGCAAACAAGCGAAACACCTCACACTTTTCCTGTGCTGCTCTACAACGAGCATTGCACAACACTGATCTGTCAGCCTCATCTGAGGCAAGTAAACAGCCTTCACGAGGAGAGAGAGGAATATATCTTTTTAGTAACATCAAATATATTTATAGATTATTTTATACTCATGTTCCCTGCAAAAAAATAATACTATTCTGCCTACTGATCTTCCTAGGCTCACTAGAGAGATCTCATTCATCCCCTGGAAGCAATGATCTTTATAAGAATTATTTGTAAACGCAGTTAAATTAACATCTTCAACTGCTCTTACTCCACCATCATGAAAATAACTACATCCAGAATCATTTCACTTTAAAAAAGTCATTTTAGTCTAAAGTTTGGCAAAAAAAAACCCAAAAACTGAAATGCTCAGAAATTTACATTTTTGTCACTCCATAAATCAAAACTTACTTTACATATTAGAACAATTTTTGTGAGAATTTTGGATCCAAGCTGATAACCTTTTGCCAAGTTTTAACAAAATGCAAATTGAAACATCTGAGATATTAAACAGACAATCGAGGTTTATGGTTACATCATGAGATTATTGCTCAGGAACGCTGCACACTGTGGCCCCAATCCTGAAACACTCACAGCCTTTATGTATGCAAGCAACCCTCCTGAACACAAATCTGAGTGCTAATATAACCTCATGGCATTGAGAACACAATGTTGTACCAGCAATTGACATGCAAACTGTTTTGCTAAGGGAACATTCCTCCAAAAGATGTAGGAGGGTGGATGTGTAGAAAAGGGCAGCAAACGATGGCAGGAGCTTAATTATAGTCCCACTAATGGCAGGAAGAGAATATAGCATTGAAGGCAGACAGTAGCGTTAGCTCAGAGCAGCCAGAGAGCGTACAGGTCCAGCTCCCCAGCCTGTGTCAGCTGGAATGGGCTCGCTGGAGTCATTTTTACCAGCTCAGGAACTGACTTAGATCTGTAGAAGCTGTAAAAAGGCAAAAAACCCTCCTTGCCTGGCACAGAATGAAGTCTAGGTACTCTCCTTGTAGGTCACCAAGGAGCATGCTGGCACTAATGCTTCCCCCTCAGAAGCCTGTGCTGTTGGTGCACACCATAATGCAGACCTTATGTAGTGCTGAGGAAAGTGTTAATTAATAGCTTTAATTGTTACATACTACAGCAAGATAAGAAGTGGTGGCTTGCTGGACATTAAAAAAAAAAAAAAAAAAGAATAAAATCTTTCCAGAGATTGCATCTAGACTCAATTACAGCCATTGCCCACCCCTATACCTCACAGAGGCCAGACTGACGCGGTCCTGCTCAGTCTGGGATCGCTTTCACAACAGCCTCCAGCAAGAGGAGTGGAAACCTCTGTGCATTGATGGTTCATATTAATTCCATGATTCTCTGATGAATTACATCCTGAGCATCTGTGAAAACTACAGACAAACATCTGACAGCAGGGAACTGGTTGTTTTGAATGGACTGCTGTTAATAACAAAGGGTATGCATTCCTCAAACAGGCAAGGAAAGGCAGATTTAAAAGAGAAGAAATTCACTTAGTGCTCAGAGGTACTAAACCCACACCAAACCCAGGTCCTCAGAAAGGCCTTTGAGTGAGCCTGGCAGTGATTTCGACAACAAGGTGAGGTTCCTCCTCTGGTGTCCAACACAGAGGAGGCAACAGCAAGTCCTTTGAGGGGGTCCACAGTATATTTATGAGAGGGATGCCAAGTGTTGAAAAACCAGATGTGCCACAAACAGTTCACCGTGAGGTCATAACCAGCGGATGCCCCCAAAATCTTGTTGTTCAGTTCTTCTAACCAAATGAATGGAGACTAAATTGTAGGCTAAGCTTTCCTCTGGTAAAAAAAAAACGTTCCCACTCAAATTTCACTGTTCTAATTACAGAAGCTAGAAATAAAAATATTTTCATTCAAATAACCAGCATCCAAAAGGCTTTCAGCTGAACTCTAACTCTGAAAAGCAGCAAAGGAGACTGAAGGATGTTCTGCATTATCACTTTCCTTGGTGTTACAGGCCAGGACCCCATAGGTGCTGCCCTACCACAAAACAAAGACTATCATCCCTACTTCAAATCATGCAATTTTATTACAACAGTTTATAGTCCTTGTTTAATCATTTCAGCATGTACTGCATGGAGTCTGTAGTGGAATCAATTCATTTCTAGCAAGTATTGGGCCAAATTGTGCTTTTATTCCCTGGAGGAGGGGTGGAGGTAAAATATACAGAGCAGCTGGGGCCACCCAGTAGCTCAGCAAGGCACTCTGACAACAGCCATGCCAGATACAAGCAGAAAACGTCTTTAAAGATCCCTCAATTCTTCGTCAAAGTCATAATTTTATTCTGAACATTTTTCCCATAATCATTTTCATCCCAAAATTTGCCAAAAGAATTCATCGTGAAAGCCATAGAAATCTACATTTTTGACACTCCATAAATCAAAAGCTTATTTTACACAGCAGAACCATGCTGCAGTATATTTTACCTCAGCTGTACTGTCTTGTAGCATTACCTGCTCCATTCCCAGACTTGAGGATTTTCACATACCCCTTTCATGGCTGCTCCTCAGATTTTATTTTAATTCATTTTTTTTAAACTCCTCATCCTCTTCCTTTACAACATGTAAGAGATCATTTCTCAAAATTTACCCCTTGGAGCACAAAATGTCTGTAGAGCCAAACTAGCTCTGTTTCTGCTCAGAGGATGTAGAACACTGGAACCACTCACACACCACCTTCCTTCCCTCCAGGTCCCATTGGTCAGTGATACTCCCCCCATGCCAAAGGTGCAGCAAGGATTAGTGCTGGGCCCCATCCTCTTTAACATCTTCATAGATGATCTGGATGAGGGCATGGAGTCAGTCATCAGCAAGTTTGCAGATGACACCAAGCTGGGGGCAGATGTGGTTGGATTGAAGGGCAGAAGGACTCTGCAGCGGGACCTTGACCACCTGGACAGATGGGCAGAGTCCAAGGGGATGGCATTCAATAGCTCCAAGTGCAGGGTGCTGCACTTTGGCCACAACAACCCCATGCAGAGATACAGGCTGGGGTCGGAGTGGCTGGAGAGCAGCCAAATAGAGAGGGATCTGGGGGTGCTGATCGATACCCGCCTGAACATGAGCCAGCAGTGTGCCCAGGTGGCCAAGAGAGCCAGTGGCATCCTGGCCTGCATCAGGAATGGTGTGGTCAGCAGGAGCAGGGAGGTCATTCTGCCCCTGTACTCTGCACTGGTTAGACCACACCTTGAGTATTGTGTTCAGTTCTGGGCCCCCCAGTTTAGGAGGGACATTGAGATGCTTGAGTGTGTCCAGAGAAGGGTGACGAGGCTGGTGAGAGGCCTCGAACACAAGCCCTATGTGGAGAGGCTGAGCGAGCTGGGATTGTTTAGCCTGGAGAAGAGGAGGCTCAGGGGAGACCTTATTGCTGTCTACAACTACCTGAGGGGTGGTTGTGGCCAGGAGGAGGTTGCTCTCTTCTCTCAGGTGGCCAGTGCCAGAACGAGAGGACACAGCCTCAGGCTGTGCCAGGGGAGATTTAGGCTGGAGGTGAGGAGAAAGTTCTTCACTGAGAGAGTCATTGGACACTGGAATGGGCTGCCCGGGGAGGTGGTGGAGTCGCCGTCCCTGGGGCTGTTCAAGGCAAGATTGGACATGGCACTTGATGCCATGGTCTAGCCTTGAGCTCTGTGGTAAAGGGTTGGACTTGATGATCTATGAGGTCTCTTCCAGCTTTGGTGATACTCTGATACTGTGAACACACTCGAGTGACAGAAGGACACATACTGGACTTCCAGCATAGCTGCTGCAAAACAACAGGCAGAAAGGTTTCCCCTTTAGGAACATTTTTCCAAGAGGGAAGGTGAGCAAGCCCTCACTTTACGCTGGTACTTTAAAAGTGTTTGCTCTTCAGTTTCAAATCCCATTTCTGTTTTGTATCAGGAGTCATCATCTTTGTATTAGGGAATCACATAACCTTAGAGATTGGAAGCCACCTCCAGAGTCCAACCTCCCTGCCAAGACAGGAACCTCTAGAGTAGTCCACATAGGAATGCATCCAGGTGGGTTTTGAATGCTTCTAGAGAGGGAGAGTCCACAGCTTCTCTGGGTGGCCTGTTCCAGTGCTCTGTCTGTAAAGAAGTTTCTCCTCATGTAGAGGTGAAACCTTTCATGCTCCAGTTTGTAGCTGTTGCTCCTCGTCTTATTGCTGCTGACCAGCAAAAAGAGATTGCCCCCCTCCACTTGACATCCACCCCTCAGATATTTGTATACATTGAGAAGATCTGCTCTCAGTCTTCTCCAGACTAAACAGCCCCAGGGCTCTCAGCCTCTCTTCCTAGGAGAGATGCTCAAGCTCCCCAGTCATCTTCGTGGCTCTCTGCTGCACTCTTTCCAGCAGATCTCTGTCTCTCCTGCACTGGGGGAAGCTGAATCACAAATTCCTATAGTCCAACCTCAATCTAAACCTAAGTAAATCTGATAAAACCAGTAACTTTCAGACACAATCAAGCTGGCTTGGATTTGTGTTATTTATCAAACCTCCATTTCCCTCCACCAGTCCCCTGAGCCATTAGCTTTCACATGGCACTACATTCTTAGAAGAGTATGGGAATTTTCACTTTAGAAAACCCACAGCATTCTGCAGCTGAGCACATTTAGTTGCATTTTACAGTTCTATTTTAAAGTAATACCGCTACATCTGATACCCCATACTTGTCTGTGACAAATGGAATACGCAAACACCTTCCATTGCACAAGACGGCAGATGAATGGCAGTAACAGTATGCTGAGTATCTACCTCCCATTGTCTGCAGAGCAGCCATCGTGTTGCTGAGTTAATGAGGGAAATGAGCACTGTGGGCTAAGTGTGGCGTAAATAATGGTTTCCATTAATAATATCCCAACTGTGCCACCACAATCTGGCCATCTCCAGAAGCAAAGCTCTAGAGGTTTCCCACAAATATACAAACCAGTGTTGGATGTCTCCCCTTCCGCCCTCTCTAAGGAAGAGAGTCTAGTGGCCTCTTTCTTTGTGGAGGCTACTTTTTGGTGACAAAATGCAGCTGAAGCATTATGTGGTTTTGCTACGAACAGGAGTAAAATGTGCTTAGTGTAGGCCAGGCTCTTCCCTGGTCTACACTCTTCCCTCCAAAGCTGCTGAAGGCCAGAGTGAGCCATTCTCATAGAGAGATCAGTCTCTTTCTGTGACTTTCCACAGGTAAAGCGACACAAGCTGGAGTCACACAGAATCCCATAGAAAACATCTGATTGGAAGAGATCTCAAAGATCATCCAGTCCAATCCTCGACCCAATTTAGGGTCAATCCTGAGCCATGTCCCTAAGCACCAGGTCCACAGGCTGGTGGACCAGTCACACCCAGGGATGGTGACTCCACCACTGGCCTGGGCAGAGCATTCCAATGTTTGAGAACCCTTTCAGTGAGGAAATATCTCCTAATATCCAGCCTGAACCTCCCCTAGAGCAGCTTGGAACCTTATCCTCTGGTGCTGTTGCTTGCCACCAAAGAGAAGCGGTTGCCCCCACCTCACTCCAACCTCCCTTCAGAAGTTGTAGAGAGTGATGTGGTATTCACTCAGCCTCCTCTTCTGCAGACCTGAGCTCCCTCAGACACGTCTCATAGGCCATGTGCTTCAGGCCCTTCTCCAGCCTTGTTGCCCTTCTCTGGCCATGCTCCAGCACCTCAACATCCTTCCCCTAGGGCCCTCCTGTAGTGAGGGGCCCAGAACTGAATACAGTACTAGAGGTGTGGCCTCACCAGTGCTGAGTGAAGTGGGATGATCACTTCCCGGTCCCCGCTGGTCACAGTGTTTCTAATACAGGCCAGGATGCCATTGGCTTTCTTGGCTGCCTGGGCAAACTGCTGGCTCATATTTAATCGACGGTCAAACAATACTTCAAGGTCCCTCTCTGAGTTGCAGCTTTCCAATCACACCTCCCCAAGTCTGTAGCTTACCATGGGGTTGTTGTGACCTAGGTCCTCCTTGCTCAGGACGGAGCTATACTGTCACTCCCATGACAGCTATGGGAAGCACATGTGTGAAGGGTGTACGGATCACACCAAGAAACGCCTGGATGCAACTCCACACAACCAAGGCACTTCTGCAGCCAGAGTCTTACCGAAGGCAACCTCCAAGCAGGTTTGGGCAAAGGAACAAAACACACACAACCAAGCTATGAATTATCCTAACAACAGCAGTTAGGACATGTGATAGCACTTCACAGCTCCAGTCAGTGCAGCACAGCCTGTCTACAGGCACAGAAGCCATGGCAGAGAAGAAAAGGGAGAGCTGACCAAACCAATCTGGGAACTCAGTCTTGCATGAAACCAGGCTCCCAAATTACCCTCCACCAGCCTGCTCTCCTACTGCCACAGGCACAGAAGTGGCTGCTTCTTTCCCCAAAAGTCCTGAAGAAGTGTGAAAATTACACTGACAACCTCTGGGTACAACTCTCTGCAGTCTGTCATGGGCTTTGGATCTGACATCTGGCAAGATGCACAGTCAACCACAGCGCGTTTTACAAGGATGCAGGGGATAGCCTACAAAATGGTCAAGTTTCAGTTGTTGATCTGGACTTTTGTTAATTTTCTGCAATTTCCTGGCATGGTTTCTGTCAGAGGGGATCTGCAGAACAATTTAAAAAGAGTCAGGTGTTCTGAACCTGCTGAGGAGGTAGGAACCCATATGCCTTGAGCACATCAGAAAGTATCAGGTTTGCCACTTGCAGCTACTCACAGTGATAGAAGCCTGAAAGGTACTGACCGTGCAGTCCTTCTCTGCTATGTTCACTCATTGTTCATCTCGTGGAATCATAGAATTTTTTATCCAGCCATCAACCTAACACCACCATGCCCATTAATTAATGTCCCATTTTTTGAACACCACTAGGGATGCTGACTTCAACACCTCCCTAGGCAGCCTGTTCCAATACCTGACCACTCTTGCAGGAAAGAAATCTTTCCTAATACCTCATCTAAACTTCCCCTGGCACAATTTTACGCCATTTCCTCTTATCACCTGATACTAGGGAGAAGAGATCAACCCCCACATCACTCCAACCTCCTTTCAGGTAAGTTGTAGAGAGTGAGAAGGTCCCCCTTCAGCCCCCTCTTCTCCAGACTAAACAATCCCAGTTCACTTAGCTACTCTTTGGAAGCCTGTTTGCCAGTTCTGTTGCCCTTCTCTGGACACACTCCAGCACCTCGATGTCCTTGCTGTAGTGAGGGGCCCAAAGCTGAACCCAGGATTCAAGACGCAGCCTCACCAGTGGTGAGTACAGGGGGCACAATAGCTTCCCTACTCAGAATTGCCTGGCTGCTTTCATCCTAGAGCACACACATGCCTTTTGATTTTGCTAGCCCTGGTGACTTCTGGGTTTACAGAAGGCTCAGATAAAAATCAAGGAATCCATTCCATCATAGGAAAGGTTCAAGCAATTGAATCATAGAATGCTTTAGGTTGGAAGAGTCTAAACTAATTAAGGGTAGCAATTTAGCTTCTGGATGATAACAGAAACCCTTTCCTTAACAGGACACTCACCATTTTATCATGGTGCTCCAGACCTGCTTTTGGAGCATCTGCAATTAGGAGTCATTGTTCAAACTGCTGTAGAAGCTTTAGGAGCTTCTGCTGCAAGACAAGACCCAGGTTAGTTTGCTGGTGTCTGCAGCAGGAAAGATCGCAGCAGGAAAGATCACATCACCTTGTCCTTGCTTTTGGATTGTTTACAGCATAAATCTGGAGCAAAAGACAAACAAGAAGAAGCACAGAGAAACGATGAGTGAAGATTGGAGTCTACGGTGTTGAGTTGTTCTCTCATTTCATCAGCTGAAACATCTGGAGCATTTTAATGTTATTTTCTTTTTAGCTGTGCAGCATACTGATCTGTAGGATAGGATTCACTTAGTGCTGACAGTTAGCTGGAGCAATGTGATAACATTTGTTTGAGAGGTCTGAGACGTGCAGACTCCATCAAGGCTGGCTTCCCCCTCCAGAAGTGATCACTGGGTCTTTTTCAAGGTGAACTTACTCAGCACGCAACTTATTTGAAAAGGTTCTTCACTCTCAGAAGTAATTGTATGAGCATCCTGACAACGGCAGACCTCAGAGCAGCAACATCAGATTCACCAAAGACAAAGATCACAAAATCACAGAAACATCCAGGTTGGAAAAGACCCTCAGGATCACCAAGTCCAATTTATAATCCTACTCTACAAGATTCACCTTAAACCATATCCCTAAGCACCACATCCAAACAACACTTAAACACATCCAGAATTGGTGACTTCACCACCTTCCTGGGCAGCTCCTTCCAGTGCCTGACCACTCTCTCCATGAAAAAATTCCTAATGTCCAATCTAAACCTACTCAATCTCAGCTTGAGGCCATTCCCCCTCGTTTTGTCTCCAATTACGTGTGAGAAGAGACCAGCAGCAGCCTCTTCACAATGTCCCTTCAAGTAGTTGTAGACAGCAATGAGATCTCCCCTCAGCCTCCTCTTTTTCAAACAGCCTCAGCTCTTTAGTTTGATGCACTTCTGTCTTCTCCAATTTAAAAGTGAGCTTCTTCATTAAAGGACAATGTGTAGAATTTTAAGGAGAGAGCTCACTTGCCTAAGGAAAAAAAAATAATACCAAAACAGAAAACAGGTGTGCTGTGTATTTGTTTGATGCACAGTTTTATGTACTCAGGTTTTTAGGTGGTGTGTTTCCAGAAAAGATTTACCCAGATAAAAGATATCCCAAAAGTAAAACTAAAATCCACTTTGTTCCGAATTGGTGTGGTTTCTCGTGTCCCATCGTAAAATCATAGAATCATAGAATCAACGAAGTTGGAAGAGACCTCCAAGATCATCCAGGCCAACCTAGCACCCAGCCCTAGACAGTCAACTAGACCACGGCACCAAGTGCCTCATCCTGGCTTTTCTTGAACACCTCCAGGGACTGCAACTCCACCACCTCCCTGGGCAGCCCATTCCAATGGCAAATCTCTCTCTCTGGCAACAACTTCCTCCTAACATCCAGCCTAGACCTCCCCCGGCACAACTTGAGACTCTATCCCTTCGTTCTGTTGCTGGTTGTCTGGGAGAAGACACGGGGCTACAGCCTCCCTTCAGGTAGTTGTAGACAGCAATGAGGTCACCCCTGAACCTCCTCTTCTCCAGGCTAAACAATCCCAGCTCCCTCAGCCTCTCTTCAGAGGGTTTGTGTTCCAGGCCTCTCACCAGCTTTATCTCTCTTCTCTGGACATGCTCCAGCACCTCAACATCTCTCTTGACCTGAGAGTACTGGACACAGTACTCAAGGTGTGGCCTGACCAGTGCTGAGTACAGGGGAAGAATAACTTCCCTTGTTGTACTGGCCACACTGTTCCTGATGCAGGCCAGGATGCCATTGGCTCTGCTGGCCACGTAGGCACACTGCTGGCTCATCTTCAGCCTACTATCTACTAGTACCCCCAGATCCCTTTCTTCCTGCCTGCTCTCCAGCCACTCTGTCCCCAGCCTGTAGCGCTGCTTGGGGTTGTTGTGGCCAAAGTGCAGAACCCTGCACTTGACCTTGTTAAATCTCATCCCATTGGCCTCTGCCCACCCATCCAGCCTGTCCAGGTCCCTCTGCAGGGCTCTCCTACCCACCAACAGATCCACACCTGCTCCTAGCTTGGTGTCATCTGCAAACTTACTGATGCTGGACTCAATCCCCTGGTCCAGATCATCAATAAAGATACTGACCAGGACTGGGCCCAGCACTGATCCTTGGGGCACACCACTAGTGCCTGGCTGCCAACTGGATGTGGCACCATTCACCACCACTCTCTGGGCCTGGCCCTCCAGTCAGTTCTTGACCAATATCAGAGTGAATCTGTCCAAGCCAGGAGCTGCCAGCTGTGCCAGGAGCTTGTTGTGGCAGACAGTGTCAAAGGCTGTGCTGAAGTCCAGGTAGACTACATCCACAGCCTGCCCCACATTCACCAGGCAGGTAACCTGATCATAACAGGAGATCAGGTAGGTCAGGTAGGACCTGCCCTTCCTAAACCCATGCTGGCTGGGCCTGATCCCTTGGCCATCCTGTAGGTGCTTTGTGATGGCACTCAAGATGACCTGTTCCATGCCCTTGCCTGGCACTGAGGTCAGGCTGACAGGTCTGTAGTTTTCTGGTTACTCCTTTCGACCCTTCTTGTGGATGGGCATCACATTGGCAGCTTCCAGTCTTCCGGGACCTCTCCAGTGAGCCAGGACTGTTGATAAATGACGGATAGTGCCTTGTCCAGCTCATCTGCCAGCTCTCTCAGCACCTTAGGATGGATCCCATCCAGTCCCATGGACTTGTGAGGACCCAAGTGGCTCAGCAACTCCTATGGCTCTTTTTTTGTGAGGCAGACTTGACCATCAGACTTGGCAACAAGGACTTTGAGATCCATTACAGAATCAAAATGTTTCTAAACCAAAACCCATCTCCAGTACTCATTTAGATATGACTCACTTATGGCCAATCTGACTCCAGCCACAGTCATGTGGTGGCAATTTACCTTCTGGATTGAAGATAAACACCAATTGAAGATAGACCTCATTCAATATTTCTATGTGCTCTTTCTTGTTTGCCTTTCACTCCAAATTTACACTGCTGTCCAAAGCAAGAACAAGCTGCTGTGATGTTTCCTGCTGCAGACACCAGCAAACTGACCTGGGTCTTGAAGCTCCTAGAGCTGCTACTGCTGTTTAAACAAGGGCTGTTAATTCCTTATCATCCAAAAGTAGTTCTGGAGCATGGTGATAAAATGGTGTCTGCTTAAAGAAAGGGTTACTGCTATAATCCAGACACTGAATTGCCACTCTCAACCTACCCTACTTCTCTACAGCACAAGTTACAAACAGGCAAAACCTCAACCAACCATCAAGAAATTGCCAGAATGACAACTTGTGTGGGACCTGTGACTTGGCTGCCAGGTAAAAATGAAGCCTTGTCTAAGGCAGTAGCAAACCTGTTTGGCTTAAAGGGTAGCAAAGACGCCTTGAAAAGATGGAAAGCACTGAATGCAGCAAGTCCCATCCCACAGTTAGGTGACACGACAGGCCAAGGCTCTGAACATAGCTTACAAACCATGCTGAGTGCCAGCCATTAGCTCCTCACTTCATTTCTGGAGACGTTCAACCACTTCTTTAACCAGTGCTCCCATTTCCAGCTTTGCCATGTTTTGACTGCACATCTCTGGACTGAGACACTTTCAAATGTGCTTTGGTATTGCCCTGAAATGATTTTCAAGTATTTCAATTGGTAGACACCAAAACATGTTCAGTTAAGATGATGCAGGCTTGTCTACTAGCATCTTATGCTGACCAGAAATAGACTTGTTCAGAACTTCACTCTCCATGTCTCTCAGAAAAGACCACAAACCCCCAGGCTCCACACAGCACAGGCTGCAGGTCAGTATCCTCACATCATGTGGAGTTACCAAGCACACCGCCAATGCCAGGACAGTATTTTCCGTTGGGCTTGAAAAGATGCAAGCCTAACTGATAGCATGTTTTGCTGAGATGAAGTCTGAGCCCACTAATGACTAACAGATTATCAGCAATTGGTAAACCTATGGAAACAGAGAGAAGAAAAAAATCACTCCAGGAAGCCAGTGGCTCTATTCTCTCTATAGATACTTGATAAAAAGCCAAGTCAGTAGCTTCTTTTAGCCTCTTCTTCCTTCTGGAATGCTTCCCTGTTGCTTCACAGAATCACAGAGCCTTAGATATTAGAAGGGACCTTCAAAGATCATTGAGTCCAGCCTCCCTGCTACGGCAGGAACTCCTAGGATAGTCTACACAGGAACGCATCCAGGTGGGTTTTGAAAGTCTCCAGAGAAGGAGACTCCACAACCTCTCTGGGCAGCCTCTTCCAGTGCTCTGTCACCCTCACTGTAAAGATGTTTCTCTCCATGTTGAGGTGAAACCTTCTATGTTCCAGTTTGTAGCTGTTGCACCTTGTCTTATTGCTGCTGACCAGAGAAAAGAGATTGGCCCCATCCACTTGACACCCACCCCTGAGTACTATGCCCAAGCTGGGTTACTTTGGATTCTCCTCACAAGCTGCTGGTGTTGTTGCTAAAGTCTCTGATCCTAGGATATGGGTAATAATACAGGCTGCAAAATCCTGTAGTTTGTTTGTGGGCACGGAAGTTAATTTTAATGCCAGCTTTTGTACCTGAGATAGTGTAAATGAGTGTCTTCAACTTATATTGCCCATCATAAACTTTTTTAACCCGTGAGTCATTTTCAAAATAATAAACGTAACTATTCCATAAAAATATCTCAACACAGAAGAGCCAGAAAAGTGAAGGACATGAACAGATGGCACATCAATCTTCTGCATTTATACAATTTGTTTTTTAATGCAAATAGTGTGGGTTGCCTGCTCTTGCCTTGGATATTGTTCCAAAGACGAGCACATTTTCTTATCTTTCTGGATCAATGTGACATTTGCAGTTATCATAAAGTGGGAGCCCATTTAATGATGTTAATGCTTCCTTAATGTAAAAATAAAATCACCTCCTTTATAAAAGCAAACAGATTAAAAGTCCCAAAGAGACCATTGAAATCTGTGACATTTGCAGTTACCAGTAGCGAGATGGCTTGATTATATACAGGTAAAAAATATCTTAAAAGCACTGTTTACGCTCATTAATCAGAACATTAAATAGGAATGCTGGAGTCTCCTTACCTACAACCCGGTTTGAAGCATGCAGCAGCACAAAAAGCAGAGGCGTCATTTTGTGCAGCCTGTTTAGATGGTTCAAAAAAGCCCAAACTGCAACCAAGCAAACTTATGGCCTTATGGCAGCTTGGTAAATCTTCAGACCCCAGATGTAGTATGTGGTCTGCATTTTTATTTGCACATATTGGAAAGTGACTCTGCCAGCAGTCCCTGATTCATGCCTCTAACTGTTCCCTCTGCAGTGCCACCAAGCAAGTGGCACATCACTAATATTTCCATTCCTGCCCCTGGGGAGAATTTGAATATTTCCACTTTGTAGAGGCTTTTAGAATGAAACAAAACCCAAACCACCAGTGACCAACATATCTTTTCACTTACAAAGTGAAATAAAAAAAAAACAGAGAAATATCCCACTGAGTACAAGGTATCCTGCAGCTCCCAGATTCCCAGGCTCCCAGATTTAGCTGGAGTTACATTCTATCTCTCTAGTTCTAACGAGAAAGAAGTCAATAAATGGTATGAAGAACATAGTACCTTTTCCATTGAAAAATATGTCAGGATTTGTGATTGTTTGAAAGTCAAAATGTGGTGATGGCTTCGGTGGAAACAACATTTTGAGGAAAACCAAAACCAACACCATCAACAGCCCCTTTGAACTCTGCCTATGATTTTGCTCAGGAAAAAGGCCATGGCTTCCTTAAGGAGACCAAGAAGGCTCCACATGCTCTGGCAAGGCAGCAGGAACAGCTCCAGCAGCACCATTGGGCTGGAGGCAGCCACCCCACCTCCTGACCCCCAACACACTCTGACAGATCGGCTCTGTGTGTTATGTCTCTGTTAATGTTTTACAGTGAAGGAGGGATGAATGCCATAAACGGGAAGGGGTGGAGGAACTAATAAAGGAGTATCTAAGAGTACCAAGGGAATCCAGGCATTCCAACCAGGAATAGCTATCCCCTTGGCACCCTCAGGCTTCCTTCTGGACTTGCATCTGCTTGTAACCACCTGTTGCCCTTTGCTGCCCAAAGCCATTGCTCATGCAGCTGCCCATCCAGGGTAGATCACCACAATCATTCCCTGTAGAGTGTCTACAAAGCTAGAGGAAGAGGCGAGGTGGGAGAAAGCTGAATACTGCACAACCTGCAGATGAACACTTCTTTATTCCTGCCCTCAGACAGACACAAAACCAGGGGTCTGCTGCCGTCAACAGGAACAAGCCCCTTTGTGATGCCCCTCTAACCAGCAAAGGGAGCAAAAAACGCCTTTTGATTCTCTGTCCTTCCCCTTCTGAATGAGCTGTTAAAAGACCAAGAAAAACTGTTATAGTGATACCATAAAAAGAAAAAAAAAAAAAGCCCAAAAAAACAAAGAGCTCTCAGCTCCAGGCGTGTCCGAGGGGCTGGCAGGGAGAGACAGCGCCCACATGGGAAAGTTCTGTCACCCCATCTGAGATATCACTTAGTGGTGGCAGCTCTCCAGAGGCAGAACGGGTCCCACCTGTTTGCAATGTGTTTAGCTATTAATATTTATATAGTAGTTCAAGTGGGTATAAAAAAAAGGATGAAATTCATCAAATTGTGTCAGCTCTCGGTGGTGTAAAATAAAACCCCTTGCAGCAGGGGTGGAGGGGAATGGCTTGTTTTGCTGCCTTGCTGCAGAGCGAAATGTCGCTGCTCCCAAAACGCCTCGGCGCAAAGCAGTTGGCAATCCCCTCAGTGCAATCCACACCTTGACATCCAGGCTAAATACCACGGCCACAGCCTGGCCCCAAAATCACAGGGCTTCGAATGGCACCACACAAATAACACATGTATCAGCTCCGTGATTCACAACATTGGGGGGGGGGGGGAAGGCAACAAAAATTCACCATGAAGTGGAAGTAATTACCTGCAGCTCCTCTTACAGCACTGAAAAAAGCTGAGAACAACCAAAATGATTTAATTTTTCATTTTCCCATAGTACTGATCATGGATTGTTGTGAGAGCGAGCCATGTCCAAGAGGAGCTCACGCCCCTGCGCAGAGGTGAGGTGTCAGGGATGTTCCCTTCCTAAGAAAATACAGGTATTCCTGCCATGCCATGGGTGCTCAGACCTTTGGGACTTGTTCTGCTCTCCACAAAATACTTCAGCACTGATGGGAGCGAAAGAGCGGAGATGACTGATCACCCAGTAATAACTTTACCATCAGCCCTGATATGTATTTGAGTTGAAGATAAATGAATAAGATAAAGTCAGCATGGGAAGGACAGAAATATCCTCTCTAGGTGTCCTGTACCATGGAGTACTTTCCAGGCAGGCAAGCGGCCAGGGCTAGGGATGCTGCTGTAATCACCCAAGTCCTGCACACTTAAAATTCCTCTGCCTGACACGATTAGGATCTAAAGGCACAGAAAATGAAACAGGTTTCACAGGAAAACACTGCAGGCCATTCATGCCAAAATGAATGTGCACTTTTGGGCGGTGGCCTGAGCATTTATACTGTCTTTGTATAAATGGGAAGGTTGCCTGCGCCCAAGGGGTGTCCCCTAAGCAAGGGGCAGGCAAGGGAGATAGAGATCCAAAGTGGATTTTCTGTTCAATCCTATGAGCATTATCCCATCATTTTTCAAAACTGAACCCAGTCAGGAAACTCAAGTGAAATCTGTGAGCAATTTCAGGCCTTCTTCTGTCAGTGAATTAAGTATTTGCCAAAATAAGAGCAGAAATTGCCCGGCCTCTGCTCTGAACAGGACCAGCTCCCAAGAACCTCCTGAAGAGCAGTGACGGGGATCAGCTCAGACCTGTGAGGGGAAAACATGTGCACCCTACCAGCAAAAAATGGAAGGGAAACAAAGCTTCATCTTCCAGGTCCTGAAAGTTTCTGGTCAGCCACAACTTTCACACCTCTCCATCTCCCAAAACACCATCAGTCAAAATATTGCAGTTCTCTTCTCCTTGTCCACATTCATCTTGTAAGCTGATCTCATCCCCTCAACTCTCTCACCTCCACAGAATGCAGCCAATGAAATGGAAGTGGTTGAAAAGCAGAGCTAGCTGGAGATCACAGCCCAGATCAGTCTCTCAGACCATGCTTGCTGCAGGATCACGTGTAAACATGTGAGACTGGCATGGGTGCATTTTTGTCAGGGAACAGGAACCAGCTCTATCTCCATGGGCAGATTTCATGCTTCATGAGACACTTTTAGGCACTTTTAAAATAATTTTTCATGAGACAAAAGAGAAAGCAGTCATGGTTAGCATGGCAGAGAAAAGACATATGTGAGTTGCCTCTATGGCATGCTTTTCTAACACTCTGACTAGCTAATACTGATTTCAGTCAAAACAGACTTCTACCTTCAAGAGAATTGGGTAGGGAACAATCTCAGCAAGCAGGACCAGATTCAAGCCACGTATTACCTTTCCCCTACTCACTTTGAATTCAGAGAAAATCAGGTCTGAATGCAGATTCAATTTATTATTTAAAAAAGAAAAAACAAAACCAACAAACCCACAATCCCCATCATTTTTCATAGAACAGAAACTGGAAAAATAATGCCTCCAAAATGACAGCTCAAAGACAAAAGAACAGAAGAATGACACTGTAGGTCAACTCAAGGTCCCTCAGGCTTGTCACCTCATCTCCTACAGGAACCAGCAGTGGACACCAAGACAAGTAAAACTTCTATTTAAAGAATGGGAGAATTCTTCAGAGTAAACAAAAAGACGACTCAAAACCTGTCTCAGTGGCCAGGAAGGGACATCATCACTTCTAATTCATACAACCAAAACACCAAATCAGCCTCAAATTTGTCACAATATAATTTTTTTGCCAAACTAACCCAAATCTTAGGGAATCAAGCAATGGGAAGAACCCTTTCTCCACTGCAAACCCAGAACACAGTCTCAGAGCATGCACACCTGACATGTCAGGCTGAGAAGCCCAGGGCTGCCCCACTGTGCCATCTCCCCTGCTTCCTGCCCCCAAAGCATCCCACTGCTGCAGGCTGCATATCCTACCACCTCTTGCTCAGGAGCAGCACTGAGGGCAGAGACCAGAACGGTGTGCTTGGCACACTTCTGCTTCTGCCCTCTGCCTCAGTAGCTCTCAGAGTGCAGGGCACCCAGCAGCTGGGTGAGGCAGTGATGCCTGTTCTCTGGGGCTGTGGGAGCCATGCCGGGGAGTACTCCATGCCTCCTTTGCTTGCTGCATGTGTCTGCTTCATGGCACAGAAGAGACACCATTAAACAGCCACATATATTACCACTCTAACATGTTCAAATCTATTCCACCTCCACTCAGATGAGGGCTGAAACCCCCTGTGTGACTGGCAATTCCTAGAAGAGGACAGATCTTTTTCCAAAAGCTAGGCTGAACTTAAAGTAGATACAAAATAATACCATAGATCTTCTTTCTCTCACTCGCTCATCACAGCCCTAAGATTAGCATAAAAATGTGCTATCCTAACTAAGCAGTCTGTTAACTGATAAGCTATCAAAAAATCATCTGTTATTTTTATAGCTCAAAGGCAGATGCCATTTCAAGAACCAGAGTTGATTGAGTAGGATTTTTAGTGCTTCGTAGATTTATCATTGTAAACTTGAGGTATTTTAAAACAGAATGATTCAAGCCTTGAAATATTACCTCAAGAGCAATCAAGCATTTGCGGGTCTTAAGTTTTATCTGGGATGAAATCATTTAATCTCACATCATAAAGAATTTGAGCTGTTTTCTAATGTGCACACTAAAAAGCCCAAAACCTTTTCTGCATTATGGTCCAAACCAATGTAATTACTCAAAAGCGTGGTGGATGTCAAAGCTCCCCAGCTCCTCCCGCAGGGCCCCCTCCTGCACATCCTCCCTTCTCGGGAGCATATCTGGTGAGGAGCTCAGCCAGCCTGCTGCAATCAAGCTTACTGGATCAGGTTTAATGGTTCAATTGGCTTGGCACCAGTGAGATGCCCTGCCAATATCTGTCTGATGATCCTGCTGTGTGTTGTACAGACCCTTTATTGCAAGGCTGAAGCCCACATGCCACTGCAGGAAAGGGAAGACACTTCCAACGTGTGAGCTGCATGCAGTAAATCGAGTATGCTGAGATTTTCCATAGTAGGCAGAATGGAACAGGGCCAACATGCAGCTCGTAGGAGAAGAGAGGGAAATGTGCAGCAGTGCTAGCCCCACGTTGTGTGTGACGTGGCCACTGCACCAGGAAAGCATGTAGCGCTCTAGAGAAGCAGTCAGCACTGAGAAGCTCCAGTGGAGGAGCTTCTCCTTCCATAATGAGAGACAGGTGCCAACGGAAATTAAGAGTCTGCAACTAGTTATTGTCATTAATATTGAACTTCTGTGGGTCTACAAGCTTTCATATCAAGGCATGGGCAGCCTGGCCTTTCAGGGCAGCTCCTCCACATTTTATACCAGTCAAAACAATTAGACATACCTCTATGCTGACGTCCTCTGAGAAAGAGGCATGACATTGCCCCCAAGAAAGGAATAAGAGAAGTGTCAAAACATGTGGATCACCCATTTTCAGAGGAGCATGCATCTGAAATACTTCAGTGCTTATGACAACCCCTGCAAGCACAAGCTTGCAGAGGTTGCTGGGATGAACCTCTTTCCTCATCAGCCTTCACTCAGCTCCAGGTTCTCTGAACAAGAAACCACTTTGGTCAGAAACACACTGAGAGATTTGGGTTTTTTCTGAGCAATAAGTACTCAACCAGCCCAGAGAGACAACAAAGAGATGCAGGGTCCCTCGGAACAGCCCAACAGATCAAGGATCTTTTTGTTTGTGTTGGTTCAGTGCAACTGATGCTTCAAATGTCACATAATTGTGTCTATCACCAGTTAATCCGAGCGCTTGGTTTCATGCACAGATGCTTTGCATAGTGACACATATGTATTCAGCTGGCTGAGAGCTCCTATTGCACCCTGGGCACTGCTGGGAGCCTTCTGAGGTTTCCTGAAGCATCCCTGGTTCCACATGCTCCTGACTCCTCCTGCAGGCAGCTGAGCTCCTCCTTACACAGCAAACACCCATCTTGCCCAGAGCGCTTCACTCTGGGATACAGGCTTTACTCCAGCACTCCCTGCAGAGCCAGGAGGTCCAGCAGATGACTTAATAATGAGGTTAAGAACAGCGCCCATTTATCTTCTCAAGTCTAAGGGGCATCCCTCAGGAAGATCCTGCAGGCTTTGGAGGACATGATGGTGGCTGGGTGGCTTTTCTGCCTGCCTCTCCCTATATCTCTCTACCACACAGCAGGGATCACATGGATTTGAAGAATAATCATAGTCTGGGAAAAGGGAAAACCCACCCTGATACTAATTGTGTCCCAGGAATAGATGCATTTTTCATGCAGAACCCCTGACTATCTTTTATTGCAGGCACAAACTCACCCTGTCCTTGCTCCAGCCCAAGCAAAAGCTGTGTTGATGAGGTCACTGCTGAGTTCAGGCCCGCCTTGAGCACCCAGCTGTGAGACAGGGTGCCAGACATGCAGGGCTCCCCAGTAAGCTGGGACAGCATGCAAAGAGCCAGTATTTGCTTCAGCAGCTCACCTCAACATCCCAGCTAGCATCATGGTAGCCTGAGTGGTAGCTTAAGGAAGGAGGCAGCTAATGTGAGCCTCTTGAAGCAGCACTGTGCCTGCCTGCTTTTAGGTTGCTACAGACTTTACAGGGGAAAAAAAAATAAAACCAAACAAATATGAATATCCACAAGCTTCTGAAAGGGCAAAGACAAAGCTCTCCAGGTAGTGTCAAATGCCTCCCAAAGATATGATCTCCTGCTAACCAGAGGGGAATGCCCCCAGGTTCCAGCCTCTTCCAGGAGTGTGCTAGGTGAAATGGTTTGGGAAATGGCACCACATGCTTTGATAAGTGCAACCAAAGCTCTAAGTGAGCTACAGGGATATCCTAATGTACTCCAAATAAATTAGTTTTAAAACTCAAGCACATCAGAATATTAGAGAAGGTTAAGGGCTGCTGTGTCAAAGCTGAAAGAGCATTATTGGTCCACAGACACCTTGCTTTGTGCATGAATTTTCCCCATCAATTTTTAGTAGCCAGCACCCCATGAGGCCTCAGATTCTGCCAGCTGTCTTCCAAAGACAAGGGCAGAGATGTTTTTGTTGCCCAAAATAGTTAAAAGTCATCAAGCAGCTCTGTACTTACAAGGCCAACCTTTCCCGACCTTTCTGGCTAGACCAACTCTTGTTACATTAACCTCCGACCTCACGTCTCCTTAATAGCAATATTCCTGGGCACTGTAATTTCCCTCCCACTGTGTTGGCTCAGGGAAATATTTACTATCTTGGCTTCAGAATTTATTTTTCAACAGAAGTGGCAGGGACCACCCTATTCCACCCCCCTTCTTGTGCAGTACAAGTGAAGTAATTCCTAAGATATTATTTTACCTGAACAAATGTGCTTCAGAGTCCCCTTAGCTTTGTACCAAGCTCTGACTTCCTATCAAAATCAAACAGGGACCTTGTCAGATTTGAGATGGATATAAACAAGAAGTGGGAGTCCATAATTGGTGATGGAAATCAGATAAGCCCCTTTTAAATACAACCATTGATAGAGAAATGGGAACTCAAATTACCTTTGATTAAGTCTCTTAAGAAAATAAAGCAAGGGGGAGGGAAAGGAGGGTCTGGCTTAGTAAAACCACCCTCATGGATAAAATCACTGGGAAAGGAGTGGAAGGAGATGGCTGTAGATTGTCAAACTCCCCAGGCTGGATGCAACAGGGCTGAGGCCAAGAAGAAATTTCTCATCCACTGTAAGCAGTGTCAGCACTTGTGACAAAGAGTCCCACAGAAGGAGCCCTGACAGGCTCTTTGTCTGGTGCCCTTGTTGCTCCAGCTTCTGTAGCCAGGGATTGTGCAGAGGTTATCCACAAAAAGTCAGCTGAAAGCAGCTAGGGATTTATGATACCATCTTCCAATAAGCCTTTGAGACTTAAGGATTTGTCTCATTGCTTCTCCGTTAAGGTAAACCAAATTATTTCAAGACTGGTCTGTGAGGAACTGTGCTTGAGCTTGCTTGATGGTTTCAGGGCAAATTATCCATGGATTTGGTTGTAAGCCTGCCTGGTGCACCTCTAAACAGGAGGAAAAACGTGTCTTGTTGCTGGAGATCTGGCTGACCCCTTCAGCTAATCTGAGTTTCTCAGCAGTTAATTACAGTCAATTGTGGTGACCAGGGATTTGTAAAAATGTCATTCAATTGGGAATGAAATTAAATTTTTGGGCGTGCATCAGGCAGGGGGTAAAGAATGACTTTCAAAATGAAACTGAAATAAGCAAGAAGGGAACTCCCTCTGTACAATGCACTACTTGACAGTAGCCCTTTGCCCATTTCCTTGACTTGCTCCCTCCTCCTGTCTCTCCCCACCCCCTGACATGGGTTCTTACCTACTTTAAAATACTACTCCTGACCTGAAAGCAAACACACAGCCCAAAGTACAAACATATTCCCACAGAGGACAAAAAGGAACAAGGCAAGCTTGCCAATAACCTCCAAAGAAGGAAGCATCTCTACTCAGCCGATGCCAAGCACTGGTCCCTGTCCTGTCTGGAAGCTGCAGCCTGCACAGGATAGCTGCAATAACTGCTGCTCAAGCAGCTTGGCCAGGAGAGCCACCACTGGCATTACACCGGCAAACAGGAGTCATCTCACCTCTTACAAATCCACTCCCAAAAGCCGTTTTGGAGCTCTGCTAGTGCTGAGCCCGTAGAAAGCTGCAGCAGCTGAGGCAACCACCATATGCGTTAACTATTCCACTCCCCATTGGCTTGGGAAGGGTTTGAAAAGGAGAAGCGGGTGTTCTACCTGCTGCCATGCAAGCACTGATGATGGCTCCCACTAGAGAGCACAGGACTGAGCTGTACACAGTGCCATGTGCTCTCACCCTGAGGATGCTGGGGTGCAATGTGAGTCTTCTCCTTGCATGGTGAAGGGAGGCGAGGAAGCGAGGAAGCCTGCTCCTGCCCAGGGACAGAATGGGCAGCATGGAAAGGCAGCTGGGCTGCGAGAGAGGAGAATGTCTGGGAAACAGCAGTATGGCAGGAGAACCGCCCTTCCAGGCAGTGCTGGGAGGACTGGGCAGCAGTGCCCTTGGGCATGGCTTTATTTCTAGCTAGGAATGCCAACACTGGGTCTCTCCGGTGCTAAGCGCCTTTCACGCACAGTCAGCCGGGGGCACCACAGCAAAGCGCTGCCCGCTGCTGCCCGCGCCCGAGCAGCCTCAGCCAGGCGCGCCCGGGGGGCCGCGCAGCACGCAGGCACAATTAAGGGGACACACGCTGCGGTAGATGTCAAAAGCTCCTTCTCGCACAGCACTCCGGGCTCTGAACAGCATCCAGCCTCACGTCCTTGGTCGGCGAGCACCGACACAACCGCTCCGAAATCAAGGTCGTCGCCCAGCCTGTCACTGCGTCCCCACGTCCCGAGCCACAGGCAGGGCTGCTCCCACACGCCGGGTTCCAGGTCGGGCAGCCGAGGCTCAGGCCTTGCACAGTGCCTAAGCTCCTGCAGGTTACACCTTCAGTTAATTAGAGAGCAAAGCACTGCTTGCGGGTCAGTACTCTGTCAGCATAAATAAGCATTTTCACACAGTCCTACATTTCTCTATTTCTTTTGGCTGGTAACCTTGGACACTGCCCAAGTCCATCCCCAGTGACCACAATAATCTTTATCCTGACTCTAATCAGGGTCATATGCAACCTTATCACGCACACATCCTCATAAACATGCAGCCTTTAAGCAAGCATAAGGTCGTCAGAAACTACTATTTTAAGCAAGTTGGTGAAACACAAGCTACACATCTTTAGAGGAGTGTTCAAAAAGACAAGTTCTGGTTCTGGACAAGTGGGTATTCGGGGGCTATTGGACTGAAATACAGCTGCATGCAGAACTGATCTTTATAGTGAGGGATGGGTCCCTCTGTGCAGATAAAGCCCAGATTTAAAATATTTCTTTTAATTGTTATTGTCTTTGTGCTCAAGGACTGATTGTGGGAAAAATGCCATTCTCTACCCATAAAAATAAAAAGAAAATACAATAAAGCAGTAATTGGTCAATGATGATTGAACTAACGACTTTACAGTGCCAGTCAGACACACATAATAATTGCTCTTTGGACCCTTTATGAAGGTACATCACTGTTTCATAAGACTAATCCAGCACTATAAAAGTCTTTATTTTATGTCAGTCTCTGCCATTATCACATAAATGGTAAGTTGCATATATTATTAAAGCTTCCTAATTTATACAACACAATGAACGACTAAAGAAAGGCTTATGGGCTATCCTCACCTAAAGCAGGCCAGAGGCAAGTCGTCACTTCTGTTAGATCTGAGTGGTGAGGGTTGGGAAGACTTGGGTGCTGTGACCTGTCCCCTCCTTCTGTGGCAGGAGGCAGAGAGATCACTGCAAGCTGCAGAGAACTGCAGAGGTGAGGAGGGAGCTCACCTGTGCCACTTGCCCTGTCCAGCTTCTGACTAGCAGAGAAGCTGAACTCATCCCCAGCCAGCTTCGCAAGATGTGGAGGTGGGCACGCCATGACTCTGCCAGCTCAGCCGCTTTGAAGGTGGTGCAGCAATCTGCCTCCTTCTGTGCACCACACTCTGAAGCTCTGCAACCTGCACCATCTAGTCAGAGAGGAAATCACACTCAAGGGCTTGGTTCACTGACCAAGTTTCTTGTATCCGCAGCAGCAGATCACAAAGCCATCCAACTTCTTTCACCCCAAAGAAGAGCAGTGGGCAGCTTCATAGAAGAAATCATAGAACAAATTAGGATTATGCCAAATGGTGCCTGCTAAGATCAGACCCTGCCTATGCTGCCATGCAAGTGAGTCCCTTAAGCACTCTTGGCATAAACATGGAGGGAGTGGAGTGGGGAGACTACCAAATCTATTGGTGTCTGTGCAGAGAACCACTGATCCACTGTGCCTGAGGAAATGCAACAGGCTCTCCCAGGATCGTTTGCCAGTAGGAGAGTGGGAAAAGCCCCCAGCATCCTCATTAAGGGCTTAGACCATAAATTCTTGGTGTTGTGAAATGAAGTTGGAAAACCTGTCTGTGTTCCTTAACTTATACCTAGAGCCTCGCAGTGCTCCCACAACTCGTATTTCACTTTTTTGGTCTCTCTCATAAATGCATTCAGGAGAAGACCCTGATTTAATGTGAAACACTAACATAAGCTCCTGCAACAATTCCCCATCCTGGCTGCACCTTCACTTCCAGTCCAAAATCTGCTGTGCAGGATGTGCTGAGGCATGGAGTCCTTTCCTTTGGTGGTCAGTTCTGAGACCTCACAGCCTCCATCAAGCATGCTAATAAAGTTCTCAGCAGCTGGGTGTATGATTATCTATCAAGCACCACCACAAAGCAAAGTGTTCTGCACAGCAGCATTCACTCACTGCTAGCTCATCTTCACCTTCTAACTGCACAGCCTTTTTGGCCTCTTCTGGAAATGATTGACAAAGTAACACAATATCTAACTGTGCCAAAAAAACCCTGTGCAATGCCACAGGCTTGCTTACATCTGCATGACCCTTGGCATGTTGGTATTACCCAGAAAGCACCATCAGCTTCCCCCAGCCCAGGCTCTGCCATAGTGGGAAGCTATGGCACAAAGCACCAGGAGAGGCAGAGAAGCAGGCCTCAAACCAGGGGTGCTCAGAGACCAACGCAGGTCTCTTGGATGTTCCAAACTGTACCAAAAACTTGACGAGAAACATCAGAGAGTCATAAACGTTGCAGATGAAGAAGATAAAACGTGCTCAGTGAGATCTCTGCAGCCTCAAAGTACACTACACAGTGTGCATATCCACACTGACACAGAAGGAAAGAAATAACAGAATTCCTTGAGTCATGGAGTAAAGCCCTGGAACAATACTGCTCCATCGTATGCTGCTAACATGCCTTGGCACCACAGGACTTCCAACCCAGACTGCAGACATATCTCTGGTGGAAAAGATGAAGGCAGAAGCAAAAGAATGAGGAGGAATTACAGTAGAGGGAAAGCCCAGAGGGAAATCGGCGCAGCAGAATCACCACTTCCAGCTAGGCAGTGAGATCTCCCCGCCGTGGGATGGTGCACAGGACTGTGCTTCTTCATCGGCCATGACCTCTGTGTTGGAGAAACCAAGGCTGTGGGGAGGAGGATTGCACAGTCCCCTTGTGCACTGCACAAGGTCATGCAGGTGTCCATTGCCTGCTTCTGCTTGGCACACTTCCATGCTGGTTGAGGGCAGGCCAGCTGGCATAGGCAGGCTGTACGCCAGAGAGCCAAAGGTGAGTGGCTGAAGTGTGGTCTGCAATTAAGCTTTTCTCCACTGTATGCTATCTTGAAGAATGCATCAAGATCACCAAGTGAGAAGAACCAAGGAGCTCTGGAAGGATGAAGTTTTGGCTTTCATATGCATCAGAGAGTTATCTACACACATTTTCCAACTGAGATTTGGGTACCTGTTAAAGCAAACCACTAGAATCCAACTAGGTGGTAGCAGACAAAGCCTTCCTTGTACCTAACAGAACTGAAGCAACACCTGAATTGCCTCAGGGGTCACAGCTCAGAGTTCCTCAGACCTGACCTTGACCTATAGCTTCTGAAGAGCAGAGCAGTTTTGTTAACACTCGGCCTCTGCAAAACCAAGAATAACTGCTTGGTAGGAATTTAGAAATAGTAATTTCATCCTGAACTGCCATCAGACAACAATGCTATTTTGACACAAGGGAATGTGGGCTGGGGCTGAGGCAGCACCCAGGAACGCGCCCTTGGCAGGGCACACTACCCGGGCTCGACAGCTCCAGGGCCAGGAGGTTGTTAGAGGCTGGCTATTGACATTTCAAACACTGAACACTTACAGTACTGATCAAAATTTATATTTGCTCTGTGCAGGCAGCAGGCTCAAGCATCAAAGCTTCTGTTTCAGCACCGTGCCAAAACCCATAAAAGTTTAAGGCTCGACCAAGCATTGATTCAGCACTAAAGCAGAAGCCTGGGCTCTGGGGACTACTGAATAGTTGGATTAAATAAACACTTTAAAAATACCTCTAGTGCTACCAATAAAAGCTGGGACTAAAGAAATACATAGGTGAGCCTTTGTCTGGCAAGAAGGGGTTTTATTTTCTTATGTATAATAATTGCATTGGGAATGCTTTCTAAAATAGCTGTAACAACAAAAGCATTCACTGTGAAATCAATGTGCTAAATGCAGACATTTTAAGACACAGGTAAAAATAATTCTATTTGATGCTTGTTAACAGGGTTCAAGGGTCCTGCCAACACTTCCTGTCTCTTTTTCCAGAGAGGGAAGGGGAGGAAAGATCAGAAATAAGTAAGAGAATGTGAGCTACAACAGCATCCTCATGTGGATGCCTCATCCCTGGAAGTATTTAAGACCAGGCTGGATGAGGCCTTGAGCACATCTGGTCTAGTGGAAGGTGCCTCTGCCCATGGCAGGGGATTGGAACTAGATGATCTTTAAGGTCCCTTCCAACCCAAACCATTCTCTGACCTGTGGCTGCCAACAGAGCTTCAATATTTCAAAGGTTCAAAAGACCCAAACCCAGTCATAGTTTCTGGTGACAAATTCATCCAAGCTTTTGATTAGACTGATGGAGATATGAGCTAGATGGCACAACAGCATACCTACAAGCTGCTCGACAGCCCAAGCTTGGGCTGACCAGGACACATAGGCATGTGGCTTCTCTTCTCACCTAAGCACAGCCCTATCAGCAGTACCTCTCCAAGAGCAGAAAGATCAGAAGCAGAGCTGGAAATGCTCTACAACTCCATCTGTGTTTTCACTCTATCATCCATTTTTCCTAAACCTGTTGTCTTGGAACCCTGTGATTACCCAGAAATAAAAGTTAGCTGATGGATAGTATTAAGAACTTTGGAAGTGATTCTGCTGGGAGTAAAAGCCTAGCAGGAATGAGAGTGTGCATGCTTCCAGATTTAAAAGGAGGTTTAAATAAAGCAATAAATAAACCTGCTTGATGTTAACAAAGAAAATCTACTCATTATACTCGCGGGATTCTGCAGACAATGGAGGGACACAAAGGCCTTTACCAGGTCCTAGTGACAGGACCAGGGCAATGCAAAGACAGCTTCCCCAAGGAGCAACTCCAAGAAGGTAGCTTGGATGGGGAGGGGGAGGGCAGCTGTACACTGCACTGCTTGGCATCATCTGGCTGAGTAACACAGTGTAGTCCATCTGGAAAGAATAACTAATTATACCCCACCTCTATTTATGTCTAATTTTAACAGCAAATTTCCTAGGATATAAAGCATGATCTGTTACCAGCCAGGCTCTAGCACTAACGAATGTCAGTGAGCACTATGTTACCCCAGTGCTAAACCTTTTTGAAGGTCTCCATGTAGTGCTTTGCATTTAATGAACACATCAAGTAGGCTCTTCTTGACTAGGCCATTTTACACAGTGAGATTGCAAAACATGCCTCTCAGGAATTTCTCACCTGTCCAAAAAAATGTCCTGTTTAACACCAACGGATGGGAAAAGACCCCAAAGACCCGATTAAAACAAGTCATAGCCTGGCTAGAGTGAAAACCAAGTTTGAGGCTGGTCCATGGAGGTTCTCTCATGGCTCCAGGACAGAAAAGAAGTGCAATCAAAAAAGTACTGACACATAACCAACTACAGCTACCAAAAACCCTAACAAAGCTTCACTGTAAATTATCTTACCTAAAGTCATTGACTTGATTTTTCTCATTGTAATATTCACTGGCTGACAAAACCCACTTGGTGTCCTCTTGGTTGATATGCCCCAGAACTTCCCTGTGCTGCACTGCCAGTACCAACCTGGGACGTGCAGCATCTGTGTCATCAAAGAAGCCATAACAGGGCTGAGACCTGTAGTTACCCACATGCTTCCACTCCAAGATTGCTTGATTTCACCTTTTCTTCCGTGACGACAAATGGATTAAAATTCTTTCCTACTATTAATCTTTTATGATTAGTTTTAACAACTTGTAGGCCATGAACAAGCTAATAGCAAAGAAAGCTGATGGAAAGCAAGAAAAAGGCAAAGGCAAATAAGACCACAAAGACAAAGTACAATTCAAAAGTGAGGGCTACTCCTGCCCTTGTTAGTAAACAACTGGGTTACTTACAGTCCAAACACACTGGGAGTTGGGGAGATGCTGGATTGAATGCCCTGCAAAGTGGGAATTACAGTAATCAAGTCTCGTGGTCTGAAAGACCAGGGCTGCTCCTAGTAGCTCACTGTGGAACCCAAGAGGGCTTACCGCAGCCTACGCAAACTTCACAACAAAACCCAAACCCACCAGCTTCCAAATCCTTTGATGTCACATAGCACGTGGCAGCTTTCCAGAGAAAGTATAGGATCAAAATCTTGCTAAGGCTTGCTAAGGCTGCCAGATCAATGAACTACCCTTGAGCTTCCATTCTCGCTAGGAAAGAGAGCAGCTGATGGAGCTCCTTTCTCCTACACCGCTCTTACCCCATGCAGGATTCCCTTGTCTGAAGAGAAATGTGCTTTGGGTTTTTTCAGCTTAAATCTACCAGAGCAGCTTTATATTGTCCACAGGTTAAAAAAAAATAATGTCAAAAGCCACAAAATCCATTTCTGTTTCCAGATGAGATGAGATTTAACAAGGCCAAGTGCAGGATTCTACACTTTGGGCACAACAACCCCAAGCAGCACTACAGGCTGGAGACAGAGTGGCTGGAGAGCAGCCAGGAAGAAAGGGATCTGGGGGTACTAGTAGATAGTAGGCTGAAGATGAGCCAGCAGTGTGCCTCCGTGGCCAGCAGAGCCAATGGCATCCTGGCCTGCATCAGGAACAGTGTGGCCAGCAGAACAAGGGAGGTTATTCTTCCCCTGTACTCAGCACTGGTCAGGCCACACCTTGAGTACTGTGTCCAGTACTCTCAGGTCAAGAGAGATGTTGAGGTGCTGGAGCATGTCCAGAGAAGAGAGATAAAGCTGGTGAGAGGCCTGGAACACAAACCCTCTGAAGAGAGGCTGAGGGAGCTGGGATTGTTTAGCCTGGAGAAGAGGAGGTTCAGGGGTGACCTCATTGCTGTCTACAACTACCTGAAGGGAGGCTGTAGCCCCGTGTCTTCTCCCAGACAACCAGCAACAGAACGAAGGGATAGAGTCTCAAGTTGTGCCGGGGGAGGTCTAGGCTGGATGTTAGGAGGAAGTTGTTGCCAGAGAGAGAGATTTGCCATTGGAATGGGCTGCCCAGGGAGGTGGTGGAGTTGCAGTCCCTGGAGGTGTTCAAGAAAAGCCAGGATGAGGCACTTGGTGCCGTGGTCTAGTTGACTGTCTAGGGCTGGGTGCTAGGTTGGCCTGGATGATCTTGGAGGTCTCTTCCAACCTGGCTGATTCTATGATTCTATGATCCACCGAGCTTCACAGGCATGAACACAGAGCCTTGGGTAACATTTTCATACATGCTGCACCAGACCCTTTAATGACACACATGCACACCCTGGGGCCCTTTACCTTCTAAGCAGCAGAAGGCCAGAGCTGAATTATCAGCTGAGCCTTCTAGTCATCAGTACAGCCTTGGTAGCAATGGTGGCACCTGTAAATGCAATGAGAAACCCTTTCTAGGATCAGACGTCTACACCAGGGAATCCCTGGTATCTAGGCAGGCTTCAGGTAGCAAAATAATGTTGTTTTGTTTAGGCAAGCAGATGAGGAAACATCTATGAATAAGGAAATCTGGAATCAGTCCATAGCAGCAAATCCTTTCCCAACATTTAACTCTAAGAATAATTTTAAGCAGAAATATCCTAGAGAAGACATTTACTCCTAGACTACCATCTGCCTTTATCCCCTTAGGTGACATGCAAGACTTCTCCTAATACACACTTAAAATCCCACAAGTTAATACAACTTCTGAAAACTTCACTGCTGAAGGCTACAGTTAAAGCATTCCTGTTCTCCAAATGTGTTTTCCCATTTCTGCAAAGTTCTCAGACACCTGGGGTGGCTTGGTACCAATTGGCTTCTGGTTTTGGTTACTGGCAAGAAACGTTAGCCTTTGCTTTTCTGAGCACTGATCTTGGAGTGCAGAATGGTATTGCAGGTTGGATTTGAGGTTTTCTGTAATCATGTGAGCGATGGAAGAGCCCTTTAATCTTAGAAGTAAACATCCATCGAAGTTCCAAACTGCTGATTCAATCTGGAGGATGAACTTTTCTGTAAAAGAGCCAGGACAGAAAGGTGAGATGAGTTTCTGAAGCAGCAGTGGCAGTATCACAAAAGCAGGGCTGCAGGTGGAGATTGAACTCCAGCCACAGGCACCCAGGTGGCATCCTTCAACTATGGAAACTTAGCTGTGTGTTTGTGCATCACCGACCTAGCAAACTTCACTGCCTGTCACATTCAGCAGATTGCCCCAACCCAGAACAACTTTCCTCACTAGGAGAGCTTTACAGCTGTGCAGATATCTGCTGTTTTATAAAGCTACAGAAGAAAAGAGTTAACTACACAATCAGTGAATTTAATGCTCCATGAGAACTACTCCAGCGGGGACCACAAGGCTACCAAACACCCAAACAGAGAAGAACCATCAAAATTATCCCTTGGGGCATGTGGTTTGGTACCCTGCTTGTTTAAATAAGTGTAATTTTTTTTTTCAGTTCACTAACACTAGGCACCTTCTGCCATTCTGCACTTCGTTTTAAGGAGTGAATTTCATAACATAAGCATGCAGCATCTCAAGAAGAGAATCAGTGTGCTTCTCTGCCTCAGCTTCTCTAGTCCTATCCTAAATTCCACATCAGCAATGTCTGTGAGCTGATGCAGAGCTTCACTAAAGTCATGATTTGTGTGAAAAGGAAAGAGCTGGCAAACATCTGAAAATGTTGTTTGTTAACCTGGCTACACAACTACCACATCTCTTTGTGGCTGAGATGAACTTTCTCTCTATTGCTCTGGAAATACTTGGGGGTTGATGTACTTAGAGGCTGACTGGAGGCTCTGTTTCTCCAAGGAGTACTATTAAATCAAAGCCTCTTTTCTGGTGCAAAACTCCTAATACCACTGTCACATTTGAGCACGTTTAAGTCAGTTGGGAACATCTCCTTGAGTGAGGACTGAGAGTCATCACGCTTAGAGGACCTCTGCTTGCTCCAGTGTGCAGTAGACCTCATGCATGTTGGCTCCTCATCCACGCCCCAACCTCTCTTTTTTCCTCACAACCCCTTCTCCTTGCCTGCTGTCCACCTTGGCAGCAAGAGGCCTCAGCACAGATATACCACACCCCTGTGCCACACAGAGCACCCATCAGCCCCTCATTTCCATTTTGCCTCCCCTTTATGGAGCACACTCAGTTGTTTGGAACAAATTAAAGTATCTCCTTCACCTTGCTAGAGCCAGGGGTTGGCTGCAGACAAGGTCCCTTTCTGCGTTTGCCTCTGCAGCAAAGCCTGGAACAGCAAGGGCATACCTCAGGAGGAGGAAAATGTGGAAAAGAAGCTAAACCTTCATGACAACAGTCCCTGGGTGCTAAAGACCCTAGCAGACTCACAGTTCTCCTCACACCAGGCAGTACAGGCCACCTCTCCAGTAGTGGGAGATGACAGCAGAAGCAAGGGAAGGTCTTTCTGCTGTCACCAACACTCACATCCAAGCCCATCCATCTCCCCAGTTTCCATTTGCTTACTGGAACGCTTGAATGCAGCTTGCTGGATAAGGGACAAACAAGTTTCTTTCACAAATGGCAATGCCAGAATACCTCTGACTTGCGAAAAACAACAGAAAAATTACCATCAGACGTGTTTGTGCAGCAAGCTCATTCTTCCCTTTTTACAAAGCCACAAGAGATATAAAATACAGAACATCCAAGGACCACATGAAAAGGATGTCTAGATCTGTTAAAACGTAAAGAAGGCTCCACCAGGCAAGGGCAAAAGTTTAGCAACAACAAAAGTGTCTTCATGCTAGATTTTTTGTTGGTTTTCTTTTTCTTTTTCCTTGCCTTTTTTTTTTTTTTTTTAATGCACAGAGAGAGGAAAAGAGTTTGTGGTCATGTTTCCCAGCTTTATGTATATTTGTCTATCATTTTAATATAAACAGGGTGTATTTATAAAGTCTAAAGAAATGGGAAACAGACTCACTAGTTTCTAAACACCAAGAATCCTCTTGAAGGATGATATGCAATTAAAGAGGAAAGTCAGTTAAACTTTTATGACACTTCTGACCAAGGGTTTTATTTTTATTGCATGAAATCCAAAGTGACAACAACAGATATGTGCAGTAGCAGCACCCACCCAGCCTTCTGTTGTGAGGGGCCTGCCAGAATTCCCACTGAAATCCCACTTCTGAGAGTAAAACAATGCTTGAATTCATGTACCCTTTGACAGCAGAGTTCCCAGCCCTTCTGAACACACTAATGCACGCAGGGAAACCTATGGAAATGGATACACATGTACAACCTCCACACACAGGCACAAATACCCATTAAGAGCAATTCTCTGCAAAGCCCCTGTGGAAATGGGATCTGTTTTCTATAGCAAATGTTATGGGGAGTCTAGAAATCCTTCAGCAGCCCAAGAAAAAGGGAAAAAAAATACATATATACACACACAAAGGGGAAATGGAACAAAGTAGGGAAGCAGACAATGCAGCTGGTGCGTTATTTTGCACCAGTCCCAACCATCCCACTTGCACAGCAGTACAGACAATTTGATATTGACAAGGCAGAACTTCAGTTGTCAGGTTTTGACAGGCCAGTTTGGTAGTGAGGAAGGTTTGGCTTTTTCCTGAGAGAGGGGGAAGGGGGAGAGGAATGAAGGTGCTAATTAAAGACATAGAGTGTATTGTGTGCCCATGGAGAGAGAGCAGGAAAGGCTCATTAATGGCTCTTTTGATAAAGAATATCCAAAACCAGCGAATAAAGCACAATGGAAGGGTCTATATATTTTACAGAAGAGGGATGCTGCATGCTCCAAAAAACTTATGGTTCCTATCTAAAGCAAGCAGTTAGAGAAATTTTGAGTCCAGTCTATGAAGAGTGTTTTGGGAGATAGGAGTTTTGCATCATTAAGCAACTGCAACTTAACCACTAAGTAGCTAGAAGAGAAAACAAAGAACAGAGAATAGAAAATAAGTAACAATTTCTGAATTTCATCTCTTTTTGAGACAAATGCCTTTTTTCTTTTCCCTTAAAAATGTCTTGTGATAACTCAGGATGCTTTGCTGATACTTACCTGGAGACCCAAAACAGCTCCAGTGTATCACTTGTAGTTGTGAAACAAATACAGCCGCCCTGGATTTCTCCTTTTACTTGGAGCGTGGTCCTTTGGATAGAAAGCAGTTCAAGGTACAGAAGCCCATCATGGTACACAGGAATCAGCACGAATGAATGGAGAGAGAGAAAAAAGGGCTGCTTTCAGCTAGAATACATGGCACCATACAAAGGAGAGCATTTCTGTATCAGGGCAAAGGACTGATCGTTAAGATCTTCATTTAGGAGACTTTTCTCATTCTTGCCCCACACTACACCAGAAAAGACAGGAAAACAATTCCTGTGCTGGACTCCAGACCCTCAGCAGCAGGAATATCCCATGCTGGATCTCACCTGCCTGCTGACCAAGCATCCCCTTGTATCCTGCCCACCCCTCTAGCACACAGGACCACCACCACCATCTCTCACTGCCTCCTGCCTTTGCTGGGAAAGCAAGGTCTGGCTTCTCTAACCTGTTTCAAAAAATCCCAAATGTGTCAGTTCTAGAGTACTTGGAATGGCTTGGTTCATCGTGCTGTTATTCTTTCTCAGCTCCCTCAGTTTGCTAGCTCTTTAGTTACCTGTCAGAATGCAAAGCTCCTTTATTTCTTCCATCATCACCTGGGATGAGCGTCCTCGAGGGACTGAAGGGTTTACATTTTGTTCTGATTCTCTGAGCTCTATTTCAGTTGTCAGATGAAATTCATCCTGGTGTAAACCCAGAGTAAATCCCAACGAAGTCTAGTAAGTCACTGAAATTACTCCAAAACCATATGACGTAGGATTTGACCCTGAAATTGCAACAGGCTTTGCTTCCAGCCCATCTAAGTTCCAGTCCTTTCTCAACCCATCAGCTGGAACAGCCATGCATGAGCTACCCACACAAACCCAGCAATCCCCAGGCAGCAGAGCAGTGAGGTTCTGGGGCACAGTCTGCTAAGGAAATGAGCAGAGCAGAAAGGCCACAGTCATACCCAAGGAATATGGGGTGAGGAGTGTCTTTTGTTGTCCTAGGCTTATTGTAAACTACAAGCAACTTTTTCCTTTGACGCCAGCTTACGACTCCCACTGGCCTACAAGGGACATGCTCACAGGTGTCCAAGGACTGGAGACCCCTCAGGAACAGTCGAGTTGTCAAACAGGTTATGTCTCACAGCCGTTTGAGCCAGAGCACTTCTACTCCCTCCCTTTGTGCTAGGTTTGACTCAGAAAGGCAGAAAAAGTTAAATACCATGTGACATGAAAAATGTGAGGGGTGATCAGCAATGAAGTGATAGAGCAGGCTGTCTCCCCTCCAAAACACCAGCAGACTGCTCTACTCTAGTCAAGCAAAATGAATAATTCACATTGAGTAATCTGCAAAATTATGTCTCCTTCTGACTATGCCTGCAAGCAGCTTACAGTTTGCTTTTAGTCATTATTCTTGGAAACATCTATGAAAAGTTCTTGGTCCACTAGAATTGCTGTGGGAAGCAAATTCCAGAAGGGGAATGAGCAGAACTCTGACCAATACAGCCCAGTACTCTGTTGGGATGCAGGCAGTGGCCAGCTGACTGTACTGTCAGCACTGAAGCATTTGCTCAGCTTCCCAGCAACTGCTCCATTTTCTCCACCAAGCAGAACATGCAACACTTTCGCATTTGATCTGAAATAGTTGGGGTTTATGACTGCTTTAAGTTGCATTCAGCAACAGGAGGAAGCTGGATGAAGGCGTAGTGGGAGCCAAACCTGATGTTATCTGACCCTCCTTGGCAATCCTCCTCCTAGAAGAGGTTTGCTGATCCCTGCTGATCCCCATTTCTGAGGCCTGGAGCAGCCAACACCAGCTAGGGAAAATAAGAAGGGGTTGGATCCTGACAGCACTTTCAAAGCATGAGAATCAGTATCAAAGTGAACGGGGTCATAAAGGAAACTTCATTCTTTGCTGGTAGCTCAGTCTAGAAACAATATTGCACTTGGCTGATGTGAATGATGCCATCTACAACCTCTGCTTGGTTGGACCACCACTGCACATTTGCCTCTGTGACCTCAAGGAGCTTTGCTCCTCCCTCAGACACCAGAGGTGCAGCGTTTTAATGTGGAAAATTAAGCATTTTTCATACTAGTCTGAAGGCCCAGAAATCAACAAAGCAAGTAAGAAGAATGAGCCACGTTGAAGTCTCAGCGCAATTCAGGTTGGGCTTCTGGCCACAAACAAAAAAAAATATTAGTGGAAAGGGAAGAACTGCAGACTGTACTTCTCCAGAACTTCTGTAAAGACCTTGAGAGGGACAGAGCAGTGATTGAGAAGATACATTTGATCCCACATCCTTGCAGAGGATAAGAAGATCTCTCAAGGTCTTTCCTACTCTACATTTCCAGGATTTTAAAAACCACTCACAAAGAGGTTTTGGGATACAGAGTCAGTGGTGAATTGCATCATCCACCCCTCTGATTTCACTAATGAAAACCAGCACAGCCGGCACTACAGATGAAGTCAGATGAATCCTGAATGTCCTTGCTTTTCTCAGATTAGTCAGACCCATAACAGTCCTTTTAACATTTTTTTTTTCTTTGTGGTTAAATTTTTTATATTACACTTATCATGCAGGGAGCTCCTAGAAATAATAGCAAACATGCATGCACGAGGGTCACACAACTGCTAAAATGTTAATGCCCTATGTTCTCTCTGGATTCTGCAGTTCTCCTGACCCAAGAAGTTTGCACTTCTGCAGACAACAATGGAGGAAAGGTTTCTAGAAATCCACCAATTATGCTGAAATAAGGAGCTTGTGTATTTTTCATTAGTTGCAAACATATAAAACTCTGAAGATGCTAAAAGCCAGACTGCTAATCTGGAAATTTGAGTACAGGCTAAGTCTCTGCATAAAAGGTCCTGCGTTTCTACCGCTGAGAAGCTTTTGGTTTTGAATCGTCTAAAGTCCTCAGCTGCCCATCACAGCATGGTTCTGCTAGCAAACATTGTCAGAGCACAAACTGGAGCTTTCTGCTGGCAAAAGGGATCTGTACCGTTCACACACCGGTGTCTCCCCTGGGCACAGGCTGCCCAAGCTGATAAATACATCCTCAGTGACAAGAGTACTTTCCCTCTCTGATCCTTTCCTAGGTAATAGTGACTAACCAGAGGCTCTGAGGAAGTTTTTTCCATCACTTTGACCATGGATCTTCTATTCCATCCCTCTCCTCCCTTTGAAGCCAGAATCTCATTATTACTTTTGTGCAACATCCCCCCTTCATGCAGAAATCCCTGTAACATCCCTCTCAGTACAACCTCCCAATGACGGCATTTTCTCCTGCTGTTCCCATCCAAAAACATGCACACCAAGCCAAATGTGTTGGGCTGAGTACTCCTTACCCTGCACCTTAACAGTCTCAACATCGGGAATTACTCTGAGCCTTACACATCTCTTCCTCAGGGATCACCTTTTCTGCTTTCCTGCAGCACATCTGCCCAGAAGCTCTAAGGGTTTCAGAAAGAACTGGGTAGCAGGGCAGAGCTAGGGCAGAGCTTTTCTTTTTGCAAGACTTTCAACAAGTTTTCTACACTGTTTGCTACAGTTTCCTCTGGGCACAGCGAAATGCTCAGTGTCGGTTTCAGTCCCAGCCACACTGGGCAGCAAATGGCCAACACAGCATTAGGACACCGCTCACGTCTCCATCTCCTGGCTTGCTGCAGCAAGGATCAAGTTAACTTTGTCGAACGAGCAGGAAGGCTGGGGACAGGCAGGTAGGACTGCTGTGGCTGGAAGAGGTTGTTTGGAAGCAGCACCCAGTTTCTATAGACTGCCAATGCCTGGTGTCGAGTTGCCTTTCTCAGAGCAGCCATAAAGCGTACAAAGCGACACCCAGTGCTTGGAGAACTAGTGGATGGTGAGAAAGGAGGGAGGAGGAACATACTAAAAAAAGGGAGGAAAAATAGCCTAAGCTGTGAGCTTCCTATGCTCAGAGCAGCAGAAGACAGGCTGCACCCTGTTCCATGCTCCTGCTTACCACCTGTGGGCACAGCAAGTGTCCATCAGGCAGCCAAGCAGATGCCAGAGACACCACACAAGAAGGTGAACATGCCATGGCAGGACACACTGCCCTCCACCTGCACTTGATAACCCTTGGCTCTTGAGATAACACCAAACAACTCAATGCACCAGCAGCTCATATCCATCCTGCCAGTGCCCACCATGGTTTTATAGACACATTTCAGAACCTTTATCACTGCAGTTCATGAATTTGTCTCATTTTAACAGTCAGAATCAAAGATTCACTTCCAGCACTTTTCTATCAATACGACCAAGGCATGAAGGCGATTAAAAAATTCCTCAAGTTCTACTCACAGCCACACACATGCACACAAAATGAACAAAGTGAACATTTGGCAATGTTTGTGCTGCCAAAATTAAAATTAGGCACCCAGGCTGCACCTTAAGACAACTGGGAAGGCTGGAAACCATCAGATGGAGACACATAATGCCTACATCAGGCTCTGATTCTGAAATGCCCTTTGGGAGAGGTCCGTGCTTTCCATCAGCCTCACCAGAAATGTTTGAAACTAGTTTGTTGTGAAACTCCTCAAGCCCACGCATCCCTCAAGCCTTTGTTTATAATTTCTTATTTGTATCTTTACTGATCAGAGGGGGTCACTTTCTGAAGCCCAGCAGATGACTATTGCCTTCCTACTCCTTTATTTCTTCTGCTGATAAAAGTGAGATTATTTTTGGGTTTCCAAGAGAAGGAAAGCAGAAAGACTAAACCAAAGCAGAAGCTCACCACAAGTTCTTCCAGCAAATCACAGTCATTTTTTACAATTAAAAAAAAAATGTTTTGATGAAGAATTGTAACCATTTTTCAGTGAAGTGGCTTTATAGCTTCTCTTAATCTAACAGGGACACCCACACAGAGGCTGCATTGTTTAACCAGCTGCAGTATTCCCCCACTACAGTCCCACTGCACAGAGCTCTTCGCAAAGCTGTGAAGCTATTTATAGCCTAGATTCCCAGAAGGGAAATCTCCAAGGTGCCGCTAATTAGTTCTCCTAATGCACTGTTAATAAGAAGGGGAAACATGACTTATCTCGTGAACAACAGCTTTGTTGCTGTTTCTAATAGGAGCTAGGATATCCCATGGGAATTACTCAGGGAATGAATTCCACAGCTGAAAAGTGGATTTCCTCTACGGTATTCCCTCAGGAGAAGGTTTCACAGAATGCTTTAGGGTGGAAAGGACTTTAAAGATCATCCAGTTCCAACCTCGCTGCCATGGACACACTTTCCACTAGATCAGGTTGCTCAAGGCTGCATCCAGCCTAGCCCTGAACACTTCTGGGCAGGGAGCATCCACAACCTTCCTGGGATACCTGTTCCAGTTTCTTCCTAGCATCTGAGTCTCAACCTGCCCTCCTCAAGCTTCAAACTATTCTCTCTCATCTTTTCACTACAAGCCCTCCTTAAAAAAAAACAAACAAACAAACCAAAACACAACCAAAACTTATTCCCAGCTTTCTTGTAGGTCCCCTTTGGATCCTGGAAGGCTGCTCTAAAGTCTCCGCAGAGCCTCTCTTCTCCAGGCTGAACAGACTCACCTTCCTAAGTCTGTCCCCACAGGGGAAGTGCTCCAGTCCCCTGATCATCTTTGTGTCTTTCCTCTGTGTCTCTTGTTTTGGGGGTCTCATAGCTGGACACAGCATTCCAGGTGAGGTCTCACAAGAGCAGAGTAGAAGGGCAGAATCACCTTTTTTGATCTGCTGGCCACAATGCTTTAATGCAGCCCAGGATGCAATCAGTCCTCTGCAGTGCAAGTGTGCATTGTTGGCTTTTGTCCAGCTTCTCATACACAGTACACAGCTGTGACAAGTCTCAGAATGATTCCTCTTGGGCTGGACTGTTCCACAGGTATTTGTCCTGAGGAACTTATCACTGGAGTGAAATCCCCTCTTTATTAACAGCAGGTGACTTTTGACAGTCACACAGTAAAAGAAAACCTACATCCACCTCCCCTGAGAAACTAACAGCAAGCCAAAGTCCCAACAAAACATGTTGAAAACGTCATGAATGCATCACAAGATAACTGCTCAGGGACACCTCAGGATGAGGAGTGAACCTGCTGGAGGACCTGAACAAACAGTGAAACTCCAACAACTCCTTTTACAACAAGTACAAACCCACGTGGGCGAGCATCTGCGCGAGCACAGATCGCAAGAGCTATGGAAGAAGGAGTACAAATCTCAGTGGAAAGCTAAACTCTCACCCACCTGCAATGCTCAGTAAAGACAGGGTTGAAAAGCTTTTCTACACCTAGATCTACCTACAGCGTTGTATGATTTATACAGCTACTGAGTCAGTCTTCTTATGGACCAAATGACCAAGCAACAAGAAAGCCTTGGCCATCCTGAGAAAAGCAGCTCCCATTTTTACAGTACTCATGCAAAGAGCTCTCAGGGCCACACTCTTGAGAGCCACTTTCTACAATTGCTTACATAAGCAAAAGTATGCTTGGAGAAAGGTCAAACAAAAAGGTTTGCAGACACAGCTAGAGTTGTTTCTCATCTAGATATCACTGAAATGTTCCAGCATGTATTTCCTTTACCATCTCAGGTAGACTCACACCATCTTCTTCATGCAGGTTAGTGACTGGGCATGGGGAACAATAATAATAACTTGAGGGAATACAGGCCAGTGATGGAAATGTAGCATAAAGGATCTATCCAGCTGGTTTTGTGCTGTTTACTAACTGCAACCTGAAAACTCAAATTCTTGCTGGATTTTGCACGTCAAATGTTACTACTTAGTAACTGCTTCCAAAATTAAATAGCTTTTAAAAAAGGCAGAAACGGAGCCTGGTTCTGTTAGGTCATAATGAAAGCACCAGCTGTACTTGAAATAGTCCAACTTTACATTACCAGCAAGGCTTTCTGCACACAGAGCCAAATATTTCCATCTCTGGCCTGCTCTATAGCCTAGTGCCATCTTCCACCTCTTCCTGAAACTGTCCTGGAAGTCTGCTGTAACACTCAAAAAGAGGTATTAAGAGTGGGGAACAGCCTTCAGGAAAAGAAAACCACTTTAGGGGGGGGGGAAAGAAACTAGCAATCAACTTTTATTTAAAATGACCATTGTGATGTCTCAATTTTACACCTGCTATATATTTAGGGCAGAAAAAGTCAAGCAGCCACCCAAAAGGATGTCTTCTATAAAATGGTTAACGCAAATAATGAGGATTTCCAATAAATTCAAGCCACGTTCGTGTTTGGCAGCTTTCCCATCATGCCAAGAATTTACCCAACACCCCTTTTATTTATGATGAACCAAAACTCACATAGGACTTTGTCATGAGGAATGCTGTCAATGAGACTTTTTAAATTATACACCCTGTTGGCCTTGAAGCAACCCTCCCATCATTGCTGTCTCTAGTCCTACACACATGCTGCAGAAGCAGATATAAAATGCAGCTGTCATCAATGACCACATGAGCTCAGCACAGACACTCTAACAAGTGCTTTTCCCCCCACCCCAATTTTTGTAGTGTTATTGAAGTACTTGTCTACCAAAAACCAGATGTTCACAGTCAATCAGGCTACAGAAGTCCTGAGATCCATCTCTAAAGGCTGGTGGGTCTTCAGCAGACCAAGAGCAGCAGCAGCAGTGGCAAATTGTGATTTCTGCTGAAAATCTAGAGCGAGAGGAGAATGACTGCACATTAGATTGTCCTTCCAGCACCTAAGAGCATCACAGAATGACCTTCAAGTTGCTTCAAGAGACAGATGTCAGTAACATCAGCTAGGTCTGTCAATCCTTTCCATCTCATATTCGTTTTCCTAGCTCCTCAAATATTAAAGCAAATATTTTTAGAACTCTGAACATTAATATTCTCATATTTAACTGCAGCCAGCATAGATAAGAACACATTCAACAATACCACAGTCAGAAACTGCTGCTCTTTGAGGCCCACAGAATATCTGGGTTTGCAGTGCTAGCAAGAATGAATTTCTCCTCCCCTTCCAACATAGCCACTGAGCGTTATTCATCATGAATACGAGCGCCAAAGCAATGAGTTGTCAAGTTCTTTCAGTTAGGGATACAAAGACATGAAGGGTGTACACATCCAGGCATGTTAGAGCTTTAAGATACCAGCAGCTCTCCACTGACCTCAGCCAAACTATGTAAGTGAATACACTGGAGCAGAGCATTTTCGAACTGAGTTACCAAACTAGACAGGGCAGAAGCTGCCAAAAGATCAGGGTTACTGTGAATTGCATCCATATGTCAACTGCAAGGTAAAGACATTAAACAGGTAAATGGGCAGTGACAAACTGATGGGTGACTTCTGAGAACTGTTTGCACTTACACAGGCTCAAAAGAACACAAAATGCAAAGGAGATGACCCAAGAAGAAACAGGCTTCTCCAAAAAGGGACAAATAGTTATTCCACTCTAGGCTTTTAGTGGTATTTAATGCACACATAATTTTCACTTTCTGGTTGTTTTTCCCCCCTGATTTTCACTTTTCACACTTGTGAACACGATACCTCAAGTCTTCTTGAGATTCAGAACTCTGCAGGGTCCAAAAGCCTCCAGAGTTACAGATCAAATTCTATTCTGATCAAACATGGTTAGTTCAAGGATCGAGGATGAACCCTCTGTCTTGCTGAACAAAACAGAGCCCACAGCTGACGAGCCTCTCTCCCTCTTTCTACTCCTTTTCTTTCAACACGCAAGTTTGGTCCACTCCTGAAGATTTCTGACTTCCAAATAAAATCATCCTTTGAGTTCAGATGATTAGGAGAGCCAAAAGGCATTGTTTTAGTTTTTGCTACATTTAAAACCAGTTTGTTTTCCTTGAACCAGTCTGTCAAAGTCTTTTTGCAGTTCAGGCGTTATGTGAGAAACAGATTTGCCATTAAAATGCACAGTCGTGCCATCTGTATAAAAATGTATAGCACAGTAATGACATAGCCTTGCAAAATCATTAATAAAAAGAAAAAAAACAGGAATGACTGACACTACTCAACTCGGGGAGGGGGGAGGAGAGAGGGGAGAGACATTGACACCTTTGACTGACAAAGGGGGGAAGAGACAGCCCTGTGAAGAGAAACAGATTGATGCTTCTCCCGGATTCTTTGTCTATCTGACAGAGTATGGGCAGCAGCACAGGCCACCTACTTGCTGTGCTAACGCCTGTAGCACGTTAGGCCAAAAGCTTTGGGGAAGTTAGCTAGGAAACCTTTCCACTAGGTTTTCCTTTCTTTAAGGCACGCTGGAAGAGCTCGCTGTTACACGGCTGCTCAGAAGTCCCCTTTCACCAGGAGCTGCTCGGCGCGGGCAGGGAGCACCGCGTTGGATCCCTCCGCAGCTTTGCTTAGCCTCCCCCTGCCCTGCAGCTCTTTTCAGGAGAGCTGATTTTGAATCTCTCTATTGTGCAGGCCAAGCTCTGACGGTTCTGACAGCCCCCCTGCTGCACCGCCTCCCATCCAGCTTGCTACCTTGCAAATGCCACATCCTTCAGGTTCCCCCTCGCAGGGACTATGCTGTGAGCTGAGGGAACCACCAGTAGCAATGCTGAGCTCCTTCAGTGGTCTGGTAAAGCAGCATAGGCTGCCGGCAGCCCTCAGATAGGATTTAGGATCAGGGTTGATGAGTGTTGGTCCCACCTCACTGTGACAAGCCAGCAGGATACTGTGATTCACAGGGGGAGATGTGCGAGTCTTCCAAAAACATGCCTGAAGGAAAGAGCTGATGAGGGCATCTGAAAAAGACGCACATATGTTTTTTCTGATGGCTCAACAGCAACCAGTTCTCTAGAATTTTCCTCAGGTCACACAGGTGAATGTTTTCCTTAGGCTGAAGCCTTCTAAAAATAGCAGGGGAAAGATTCATTTTTGGCTGTGTTGGGTTTCACGAGTGCCCCTTGGGCTCTGTTTACCCATCATCTTGTCAACGTGGCATATGCAGCAGCTCGCTATCAGCTATGTGCTCCGCCCTTTGCGTCTGCCTGGGTGCTGAGCGACTGCAAACCCACAGCCTCTCAGCAGTCCTGGGGCCCAGCCCAGGTCTTCTGCCGAATCTACTGACATCTGCCGAAAACACCAAAACAATAAAAGCCCCAAGAAGGCCTTTACAAGGTATTTGCTAGCACTCACCCCAGGGACTTCACTGTCATTTGAGAGAAAACGCAGTAATTGCGGTAGAATTATAGACTGCAGTTCTACTCAGACTTCCTAAACTTAACCTCTACCATTAGAGACCTAAATTTGGAGCAGTCCATTGTGCCACTTGGAGGAAAGCCACAAGTTCAGCATTAGTAGCTTCAGCTGTATAAAAAGAACTTTTTTTTCTCTTTTTTTTTTGTCTTTACTGATGACTTGTGTTTCATAAGCCCCACACTATTTTTAGAAACATGAGAAAGTAAAGTATGCATCCTTTTAAATCTGGCTTTTACTGCACCCTGTAATTTATGGTGATATAATAAGTAATTTGAAAATAAAGATTTGAGATGACATTTCAGCATTAGTGTTTTTTAAGACAAAACAAACATTCAAAATAAAACCTAAACCACAGCAATGAAATCTATCATTAAATGCCTACTTTCTGCTAAATTTGTAGTTATGGCAGCCTAAATCTCAAACATTTGTTGTGACCTCTCACAAAGTAAAAATAATCATATTATTCATTGTGGTAGAAGACCAATATAGGATATTATTTCATCCTGGCCTGAAGTATCCATGGAATTATACAGCATGTCTTTTAAAAGTGTATTAATTACTCTAAGGAGTCTAAGCGACTGCTGGCTTTCAGAAAGAAACGTGCATTGCCTCATCGGATTTGCTTTATTTCTGAAGACTAGCACTTTTTAGGCTCATTTATGCATAATACATCAGATGTGACTTCTTTAAGCAGTGCTGAAGTTCTCCCGAGTTCAGATCACTGCCTGACTTGCAGACACAAAGGCTTCTGACTCTTCAGGGGAAATTTCAGACACACTTTTTCTCCTATTCGCTGTGTAAAAGCTGCCACTGTATCGGGTGCCAAAACCCAATGCTAGACTGCAGTGAGTAATATGTGCCAAGCAGCTCAGCTCAGGCCCTTAGCTTGCTCCAACAGCCCTCTCATCAGACCAAGCAGCACCCTACATGTCCCCATTTATGGCACAAGATCTTTCTGAGAGCAGCAGCCCAGAGAAACAGCCCCGGGCTGGGATGCAGACATGCAGCAGCTCTTACTATCCATGCACTTACTGAGCCACTTCTCTGCCTCTGCTTTACACCCAGCATTAATGCCACTTGGGCATTTTATGAGCTGACTGTTACCACCTTGGCTATAAAGTGAAAGCAGAGTGGAACATCTTCCTTCCAAGGAAAGGCTGAGGAAGCTGGGGCTCTTTAGTTTGGAGAAGAGGAGCCTGAGAGGTGGCCTTATTCACGTTGGTGAAGATGTGAAGGGTGAGTGTCGGGAGGATGAAGCCAGACTCTCTGCTCAGTGATATCCAATGACAGGACAAGGGGCAATGGGTGCAAGCTGGAGCAGAGGAGGTTCCATATGAACATAAGGAACTTTTTCATTGTGAGGATGACAAAAGACTGGAATGGGCTTCCCAGGAGGTTGTGGAGTCTCCTTATCTGGAGACATTCGAAAGTTGCCTGAATGTGTTCCAGTGTGACCTATTCTAGGTGGCCCTGCTCTGTCAGGAGAGCTGGACTGGATGATCCTCCAAGCTCCCTTTCAACCCATAACAATCCGTGATTCTGTAAAGAATGGAAATATCATATTGCAGTTTCCCACAAACTCTGGGAAGTGATACCTACCAAGTGATACCTATTTTCAAGGCCAGCCACCATAGGAGATCAAATGAACAGTAGAAGTTTTCTTCAGGATAGAGGGAAATTTGTAAATAGAGGAGTCTAACAGTTTTCTTCCTTTTAGGATGTATGAAGAAGGTAACAGTCATAGAAGAAACTCATTCTGCATTAAAATTTTCCCATTTTTTTGAGCTCCAGACTCAAACATCTCTCAAAATCTCTACAGCTACCTGAAAGGAGACTGTAGTGAGGCCAGTGTGGCCCCTTCTCCCAAGTAACTAATGACAGAACAAGAGATAATGGCCTCAGGCTGTGCCAGGAGAGATTAAGTTGGATATTAGGAAATTTTTCTATACTGAACAAGTGCTGAGACATTGGAACAGGCTGCCCAGGGAGGTGGTGGAGTCACTATCCCTGGAAGCACTAAAAATCCAAGTAGATGTGGCACTTTGTGACATGGTCTAGTGGCCATGGAGATGTTAGGCAACAGGTCTCACAGGTTTTTCCCAACCTTAATGACTCTATGATTCTATCTAGTACTGCTGCTTTTGTTCTTTAAATCAATCATAGCCCTGTACTATCAACCATACCAGTACAGTACCAGATCATGCCTTGCCACACCACTTGTAAACTCCAATTTTAACTTGCATGTGCATCTCAGGGGTAAAAAGAAGGCTTTCCCTGTTAGAGTGACAAACCATTTGATTTTGAGAAGGCAGAGACAACCAATCATATATTATGGATCTATTAAGCAGATCAAAAGGTGGCATCTGATCTCTAAGCTTATAAAGGGACAACAAACCAGAAATGGCTACCTATGACTGCTTATGACCAAGCTCTACACAACCAGAAGATCTTTGCACACTTCAGGTGCACAGTTAATATTTAGCCATTTAAAGTATTCCCTGGATTCCAAAGCATTCTGGGACTCTCATAAACCTCAGAGCTGCCAAATGCTCACCTTCTCTGACTGTCCAAAGCATCTAGCTCTAGAAGCCTGAATCCAGACTTTTGTGTCTCAAGATCCATCAGCCTGCCCACCTCTCAAGCAGCAAGTGTGAGCTCTACAGAACATGCAGAGATTGACATTCTCTGTCTCTACACCCATACCAGCTTGTTGACTTCAGAGTGGCTTGTCAGGTGCAAACATGGAGAGTTTAGCTCTTGGCTTTTTAGATTTTCATCTCCTAAGGCTTTTGGGTAGTGGTGGTGGCATAAACCAAGAAAAACATACACATATAGAGAGAGAAAAACACTTTCTTTTTTTCTTTTTATTCAGCTACTAAACAGATTACTTAAATAAATAATAAGCTGGAACTTTGTAATTAAGTGAGAGGTGGCCTCATTCATGTTGATAAAGATGTGAAGGGTGAGTGTCAGGAGGGTGAGTGTCAGGAGGACAAGGCCAGGCTCTGCTCAGTGATGTCCAATGATAGGACAAGGGCCTAAGGGTGCAAGTTGGAGCATAAGAAGTTCCACATGAACACAAGAAAAAAACTTTCCTCTCTGTGAGGGTGACAAAACACTGGAATGGGCTGCCCAGAGAGGTTGTGGAGTCTCCTCCTCTGGAGACATTCAAAACCCACCTGGACATGTTCTTGTGTGACCTGCTCTGGCAGGGGGGTTGGACTGGATGATTGTCCGAGGTCTCTTCCAACCCCTAACATCCTGTGATTCTGGGAACTTTTTTCCCCTCAGTGACAATTTTTTCACAACATTATTTTGAATTTGTGAGGACAGCATAAAAGGAGAAGTAGAAAGGGCAAAGAAAGAGGGGGGTGGTGGAAATCCCTGTTAATGGTAGCTGACAACTCTGAGCAAGATTAAAGACACATGCTGTTGTCTACTTACCTGAATACTAAATTTTCTCTCTGTGATGGCCTCGCTCTGGAGAGCTGAGCCCAAGAGGTGGGAAATTTGTGAAGGACAGCTTGGGCAAATGCACAAACAGCACCTGCTGCATTTCTTCTTAGCCCTGAGACAACCAATTCATTCTCAAGGAGCAGTGAGAGCTTCTAATTGTTCCTCACTGGAGCTCTTGCTCTCTATCTGTCTGGAGCAGCTAGTCGAAAAAAGAGTAAGTGCAATAAGTGATGCTACACACAGACTAGTGTGACTTATGGAGATGGCAAGTCTTCTTGCCAGCCTAAATCGGTAGCTGTGACAGAAGAGAGGATGCAGCACTTCCCATGGAGGTGCTCTCAAGTGCTGGGGTGCAGATCAATCAACAGTGGAGCATCTCTCCTACACTTTTCCAGGTACCTCAGCATTTTTGGAACACTTAAGGTTTGGGAGCAAAAGATTAAAAGGTCTCTGTTCCGAGTAGCTCTTTCTCATCCCTCTTTGTGAAATCAGTGGAACTCTTCCTACTTATACCTTGCTTTTCCCTATAACTAAATAGAGCCCTGGAGTGGGGAAGGGGGGAAAAATAAGCAGCTTTTAGACAAAGTGGGGTAAACCTTACCAAAATGTGGGGGTTGTGGGGAAATTACTTCTTTTCATAAATCAAAAATGCCATTTAAACTATCATTGCATTAGCCCTTGTTGAGCTGAGGGAAGACACCAAAAAATCCCAAACATTGATATAATTTCAAAAAACAAACAGGGCAAACAGACAGGGAGCTGATTCCTTTCTAACTCATATAGTAAAACAACTCTGAAAACGTTGCAGATGTTTGTGAAAATAGATTTTACTATCAAGAATAAAGAAAAAGGGGGAGGGGAAGCCACAACAACAACAAAAATTCCACACACAGTTAATTCTTCAGACTCACATGATCCAGAAAATACTAAACAGAGAGAAATAGTAGAATACATTCATAAACACAAGTGTCAGTATGTGTGTGTCTGAAAACAGCTGGGAATTTTAGACTGAAGTGGAACTGTTCCCCAAAGGATGTTATTAAAACCTGCTGTAATTTTGTTAGTAAACACCTTTATGATGAAATAATTGCGTGGAAGTCACTGCTACACAAGAGCATAGACCCACAGCCAAGGACGATTGCTCTGTGATGCTTGATTCATTTATGAAACAGGAGGTATCAAGTTTTACAAGGTTTGGCTGAGATTGGTGTGGACTTTATTTTTACTTCTTTAATTATTCCCACAAGGCTAATGGATTAGAATGCATTTTCCAAAGACTACGTCTGTAGCACGTTTCAGGCAGAGAACACACAGTGTAGGCAAAGTTTGCTTTCCCCACGAATCAATAAACCAACGAACATCTCCCTATTGTGTAACTTCCCATTGTTTGATTCTATTTAGAGAAGATCAAAGCATTGTGAAGTTATGGGAGGAGAAGTGTTAGCCAAGGAAGCCTTTTGTGAGGCTTCATGAAAATGGCCAGTCAGCAGACAAAAGACTTGCCATAGCATGGATGGCTTCACAGGTCCATGGTTCAGAGCCTGCACCTCCCACACCTGAGCACAATGCAGTAGAGGAGCACTTTTAGAATGCAGAGGAGTATGAAGGATAGGAACCCTTACTGCTAATACTCTGCCCAGTTCTGGGGCCCTCAATTGAAGAAAAATGCTGAAGTGCTTGAATGTGCCCAGAGAAGGGCAAGAAGGCTGGTAAGGGGGCTGGAGCACAGCCCTATGAGGAGAGGCTGAGGGAGCTGGGGGTGTTCAGCCTGGAGAACAGGTCAGGGGAGACCTTATTGCTGTCTACAGCCTGAAGAAGAGGAGGCTCAGGGGAGACCTTATTACTGTCTACAACTAACTGAAGGGAGGTTGTAGCCAGGTAAGGGTTGGTCTTTTCTCCCAAGCAACCAGTGACAGAACAAGGGGACAGAGTCTCAAGCTGCAACAGGGGATGTTTAGGCTGGATGTTAGGATGAAGTTCTTCGTTGAAAGAGTGATTGGCTTTGGAATGGGCTGCCCACAGAAGTGGTGGAGTCACCATCCCTGAAAGTGTTTAGAAAGAGACTGGATGTGGCATTTAGTGCCATGATTCAGTTGACAAGATAGCATTGGGTAATAGGTTGGACTAGATAATGTTAAAGGTCTTTTCCAACCTCGTTAATTCTGTGATTCTGTGATACTTCTGTGGATCAGACTCAGCCTAGGTTGACTGGATGATCTTGGAGGTCTCTTCCAACCTGGTTGATTCTATGATTCTATAAGCTCTGAAATTAATATTAATGACTGTATTGTGCCATACTTGCCTTGGATGAGTAGGGAGAGCCAGGCTGAGCTTATGGTTCTTATGTGAAATACCTCATGCTGTGCTGTTCCTGAGCCTCAGGGTTCCCTGTCATACTAATGAAAGCAGAGGCACACAACAGTTGAGCTTCCAACCCATTCACTGCCATAGCACAGATACTGGAAGCTCCTGTAGTACTGCTTTGCTCCGACCTGTACAGCAGGGCTGATTCCCTGGGAAACCAGCAGGCTGAAGGTGTATCACCAGCACCTAGAGAGAATGCACTATTAACCTTTCAAACAAACCTGCTCTCTACATCTCTGAGTACATCACGGCTCACTTGTTTCCACAACTGAATTTGATGTCTGCCAGGCATGTGCATTGCCTGCGACCATGTAGTCCATTCACCATGCAGCTGCCACTCACCAAGGGTATGGGACACAGTGAGCACACAGGGAGGCTCACAGGAGCACACTTGCCAGTTGAATTGGCCTTCTGAAGGAGACTGCCTTCACAGCTTACCACCTGCTGGTGACACATTGCCCCTTTCTCTTTCCAGTGGCTCCCTTAGAACAGGCAGATGACTGCGTTGGCTTGAACTTGACACATGCAAGTAAAATAATGAAGCAGCCGCATCCAGCTGCACTTGCTGTAAGCTTCTTAGCTTTCCCTACCTCAGCACTGCCCTATTTCAGCCTTTGACTGTTTGCTCATAGAGAGCAGTGGAAGGAAGAGCAGGTCGTGTGATTCTTTGTTCTGGTGCAGGAGATGCAGAAAACATATGTGGAATATAAGCAAGCAGAAATTGCCAGCAACAGGACCATGTGATGGCAGCAGGCTGCCCAGCAATCGGACTCTTCCCAATGGAGGGCAGCCTCCTGGAGAAGGAAAGCACATAGAGCTACAAAGACTGACCATACACAAGGAAACAAGAGCCTTGCTGAGGCCAGGGAGACCCCCTCCAAGCTGAAGATTGCAGAGAAAAGTACTCCAGACTAACATAGTTTTTAAAACTGAAAATTACTTTTCACTCTTAATTTCAATGCAGAATGCATAATACACAGGGACAAAAACCTTTTTCTTTTCCACTAAACAAGCTTTTGTACCACCTACAACCCAGGATTAAACTTCAGAGCCAGTTACACAAAGGATTTCTGTAAAGAAATCAATCAATCACTTGTCAAGCGTGGGTTCAGCACCTCTGAAAAGCAGGACATTTCTCAGGTACATGAAGACATGAGATCTTTATTTAAACCATCCTCAACCTGTTTTGCTCAAGTCTCTGAAAGCTGTGACCTAAATGCCTTTGAGGAGCTTGGATTTCAGTCTTAGCTTCTCTAGGTCCAAGGCTACTGCTCCTCAGCATAGGCAGCTCACCTCTCCTGAAGTCTGTGTGGAAAGGGAAATCCTGCCACCTGTGTACCAGCCAGCTTTCATGGCATCAGCTGCTCTAGGTGCTGTGGGGGTTGTTGGGACCTTCAGCCATCTTTGGGCTCAAAGAAAGAGGACCTCTGACATACTGCTCTACTCTTTCAGCTTCATTAAACTTCTGATTTTATCCATACTTTAAAGCCCTTTGTTAGAAAATTAACTGCCCACAACACAGGGATACAAAGAAAAAAGGTAGATTAAGTTATTTATAACCTTTTAGGACTCTGTTGTTTCACAGAAATGGTCAGAGCTTCTGCACAGTCAGACCCCACTTTCATCTGTGTTTTGTTATTTCTTTATTGTATGTACACAGGCAGAGTGGACAGCAATGATCCATTGACCCCTTCAGCCCACTGTGGGCAACTGAAGAGAATATCACTTCACCTGAAATAACTTCAGTCACTGAATGCATTAGGATGGAAGTGACCTTCAAAGGGCACCAATTCCCCTGCAGTCAGCTGGGACACCTTCAACTAGACCATATTGCTCAGTGCCACATTGACCTTCAATGTCTCCAGGCAGAGGGCCTCAAATGCATCCCTGAGCAGCCTGTTTCAGTATTTTACCACTCTCATTCTAAAGAACTGCCTCCTTATGCCCAACCTATATCTATCCTGCTCCTGTTTCAAACCGTTGCCCCTCATCCTATCCCATAAAGGCACTCAAACCCTTTTTTAATTGCACACCAAAGCAAATAACTCAGGGAAATAATGTTATGGTTCAGACCAAGGGCACAAATCAAAGCATCAGAGAGTCTCCAAACTGGGAGGGGATTATAAAGCAAGTGGAAACACTGGTGCCCATTGTAGCCACTTTAAAGCACAGCTCCAGATCATGGCTGTTGCAGGGCCAGACTAGATGCTTGATTATGGGAAGCAACGGCATGCTGCTGGAAGCATAGGGAAGGGCCTCCACAGCTGCCCCCAAGGTTCTGCCCTCTTCTACTGAATTGTAGAATGACTGAGGTTGGAAGGGACCTTAGAGATCATCTGCTCCAACCTCCCTGACATGGGCTGAGACATCTCTCAATTAGACTCAGTTGCTGAAGGCCTTCTCCAACATAGACTTGAACACCTCCAGGGAGGGAGCATCCAACAACTCCCCTAGGCAATCTATTCAGGATTCTCAACACTCTCCTACTGAAGAACTTCTTCCTAAGATCCAGTCTAAACCTAGTCTCCCTCAGCTTAAAACCATTACCTCACACTTACGAAAAGTCTCTCTCCAGCCTTCCTGCAGGTTCCCTTCGGGTATCTGAAGGCAGCTCTAAGGTCCCTGCAGAGTCTTGTCTTCTCCAGGCTGAAAAACCCCAGCTCCCTCAGCCTACCCTCATAGCAGAGATGCTCCAGGATCATCTTTGTGGCCCTCCTCTGAACTTAATGGTGCAAAAGAACCAATATCTGTCTGCAAAAGCAGCACTAACAAACACTTGTAACCCCCCTGACTGAACAAGCACAGCCCCTAGGGTGGCTTTGCAGCTCCTCTGCTCTCCCAGCAGAGACAGAAACCTCGCAGCCCCAGCCACTGCAGTGAGCACTGTTTCAAAGCACCGCAGCAGCTGCGGTAGATGCCACCTTGCCATGGGGCTCTGCACCTGTTGCTGGGCTGGGGCTGTGCCCAGCAGAGGTGGCCTTTCAGCAGGTGCATGAGCTGCCCAGCATCAGCATACAAAAAATATTCTTCTATCAGGCACAGAGTGCCTGGAGGCTCAGTATCTGCTGCTTTTTGCTTGTGGCAGCTGACAGAGGCATCGCTGGAGGGCTGTGATTTGCCACCTTCAGATTTATTTACATTTGTGTCGCGAGAAGAGTGGCAATTTGCCAGCGTTGGAAGTGCTTAATCGGATCTGATGGGCAGATTAATTAGCGCAGGTCGCAGCACTAGTTGCCTTCCAGGAACATTGCCTTCCTTTTTTTTTTGGTCAAGGTAAAGCAGGAGGAGGTCAATGTCACCAGCATGGTTTACATTTCGCTGCTTTAAATCTTTGTGGGGTTTTCACTTCCTCCAAGTAAATGAACTTTGCTTTTATTTCTCCTGCAACAACATACTCCACGTAAAATGGCACAGGGACACAAAAACCAAGAATGCAGAAAGATTAAAATCTTATTTATCCCACATCCCACACAGCCCCCCATCCTTCCATGTTGTTATAATAATCCTTTTCTGCACATACCCACCCTCCCAGCACGATCCTCTTGGTATCCTTCTGTCTTTGAAAATAGGTGGTTTGGAATACTGAGCATTTTCATGAACACATGTGTATATATAAAGTTATATATATATTAAAAATACACATTTTTTATGTATTTATACATGCATATGTATAAATAAATATATATGGAGAGAGAGAGACTTGCAGACACAGGATTTGGCCAACCGCAACCAGACTGAGCAGTTAAACGCAGCTGGATTATTCTTCATTTTCACTGGCCTGACCAAAAATGTGAAGGCAGCCAGTTATGTATAGACTGACAAAGCAGAGAGAACATGGAGATTAATCTTTTATGGCTACAGAATCATTTGCACTCCATAACCTTGGGAGAAAGACACTGCTGGCAATCAGGGACACACACCATTTTCATGCAACCATGGTAAATGTGGATGGACCTTTTGTATCTGTCACACCGCAGTAGGCAGGAATTGCATATGGAGGGCCAAACCTCCCCAGGACACCACTTGGACCATGCTACTTTTGAACAAAAGGGGGGGGGATTATTTTCCCAATTTTTCCACCTTACAAGGTGTTCTTTTAGACTTCAAACAGCAGAGGAGGCCACAACCAGCATGGGAACCAGGCATGGTCAGCAGGGTTCCAGCACCTGGCCCAAGAAAAGCCCTCACCAGCTACCGTGGGGGTATCAGAGGCCAGGATTTTTCCCTCATCATGTCCCTAGTACACAGAGCTACACAAAACACTCAACTTCTGTAGACTATCAGCAGCCAGTAGGCCAGAGGCACTTAGATGCAAAATACTGAGGTGAGAGGATCCAGCATCTCTCTCTGGAGCTTTGTCGCTTTCTCCATTCAGACGTTCTCTCGCAGTGCTTGTTTTCCATTCCTCTGGCACTCAGATTTATTGCAGCAGCAGCACCAAGGAGAGAAAGAAATCATCTCCAGCATTGTCCAGTATACTGATTTTGCAGGTAGATGCAAACTGCACCCACTTGCAGCCTTCCAGAGTGCCTGCGCCCTAGGTGAGCAGCCTGGTTGGAGGTTCCTGACTTCCTGAAGCAGGAAGGATGGCTCACAAGAGAGAAAAAAACCCACAAAGCAAACAACACACAAAGAAATGTTCACCTGCTCTTACCCAGTGAAAAGAAACTGGGTAGGACTTCACAAAGCAATAAAGCCAAGCACTTTAGGATGAATATAAATGGTTGATGAGTTTTTTTTTCCTTTTCTTCTTATTTTTTTAATGTATCCTCCCTCTCACACATACCCAGAGGAAAAAAAAAAGCTTTCCACAGAAGGAATGACCACAGCTCCACAGCCAAACCCTTATTCAAAAAAAGCAGAGAACGCATTTTCACATTTCCCTATTTACTCTGACTCATTTTAAGTAAGCTGAAGATAACTTTTCTGCACATTTACGATGCTGTTTCCAATACACGTGGCACACAATAAAACCCACCACTGCTGCTCCCTGCCCAGGACTGTGCTCCAGTTCCTCACACACCCTGCGCCTACTGTCGGGAGGTACAGCTCTACCACTGCAGGTCGGGCTATGTCAGAGCTTCAGTTCAAACCTGCTTTTGGATGGGTGTCCCAGGACACAGCTTTGCTTTTAGCTGGACTTTCTTTCACACACTGGGACAAATTCACTTCCCTCTATGTTATTAAAGGAAGGGAAAAAAACCCCAACCAACCAACACCACAAAAGGCCAACAAAACCATATTGCTTTATTTTAACTAAATAAAGAGGAAGGGGTGGAGAGGAAGAAGCTCTGCCTTTTGTTTGAACATGTATTTGCCTTTAATTATTTCCAAGGGTCCCAACTGCAGTGGGACAGGTGGCTACAAGATGCTAACTGTTCTCCAGAAGCATCTCTCGTGCGTGTTCAGTTTCCCACTGCCGAAGCTACAGCACAGTTTGCTCCAGGGCCACCTCCCCTTTCTGTGACTGCAATTTATAACCACAGAGCTCATACCTGTAATTTTAAACCAATGCTTGAGCTGTGGGCGAAAGTCAAGTATCCTCTGCTGCTGCCGAGTCACAGAAGAGGTAGCCACATCATTAGAAACTTTAACAGAAGGAAAAAAACACCATCCTGCAGGTACAAGGTGCAAGATACACCCAGCCCTATACAAAGGAAGTTCCCAGCTATTTTTAGTTCCTCTGGTTATGAGGCAAACCTTTCCGAGCAGGGATACAAGATAAGCCTGGTGGCTGAAGCTGCCTGAATACTCCAACAATAGTGAGGAGAGGTTGAAAATGGTGCCTTTAATCAAAAAGGAGTGTTTAAGCTGCAGTTTAATGATGACAATGTGAATGTCAACACTGTTAACAGTTTCACTACTGATCTGATTAGCAGGGAAACGCAGCAGCCAGTCCAGAGCATGGGTAACCGGAGTACTTTTCCCACCCCTTCACACCCACTCCATCACTTGACTCCAACTTAAAAGAACTGCTAACTTTGATAACAAGCCAGATAGTTCATTGGCTCAGTCCTTCCCCTGGAATGGCAGCAGCTGGTACATATTTATTTTCAAATAAAAATTAAAAAAAGCTTAAAGCAGTCACATGCACATTAAGTTTTTCTGGGCAGGGCCTGTCCTTATGTTCTGTGCTTGTAGAGCATCTACTTCCATCGTGATAATAATAATAAGGAACAACTGTAAGAGATTGCTGTAGCATGAGCTGACACAGTGGTCTACTTGAGATGAGCCTAAACACATTTCCAGTCCCAAGCACTGCCTTCTTTCTGCTGTGTGAGCACAGCCCACAGCTCCTCCTCGTTGTTACAGATCTGATTCCACAAAGCACATTCCATGTGTATTTTTATTTATAGAATTAATAACTCCCAACACAAACTGGGCTCCTAGAGCAGGCTCCAGCCTATTGGAGGTGGCCCTTTACCTTCACCAGACCAAGCTGCCCATTTTGAAATTCCCTCTCTGCACAAACCTGTATCTACATTAATTTAGAGTGACTGTTGGGTTTTTTTTGCTAGGTTACAGGGGACAAACTTTGTTTCAGAGTTTCAGAAGCTGGGGCTCTGTTTCTCTCACAGCTGCAGCTCACAGCAAACAAAGCGCCTTAATTGCTCCAAGATATCATACGTGCATGTATGAGAAACACTTTCATTCTTCATTTTCAATACATGTCAGTTATTTACAGACTGAAAAACAGCCTTACAAGAATGTTACAAAGTTCAGTCCATGAAGTACTGTGGAGGTGAGAAATTGAAGCCATTTATTCCATAAGCTATTAAAAGGGGTTCTCCAACACTTCCACCTACTGTGGGTGTCAAATCACCTTCCCAATAAATACCAAAACCACATAGCAAAAGGAACAAACTCCCAACTATGACAAGTCCTAAGAAAGAAAAAGAATTAAAGACTTTCTGTATGAGGCTACCAAGTGAACTTGGGTCCTACTCTACACAGAGTACAAAAACTAAAATCAGACCTGGGTAGGATTTGTCACCTGAGTCAAAGTGACAATTATTTTGGTTTTCAGAGCATTAACTGAAGACATGAGGCACTGTAGGAGTTCACAGGCTCAGCAATTGCAAATGTCAAATGAACACAAGCCAGGTCTCCAAAAGCTCTGGGCACACTCTGCTCCAACAAAGAACTGTAAAGCTGTCCACTCCTCATGCCAGGCAATAACCACACAGCTAGGAATTGTGGTCTCAAAGTAGATGAATATTGATTTTAGAGATCTGTTAGCCTGGTGTTCATCGGGGTTTTATTGCTCCACACCATCCTCCATTTCTTTCTCTAAGGCTTCTGAACCTCAGAAAACATTTCTGCAGTCTACATAGAAACAAAGATTTTAAGCAGGGGTAGAGAAACTCCCAAAAGGGGACCACAAGCAACATACCTCCTTGAACCACAAATCTAAGGTTAACTGTGAAGGCTCTCAGCTCATGCCCACTGTCTTCTATCTGTAATCTTCACAGAAATTATCCCAAAACCTAAGTGGACGGTCTTCTCTTAACTCTCCTGGAGCAGAGAGCTTCCTCTGTGACCCTAATGCGTCAAAAAGGTAAGATCAGCCTAGCCAGGCTTCCAGATTGGGCAACCACCCCCAGCCCATTGCTGTGAGTGAGACCTCATTTTAACCCAGTGCACACCACAAGGCATGGTATCCAACTTCTCTGTTGCCAGGCTGCTTTGTCTGGTTGGCCATGGGCAAAGGACACATCAAAACCATCAGTACTACTTTAGTAAGAGATTTGCCCCTTCTCTTCCTGTTGCTGACTACTTGGCATTAGTGACTCACTGAGGTGAGGCAATAGCTACTGAAGTCATAGAAACACAGAATCATAGAACCAACCAGATTGGAAGAGACCTCCAATGTCAACCAGTCCAACCCATCTCCTAGCCCTATCCAATCAACTAGACCATGGCACCAAGTGCCTCATCCAGTCTTTTTTTTAACACCTCCAGGGACAGCAACTCCACCACTTCCTTGGGCAGCCCACTCCAAAGTCCCAGCAACACAGCTCCTTCAGGCAACAGCTAAGCAGTTTGGAGGACACTGTTATCCTCAACAAACCCATAGAAGGATTTAGGCAACAGTCATCAGTACATCACAGTCATGAGAGTTTTGTCCATGCAGCTAACAGTGGCCACCTAACAGTACAAACAGCTGAAGTGTTTGCTTGTGGACCACTGGTGTCACCTGCAAGAAAATGAGGGACTGTGTTTTAGAAAGGAACCCAGGTTTAATATGGTTTAGCAAACTAATAGATTGACTTGTGAAACTCACAAAATTAATCCTGCATCCTCAGAAAACCAACTCAGTTAGAAGGAACTTCTGTTCTCATGTTAAAAGCAAATGCTCACCATCTTGAGGCAGAGCAGGGCTGAATCTGTGCAGGAGTTAGGCTTGGAGCCATCCCAGGCTCTTCAGCACCTGTTGCAGCAGATACCCCACAGAAAAAGAGTGTAACAGAACTGAAGTCACAGAGACAGGCAAGGACATCATCCACCGGTGCTAGACAGCATCCACTATCCATATTAAACTAATGTGATATAGGTGAACTCAAGAAAACTTGCCTACCAAGCAAGTCAGACAAACTCTGACCAGGTTCCAAGTGCATGGGACATTAATTTAATAGGTAATAAACGGCAGTAAATCAAAGATGTGCTTTTCTTATGGCCAGGTTTGCATTAAAGCATTACTGTCAATATCAGCAGCAGAACAACTACCATTTAGTAGCAGCACAACCTACATCAGAGAAAAGACAAACAAAAACCAAAAGGTGCAGCCTTCATTGAATGGGTGGAAGGAACAAGGCACCTGAGAGGCAGAAATGTACAGACTGTCAGTAAGGTACCAGTAGAGAGTGGCTGAGGGAGCTGATATTATTCAGTCTGGAGAAAAGGAGGCTGAGGGGAGACCTTATTTCTCTCTACAACTACTTAACGGAGCAAGGAGGCAGACAGCCTCTTCAGGAGTAAAGGAAATAGATGCAGCCTGTGCCGGGGGAGGGTAGTAGGAAATATTTCTTCACTAAAAAGGTTCTCAAACATTGGAATGGTCTGCCCAGGGCTATGATGGTGTCACAGCATGTGGATCTGGTACTTAGGGACATGGTTTAGAGTTGAGCTTGTGGTGCTGGGTCAAAGGTTGGGCTACATGAACACCTCTTCCAACCAAGGATATTCTGTGATTCTGCAAGATGACAACAGCACTGGTAGGCAGACTCTGCTCCCACTGCCAGTGGATACTGCTCATGCAGTGAAGCTTCCTCCCAGGGAGGTCTGATAAAATGCCTTTCCTCTGGGAAATGGTGTGAGTGTTTGCTCAGTTTGCATACACTAAACATCCATTAAATGACAATTGTTTCTTGTTTCTGGTGTCCTAGAGCAAATTAAAACCAGTGTCTTGAAAACAAGATAACATGTGCCAGTCCTCCGAACTTTCTTTAAAGCAAAGTCACCAAGCCAGGAGGAATGTAAGTGCTGGAACAGGCAGACTCAGCACAGCAGCTCAGACCTCAGACAGAGCAAACCCATACGCACTCTCAGGCTTTTCCAGATAGCTCTGAGAATAAAATTAACTTCTGTCTGATGTATGCTGCTGATGAATTTGAGCAGTCACTTGCTGCTCTGCCCCAGCTGACTGTGATGTTCAGCCAGACATCCACAATCTGCCTGGGGACTAGAGTGAGCTGCCTCCATACCTGTCGTCTTCCAGAGGACCGGGGGAAAACACAGAGGCAGTCGCTCACAGAGGTACAGTGCATCGTAATGAAGATCAAGGACATCCTGACTGCTGCAGCAAAGTGCTGCTGAACATCTGTTAATGCCAGAGAAGGCACTTCAAAGAATGAGGACAGCTGGACTTCACATAAACCCAACCCGCTAAGTGCTTGGGCATGAGGCAGCGAGTGGGGCAGGTGGCTCCCGAGAGCTGCTCCAGAATCAGGCCCACCCTGATGCGCACAAGGTGACTCTGCGGGGAGCAGCACAGATCCTCCCTCACGTCAGGCCTGCACCGATCCACCCGCGGAAAGCTCCCTGGGCCTGCAGGGCAGGGTTTCGGTTCCCACATCTCCGGTTTCTGTGGCGTAAACCTGGTCTCCTCCCTCCTTCCTCCTCACCCCTGGAGTACTGCTCCGATCAGCTTTTGCATTTGACTCTGCGTGTAGCTGCAAACCGGGATTCACACCTTCCCCTGCTCCCTTCTCCGAGCCTCGGGAAAGCCTGGATGTCCCCACAGATTAGAAACTATTTTCACTTCAGCTCAGCACTAATGAAATCATTCATAACTGCACTGCTAAATCCTTTTCTTTCAGAAATATAGGGGGAAAAAAACCAAAAACCCTAAGGCAGACCAGACCTCAGCATTTACATTTCATGAAAAAGTTGATCTGCTTTTGGAATTTGGCTTTGTTGTCAGTCAGGAATAAAATACAAAAATAAAAACAATTTGTGTCTAACATTGCTGTTGATGATGTTTTCAAAATATTTTGTCTCGAAGGAGGCAAAACAAGTAACAAATTTTCAGTGTTTCCTGTAAAATAAACTCAAACTTGATGTGCTTTTATGAGCCAACTCTGCTGAGGATGAACAGGTAGAGGGAAGGGAAGATCAGAGGAAAGGACACATTTGAGGAGCTCTACAAAAGACTGGAAATCAGACAAAAAAATCACTCAGAATTAAATGCACACCTCCCATTTACCTCTAGTTTTTCTAGAAACTTTAGCTCGCACATTAAATAAAAAATGACAATTTCACACAGGGGGGAATGGTTTGGACAAAAATCACATTTTGGAGTTTTCTAAGCAATTCTCTGAAAACCTGTTATTTTGACACTGTCAAAACAAAACTGGTTTTGTCAGGGGTGGGGGGAAGCAGGAAGAGAATCACAATTCTTTCATCTCACAAATAACAGCAGTTTACCTGCTCTCATGAAATGTTTTGATGTCAATGAAACTGCATTATGGGGAAATACATAGAATCATGTCACAGAATCATAGAATCACCCAGGTTGGAAAAGACCTCCAAGATCATCCAGTCCAACCTAGCATCCAGCCCTAGCCAGTCAACTAGACCATGGCAATAAATGCCTCATCCTGGCTTTTCTTGAACACCTCCAGGGATGGTGACTCCACCACCTCCCTGGGCAGCCCATTCCAATGCCAATCACTCTCTCTGGGAAGAACTTCCTCCTAACATCCAGCCTGTACTTCCCCCGGCACAACTTGAGACTGTGTCCCCTTGTTCTGTTGCTGGTTGCCTGGGAGAAGAGACCAACCCCCACCTGGCTACAACCTCCCTTCAGGTAGCTGTAGAGAACAATGAGCTCCCCCCTGAGCCTCCTCTTCTCCAGGCTAAACAACCCCAGCTCCCTCAGCCTCTCCTCAGAGTTTGTGTTCCAGGCCCTTCGCCAGCTTCATCTCTCTTCTCTGGACATGTTCCAGCACCTCAACATCTCTCTTGAATTCAGGAGCCCAGAACTGGACACAGTACTCAAGGTGTGGCCTGACCAGCTCTGGCTGAAACTAGAGGTGTGCTGTGAGCCTCCACTCCCTAGTTAGCCCAGGGCAGTTGTCTTCCACCCAGCTGTCCTCTCTAACAACACACCACAGAAGCAAATGAGCTACTACTCCAGTTCCTCTTCCTGCTCACCTCACTGCTGTTGATGCTCACTCTAGTACTGTTTTCTCGAAATCTTCCCCTTTGCTCTTCCTAAATTTCACCCTGGAGGAGGACCTAATGGATCCTTCTTCCACAGAAGATAGTGTCTTTTCTTCTTTAAGCCTTTTTTAGCCAAACAAGATCTTTTGTACTCACAGACTCATAGCTTGCAAGGTTGGAAGGGAGCTCAAGGATCATTTAGTCCAACCTTTCAGGGTAAGAATACAGTTTAAACGAAGTGGCCCAGCACCTTTTCAAGCTGAGCCTTGAAACTCATTCAGATCAATACTGGAGTGGATGAGGACAGAAGGAAAATGAGTGGCATTATATTTACTGAAAATAAGTAATGGGTAATGAGCACTCAGCACACACCCATTTCAAAGTTTAAAATAGGATGCAAATAAACTGGTAAAGTTTATCCCAAGAAAGGGCCGCCTCCAGCCCTCCCATGTTCCAGGGGTATTAGTGCTCCCTGACCCCCAGTACAGCTCACAGTTTGGGCTGGGCCATGTAGCTGGACCGTGGTGTTTGTCAAGAAGGTGTGAGGAGCTGCTGCACTGCTGAACAGAGCCATCACTCTCACCAGGGTACAGCTACAAACTGCATGACAAAGTCTTTTGTCTGGTTGCTCTCCTTCAGAGCAACTGCAGCTGCCTCCCTGTTCCGGCACAGGAGCTTGAAGTGATTATAACTTCCTCTAGAAACTTAACTCCCTGACTTTCTGATTTTTAACACCCAAATGGAACACGAATTCATATTATAAAAGAGTAGCAGAGATTAAATAAGGCAGAATTCATTAATGTGCCAAAAATATGTGCCAATGTGTCTCCAACTAGTTAAAAGACAAATACACAGATTGATTTTTTTTTTCCTCCCAGTACATCCCACATTGCCTATTTCCTAAAACCTTCTGTCAAATGCATAATCGACTGCTATGTCTTCAAAAATAGCACTTTTTATAATCATTCATCTAGATATTTGGGAGTGGATGGTGCACTGTCTGTCATGCCCAGGCAAAGCATCTCTGCCGACACTCTGGACAAGCACCTGGTGCTACCACACCCTGTGTGGAAATAGGTGGCAAGTGGGAGAAGCTGGCTGAGAGGACATGGCAGAAAGGGCAGCTTTGCACCATGGCAAGAAGGGATATCTGCAGCCCCCAGTTCCCTACTTCTTGGCAGGTGAGGAACCAGCTCACACATGTCTTCTCAGGTCTGTGTACCTACGAGACAATCTGCAGGAACTCTGGAGGGTGGCAGGACAGACAGGAAAAGTATCCCATGCAGAGGAAAACCCAAGAGAATCAACTTTCCTTTATAGCTGCCAGAAGATCACACTAACTTCTCTGCAGAGTATTTTAACACAGAATCACAGAAACATTCAGGTTGGAAAAGACCTTCAGGATCACCAAGTCCAACTGATAATCCTATTCCACAAGGTTCACCCTAAATCATATCTACAAGTGTCACAGCCAAACAACTTCCACATCCAGGGTTGGTGACTCAACCACCTCAATGGGCAGCCCTTTCCAATGCCTGATCACTCTTGCCAGGGAAAAGCTTTTTCCTAATGTCCAGTCTAAACCTACCCAGTTGTGTCTTGAGGCCATGCCCTCTTGTTCTATCACTATTTACCTGTGAGAAGAGACCAGCAGCAGCCTCTCCACAATGTTCCACCAGATAGCTGTAGACAGGGATGAGGTCTCCCCTCAGCCTCCTCTTTTTCACACTAACCAGTCCCGGCTCTTTCAGTCACTCCTCGTAAGATTTATTCTTCAGGCCCCTAGTCAGCTTTGCTGCCCTCCTCTGCACTAGTTCACAAAGCCAGCCAGGTTGCCCTTACCAGACAAGGTTTCTCTGAATACACAAGCAAAACTGTCTCTGCTATAGCCAATGAAGAATCCCCATCTCAAAGGAAAACCAGCTTTCAGTTGCCTACAGAAAGAACCCACCCACGCTCACCTCTTGTGAGTTCAGTGAAAGAGAAATCTCCCGTGTGCAAGGGGAGCTGTGTGCAGGCAAATCCAGGACAGGATCTCCCAGAACAGTTTTTGTAGCACTTGGCCAAGTCTAGCCTGATCTCCTCAGGGTACCACAGCTTCCCCAAGCCCCCATCATCTCTGGAGACATGTTAGCTGGTGTCTAGACTGAGGTGTGGTTGATTCCCGTTTACTCTGCTCAGTTTTGGAGCACTTCTCCTCTTGCTGGCAAGATTTGACTTTGGCTTTTCAGAGCAGACATGCTCCTGGGCTGTGTGCTTTCATGCAGATCTAGCAAAGCTGCATTTTTAACAAGTACCTATGGAATAGAAGGGCTAGAAATGCAGAGAACCTAGAGCAAAGTGGGCAGGAAACTCTTTCTATCCTTATAGCTAGCAACTAGCCATGGATTTTTTCTTTAGTGCTGCAAGAGTTTACTGTGGGTTTTATACTGCTACCTCAGGGGAGCTGCTTATTCTATCTCATTTCCATTTTTACATTGAAAATGTGGATTGTAAAATTTACTACGTTATAGGTGGAGTTCAAACTCACAGCCATTAGGCTCTTACAACCCTACTAATGCCACTTTTATAGGTGTTGGCTACAATCCGAGTTTACTCTTTCATCAAATGAATCAATGCAGCTCCCAAGGAGTGACCAAGATTTGTGATTTAAATAAACAGAGCTTGGGAAGTCTCCCAGAGAGTTTTCTTCTCCAAAAGGAACAACAGTTAACAGAAAGTGATCTTTCAGAAAATGTCTGGTAGGAACAATGCTTGTAAAGCATAAATTGCAGGGGCAGAGGAAACAAAACAAAACGGTTCCCACTTGTTTTTATGCAGAGTCAAAGAAACACTTAGCTGGAAACAAAAGAAACCAATTGAAGGCCAGAAAGAAGAGATAATGATTTCTTGAATTTGGCTTACTAACATCCAGAGCAATTATGCAGCAGTATTAAGGAAGTTTTGCACATCTATAATCAAACTGGGACAGAACAACCATGGCCTGAGGACAGTTACTCCTTTGACACAAGCCAGGTCGGTTTCACTCTTTTCTGAGCTGTGCCAAGCTAGGCTAGGCCTGTCTGCTTGGCTTTCAGCTCCATCCTGCTCACCTGCTGCTGAATACAAGAGACACCAGACCTATGTCAACCTCCCTTCGCTGGAGCTGGCTGCAGGGTAACTGCAGGCTCTGCCTTGAGGTGTGAGGCACAACCACCCAAAATGTCTCTTTTGGCAACATCTTACTGCAAAAGGGAAAAATGTAAAAGGTAGTTCAGAGGCAGCCATGCCACAGCCCAGAGTTCTGTGTTTGGGCTCTCTCCATTCAAGTCCACACCAAGCTTTTCCTGAAAATGTCCAAGTCCTCCTCCCTGAGGCACGAAGCTCTCTTCCTCTCCCATAGCACTTCCTCTGCATGCCCAGCAGCCCAGCCAGTGATGGGCACAGGAACACCTCTCCTAGCCCACTCATATCTTCAGGTGATTCTCTGTGTTCATTCTCCTCTCTTCAGCAGCCACTCTAGACTGGGTTGGGGCAGCGTGGCTGTCTTGTCCTGGTTGAGTCAGGACGCTTTGCACTTTGGATGGAGAACAGGCTCTTCTGAGAAACACTGCTACAGACTGAGCTTCTCCTTCCAAGAAGCACAAGACAAGCCTCACAGCTCCCCTCTGAGCTGCACTTGAAGCATACCACCTTGCTTGAAGGCAAAAATGAAGGCTCATACTACTCAGATATAGGACAGAGTAATAGAAATGAATAAACCATTGTTCCAACCACCACTACTTTCTCTGGAGCTGCACCAGTGATACATAAAGATACAGTAAAGATACAAAGAAAGATTAAACACTGTCCAAGTTTTAAACAAAAGCCTGAGAAGCGATGTGGGGCCACCAGTCCAGGAGTGGCTGCCAGCAGAGGAAAGTGCTTGGCCCAGAGCTGAGAGGTAAGCTTATGCAGCAGCAGTATGAGGTCACTGCTCCTCTGGGTGGCAGGGAAGACAGCAGCATGAGAGATGAACACGCACACACGTGAGGAAGAAAGTAGAGACACCCTGTGCTCTGAGGAGAGACCCCTAAACCTCGGAGGTTTTTCTGCCATTTCCCAGCTGAATTTGGGAATCTACTTCCAACAGCCAGTAGGAACAATCTGTTTCCCTGTTTAAAATCTTACCTTCTGAAGATTAAGAGCTGAAAGGTAGGAGCTCTCTGCCCCAGCAAGAGTTGCTCCAGGCCTGGCCTCCCATCCTGGCAGCTATTGCAGAGGACAGTAACCCTAACTTGAGTCAGTGCCCGGCCACACTCTCCAAGATAGGTCCTGCCAGTGCTTACATGTCTATACTTCAAAATGGTTGCAAAGAAACATTTTATGCTAGATACCAAAAGTGCTGCAATTACACTCAAGACTTCAAGATACTGTCAGATTTTTACTTGAAAAGTTCACAACTGCACTTTTTAGTACCTATCTTTTCTTTGAAGAGGAGAGAGGGAAAGTAAACCAGCAAAGATCAGGAGATTGTTCTTTCATCAAAGTTAAGCAAGAGCAGTGAAGCATCTCCGCATTTCACAGTATCATCAGGGTTGGAAGAGACCTCACAGATCATCAAGTCCAACCCTTTACCACAGAGCTCAAGGCTAGACAATGGCACCAAGTGCCACGTCCAATCCTGCCTTGAACAGCCCCAGGGACGGTGACTCCACCACCTCCCCAGGCAGCCCATTCCAGTGTCCAATGACTCTCTCAGTGAAGAACTTTCTCCTCACCTCAAGCCTAAATTTCCCCTGGCACAGCCTGAGGCTGTGTCCTCTCGTTCTGGCACTGGCCACCTAAGAGAAGAGAGCAACCTCCTCCTGGCCACAACCACCCCTCAGGTAGTTGTAGACAACAATAAGGTCACCCCTGAGCCTCCTCCTCTCCAGGCTAAACAATCCCAGCTCCCTCAGCCTCTCCTCGCAGGGCTGTGCTCAAGGCCTCTCACCAGCCTCGTCGCCCTTCTCTGGACACGCTCAAGCATCTCAATGTCCCTCCTAAACTGGGGGGCCCAGAACTGAACACAGTACTCAAGGTGTGGTCTAACCAGTGCAGAGTACAGGGGCAGAATGACCTCCCTGCTCCTGCTGACCACACCATTCCTGATGCAGGCCAGGATGCCATTGGCTCTCTTGGCCTCCTGGGCACACTGCTGGCTCATGTTCAGTTTCCTCAGCATCTCAACAAATTCCTGCTCTCCCCTCCTGCTTTGGGGGAAAAAAAATCCTGGGAAATTGTTGAAGCTTACTAACAAAGATGCAGAAAAACACAAACACATCAATATTTGTGGCAATTCTGGAGAAACTGTAGGTGTGATGTTCTGGGTGTCCCCATCCCTCCTTACCTACACAGTATTTGCTGTGTCTCCACACTGCTGTGCTTTGTCCATTGTCTCTCCACTGGTTTTTGCATCCCATCAGTCACACTACCTCTCTTTGCTGACACCATCCTCGTAACAGAACTTCTGGCTGAGAAGACACATTCCACTGCAGGAGCTAAGGCTGTGCCTACGTGTAAAAGCAGCACTTTGGCAAATCTTGACCTTTCCTGTGCTGTCAACACTGCACACTCTGAATGCAGCAGCAGTCCTGAGCTCCAGGTGCCAATCAACCAACAGTGGTTTCCCACTTCTGGTATGCAATGCTAGGAGGACAGATAGGACCTCCTCAGAAGTGGTAGCAGTTCCTCTATTTCCACCCAGATGAATGTCTTCTGCATATGTTTCTTTATGTAGGTGGAGGCATTAGTTTATTTTGTGGGTTGTTTAGGTGGTTTTTTTCTCCCAACATCCCAGTGCATTTCTCTTCCTTGAGGCAGGAAAATAAGCCCCTAACATGGTTGTATCGCCAAGCACAGGGCAGCTGTCAAACACTCATTCATAAGTCCCTGGTCCTCCACTAAGTGAGCCATTAAGAGGTCAAGACAAGGTGCTGGAATGTGTGCTTAAGGCTAACGGCACTGCACTCGAATGCCTCTCAACCCCTACAACCAGGCAGCTCAGCAGATTTCCCTCTAGCAGTTCCTCACCCCATGTAAGAGCTTGCTAACCAGTGAAGCCCAAGAAGGGCATCCCTTACATGGCGAATGTTTCGAGGTGCCCTTGGAAGCAGTGCCCTGTCCTCAATGGCAGAGGAGCAAGGGGAGCAGGAAGCCTAAAGAAGGTGGGCTACATTCTTTCAAGAACAGCTACTGGGAGCTTCCATGAGCAACATTCCAGAGAAGAGCAGGGATCTTTTTTAAAAACATTTAATCCAGGCACCCTTAACAAAGGAAAATTCATCACTCAGTAATATTGTCAGAGTGGTGAACAAAGGTCCAAGAGCTTACCAACAGCTCATCTTCCTTCCTCTGACTGCAAAGGGTCTCTTTGAATTGCACTACAAGAAACGAGTCCAGGGAATACCCTTAGCTGAAAGTACTTCATTTGTTGTGGCAGTTTGTCATAAGGGTCACAAGAGAAATGCTTAGGGTTTTCTTTCTTACAAGTCAATTTACAAGCAGAGTTTCTTCTATTTGTGATTCATCTGGAGCTTGAGTATCATACAGACACGTTTGCCAAACAGCTTAAAGAAGCAATCTTTGACCTGTGTGATGCTCCCAGATGGTGACAACTCTAGCTATGCAGAATCTAAGAGCATCTAGCAAGACAAACAAGAATTCACCAATGGCAAAGGATGAAATTGACCAGCATTACCTCTGTGTATGGCAGTCCACAAGCAGGTAGGAGGATTTCTGAATTTTCATAGATTGAGTAGTTGTTCAAAATCTTACAACCCTTACAGAACCCCCAAATGAACCTATAAACAAAACAGAAATTGAATTCCAGTTGTTGGTTTGGGTTTTCTGGTTTGGAGTTTTTTGGGGTTTGGGTTTTGTTTGTTTGCTTTTAATTCAGCCTGACCTTCTTCAGCAATTCATAATCTCATGGAAAGACAAATGGTCTGCATACAGACACAGTTATGGAGAACACCAACTTGAGTGACATGCTTGGGGTCTGGCACAGTGAGACATCCTAGGAATTCCCCAAAATTACAGCTGACAATTTCCTAGCTCGATAAAGGCTGAATCCAGAGTGAGGGAAATTCTATACCAAGCCTCATTTCAACAGATAAAGAAGAGCTGATCACAGAACTAACAATTAGTGGTAGCTTACATACAAGTGATTGTGACTTGACTATATTTATAAATGAAAAAAAAAAAAAAAAGATAAAAAAGAAAAAGCCCAAAGTAGTAAGTTATACACATGGCAGTTTAAAGAGACAACTTTACAAAGCTGAAAACAATTATAGACCAAATCAGTTAGGAAAATGAATTTAAATAGAAAAAGATGAATGATAACCAGGAGCTACTTCAGAATGTATTACTGGATGCCCAAAAGCCACAATCAAGAAAAAAAAAAACAAGGCCACATTGATTAGGAACTCAACCTGGCTCAGTGGAAGTCAGAGCAACCAGAATAAATGAAACACACACACCAAAATAGAAACGTAAGGAGAGAAAAAAGCTGATAGCAATAAATATAAATCCAAACCTAGGAACCGTAGAGAATTGATAAATGCACAAGAGAAATCACAGAGAGGACAATAAAGAGTTCCAGGTGTGTTTCAAGCAAACTCCTTAAACATCAGTATCTGCATGCATGAGGCAGACTTGTCAATATTAACAAAGAAAACTCTTTATTAGCAAATACAAACTTAAATAAGGGAAGCTATGGGGAGGGACAGGCACACAAAAGTCATGCAGCTGCCAAATTAAAGTTTTTAGATTAAGTTAATCACAAAACTTCTCACCTCTTCATTTTAAAAGTAAGAATCCCAGCTCTCTGAGTAACTAGAGCTGATTTTCAGGACCTCTTTGGATATTGGGACAGAACTAGGTCAGTGAAACGGAACTAATGCTCAGACAAAGCTTTAAGAAGAGACAGGGAATGACCCAAGCAAAGACAGACCTACAGAACAAAGAACCAGGTAGAACAATGGAAGAGTAGACAAAGGATTTGATCAATTAAAAGGAAGGTAATATACCCAATACTGAGCAGTAAAGGCTTCTCAACTTGAGCTCCTCAAACTAATTTGGCATCTTTTTTCTAAATAAAATTGATGTTGCCAATAAATGTGATAGCACTGAGGTAATAGCTCTGTATTTCTAGAAAAGCAGTGGACTGCATGGCATTTTGATGAAGACACTGACATGACACAAAAAAGGTAGCTTGGCTCCTATTCATGCTTTAAGGATGGTGAGCTGGCAACTCTCCATATATGGAAAGGAAGATCTCACTGAGCAGATGCATTCCTAGCAGTGCCCCAGCTTCCAGCCTTACCCTCTGCTTTTCAAGGACCTGGGAGGAAACCAACAATTAGCGATAAAGTAGGTTGATTATACAAGTGAAGGAGTGGTAAATAAGGAACTTGGGCCACCTTGCATACAGGGTGCAAATGCCAGCAAGTAAGTTGTACCTTCTGGGTATCTTCTACCTGAAGAAAGATTTAGAGCATCTTGGTGGACAGCCACCTGCATAGGAACTCTCTACAGTGAGGATGTTGGCTAAATGACCAGCATTCTCCTCTATTCAGCAGCAGAGCCATTGCCAGAAATAGGGACCTCAAAGTATCCACAGCTTTGTACTAGTTGTAGCAGCACACAGCAGTCCAGTAGCAATCTGGTGTCCTGCTATGCAAAGGTACTGAAGAGCTGGAACAGCTTCACAGGAGCATCATAAAAATAACCCAAAATATTTGGAAAGCCTAAACCAGAAACAAAGTCCTAATCTATGCAGTTAGCTAACAAGAGACAGCATCAAATTCAAACAAGGCACTGTTCTAACATGACTGTATTCCTCGACAGTCTATCCCTCAAAGATCAGCTTTCACCCAAACAGGAATTAATTCAGGGTAAACCACAGGAGATCATAGCAAGCATGTCTTCATACTGAAATACAGTAGCAAGCATGCTGAGAGGTCAGCTGGGATTTGATAGCTCACACAAGATGATGGTGCTTGTATGTCTATTAAACAAAGTACCCTGTGTACATATGTACCTGTCTAGATGCTCAAATCACCTTATCCTAAAGCCACTACTGCTTTAGGTTCATCCTTCCTGGATGCCCTGTCTCCTATGAGCACATCCACCTCACAGAGTCTGGCAGTCCCAATGGCACCAGGGAGGCTGGGTGTGCTCAGTCACAAAATTGTTTAGGTTGGAAGAGACCTTTAAGATCATCAAGCCAAAGGTCCTCATCCAGAAGAGGCAGAAGACAGAGTGAGAATTGTCTCTCATGTCACGGCCTAGGAGGGGATTCCAGCTCTGACTGCATTCCATCACCCATGTTTTATTGCACATCATGGTTAGTAGACGACAATTCTTTTAATAGCTCAAGGTTTGCAGTCCTAGGTACACTTCTCTGAGCCAAACTCAGCTTGAGAGCACTCTAGAGAACCTGAAGGAGGCGTAGCAGCCTATCACAGCTTCCTTTAAGGCTGCCAATACCACTGAAAAATCCCTGTTAGCTTTGCAGCTAGTCTGGGCTGTATTTAAAATATTAACTAGTATCTTTACATCCAAAGTGTGACTTGGCTTTGCTCAGCATCATAGACACAGGTGCTAATCTCAGCAGTCTCTGCCTCAGTAGCATTAGCATCAATTCACACTATATTGAAACAAAGTCTCTTGTCCAAGCTGGGAGGGAGCCCCTGAAAAGTGCAGCAGATAAGCAGATAACCTCAGTGACCTGGGCATCATCCTCTCTCAGTGAACAGTCTCTGGTGGCCAAGGTCATACAAGAGACAACTGAATGTCAGTCGCAAGCCTCCACGTTTGCCTGCAGAGCTGTTGCACTTGAAGCATATTGAAAACAAGTCCAGATGCAAAGAGGAGCAGAACTCAGCCCAGTCTGCATTCACTGTGAAAACAAGGAGGGCAGAAAAAGCCATTTAAAATTTTCTCTGGTTTGCTGACACCTTTGTCTCTGTGGAACAGTCAGGGTTTTATGCAGGCAGCTTTCCTCTTCTGTGAGAAAATTAGACAACTGTATTTTAAAAAGTGACAGCCTTGTTGCATTTGAAGACAGGTACAGGTCTAGCAACAGCAACATTCATACTTAAGTAGGTCAGTTCTCTGTGTGGTCCTTGAGGGTTTCCTCACAGGATGTACAGGGTTAACCCTGTACACAGGACTAGTCCATTGATATTAATGAGAGGCACTCCTCCTCTGTCCCCACATGCCACAGTGACAATTCAGCTTGGCACTGTAATTAATGCTGCTTCTGAGGCAACTTTGAGTCAAGCAGGTCTCCCTTTCACCATGCCTTTAAAACATGCTTGTTGGGACAAGCGGCAAACACACAGATCTGGAAGTGCAGAGCGACTCCAGCCAAACAGCACACCTTTGTCTGATGAAATGTGTGTGGTTGTTGCGGAGGGCAGTAATAATTCGTGGCCGAGTCGAAAATTTATCAAAAATAGATATTTTTTTATTTTTACAAAACCCGCCCCCACAACTATATATACAAAGATTAATTTCGTTTGATAAACAGGTTAAGTTGCATGAGAATTCTACGAGGATACCATTAATAATCTGACTATATATATTTGGAAGTCAGTTTTTGGAAAAGGCTTTAGCTATTAATTAATAGCGGTTTCTTACTAAATTAAGCTAAGCCAAATAACTCACTCAGGCTGGCTTGTGCGGTCTGTCTTCCTCCTCCAGCGGCTGCAGGAGTCGTTAAGAGTCGTTAAGGGTCGTTAGGCAGATAAAGGTGTGCCTAACACCAAGGCAAGTCCTTTGGTCTCTCTGCAATCCAGGCACAGGAGAGTGAGCGAACTCGTCCAGGCACAGGCAAAATCCAAAGCGGGAACCCCAAAGGCGGGAAGACCCCCAATATTTATACCCTTCGCTAGACAAAGGGCAGAGTTACCACATTTTAGGCGCGAAAGCGCACGGCCAATCCCAGCCTGGCTCCAGCGCGGGAACTCACGGGGCAGTCGCCGCCCCCTTCTCGGCTGCAGGGCAGGCGAGGGGGGGGGAAACCAGGCGGCTTTTCCCCTTTCCCCCCGAAGTCCGGGCAGGAGAGGAATTTAGGGGTACAGGACTCCAGGACAGTGGTGATTCTCTGTGGATCTACAGAAGCACAGGCAGACAGCTCTGGACTGGAAGCTGAAAAGCAGGAGCACTCAGGGCTCACAGAAGATGTCTGACTCTCATCCAGCCAGCTCCAGATCAGCACCTCTCTGCCCACACAGTGCAGTTGCTCAGTATCACTTTAGTGAGCTGTAATTCACCACAAATGACATTCCCCCAGTGCTCAGTCTTTTCCTTGTGCCTCTCCACATCATTTCCAAGTACAAACGGCAGCAATCTCACTATAGGTCATAACTCCCTCTCCAATCATTATTAGCTTCCAACAACTCCATATAAAAGGCAAATCCCTTGAAGCAGCAGAGCTTCACTTTAGATGATCAGCATTTTCACTTTTCCAGTATTTCATTTCATAACATACAACTACAGGGCCATGCCAAGGCATTAGAGAAGAGTGGATTTAAATTGGATGCCAGGAACAAGTTATTTACAATGAAGGTAGTGGAACACTGGAAGAGATAGCCCAGGGAGGTGGTTGAAGATATTCAAGGTGAGGCTCAACAGGGCTACCTGATCTAGTTGAGGATGCCCCTGCTTACTGCAGAGGGGGTTGGACTAGATGACCTTTGGAGGTCCCTTCCAAACCAGCCCATTCTGTGATTCTGATTAAAGAACAGCATTTGGCTTACCTTAATAAAATACTGCCTGGATTACATACTTCTTTTTTCAAATAAAGGCAACTCATTCTTCAGCACCAAATCTTAGCATTGATTCCTCAGTTTCCTCTATTATATCTAAATACATTATTTGGGCTAAAACTCTGGCATAGTTTATGTGAGAAGCAGCAACGTTTTTTAGCCTGAGATAAAAATCTTGACATCAGCCTTTCAAGTGCAACGCTGAAGTAGAGAACAACCACTGCAATTACGAAAGCCACGACAAAGTCCTTAGGAGCACGAACTGATTGAGTAAAGATCTTGATCCAAGACACTGTTTAAACCACTTTGCACAGTCCCAGAGATTGAGACACACTTTATCAACCTGTGACACTGCCACCATCTTAACAAAATATTTTCAAACCAGATCGAGCTGGAGCTTACTATCTCACCACACCGCCATGTGCTTCTTTCCTTCAAAGGAATACAGTAAACTGCATAATCTCTCTGAGACAGGCAAATATTATAACCTTTTTTCTTTCAGAATTCCTAGGCTGGTGACCCAGCAATAAATGTATTTTTGAAATGTCAAATTTGTTTCCATGGTAACATGAAATGCCACTCCTGGAGAGGATGTTCAATACAAATGTGAAGAGTTGAAGGCTATTTAACGTGTTTGCAGTTGCACCTATTCAGCAGTGCTTGTTGTACTTTAAAAACTCAATATAAGAAATTAAAATTTATTTATAAAAAGTTGATCTCTGGCAAACTGACTTTTACACTTCACATTATTGCCTGCAGCAACACTCGCTAACGAGAAGGCCCTTTAAGTATTTGTCTTCTGGTGGAGCACAGAAACATTTTCTGTTGCTTTGACAGTCACTGCCAGGGTTTATATCCTAGGCAAAAACAGAGGCTCCATCTACTATGTCTGCCCAAATCTCTTCTATGTATAGCAGACTATAGGGGAGAAGGAAAAGAAAAGAATGTAGCCAGGGCATCTAAAGAGGAGGAAAGTGGCTTTTACATGTCCCTGAGAAGGAACCTATTCATGCGTGTTACCTACAGAGTGCCTATATGTTCCCACCAGGACATAAACCAAACTAACCAAAAATTTGAGCAGGTTTTGTTCTTTGCATCACCTGCACCACAAACTTCTCCCATCAGGCTCCCTCCTCTGTCCTCAGCAAGGAGCGGCAAAGGGGCATGAAACTGTTTTCATGTGAAGGCTGGACAATTGTGGGTGACATTCAATAGCACCCCACTGAAGATGCAGTTGGGTCCTCTGACAGAGGCTGACCTCTGGGCTCAGGTCTGACCTGTAGCCTGAGGTCACAGCAAGAGCAGGTTTGCGGTGGGAACTGTGGCCTGCAGCACTGGAGGGCTCAGTCTCTGCCCTCAGGAGAAAATGAGCCCCCAGGAAGAAGGAACATCAGCCCTTCCGATTTTGACAGGTGGATCTGCACCACATCTCTCAGAAGCTGCTCCAGAAGGTAAAAACAAGATAAAATGTCCCCCAAAGTTCATAAATCATATATGAACAATTAAGTCTCTTTTTATGGATGCCTCATCAAATATTAATCACTTTTTATTTTCATAAATTTTACAACCTACAAGTTGTTGTTGCCTTAATTTTATGTTAACAAGGCATCTGAAGCTGACAAATTTGGTTTCAGGTAAAAGTATAATCAACTTTGTTTAAAACGGAGGAAGAAAGTAGGACTTCCCAACTGTAGTGTCAAGTGCCACCAACTCTTGCTGCTCTTTATCAAACAGGAATTAAAGAGACAGTTCTGTTCCAGAATAGCTTTCTAGTATCACTTTCATTTCTGGAGAGTTATTCAACTAATAGCAGTCAGGTCTTTCTGAAAAGATATGAAGGAACTGAGCAGGGATAAAAGACCATAAAATGGTTTGAGTTGTAAAGGACCTCCACAGGTCATCCAGTCCAACCCTCTCTGCAGTAAGCAGAGACATCTCCAACAAGATCAGGTTGCCCAGAGCTCTGTTGAGACTCGCTTTGAATATCTCCAGGGATGGGGCAAGATGAAGCAAGTGAAGGCAGCAGAAGCAAGAGGAATATCCTAGAAAAAACACAGGGATAAAGGCTGGGGAGGGGGCAGAGCTTGCTGGAAGATACCCATGAATATTTCTGTAGGGTTTAAGAAACCAAATTTGTTTGCTGTGATCTGACTATCCATTGCAGATCAGATACATAGCTCACAGGCCAGGTTTACAAATACCAGAACACTTGGAGAAACAGTGTAGTGCTATGTGAAAAAGGGTCACCTAGAGAAGGAGAAAAGCAAAAGAGAGAAGCCTGGAAACAGCCAAACAAAAAGTTTCATGTGGTCAATACAGGTAGACTCTTTATCTAAACCCTGATATGGCAGTAAATAACTAATTAAAAGAACCTTAACTTCCAAAAGCCTATCATTTTGGTGCTGTTCTATATTTTCAAAATATAGAAGTGTCACAGATTCCAGGCCAGTTTTGCTTATGAAGAAATAGAAGAAGCAAATCCTGTGCATTAAAGTAAGATAACAGATGCCAGGCATCCCAACAGAACATATTAGGGGTCACTTTGACTGTTCTAGCGCCAGTTAAAATTAACGTCCCAAGAAATTTTTCTTAGGTAACTCAGTTACATAGCTCCAAATTTTGCCTCTTGGTTCAATTTAGATAGTTTTGCATTATGGTGTGGATTCAGCAGCGACAACAGCAAGAAGTCTCCAAAGGCATTAACACAATCCCCAACCACAGCAGAAATACTGCTTCAGCACCACGTATCTTGATGACTGATTTCCTCTGGGCTTCACTGACCAGCATCATAAAAACAACAAAAATAGACTGTGGAAGTTAAGATGAAGCCAGGGGAAATAGTTCATTAAAAAGTAAAAGCATGCACTGTCATACACAGTCACATGCCCTGGAAGCAGACAGCTGCTTCAGAGCAGCCTCCTCTTCCAAACACAGCCTAAGTGACACAGTGAGAAAGAGCTCAGATGTGACCAAAGCCGTCACTGGTTTCCACAAACGTGTCTGCAGGGGCAAACAGCTCTGCAGAAGATCAGGGGGCTCATCTTTACAAGAAGCCAGGTGAAAACAGCTTTGAGCTTGGTAGGGGAAGTTCATGACACTTCTCTGAAGTCATTGGTACCACAAGAGCCAGACTCCCCATGTGGTCATCAAACCCTGGCAGCCCAGCTTCTCCAGGAGCAGCTGGTAGCAACGAGGAAGTTCTCCACTGTGATGGTGTCTGCTGGGTTGGAGCAGTTCACATAGACACCTAAGTAACACCTAACAAATACCTTCACACAACTCCCAACTGTTCTCCATCATCTAGGCTGCTCAGTGCAGGTACCAGATGGGAGTTCGTGTCACATCACATTTGAAGCCCTTCTAAACCAGGAGACTTAACCCAGAACAGCCTCTGTGCTGCTCTGACACAGACTGAGTTTAACAGAGCTGTAGTGGTTTCCAGCAGCTGCAGCTCACGAAGCAGGTTACCCACACTGAGAGGTACCTTCACTCTTCAGGAGAATGACCAGGGACAGAGCCACTCTGCTTTACAGGCAGCTGGTTTGCACTGCCAAACCACAATGCTGCACATAGGTTTTGTCTGCATCAATAAAATTGGTCTGTTCCTGGCAGTCTCAACAGAGACCCTGAGGACAGAACTAAGTGGCTGAAGCAGGGAGTGAGAGCCTGGTGAAGCTCACGTGGCTGCTGCGAGGGATGCATTGCCCAAGGCTGTCAGCCTGGCACCTCCAGCAAGCACAGCAAGTTGCTTACCGTGACAGAGGGGAAACATCATCTGAGAGCTTACAGAAACTAGAAACAGTGCTCCTTTATTTACTTCTAGTTAGAAACTCAGTCATATTCCTCTCTAACCTGCGTCTGTGCAGACAGACTGCAGTCAGTAGGGTGAAAATCAGGTCAGAGTCTGGCCTAAAGCCTCCCTGGGATGCAGGTGGCAAGTGACATCCCTGCTGCTCAGAGACACTTGGCAGATGGGCTAATTCTACCCTCAGTCACACCATCAGCAACTTCCCTCTTACTGGTCTGAGGTAAGGCTTGGTTTTCCTCATTCTCTTTTCATTTTCTTACGTTTCGCTCACAGTTTGAATTTACTTTACAAGTTGGTTTTATAGAGTTGTCACTGATGTTCTTATTTAAGTCACCCTTGGTTTTGCCTGTAGCTCAGGCCAGGACTTCAGATAAAAATCAATCTAGGGCCTTACTGAGTAATATCCTGGTGCACTTTGCAGATAAATAAAACCAAGATCATTCAAATAAATGCTTCTCAATTTTGTTAAACTCCTTACACATGTAGAAATGCCATTTAATCCTCCAGTAAGTGAAGCAACTCCAAAATTAGGATCCAAGTGTAATAAACACATTGCTTTAAAATAAAAAGAATTTAGAGAGGAAAAGAATTCCCTTAACAAAAAAAGCTAAGAGGAGAAAACCTCAAGCAAACAAGAAAGTTTAAGCCAACTATAATATGTAGAAACCTAATATCTTCCAAACTGAAAACAACTCCAAAATCCAATAATACAAAAAATACTTTATAAGGTTTTTCTTTGCGGTTGTGGTGGGTTCCAAAAGGTTCTGCAATGCAGAACCAAGGAAATAACACACAGACGTGCCTTTGTGTTTTGAGTCTGTGCTCCAAGTGACAGATTTCACTGTAAACCTTTGTTTAGAAACAACAGATTACATGATAAGGCTCTTCCAAAAGAGGTTATGGAAAAGACATTGAGCAATTGCTCTCCAACAATATTAGGAATAACGCAGACAGAAACTGCCTTGATTACACAGTAAATGTCACTTTTGATTATGAAAGGCAAACCAAAAAGGTACCTGGGCAAGACCTCTATGGGAGGAGGTATGGGGACCTCTCTCTCTCTTTGAAGATTGCTTGAAAAGAAAATCAACTTCAAAGATGGGCCAGGGATTCTTGGCATGAGATCGGAGAGGGTGCATGCCCATGCTCTAGCTTTTCCTTAAACTAGGGCAATTGTTGCAGCTTTTGTCTGAGAAAAACTGGTGCATCCTCTCTTGGGACATCTGCATTCACAGGAAATCCAATCAGGCCCTATTTATCCAAAATGCAGGGTGTTCAAAAACCTCTGCAGTCATCTATAGGTCCCACAGGAACACAACTCACACACATTCATGCTCTGCTGCTCTCCGGCTAGGTTTGTCACACACAGAATCACAGAAGGGGCTGGAAGTGACCTCAAAACACCATCTAAGTCCAGCCCCCTGCCAGAGTAGGATCACCTATGCCAGATGACGCTGGAACACATCCAGGCAGGTCTTGAATATCTCCAGAGAGGGGGACTCCACAACCTCCCAGGGCAGCCTGTTCCAGTGCTGCATCACCCTGACAATCAAAAAACTCTTCCTCATATTTACATGGACCTTCTTATGCCTCAACTTCTTTCCATTGCCCCTTGTCCTGCCATTGGGCATCACCAAGAAGAGCCTCTTTATAAACATTAATTAGGTCACCGCTCAGCCTCCTCATCTTCAAGCTGAAGGTACTTGTCCCTCCCCACTGCCACACTGCTATCTCAGACTTTCGCAGCTCCCGGAGCCTGGGGCTTTGCAGGCCATACCGACCAGCTACAGCTGCCTCAAATTTCTGGGGCTGAGGGGCGGAAAAAGACATCAAGCTATGGTGTCCACCCTACTCTGCACACCTGGGAATCCAACACAACCTATCACATGAGCAGCAGCTACCCATTTCATAGGGCTTGGCTGCTTGAGTCTCCATGTCAGGGAATGCCTGACTTCAGAGTCTCATGGACTTGACCCACTCCCAGCACAGACAAGTATAGATAACTCAGCAGGGCTGCGGTGGTGAAGATTAACACATGGTGCTAGGAAGACTGAATAACCACCTACACACCAGACGAGAGAGGTCCTAGGGAATAAAAAATAAGAAATCACTCCTGCAACAACAATTATAAATACACAGGCACACAAAGAGCTCAGCTCAATTATTAATTCTGTCATTTCCCAGCTTTCAAGGTCTTGGGGTTTTGACCTTGATACTTCTCTACCAGATTTACAGGGTGTAAATGTCATTTGCAGTCACTCCTAACTTTATGATACATTCCAAAGCCAGCATCTACTAGCTGAGTCCCTGCCAAAAGGCAGTATTTCTGTATAAAATGTGATCAAAAAAACCCATTCAGCTATATAAATATATACATACACAAAGAATCTCTTTTTTTTTTCTCTCCTTTAAAGCAGCTCAGTGTGGAAAGATGGAATTTGGCAAGAAGAGAGTCTTCAAACAAGAAGAACAGCCTCCGCGCATTTGTGGTGAAAACTGGGTTTGATTTGATCCAGTTCTGAGCGTTTTAATATCACACATTGGGCGTGCAGCGTTCACACTCTTTCATTCCTCAAGTCATTTTCAGAGCCCTACCAAGCAAGGGCTGCTGCACAGCACATGCCTTAGCCGCACAATGAACACACATCTTTCTTCCCAAGAGAAACACTGAAGGCAAGAGGCTTCTCCTCAGGCATGTGCTGCTAACTGCGCAGCTGAAACCTTTGTGCTCCCAGCAAAGGAAGGTGCCGTGCCATGTGTGTGCCCCGGAATTCAAGCAGCACAGCTGAAAGGGGAGGAGAAACAATCAAAGACGCCTGTTGATGATGTTTCAAATTTGGAGGAAGGTTGAGATGTGCCTTTGCCCAAAAGTTTCTCTCACAGAGAACATTTTATTTATGTATTTACAGCCTAGGAAGATACAGAAGTTGCCTAAAGGAAATCACACCTGAAGACCCAACCTCAAGGCCACCACTAACCCATTACGAACAGGAGCAGCTTAAGCAAGCTGTACCTCTGTGGGTGACATGGGCTACACTGGAGCAGCTGCCTCAGGCAGAGGGCTTCTCCCTACACCAGTGCCCTGTAGAAGAGTGGTGAGCAACTCCCTGCATGAGTCTCCCATGAGGCCTGGTCCGCTCTCGTGGGTAGCAGCATCCTATATTCCCACACACCTGTTATTCATGGTACTTCTGTGCCCAGTATCAGAGCCTGCTATAACCTATCACATCTGGAGGATTTATTCCTGCTTGTTAACACTCACCTTACCCCCTCACCTGGAAGGAGTTGGAGCACTCCTGGTTTGCAGACAAGCACCAAGAACACCAGAATAGCAAGCTTGGACATGATCCAGGTGTTTAGCAGGAGCTACTTCCTGATCATTACACCCAGGCTCAGGGCCCTCTCCACAAGCAAGGCTTGAGAGAGAGCCTTTGCACCAACCAGCCACGCCAGAAAAACTCCAAGCTCCACCAGCTCCAACTGCTGCCAGGCAGGGAGCCCATAGAGCCACTTTTTCACCACATCCTGCTCTCTGCAGCTTGTTCACAACTGAATCCATGCTGCCAGTCCCAAGGGAACAAAACAGTTTGGGGAACAGAGTCAACATCTATGAACTTCCAGGGGCTACATGTCTTGGCTTTCAAGAAATGGTTTCTCTCTCTCTTTCCAAAAGAAATGCTTCCCAAAACGTTAAGCTTTTCAGTGTTATTCCTTTTCCCCCGTAGTTAATGAATTTCTGTTGTTTTCTTGTCAATTCTTTATTCACCAAAACAAGGCCTGCATGAAGTACAGGAAAGTCAGGAAGCCTGCACAGGCTGCTGCACAGCACAGTGCTACAGGAGGCACTACAACAGGACATCAACCATAGTTTCACTCCCAGCAGCATCTTGAGGGTCTCCATCATGAAGGGCCTTGTGGGCAGGAGGGGCAAGTGCAAGGCTGGGACATATCACCAAGGTGCTCCACGGCACCATCAGTGAGTGGCCACAGACAAAGCAAAGGAACATGTTTGGAAAGCTGTCTAGCAGAAAGGCACCTGGGGGTTCTAATCGACAAGCAGCTGAATATGAGTCAGCAGTGTGCCCAGGTGGCCAAGAACACCAATGGCATCCTGGCTTGTATTAGAAATGCTGTGTCCAGCACAAGTAGGGAGGTGATTGTCCCTTTGTACTCTGCTCTGGTGAGGCCACACCTCAAGTATTGTGTCCAGTTTTCGGCACCTCAGTAGAGAGATGTTGAGGTGCTGGAACATATGGAGAGGAAGGCAACAAAGCTGGGGAAGGGCCTGGAGTGACTGAAGGAGTTGGGGCTGGTTAGTGTGAAAAAGAGGAGGTTGAGGGGAGACCTCATTCCTGTCTACAGGTACCTGAAAGGACATTGTGAAATGGTTGGTGCTGGTGTCTTCTCACAGGTAAATAGTGATAGAACAAGAGGGAATGGCCTTAAACTGCAACTGGGTAGGTTTAGATTGGACATTAGGAAACGTTTTTTTCCCAGCAAGAGTGATCAGGCATCGGAATGGGCTGCCCAGGGAGGTGGTTGAATCACCAACCCTGGATGTGTTTAAAAGTAATTTGGATGTGATGTTGGGGATATAGTTTAGGGTGACCCTTGTAGAGTAGGGTCAGTGGTTAGACTTGATGAGCACGAGGGTTTTTTCCAATCTGAATGAATGATTCTGCGAATGAGAGGCACAAAGGAAAGACCTTCATTAATCATCAAATTCAGCTCCTCCCCCCTGAAACAGACAGCAGCAACCATATACTCTTTTATTCCATTTATGTTGCATGAGCTCTATTAAGCATCAACTAATAAACCCTCTGGAGTAAGTTATGAATTCAGTTGTGCTCCTGCAGGAGTGTGAGGTCAAGGTGATGCAGCTATCCCCTTGGACAAAGTATGAGGTCCCAGAACAGGCCCAGTGCTGGGCAAGCTGCCCTGGAGAGCACAGCCTCTACAAAAACAAGATGGAAGATGGGAGGAAAGCAGTGCTATTAATCCCTTCTGCAAAAGCAAAATTTGCTGCCTGTTCAAAGTCAGTCTGGCACACAGCTGGGAACTGATCTCTTATCTCAAGTGCCAGTCTAGTGCCTAAACCACAAAAGTGCTTTTTTGTCCCTCTGCTCCACCACACAAATGGGGTGTAATTGTATGGGCATGTTTACCATCAACAACCAGCACAACTTGGCACCAGGCTAATGGGATTTTTATTAGCCAAATATTTCTTTGGTAACCAGGTCAAACAATCACGTTCTCTTTTGTTTCCTGTTATGAAATGAAACTGGAAAAACATGCCACTTAAAAAAATAAAATGAAATAAGAAGGAGCCCAAGCAGTCCTTTTTTTCCTAAAGAAAACAATATGCTTAATGCAGAATAAACCACATATTATGAAAAGAGGTCATCTTTGGGGGGAGGGAGAGAAACAATTGAAAAGAGGGGGGGGTGTGGAAAGAGTAGCACAAGAGGGAATTATGAATCTTTTTTCCTTTTTTTTTTCTTATGGAAAGTATTTACATGTTTATTTTAAGCCTAACATAAATGTAAATATTTTAAACAAACAAAAACACACCAGGGGTAACAATAGAGTATTGTTGGTTTGTTTGTTTTTTTTTTTTTTATGTTGAATAAAAACTGCCAGGACACTGCATGTATATTTTTAAACATGCTGCTTCAAAAAGCAGGATGCAAGGGATGTTGCATCTTTAATTTTTCTGTTAATTATGGATTGAGCATTGTTGTGAGTCTTGTCCTCAAAACCCAGCTCAGAAAATAAGAGCAGATGCTCATACCCAGGTTTGGCTCATGTGGGAATTGAACAGAACATATTGGTTTATAATTAATGTAATTTGTTGGATTATCTTTTGTGAAGGAGCTAAGGTAAACAACCTTGCAGCGTTGTAGTGAAATTCTTCTGTGCTCAAAGCCTCTGTACTTGATGGAGGATGACAAAAAACCCCTACCCTTCCTCCTGGATCATGGGAAGAGTTGGAAATGTCTGTCATATTCAAGCATATTTTAATTAACTCAAAGGAAAGAATTAGGCTATAGACCCTAAAGCAAATTACAAATAGTATTTAAAATCAGAGCTAATGATTCCCCAATTGACTATTCTGATTAACAGAATTCTCTTCTCTAGTTCACTGTAATTTTGTTACAAGGCAGAGATGGAGGAGGAACAGGCTTCTTCTGCCCTGAACATTCTTCAGACCAAATTTACTGATCCAGAAGACTCCTGCCCCTGCTGGCATCTTTGTCTGGCTGTGCAGTAGCACTTCAGCCAGCGTGGCATTAAATGGCAACTTAAAGGACAAACTTAAAACAAAACCAAACCTCCCCATAATTATATAAAGTGACACTGTCCAAAGGACCTTTTTTTTCTCCAATAAGAAACACTCAAGATCTTGGTAAGCATCAAAGAACAATACTTTGGTCTCCAGGAAGAAAAAATAATAAAGTAAGCAGTGTGTTCTTAGGGGTAATAATTGCAGAAGTACAGGCCAAAGGCTTGGTTGAGTGTCACAGGATGATGGCACTCATCCTGACTCTGAACTGCCATAGTAAACCTTAGGTCTATTTCTTCATATTTCACAGATAAACAGAATATGACAGCAACAGCACAAAGAGTCAGAGCAGCCTTGATGTTTCTTCAGGCCCCCACAGAATCATATCCAGAACATTTTTAATCCTTTCTGCTTTTAAATCCTCCTCCCTTCACAGCAGTCTTGTTCACCTTGCCATACCAGACACAACAGTGCAGTGTCCCCTCTTCAGCCCTGCTGCCAGGTGCCAAGGAGAAGCAGTGGGCAATGCTGGAGAGCTGGCCAGGACTACCACAGGAAGCTGGTCCACAGCCAGCAAGAGATATTTTTTTCCAGCCAAACCCACATGCTGTGTACCTTTTGCCTTATAGGGCTGCTTTCAACAGCTAGCATCTGTCTCACCTGGGCCTCACAGCTTAACTATGCAGCTACTTTCCTTGGGATCATGTCTTTTGCAGGACGACAGAAGAAGGAAGAGCAAACCAAAGAGCTTGTCCCAGGCCATTGCTGCCTCTCCACGAATCAAGAGCTAGAGAGACCTGCCACCAGCACGCATGGGACAGAGAAGCCCAACACAGAACTTCACCTTACAGAAGCCTACTTCTCAGCGGACAGATGGGCAGGGAGGCAGAGCTTGAAACGAAGGCATTTTAAAGACAAAGGAAAACCGAAGTAGGCATTGGGTGGGTGTCAGTTTCTTCAATCAGGGTCACCAAGTGTTAGTGCTGCTGATGTTTAACAGGTGAAAGAAATCTTTTAAACCCATTCTTCCATCACCTAATTTGCTTTCAGGTTTTGTCAAGACTTTACTAGATTTTCCCAACTGAGTTGCAAGTTGGTACTGACCACCTTGGAGATAAACTGCCTCTTTCTCAACCTTTCCCTCCCAGAGCACCCCAGAAAGTACATGCACACACCAGGCATGCAACACACAAAACACAAATGTTTTGACTCTCACAATAGGTACTCAGATGCTCTTCAAACCACACACAGAGAACACTTTTGGAGAACAGCCTTTTCCTGGATACACAGTGCTTCTGCAATTCCCTGAGTCGGGCAGTAGCAGAGAGTTTGGGATACTCATATGCCAAGTTTGAAACCATAAATCAAGTAGATTTCCAGCTCAGAAATGTATATTGCTAATGAGCACAGCTGATCCAGTAACAGTTCTATCCTGTGTTCACAAGAACAATGCTCACTCATGGGGAACAACAGTCTTACCAGATTGGTAACTTTATCTCGAATATCATGTTCAAATTTTCATATCCTTATAAATTAAGAAATACTAGAATGAAGTGACCAGATGTTCACATCTCCTCTGCAGCACATTCATTACCAAGCACACATTTAAGATGCACACAAGTCTGCCAGGGCTCTTCTCCAAAGAGACTCACTCCTCTTAGTGTCATCTGGTTTTGCTAGCACAGTATCTTCAGCACCCCAGCCCAGAGGAAGCTTCAACCTCCTCCCCCACTACTCTGCCCTAGTGAGACCACACCTGGGACACTGTGTCCAGTTTGGGGCTCCCCAGTTCAAGAGAGACAGGGATCTGCTGGATAGAGTCCAACAGAGAACTATGAGGATGAGCGGGGGGCTTAAACTTATCCCTCCTGTGAGGAAAGACTGAGAGTTGGGGCTGGTTAGTTTGGAGATGAGAAGGCTGAGAAGGAAGACCCAATTAATGTGTTTATAAATATCTGAGGAGTGGGTGTGAAGAAGCAGGTGCCAGGCTCTTCTCGGTGGTGACCAGTGATAGGACAAGGAATAGTGGGTACAAGATGGAACACAGGAGTTTCCACCTCAACATGAGGGGACACTTCTTTATGGCTGCCCAGAGAGGTTGTGGAGTATCCTTCTCTGGAGACTTTCAAAACCCACCCGGATGTGTTCTTGTGTGGTCTGCCCTAGGTGATCCTGCTTTGGCAGGGGGGTTTGCACTGGAGGCCCCTTCAAACCCCTGACATTCTATGATTACCACGCTCAGGACTACTGATGTGCTGTGCACTGAGGGCTCATGGAAGAGAAAATACCATTTCTTCTTTCAAGCCAGAACTGGAGGAGGAGAGAGGAGCAGGTGACTATAAAAGAAAGGTTGAGGAAAGCTCTTGCTTCGCAGGAAGGTGTTTATCCAGTCTCCTTGTCTTCTTCACAGCACCATATTGAAAGAGCCAAAAGTTTCATTTTTCACTTAGTGCAAGTTTTTTCCCCCTGACATTAGCCAGGCATCTTTGTCTCCGCAGGGGTTGTCAAATCCTAGCTGCTGGGCCTTGAAACTCTTTACATTGCTGACAGTTACATTCCCACCTTTCACCACTGTTCAAACTGTGAGCCCTTAGTATGAGAAGTACTCTGATACCACTAGCAGGGAGATGTCTGTATAGACACACATTCATAGAATGCCTTAGATTAGAAGGGACCTTAAAGATCATCTAGTTGTAATCCCCCTGCCATGGGTGGGGACACTTCCCACTAGACCAGGCCATGACCTCCCTGGGCAATCTGCTGCAGTGTCTCACCACTCTCACTATATTCCCTTTGACTACAGCTTCTAAAAGATATGGAATGGAATTCTAAGATGATTCTAATTATCCAGAGATACAAGAATATGTATATTAGCCCATGTAAGGGCTGGCCTATAGAGCATCTTAAATCACTTGCTACTCCTTTCCTGACATGCTCTAATGACAACAGAACATTTTCTTGTCAGATTTCATTAAAAAAAAACCAACATAACACCCCCAAACTATAAACCAAACAGGCTGTTCTCTGGCTGAGACCTTGGATTCTTTGGCACCTAATATGACAACAAAAAAATTTCCCATCATAGTGGCAATAGCTTACATTAAAATTGCATTCTTGCTGCTTCAGTGTTACTGTACATGGATCTTTTTGCTCTATGTAAGTCCTCAGCAGTGGGTTGTTTTTTTAACTAGATGGTGCCTCTTCAATTCTGCAGCACACATCAGATCGGCACTTCCCGGCTTGTTCATCACAGCCCCTCTTCCTAAGTTTAGCTTGGTTAGAGTGGCACAATCCCAACAGGCACCCCAGGTGTTAGTTACCCTGTTCTTCTCCCCAGTGTATGCCCTGGGACTCTGTTGTCCAGGAGCCTAACAGCTAGGGATAGAAACCAGATGGAGGTCAACAGACAATTCACCTATAATAAAAGCTTGCCACCTCTTGTCTGGGGCAGAACCAAGGGACAGGAAAACTCCACAGAAGAAGAAAGCAAGGAGAGCTCCTGGTGGTTAGTAGTGCTATGGAAGTGCAAGTCAGATTCCCTTTAAGGTACAAAAGGCCAAGACAGCTTTCTGCTCCCTGTCCCACAAAAGAACTGAATAAGACCATGAGGACATGGTTTATGGTCATGGTAGTTAGGTTACAGTTCCAACCTTAGTGATGCCATGGAATTGATGCCTTTGGCCATCCAGGCACCAGCCCTCACATCTGGGCTGTTCTCTGTGTTTTCCAGTATTTTGTCCCAGCCCAGCTGAGGAATTCCAACTGTACATCCAGAGCAAGTGTAAGGCAGCAACTCTTTCCATGCACAGGATAACTCCTCCCTCTCAGCCATCCCCAGCACCAGCTCTTTCCCATGCTGGTTTCTCCTAAAAGCAGTCAACATAGGTCTGGATCCAGACTGCAGCAGCCCTCCTCCCTCCTGTGGTAGACAACTCTGTTGGTCACCTTTGATGCTAAAAACTTGCATTGCTGCAAGGATCTGCAATGTCAAAATCCAGAAGGAACCAGGCATGGATATCTGGCACAGACACTCTGTGAAGCAAATACAAGGTTTTTCTGCCTCAGCAGATACAAAAAGCATTAATTGTTCACACTATTGTTTTCTGTCAGCTGTTGGCTTGCATTTTCCCCCAGGAGTGGGTGGATTGTCTTTTCATTACAACACTAATAAGATAATTTCATATTTACTGAAAAATGTAATTATGTCATTTTTAAGTTCTCATTTATTTGCTGCCTCCATACATTCCACAAGAGGACTAGAATTTGGGGAAGCAAAAAACCCCAAAACACCACTTTTGTGAAAGGGTCATGTCCTCAAAAGAAGAGAAGAAAAGAACAGAGATAAACCAGCTTTTAACTCCTCTGTCTTGGGTTCTGCCACTGTGTTAGTAAACAGCACTGGGAGGGGGCAAGGGTGAACCATAGGAACCATTTACTCAGCTGAACTGAGGAGATGAAAGCCTCTGGCCAGACCAAATGGGTTTGTGGGTTTCACCATAAGAGTTGCCACTTCAGGAGGGTACCAAGTTCTTACTGGAAATTTGACATTCGTTGACCAGAATGTTTTTAGTGGTCTTCAAAACTGAAAAATTGCAAGGCAGAAGTTTTGCACCTTGATGTGGTACATTAGCTAAGACAATTTAGACTGAGGAGAAAGCACTATTAAAACAAAAAAAAACCCCAAAAAGATCACAATGACCAGAGTCACTGCAGTTATTCCTCATCAGAAAGTCAAATCAGCTGCAGCCAGCCACCAATAGAGGAGCAGTTGTCTCCATCTGGAGGAGCACTCATGGCTGAGGCCAGGCAGGAGATGCTGTCTAATTTGCAATTGACACCCTTGAGTAAGGAAGCTTGTGAGTTGTGCACATCACCCAAAGGCAGCCAACTCAAACCTAACTCAGAGGAGTCTCATAAACTGCAAGTGCTAGGAAAAATGCAAACACTGCTGTCCTCAAGCTTTTTCTAAGATTAGATCTGACCTCAAGAGCAATGCAAGTTCAAGAAATATCATCATTTCATTTTGCAGAAAGGAAAGAGACAACAATTGAAAGTCAAAATGTCTTCTTTTACAGGTAGACTTCTTTGAATCTTCTTCTACTGAGTATCTGCACCACAGGCACATTGGGCAGTGGCACTATACTGGGCTCTCCTTGGTTTGGCACCTCAGCACAGGCATGTTCATACATTCCTTCATGAGACTCAGGGTTGGGAGCAGATGATGATTTTCTGTGGTTTAGAGCATACGGAAGAGAAGGAAAACCTTGCAGATTGGGATGCCCAGGCAATCTGATATCCTGCTGAACCCGATACAAGCCCACTGCAAAATCCACCACCTAACAGGCAGGCTTCCTGTCATGGTCTGACTTCCTGAATTAAACTGCAGCTCTTGTCAAAGCACAACAAGAATCTGGACCACATAGAAAAAGCAAAGCTGATGGAAGTATGGGTTAGATGTACAGGAGAACGCCATGTAGCCTGTGTAGAAGATGCAGGAGCTCTTTGCAGCATTCAGAGCATCTAAGGTATTTTTGCAGACAGCTGGAAACTTGAGGAGCAAGAAACCAGAAGCCCAATGAAGCATGTCTATTCTATAGGTATGGCAGGCTGCATATAACATAAGATGAAACAGTCTCTAATCTGGCCCACATTGCCAAGAGTTTGGACCTCGTGGTGTCATTAAAAGAAAGGCAAGAGTGGACACTGGCAAACCTTAGATTGATTCCAACCTTCTTACTCCCCTTGATTATCCTGTGAGATTATCACATAAAGCAGATATATCATAACAGAACAATCCAGGCAAAAGCTAAAGCTTCATGCTGGCAGAAGCAAAGGAGAGAAAGGAGAAGAGGTGTCTACAGAGAAACAGCTGCTGAGGAGGCTGTCCTCCAAAAGAAATAGCTGCATACAGAATAGGAGACTTCGAATTAGGCTACATCACAACCTCACTTTGCTTACGCACATCCCAACGCCCAGCTTTATGCATTGTGTCACTGTGCATGCAAGAGAAAACCACTTTCCAACATAGTGAAGACACGCTCCCTGCTTTCAGGAGGTAACAGTAGCTCAAATGGGCAGCACTGTGTACTCCTCAGCAGTAAATTGCACACAATTATATATTTTCTTAAGGTGCCTTGCATTATTAAAGCCTCTTTAAAGAGGACAAAATTGAACACACTTTAAGTACATGACTGCACAACTAAGCTACGTACCAGAACAGAAATGGACAACAATTCTGCTCTTTTGCTCATCCCATGTTAACCAGCACTGGAGCTACAGGAACAGCAGCAAGGCATCTGCAGACATATTTATCACCACCTTTTAGCTGTATCTCCCCAGTGAACTAACAAACATGACTGCACAAGTCACAGACCTTACCACACTGGCTTACCAAAACATCATTTCTGGTAACCTTCTAGACAAAGCATTCCTAATGGGAACCTGGCCATGACATCACAAGTGAAGACAACGATTTCTCTGTCACTGCTTTGGGCTTTTGCCTTAAAAAAAAAAAAAAGCAGCCCAGATGAAAAGATACATGAGAAGTTCAGCTAGTGCAAGAGAAAACAATTCCACCCACTGAAGATTGGGCCACATGTTTTCCTTAAAACAGACCACAAATTACTCAGTACAATCAATTCCCCACATCTAACAGGGCAGATTAATGTTGCTATTTGATTATAACCCCAAGAGTTTGTTCCTGAAATACAAACTCTGATTGTCAGGGAATACAGAAACATACTAGACTTTTGGTATTGTTTTAGCAGTAAGGATCCTGAAGGGCAATAGTGTGATACATATTCACCACGCTAGAGAGAGCCCAGAACATGCCAAATTCTATTTCAGGGCCTTGCCTCAGGGCCCTTGCATCTCTGAGGACATAGGAAACTTTGGTTTAATACCAAAGCTAAACCTAGACTAGAATTCCCAAAGAATTTCCAACCCCTCTTCTGTCTCTTTCCCAAGTTCTCTCCTTGAGCTTTGGGTTCCCAGTGCACCTTTCAGCTTGCTGTACTTAACTACATGCCCTCAACACCCCAAGTATCCTACTACATACTCCCCCAGGACCCTCTGGCCTGGCCATCATGTGTCTCACAGCACTTCCTTGCACCAAATGTCCCAGCACAGAGTCCCTGACAAACCTTCCATGGATGATTTCAGGTTGTCACCACCCAACAACCACTTCAAGCAAGGCCAGTACCACCTGATCAGTCATTGCAGAGGCCCTAACCATTTCTCCCATGGTCAGCCACCCTGTGCCACAGAGATCAAGCTTAGTCTGCAAACTGGCTCAAAGTCCTCAGTAGCCACAGGAAGGCTGAGCAGCCGCCCTAAGGAGGGGAGCTCCTACGTAGGGAGCTGGTTTAGTGCTCCCTACAGGGACAAGATCTTTTAAGTGTTTTCCCAGTTTCTGACTCCCCATTTTTGGCAACAGACAGAGGGTTAGTCCTCAGACTGAAGATGGTAGGAAGACAAACAGTCACTGCAGTAGAATAGGTCCACAGACAAGGTGAGCTCAGTGCATAAGTTGCTCACATGCAGCACAAATGCAGAGCCATCAACAAGCAGTCCCATGTCCGCACAGGGCTAGAGCCTGCCAACATCTTAAAACAATAAAGGTGTTCTCTTTCCCATTCCTGCCTCATTAGGAGCATACACATTTAACAGTGTTAGGTCTTAGACCATTAGACACTAAACTAGCCAATAAAAGCCATTGTGTATGAGACTGACTCAAGACATATCTGGAAAATAGACCATTGAAGTATTAAGGGACAACCTGTGAATGCAGTAGACACAAGCCTGGTTTTATCTAGAGGATCTCCAAACAATCTCCCCTAAAATATTCTTTAGAGACACGCCAGCTAAAGTTGTCCTCTTTCCATGGGACTAAACATTCTTCTTATGGGCAGATGCAATAGCATGAAGAAGCATTTTCCAGGAGCAAGATTTGGAAACCAGGCTTTTACTGACTCAGTGGCAACTGTGCTCTTAGTAGTCACTTGGTCCAATTTGCAATTCCTTGGTTATTCCTGTAGATTATTAACTATCAGATGTTACAACCTTCTGGAGAATGTATATCATTTTGATGTGTTCTTCCCCTGCCATGTGTACCGACAGAGCATTTGAGCTTACATCTGCACACTTGTTTAAAGTATCTGGGGGGAAAAAAAAAAGTCTGAATTATTGAAAGTTTAGAAGAAACATTAATTACTTCCAACCAAGGTCCAAAAGATTTAGTTAAATACTCCTCAGAGTGTATATAGCACGTTCAAGAATACTGGCTATCCTCCAAAGGTTTGTATCTGCTAAGCTTAAAAATTCATGTAAGTCTTTAAAATTAATGCTGCATAACCATGTGTATCCTCTAGAACCACAGCAATTACAGTAAAAGTGCTTTAATTTGTTATCAAGCGATTTTCATCATTATGTGACACTGCCAAATCATTTAATAATTATCCCATTACTATCGTGTATTAACAATATTTCCAAATATTTATGCTAGAAAGTAGTTTTCAGCTCTCACTTATAAACAAATTGTTCAAGAGGTTCTTGAAACAGGGCACATCCTAAGATCTCTGGCAGCTACTTGTATTTCAGACTAGAATAAGACAAGACAACAAAAGCAAGGACTCTAATTCCTTGCAATGCGACGGGAAAACATCATCCTTTTTTACAAAGCAAGTCCCCAGTCTTAGAGCCTTGCACAGATGCTGAACTTTGAATTCAGTTGGCTTATTTGTGTGCAGCAAATCAAGCATAAACTTCAGTCCCTGCAGCTTCAAACTTGACCTATCCAGCACATAAAATCCATATATTAGCTATGTATTTCCTCATCTAGCTTTACATCTACCAGCTCATCAAAAATGCTGCACATGCATGGCAGTGCTTTAAGATTTCAAGCACAGAACTAGCGTGGAGCAAGCAGTTGCACCCAAAATGTCTTTCCTGCAAACACCCAAAGCCAAAATAATGACAGTGACCCATATCCTGTATATTTTGTTCCTAACTGGGGGGGGAACACACCCTCTAAAAGTTCCTCTCTAAGTGACTGGGAGCAGCTCCCTCTCTATCTTTCCAGCGAGGCTTAGGGAGAAAGCTTGGCACGTTGTGGCTTTAACCAGCTTTTACTGGTGTCAGCCTATGACACCGTGACAGGGAAACGCATATAGACCCTTTCTCCTCCCAGAGATTTCTCTTCCCCCGTGCATCAGTAGGGACTTCAACTTCTAAAGACAAACCCCCTCCATTCCTCAGTCTGAGCTGCTGAGGACAGTTGATGACTCTAAACCTGTCTTGACACGAGACTCCTGGCTCAGCAACCCTCCATGTTCATAGTACTGCTCTGAACCCAGACAGGACTGCTGATCCAGTGCTCTGCAACAAAGCTCTTGGTGCTCTCAAAAAAAACAAAATCACCCTTTGGGAGAGGCTTAGGGACGTTGCCCCACTGAGGAAAAAAAACCAACAACAAAACCAAACCAACCAAACAAAAAATACCACAAACACACAACAGTGCTGAAGTGGTTTTACCCCTTCCAGACAAAGAGAGGGCACTGGAGAGAACAACAAGGGAAATTTTGCCTCCTTAATTATTCAGAAACCATGAGAGCCTTTCATTCACCTCTGAAACAACACAGCTTGCCTAAGGAAAAGGAGAGGCTTGTCATCTGCAACAGTGACATATGTCTAGGATCTCAAATCAAGCAGCAATCCTGAAGTTTCTTTTGGGAACCATGGAGACTGTTCTCAAAACTGCCTAGAAGCTGGTGCTTTCTAGAATTCAGGAAAGGTAATCCAAGGAGCTCTGTAGCAGTTCTGATGGTTTTCTGTGTGCTGTTTTCACACTGGTGCCGAGTACAGCTGCGGCATTCCCCCAAAGCCAGCCACTGAGCCTGCAAATCCTACGTGCTGCCAGGGCCTGCTCATGCCTGGCTGTGGGAGATCTGTGAGTCCTCCTGTTCCAGAGAGCCTTTTGACTATGGGAGCTTTTAGAGAGGAAGAGAACGAGAACCACAAAAGAATGGTGCTGGCAAGACTGCAAGGCCGCTGTAAACATTTGAGTGACCTCCTGTATTGCAAAAGACTTTATTGTACCAAAACTTTGCTCCCTATAAATAATCAGTGTGTTTCTACATCCCATTACTACTGCACATAACCACAACACTGGGTCTGCACAGGAGCTACTC